>NC_135525.1:6866887-7527998 GCF_051989575.1 Stigmatopora nigra
CAATGGATTCCTTTTGGCTAACGTTCAAAATCTGCCAAAATCGTCAGTTTGCATCTGCATGTGGTCAATTACATATATCAATGCTTATCATCAGGCTTTATCTAAATTATTTTTTTAATTATTTTTTTATTTTGAAATTTTAAATCTTAGAGTTTAAAGTCCCATAGAGCAGGGATGTTCAAACTTTCTATGCTAAAGTTCTACTTATCAAGGAGCCAACCTCCTGCAATCTACCTATACAAAAAATAGTGGAACTGTCCATGGTGCTGAAATCCCTGCAGCCTTCAATGTGTCAAAAGGAAGACAGTAAGGACCTCTGCCTAGGCTTAACAATAATGACCACCTAAGTTACTTTCATAGAGTTTAGTCCATTTCTATTTTCATAATTTAACAGTTTATGCACAATATTAATATATTTGAACTTTCTAATTAAATCTCAGTTCTTTAAAACACCTCAAAATTGAGGAAAAAAACAACTACATATGCATTTTACAGCAAATATTTTCAATGTATTTTCTTACCATTGTAGTTCATATTCACATACAATTCTGTGTTCTAACATTTAAAATGCGGACAATTAATTAAGGATGGACTGAAAGCTTGTCTCCCACGTCGGTTAAAGTAGAAGCCTCCCAAGTCCTAAACAGTGTTCGCCTGTTTAGCATAAAACCAGTGTGTTAATACCACCAGGCTCAATTATTGTTACTTTTTTTGCAAAATGGCTGACTGAATACTGCAATTATTCGGAATGTTATTAAACTTAAGACATGGGTTTGTTCAATGTCTCCTTTTTTCACCATCCTTTGGGACAGGAAGATTTCACCATATTTTATTTAAACGCTTCTGTACATAAGTAAGGTCTAATATTCAGCAGCTGTGATCTATGGTGGAATGACAATTTTCAGGGTCAAGGAGGGACGGGGGCAATGGGAAACTGGGGTGCGGGTAGTGGGAACAGGTGGGAGGAGGGGCTTCATGTGGGTTTGATGGGGGGGGGGGCAGTCGAGACAAAAAGGTGCGGAAGAATCTCATGAGTCGTCTTTAAAAATGAATGAGAAAATGGGTAATCCCACAGTCATGTGGTAGGCGGGTGGGATCAATATGGCCTCTCAACTCATGGGGGTCTTCAGCAGTCCTTGACGTGAGCAAAACTTGTTGCTGCATCTCTCAATAGACACGTGTTGTTTACGCCAAGAAAACTAGTTTGAGCTCATTATTTGTTATTGTCACTGGGGGTACGTGGTTGTTTGGGTTGTGGGGGGGTTTAGGGGATCCAATATAGATCATGTGACCTTTCAACAATCACTGCAATTGGGAACTGAAGCAAGTTAGTATTTAATTCTAATATAATGTCATTTTTTAATATTTTTTTTTCAGTATGTATATTTTGGAAGACTATCAACATAGCCATGTATTGGAAGTGATATCAGATGCAAAAAAATGGCATTTAAAATCACTAAATTGAATTATAAGCGTAAATATTCAAACATAGATTTTGTAACATTGTCCATATTGATATTTGATCATATTGTCATGAAATGCTGATGTATGTTTAGTTCCTAATCTCCCTTTGACTAGGTGACCTTCATAGTTGAGGGAGTGTGAGGGTCCAACTGTTAGGTTCTTCACCTTCCCTGATGTAGTCACACACCTGCATTAAAGGTTTTTGCACATAAAACTAACATTCTTCTTCCATCCATCTGTCCGTCTGTTCCCTAAACGCACCCTGCCACCCCCCCACAACCCCCATCTTCACCCCCACCGTTCATTAGCGGGCTCTTCAGTAGCCTGTCACGGCGGATGTGCTCCATCAAAGCTGATCGGCTCGCCGTTTTTTCGCGGCGAGATGTCGCGGGTTATCACGGTGCGCTCAGATCTCGGGCTACGGGCGGAGCGTGACTGGCAGGCCGCCTTTTGAACACGCTGATTCCTCCCAGTTGGAAATTTAGAATCGTGTCGGCTAAGACGCCGCATGCAAAGTAAATTGCCCGTGTGCGCGGGTGGTTGGGTGGAGGGCCGGGCGGGTAAAAGCTACTCGCTCTCGATGAATGTCCAAGCCACCTCCGGGAAACATTTTCTTGGCCTCTCACAACTTTGACGCACTGTAAAAATACAAGTAAAATTCACTGTAAAATACCAACCAGGTGTGCTATGGTTAAAAAAAAACTGGATAGGGCTTTGCTAACAAAATTTGGCAGAAAAAAAATAATATTACATTTTTCATATATGTATCATACATGTATGTGAATGTGTATATATACAAATATATGTATACCTTACTTTATGTATATATGTATGTACACACACACACATATATATATATATATATATATATATATATATATATATATATATATATATATATATATATATATATATATATATATATATATATATATATATATATATATATATATATATATATATATATATATATATATATATATATATATATATATATATATATATATATATATATATATATATATATATATATATATATATATATATATATATATATATATATATATATATATATATATATATATATATATATATATATATATATATATATATATATATATATATATATATACATACATATATACATACATATATATACATAAAGTAAAGTATACTGACATCACCTCCGCCAATATAGTAAAAAAGACACAAACATTTACAGTTGTATTCAAGACAACAGCAGTTTAAATGTAGCTCTTTTTGCAAGGTTTGTTGTTAATTTGGCAGAAAACGTTCTTTAATGGTTTATTTCTGGCAACCACATATACTGATAGTTATTTTATTGTAAATCCACTATGAGAATTCGCTTAGGCCTTGAATCCACTTCCAATGCTTGTGCTATCCCACATTTTTCCATTCATGCAAATCATGACACGTCATGTGACCAGGTTAAAGGATTTATTTGAATAACATTAATCAACAACACAGACACGACAGATCCGATCGGGGAATGACCGCAGTTAGTGGAAGAAATTGGCCATAATGGCCATCATTGTTACTCTGAGTACCGTAGAAATGCTGACGGCGTGAAAAAGAGGCACGCAAAAAAGCCATTCTCTCTAGCGTACAAGCGGAGAACGTGGTGCCTCTTGTGAGGGGTCGTGGGTAAGGGTGGGGGGACGACAGTTGGTGGATTCATGGTGGTGCTCAAACGACACTATTGTTGCCTCTCCTTCGGGAGTCGTCGCGGCGAAGGGATTCTTCTAACGTACGTGTGTCGGTATGTTTGCATGAGTGAGGGTGAAAGGGCCTGGGGGCACTTTCCAAGAGGACCATTCCTTGTTAAGGGAAATAGTGGACAGGCCTAAAGAGGAGGACAGTTGGTCCTATATTATTATTCAGTTGAGCCCAATCATTCTGTGGTCGGAAACTTGGTAGTCCGAAGCAATAAGAGTACATAAACCATCATTTCAAAACTACAGGTTACACTAAAGTTGATGGAATTTACATTTTCTGAAGGGTAACCGTGTAGAAAAGGTTAAATTATTTTGGGATCAAACCCTTGACCTCAAAACTGTGAGGCTAACCACTCGTCCACCACAAAAACATGACATACTTAGTGTCATTACTTTCCACAAGAACTTAAGTCATAATAGATGGAATTGAATGTGGAAAGGACAAAAAATAGATTGAACGTTTATGCCACAGGTGTCAAAAATGCGGCCCGGGGGCCAAATCTGGCCCGCCACATATTTTTCTGTGGCCCAGGAAAGTAAATCATGTGTGTCGACTTTCTGTTTTAGGATCAAATTGTATATTAATTTCCTGATTTCCCCTCTTTTAAATCAATAATTGTATTTTTTAAATCATTTTTTGGTGTTTTTAGTTCAAAAATCCTATTTTAAAATCTAAAAAAATATATAAAAAAGCTAAAATAAACATTGTTTTAGATCTATGCAAAAACTGAATATTCAGGGCTTTTAATCCAGTTCTTTTAATCCATTTATATAGAAAAAATCAAAATATTATATCTAAAATAATCTGACACCCTTGCTTTATGCTGTCAATACCAGATAACATTTAAATAAAAAAATAAGACTTGAAGACATACTAAAAAAAAAAACAATACCAACCCACTTTTGACAAGTCTGAAAGGTGGTCTACTCACATATGGGGTGGACTTAGGGGGGTGGGGAATAAATTGTGGTGTCATCCCTCAAAACAAAGTCTCCCCGCGCTATATTTTTAATCGCTGTCTCTTAATGAAAATAATCGTTCACTGACAGCAATGACAAGAAACTCCAAACATCTAAAAAGGATGGGGTAGTGGGGGGGTGTCAGGCACACCACCACACCCCACCTCCCTCCCTCAGGTTGTCGCCGGCGCTCAATTATTTCCTTGTCAAGTGGCGGTGTTTTTAATGAGGCCCTGTGGGACTGACGTCTGTCAGTCAGCCCTGACTTTTTGACACCATTACAACTTCAAATAGAAGCTGCCGCCGCCGCCCGCCACGCTGCCTTCTACCCGCTCGTCTGACAGGCTAAGGGGGGGAGCTGAAAGAGGGGGTGCAACTGACGGAGGGGGTAGGAAAGGTGGCAGGAGAGGGAAGGGGGCGGGGGGGAGACAGAGGAAACACAAGAGTGCGCAGGTAGGACGAACATCGCCGGTCATTAACCCGTCTAGCTCCTCCTTTTTGCTATCTGGTTTACTTTCAGCTTTTGTCTCATGACAACAATCGCTAGGCCGGCCCCCAGCACGGTACAGGCCGCCCCCCTGCTGGACGCTGTTTTGTCGGTTGGTAATGTGTGACTTTGATGAAGGTGATGGGGGGGATTTGGGAGGTACACCTTGGTACGTCACGAAATAAAATGGCGACTCCCATTGCTGAACAGCGAATATGAGACCAAGGATGGGATGGGTCGTTCTAATATATTTTTGCATTTAGTTTTGAAAGTACTAAGTACAGTTTCCAACTATGTATGAAAAGGGTCTAAAATTGTACAGTAAAAATAGATGATGACATTATTGTAAAATGGGGGTAAGTATAATAGGTGCTAAGAACCAATCAGATGATGAGGATTTACTCACGTGTCCTTAAAATAGAGGATAACTGCCACACCATGACTTCTGTAATATGCACTACTATATTTGCTTTAATGTACTCCGCACCTGCCTAAGAGAGAATGGCTTTAGCTTGCTTTGCTTTTCAAGCAGGTCACCTAACTGTCAAGAATAGTACAATTTTCTCATTTGTGCTGCATAAGTTACTTCAACAAAAAAAAAAACAGTTTCATTCAGGTTCAATTTTAGACATTTGAAGTGTGTACATTCATTTAATTTGCGTATGTTGGTAACAAATAAAAATTCGAAAGAAAACTACTATGCCAACAGCTTCCAATTCAATTCATCTTTTTCTAAATATATATATATATATATATATATATATATATATATATATATATATATATATATATATATATATATATATATATATATATATATATATATATATATATATATATATATATATATATATATATATATATATATATATATATATATATATATATATATATATATATATATATATATATATATATATATATATATATATATATATATATATATATATATATATATATATATATATATATATATATATATATATATATATATATATATATATATATATATATATATATATATATATATATATATATATATATATATATATATATATATATATATATATATATATATATATATATATATCAAATTATGTCTATGTAATTTGCATACCAAAGAAAGATGACTTGAATTGGATGTATATCACCTTTAATGATAGTTTCAAAATAATTCACTCCATAAACTAAAAGTCAATTGGTTCTGTTGTGATTGTTATTAATGCATTATGGAATTCATAGAAAATACAGTTTAAGCACAAGAAGACACTTTTATAAATAAATATCAGAATCACTTAACATATAGATCTATACATGATATCCATTCATATGTTAGTTAAAGTCGAGTGAGATTCTATTCATGTATGCATTGATTTTCATTAAGTCACACTTACCAGCAATTAAATAATAATCAAGAAGAAACATTATTGACCTGTGGTTTTTAATTTCTTACCATGTCATGATGATCTCTCATCTTCATGTATTCATGCCTCCAAATAGAAGGGTTGTGGTTAACAAGAATTGAGTTCTGTCCCAAGATGAACGCCCGAGCATGACAGAGGGGAAAAAGACCACAAAATTTGAAAAGGAGGAAACAAAAAAAAAAAATCCTTGTGAGCTGCTGGAAAAGCTTGATTCATGGTGACTATTTGTCCTAATTACGGCCCAGCCACGCTTTTTGTCGCTATTAATCATGCGTGTGTGTGTGTTTGTCTTGGTGTCAAGATGGACGTGTGCATGTGTGCATGTGTGTGTGTGTTTGTTTTTGGAGGATCAGTGGGCCCGCAGATTGAAATAGATGGCCAGAATGATGGTGAGGAGGATGAAGGCTCCCAGGACGAAGACCAGCACGCGATTCTGGATGATCCTGCAAAGAGAGAAATTGTTAGAGTGGCTATATTTTTAACTGGTTTGTTAGAGGAAAACTTGGATGATATGTTTGCAAAATGAAAAGGAAAACATGATTAAATTTGGGGTAATTGAGGTCTAAAGTCATGGAGGTCAGGACAAGGAATTTGGCAATAACCTGATGACAAATTAAGAGGAAAGGTCAAAGGGGAATGGTCCCAGAGGTCAATTTGGGTGGTTACGTTGGGGGTTATTGGATTGAGTTTATATAGCAAACAAGACTCTATATGAGTTGACTCATTGATTTGATATTAAGCAAAGAGAAAAGTTACTTTAGGTAATTCTCTGTTTCATATTTTAGTTTGACAAACTTCATTTCGGCATTAAAAAGTCTTTTTTAAGTTGAGGTATGAGTTGAAATAGCTTGTATATCTATTTTTTTGCTTAAAAGTCAAAGCAGAACAAAATTTGATGGATTTCATCAACATTTTGGTGTTTTTTAAAGAAATCTTGTAAACACACAATATAAATAATAACCTAAAATAGGCAAAATATATGAAATATAGTCAGCTTTGTTTTAGAAAAAATATTATACATGAGATAATATGGTAAAACATCCACATATGTGTTTAAATACTCTGAAAGTTGAATTAAGGACATTAAAAAATGTTTTTGTATGGCAAAATTGCACCTTAAAAATCTGCAAAGGCAATATAATGAGGGACAGTTTCGTTCCAACTGTGTGGCCTCTTAGTGTGAAAAAGGCCCCACCAAATGGTCAAAAATCTAGCGTGAGCTCCAAAAATACCAGTGCGAAACGTAATAAACAAAGGTTAAACTTGCCAGCACAGAGGTGCGCCTCTAAAAAGTTTATTTGCTAGCGTCTGGCTACTTTGCTGCAAGTCATAAAAACAGCAAACTAATGATGGAATTTACCATAAAAACATTTTGACCCAGACTGACTTTGGAAGAGGACAACAGGGCGGGAAGGGGGTACGTACGCGTGCTAAAATGTCCACAAGACAGATCGAGAGCTAAAGCATTTGCACCCCCCCCCCCACACACCAAAAAAAAACAAAAAAACTCTCCACACTGCTGCCACTGACAAATGAGAGAATTATCACATTTGCTGACATGTGGAGGAGAAGCTGAGGTTGAGGGGGTGCGCGCTGTCCACTCCTCTAAGCGGGAGATGAATAACCCCCCCGGTGATAGTCATTTATCACCGGGTGTGGGTGCTCATTCACCCCGGACGAGCTTTCTGCCCAGAATCTTGTGCTTACGTCTTGATTTCTACAATGTTTTTGAAAAAAGTGTTGGTGTGTCAAACATACGGCACATGGGGCTGTAAAGGGAGCGCCAGGGAGCCAATCCGGTCTACTTTGAGGCATGTACAGAACCACATGATTTATTTTTGACAGAGTACGTGATGCGTGCGATCGAGTGCATGCACTTGACTAATTTTTGTGTCCGCACGCAACATTTCATGTTCAAACGCAACAGGGAGTGACCCGAAATCAACAGGAAATAACCTGGAAATGTGCCAAAATCAACAATAAGTGATCAATGGAGTGGAAAGTGGCACAAAAATACCCTAAATCATAAGAAAAATAGCCAAAATATACAGTAAGTGACTCCAGAATACCCCAAATCATAATAAAAATAGCTAAAATATACAGTAAGTGACTCCAGAATGCCCCAAAAAGTGCAGAAAGTCCCCTTAAAATGACATTAAAGTCCCCTAAAATACACTCTTTAACTTCTATAGACAATAACAGAGGTCCAATTCACTTAAAATGGGATACCTGGCTGTAAATGATCATATTTCCGTGCTATTGACGGCACGAGACGTCAATACATTATGAGGCGAAGGAATGAATCTAACGCCGTCAATGGCAACTCATTTGTCCAAAAATAAACAAGTCCCGCCCACACAAGTTTGCCATCCCCGGACTGGAGAATGCGCCAAAAAACCCACAGCGTTGACGTTACCGCGCCAGCTGGGGGAGGAGACGCAGCAACGGCTTGTTTAGTAAGGCCACGTCTCCCCGCTATTAGTTGACATGCATTATTTACTGTGATTATTTATTTACCCCAGAGGAGGAAAGGGGTATGCTTGGCTATGTGAATGTGTACTCATGCTAATTTTGAACATGAGGGAATCCAAGGAGGGGCTTACGAGAAGGGGGCCTTGGAAATCCACTATCAAGACAGATCCTTTGAAAAGGAGCGTTTGTATACGCTTTTTTTTGAAAGGAATCTTGGGCTTTTGTGGACAAGGTGTAGTTTTTGCTGTCTAATACATAGTAGGAAAACAACAGCCAATGGCGTTGGAGGGAAGGGGAGACTGGTGACTTTATTTAGGAGTGGAGGAGTTTGCAAGGTTTGGGCTGGAATGTAGTACTGACGTGGTTTGGGAGATCAGGTTCCCCAGGCACAATGACGTTGATGTGCAAAAGTCAATTTGTCCATTGATTGACAACTCTTTTTCCCCTGATGTAACTTCTTAAACAATAATAATAGTACATAATGACCTTAACTGGACTATTGGCTGAAAAGAAGCATGACTCCTGTCTTACTTTAGAAAAAACAACAAGGATCTGATATATTATTCATAGGGCAATGCATTGGTGTTTAAAAATACTTATGATATATTTTTAAATGTTATATTGAAAGAAAGTATCAGGTATACATTATTAAGGGGACATATATAGGTAGGTTGTCTACTTTTAAGAGGTATTATATTAAATAAGGTACTCCTGTTTGTAGACACAATTTGTTTACATATATAGCTGAAAAAAACAGTATTTTTTATTTAATTGGTTTTAATCAGACTTTACTGAAACAGACCATTTTGATCAAATTACTGTCATATTTGGTTTTGGCTGCGGCTAAACATAAGAAAATATCGGCATATATGTTGCATATTGATATTTAACTCATATATATTTATCGGGATAAGAATTTTGGTCGATCCTAATTAGTTCAAATCAATTTTAGGCTTGAATTTATTTCCTACTTAAAAATAATGTCCTAAAAAAATACAATTAACCCAATAACTGCTATTGATGTTAGAAAAGTTACCATTGACTCCCAATTCAAAAAGTTTGGTCGTCAATGGCCGTCAATGGCACTTAAAAGTGATCTTTCAGTGCCGGTCTTCCCAGTTCAAATGGGAACGATGCATGTTTTGCTTGAGCGTGACAAGGTTGGGTGGCGCGGGAACACGCGCTAAAGTGTCTTCGGCTTCAGTTTCGGCTTGTAGGGGAGGAAGAAAGAGGGGGGGCGGGGGTTCGAGGGGAAGTTCAAGTGTGAAGAACACGCTACTCGTTGATCCTGTCCTGACACGTGGCGAGACGGAACACAACTTATCAAACCGGATCCGTCCGCTAGCTTTGACAGGAGGGGGACGGAGGCGTGTATGTGTGGGTATGTGTGTGTGTGTTTGGGTGGGTGTGGTAAGAGGAGGTGTTTCCACTCACTGATCGGTTTAATAGAGGAAAAGGTGGTTGGGTTAAATGACACCTTTGTTTTGGAGAACTGAGCCTTTTTTTTAAAGGATCGCCAATCACTCAAATTGTCATTTTCAGAAAAAAACAACAACCTCAGTAGTCAACTTTGAGTAGTTTCCCTGACATATTTAAACCACTTTTGAGATTATGGCAACATGAAGACTACCAAAAGAAGGATTAGATTACATTTCTTCTTTAAATAGTAAACAACAGTAGAAGGTATCATTTTTTTTTTCATCCAATCACACAAAAACTGTTTGTTTTGGGTGGAAAACATTATTTTAAAGCTCTTAAGGGTTTCCAAAAGTGAAATTCCACTGATGAAGCAAAAATCCTTATCTTTTTAAAATAATTAATCATTCATTTATTAATGAATATGTCATTCTAGACTTTTTAAGGCCCAATTACATGAAAGTGGAACTATTGAAGACTTTTCTCCACTATACCTTTGACAAAAAAATTATATTATTGGCACTCAACATTAGAATCCCAGTTGACAGTTTTTCCCATTTTTTTCTTTAAAAATAATCAGCATTATAGAAAAAAAACTGTAGTTTTCTTATTTTAAACCTAACAGGTGACATATAAGCAAACCCAAATGATTGGTCGCTTATCAGTCTAACGGTGAGTCAAGTAACCATCTTAAAAAATAAAACAAAACAACAAACTAAAAAAAGAAAAACACAAGCAAGACGCACAGTGATCGACTACACTATGAAGACAGAACGAAAGGAAAAGCCAGCCAACGAGTGAGGGTCCGTTTAGCTGCAGGAGAGAGAGGCCCCTCGGAGACCACATGAAAATAATGAGGACTTTTCTGTCAGGAAAGATTTACAAAATCATACCAGTGTTATTAAAATTTAAAATCTCCCGTTTTCCCTCCTCCTTCTTCCTCTCTCTTCCATCCTCTTGTTTTTTTCCCTCCCTCCACAGCCTTATTAGCTCTAATGAGCGGCAGGGTACACCTTAGCGGCGGCTGCATGTGCGTTGGGGTACAGGTCCCAATTCACGCCGACCTAGTTGACGCACTCATCGCTTAAAGAAGGGAAATAGAAGCAGTTCTGTACTCTCAACTCAAATTGCTTGGATCTCAAATGATTTTTTTACCAATTGAAATGAATAAAAACACTTAATTTGGTCTAAACCAGGTGTGCCAGGTTCGCGGGCCACTTAAACGTCAACTCGATTTCACGTGGGCTGGACCATTTTAGATCTAATATTGAGATTTTTTTATTTTTATAAATTGATTAAAAGAACTGGATTAAAAGCCCTGAATATTCAGGTTTTTTATAGATATAAAACAATGTTTATTTTAGCTTTTTTTATATATATTTTTAGATTTTACAAAATGATTTTTGAACTAAAAACACAGAAATAATGGATTAAAAAATTACAATTATTGATTTAAAAGGGGGAAAATAAGGACATTTAATATACATCTATACTCTTCATTTTAATTTGATCCTAAAACAGAAAGTTGGCACTCATGATTTACTTTCCCGGGCCACACAAAATGATGAGGCGGGCCAGATTTGGCCCCCAGGCCGCCACTTTGACACACGTTCCAGACATCACAATTTAACCAAGACATCCAATTCATTTTGACTTCGGGGACGGACACCACTATCTATTATATCAATGGCACGGCATGATTTCCAAATATTTTATGGGAAAGCGAGCGTGACGAGAAGTGCAATCGTCCATTCAGCCATATTTAAAAAAATAATAATTATCGTGCTTGAAGAGATCAGAAATGTGGCATAACTTTGAATTTGGCTGCTTAGGCTAAAATCCACTCTCAGTCAGGTCACACTGAAAAAAAAACTGCATGAATATAACAAACAAAACCGACTCTAATGGGTGAACATAGTTGTTTTTTTGGGTGAAAAATACATCTTTGTGAATATGATGTAATCGCCATTGTTTGTCTGAAGTATTCAAGGCTTTTGATTTTTAACCGGGTTACATAACCCGTCGAAAAGGTGCTGTAATCCTTCAACCACGCCATATTTTGACACTTGGAATCCAGGGATTTAAAAGAAAAAAGGTCAGTATTACTCTTAAATGTAAAGGAAAATAGGTGGATAGGATAGCCCACCGTCATGGTATTGCTCCTCCCACTCTGTGCAAAAAACAACATGTCCACTAAGAACAAAGTTAGCCGCGTAGTTTCATCTCCCAGGCCCTTCCTTCCTTCTCGGCACCAGAAGCCCGATAAAATAAAAATCAATGTCTGTCTGAGCCGCTCTGGCTCTACCCGGCAAGAGCCTGGGAATATACGGGCAATTTTGAAAGGGGGAGGGAAAGATCAATGCGCTCACAAATGGTTTGAGTGACGGACACGGCGGAGGGAGGGTCGGCACGAAAGCATCGACTTGTTAGCGCAAACTAAAACAAATAAATGTTTCATTGTGCTGCAGACACACACGTTTTTGCACACACATATTTCTAGTTGAGAACAATAAACAAGTGATAACAAAATTGGGTCTTTGCGAACGGTTCTGGGGCAAGATGGCCGTCAATGGTGAAGTGGGTCACACGATTGATAGTTTAAGAAATTAAAGATTATTTCAAAAGTATTGATTGAAGTCTCTATTTTCTGAATGATGAAAAATATACTGTATTTGTTGTGATATTTATTACAGACTTAATAAAACATATTTTGCCTATATTTTGGATTAAAACCTGCCTATACATATGATAATGTTGTATACTAATTGAAATTGTTATTTACAAAGACAACTATATATACTGATATTTTTTAAACAAGTCATTTAATACATTGAATTAATATCTGCCATTATTTGATCTATCCTTGAAATATGTTTAAGTGCCGTGTGTTAATTGTGGATTTCTTTCATCAGATATTATATATTTTAAATAGAATATATATGATTTCATATAATTTCTTCATTTTAAATTTAGTTGAAAGGTCGGTGAACCAGCCACATTGGCCTCACAGTTCTGAGATCGAGGGTTTAATCCCCCCCGGTTTGAACCTACTAGAGTTTGCATGATCTGCCTATGCCTACGTGGGTTTTTTCCTGGTACTCAGGTTTCCTCCCACATCTCAAAAACATGCACGGTGAGCTGTTTGAACACTTTAAATTGTCCTTTAATATGAATATGGTTGTCTGTCTCATTGTGCTCTGTGATTGGCTGTCAACCAATTCAAGGTTTTCCCCTACCTACTCCCCAAATTTGGCTGGGTTAGGCTCCAGCACCCCCATGGTCCTTGTGAAGATAAAGAGGAACAAAAAAATGACTGAATGATTAATGCTGCCTAATCATAAAATGCTATTTTTTAAAAATATCCTAAACAAGAGAGTCTTGCATTGAACATTTGTCAATTTTTAAGGCATACCTGTCTGCGTTTACATTTCATCCTGAGCCAACAGTGTAGCTAATTAATGTGAAGGACTTCAGAGAAAACTAGAGACGAGTCAACGTGAAGCACTATTCTAATGATTCTAAAGTCTCGCTCTCTGCTGTTATTGCCAAGCATAAACGTAGACGTACACAAACAAGTTGACCCGAGACGCCAAACCCCGCCACGTTTACATTCCGCCGATTGGTCCCGAGGGCCCATTCAAGATAAATCATTCGACTTATTTGTTGATTTTATTTTTTTACCCCCCTTTTCGAGCAAAGCAGCTGCTGGAGAGCAACGACGAGACTGCCGCTTAATTGCAAGCTGTTTACAATAATGAATTATTTAAAGATCATCACTTAATTCCCTGCAGATGGAGGACTGTGTGCAAAAGAGCCCGCCTTGAACCTTTGACGCGTTCGTTCCCGCTTTGTGCGTGCACGAACCGGGAAGAGAGGCATTCCCAAAGTTCGCCAGCGGAAAAAAAAGTGCAATCTAGTAATCTCCCATTTAAAGTGTGACGTTTTCATTCATTAAAAAGAGGTCAATGATTTAGGAGAGCTTCCGCATAACCTGCAATTTGAATTGAATTGAATTTAATGCTTTAATTGTCATTATATACGTACAATGAGATTTAAAGATTTAACGTAAGGTGCATATAAATAGGTAGTCATAAAAATATTTATATATAATTCAAAAGGAAGTGAGGTCTGGGCATTTTTGTGTCTTGGTCTTATAAGTTTAGTGTGTTTAGTTTTTTGGGGGTCAAATTTCCAAGGTAGTTTATAGCATGATGCGTCTTAAAGTCCAAAATTATACTACTCAACATATTTATGGTATAAAATTTTCAAATTCACCTTCATTTAGAAAGGGAGGACTATCTGTTCTTGCAGAAACTTACAGAACTTTATAACTTTAAAAGCAATGATAACATTTCCACAAACGTTTTCCATTCAGTCCTGATTTCCCTAATATTATTGACTCATGCAGTTCCATTCACACCAAAATCAGCAAAAAATCTAAACTAACCTGAATTTTAGAGCCACTATAGTTCATCTATCACTGTCATTTACCGACAAGTTTGAACCCCTTTCAAGCAGCTAGCCTTTTTACTTCAAATGGATTGCAGTCTACTGCCCTAAATTGCAGCCAATTGGCTAAAAACTATATAAATCATGAAATATCATCTAGTTTGTCATCATTTCTTTGTTGTCCAGGTTATAAAAAACCAAAACATAATACGTTATTTGACGAGATGAACACGAATCAAGTATATTTTCTTATTCCCTCCCCCCATCCCTCAACCGAAGTCGCACCGAGGCTCTACAGGTTCATTCATTTTTAATTCAAGCGGCTAACAAGACTGGCTGGCAGCAACCTTAAGACTGGGACCCCCTTCTCTCTCGGGCCACGGCAAGTGAGAGAAGGAGTGTATATATGAGAAATAGTGAGAGAGTGAGAGAAAGATGAAAACGATGGCAACGGAGAAAAACATAAAACCAAGAAAGAGGATACACTGCGACCTCCATTGGAATTTTTACTGGATTTTTTTTGTAGTTTTCAGGGTCTCCCCTTTTGTCCCTTCATTTGGACGGAGTTGCCCCCATATTAGGTTCAAAAAACGGATTTTCACCCCAAAATAAATAAGACAATACATGTGTATATTGATATTAGCCAGTAAATTTTACAGTTAAGTAAAATATGTACAGGGATTAAACATTTCTCTCAGGTAGGTGTTGGTTTAGTGGGGGTGCACCAAGCGTGTCTAACAAGTTTGGCAAAGTCTCGGATGGGAGTTTCCTATCTTGGATCGGTGTCAAGTAAGCAGACGGCAAAGCCTCGACGCCCGCTACTTAACACCGACTCCATTGTTGTGAAATGTGACCTCAGCTCTTCGGGCGATCTGATATGAAACGCGTTTTAAAAATAGTGAGGCACGCACGCCTCAAATTCCAAGTTCAGGCGAACATTGGCAAAATGATCTTATCTTATCCCAACCTCAACAAAGACCAAGCTTTAGGTTTCATTGGCAATTAAAAAGTCAGTTTTCCCCAAATATTATCGTCTTCAAATCAAGTATTTAAAAGAGACTTTTATCCAGAATTTTAGGCCAAAGTTGTCATCTGTGGCATGTTTACGATGCAACAACAACACCGGTGAAAAGGATGTTTGTGTTTACGTCTAGAATGGCGCAAAACGGCGTCTTCGCGTACGCTTTGTTTGCAAAGCCCAACTCCGCTCTACAAATATTTGCCTGAAGATCCCGTGAAGTGGAGTTGACCCTTCTCTTATACAAGCCCACAGATTAGTAGAAGGATTTAAAATGTCATGCTATGGCTTCAAAACATTTTAATTGAATTAATTGAAAGATTGTGGAGGAATCATCACAAAATATGAACAGTCCAGCACTTGTATCTACGTTAATATATGAAACTGGCAACCCACATCGAATCAAAAACAGCCTCCAGGGAAAAAAGTAGAGCTACTGAAACAAAACTTTTGGAATGACCACAAATGAGGAGACTAGCGAAAAGAGCAAGACGAACCCAGAGAACTTTTAGGGTAAGTCACATTGATTTGAATAGAAATTCTCAACATAGATAAAAAATATCAGACTTTCTGTATAGAATAATCCAGAAAGATTTAAGACATGGGTATGTGCTTGCAGGTAAAGTAGCAGAGACAGTGAGAGAAGGAATGTAAGGGCTATAATGTCATCCTACAGCCCCCATTTGACATGACAAGGTAGACTTTAGTCATTCTAAATAATCTATGGCTTTCCATTAAATTTGCACACTATCTTCCCAAAGCTCCCTTATGCACACACTTCCATTTCCCAGTTGAAGCTGTCAGAGAGTGCAAGAAACTGAGAAAGGACCATCATTGGAAAGAAAAACAGTGGCGTGAAAGAAGGGAATTGCCATGGGAACAATGTCATTGACCTCAGAAAACCCCGAGGTGAAGACAGAAGCTCTGAGTGGACAATCCCTGAAAACATGCTTTCCAAAAGATGAGGGAGCAACCTAAAGCAGTTTTCCTTCTTTACTTGGATGCAAAAAAAAAAATCTCGGCATTTTGTGTAGGCGTGAGGCCCCTTAAGATATGCAGATTGGCAGCTCCACCTCTCGCGTTTGCCGCCAAACCACAAGTTCAAGAGTCAAGGGGGCGCCTGGGATGCTTTGGAACGTGAGAGCCGATCCATATTTGCAGGAGGCCATAGTTAAATCTCAAGAGTGCAAAGAGGGGGGTGCAATAGTTAAGGGGGTATTCATTGGAAGCATGTGAGTGTTACTCAGAAGAGAAGCTGTGTGACCACCAAATACACAAATGCCTGTTATTTTCTTCACTGGTCAGCAGTCCTAAACCATCTCTATCTGTATTCGAGTGGTCGCCACATCACAAGCCCACGACGATGCAAAATTCATGGGCCAACTGTCCATCAAGTATTCATGATCAAGTATTTTTTTTTCATGGTCACAGAGTTCCCCCAAGAGCAAACACCAAAGAGAAAAGCAAACGTTGGAGAGATGGAGGTTTGAGGGAGGCAAAAGGTGTGGGGCTACAAACATCTTTGGGCGCTCAATATTTTTCTTTTTAAGGGTTCGGGACCTGAAAACTCAGTCTTGATACACATGTCCCTTGGTATCAACACAAATTTGTAGACAGTTTGTGCTTGTTTTTTGTCTTTTCACCCCTTTGTAAAATCCCTAACATATTTTGTTAAGCTACCAAAGTTTCCAAGACACCTGAAACGACCCAACAAGAGTTCTTAACACTAGCAAGATTTCCAAAGACGAACCTTCTGACTTGTTTTAGGTGTAAACAAAGGGAAAATAGGATATTTTACATAAACTCGGTTCTACTACTGCAGCAGCTGTGAAAGAACAAGGTCAGCAATGTCCCCTCTGGCCTTGCTGACCAACACATAATAATAATCACCTTTTTTTTTCCTGATTGTCTCGGTGTCTCCACAACCCGGGCTTTGGCAGGGTGGCTTGGATAAATTAAAACAGCCGGCCCCATGATCAAACGGGCAAATAGCTCCCAGGTCAGCAAAAGGCCTACCCTGAGTCAGTTAACAATGCGGCATTTAAACATCAGACGTATGCAAAACGGACAGTACACAGGGGAAAGGAGATTGGGAGGGCGGTTTGTGGGAAGCAAGTCCTGGACTAGGGAGATAATAAGCACAGGGGTGTGTCTAGGAAGAGCGTCAGCAGCTATTTAACGTTGTTGCATCATTGCCGGAAATATTTGGGATGTCAGACAAAGAATGGAATATCAGTCAAATCAATCTCAAGACTCAAAGTTTATGGACTAATTTAGCTTTTGACAAACGCTTGGAGGTTTCCAAAGATTTTACCGTACGTGGTTGGGAATCACGAAAGCAGACTGACTGAAGGTTGCTGTTACCGGGGAAAAATGTTTCCAAAATGCAGCCTCAGAAGCTTTATAGTATGGATGGTTAGACCCCTACGGTTAAGGAATCATAGGGGTGAAAAGGTAAAAGGCATTTTTGTTGCCCCGGCCGGTTCCCTGTCTGCGTCTGCCTCTTGCTTGGTTAACCGACTGACCTGCTGTCAAAGGAGCCTTTGTGATAGCGCTCTGGCAGGAGGCCCATCAGATCCTGCGCTTGTCTGTCTCACAGAGAGCGAAAAAAAATGCTATGCTGTCGGTAACAAGGAATGTGCAGACAGTCTGACTAGTGTGGTCCATCCTGAACTATGTCCTAGGAATTACCTGCTTGGCACAGGAATTAGGGACTTTAACCCTCACCTAGAAATGAGCCATTTTGTCGTGGCGTAGTAGTTAAATCGAGCTTTTATGTTTTTGTAAAGTAGCAACATTTGCTGGAAGTAACTGGATCGTATCATACTGTTCATTCACACCATTTTGTTTGGTTGCCAGTACTTCAAACTTTGGTCTATCATTTGTCAGAACTGGTAAATCAAGAAAACTCTACGTCAGAAGCATGCTTGGATGCTTAGCATCTCCCAAATCAAAGACGAAACAACAAGAAAAGTTCTGACAAGTACTGTTTCTCACTAAACAGAGATCACAACTTGCACACTGTACTTTCCACTTGGTAGAAAAAAACAACAACCTGCCAAAGACACACACAAAAAAACAACAACAAAAAAACAGCTGTGACAAAGTGCCACTTGTGACACATCACCGAGGAAGCAAGCGCTTAGACAACTGCTTCAGAAACCCAACTTCTGACAGTGGCGGATGATCAAAAGAGGAGAAGGTGTAAATTATTTTTCCCCACTCCCGCACTATTCTGAACCCCTGCTAAACTTGCTGCAGCCTCAAGCGTGCCCCCCGCCTTCCCCTCGTGGGAGAAAACAGCAGGGGGGAAATGGGGCGGACCCTTAGGACGCAAATACAGGCGTAATGTGATTGACAATAAAATGCGTACCCAAATTTAAAGTGTGAAGAATTCTATTTCTCAATGGTGTTTTTAACATATATAAATATATATATTTTTTTTAGGAGTGGGCAAACTTTTCGGCCCGGGGGGGGGGCACATTGACTTTAAAAATTTGACAGATGGGCCAGGTCAGCACAAGATACGATACATATAAAAAAGTGCATCCGTTAACAGTACAGATGAACCATAAACAGAAAAAAAGGACTAAAGTGTTAACATACTCATCACTCATCATTAAAGTAAAAAGTATAAAGTACAAAGTAAAGTAAAAAGGAATGTATTATGAAATATTAAAATGTCATTTAAAGAAGAGAAAGGGGCTGTAAAACACGAAAAACAAAGAGTGGACAGAGCTACTCCTACTAGGAAAAAAATATATGTATATTTGGACAACGTTGGCGGGCCGGATTAAAAAGCCTAACAGATTTTGTCAAGCCATTTTGGGAAGGAGAAAAAAACAAAAGCCTATTTAATTTGAAAGTTTTGCATTCAACAGTTTGTATCATTTACTAGTTTGCCGCTTGTGCAAAGTCAGCAGAAAAGGGATGGCCAAGCGCTCATTTTTACAACACTCACAAGCATTTCCTCCTGTCCTGTGACATACTGTACGACCGCAATTCAAATGACACACTCAGCAGATCGCCGGGCGCGTGTGTTTAGGCACAAAACACAGGCGGCATTCTTGGCGAGTCTGCGAAGCCGTCGGGTCGTCGCGACTCGCTCATTTCACACGGCGAGGTGAGCCAAGGAGCAGGGACAGAATGGGGCAATAAAACAGCCAATCATGGAGGGGGAAAAAAAAGGGGACCGTCGGGATTTATCTAAGTGCTCTTTGTGTTTAACCTTACAGGGATTCAGTGTGAAATTTCAACCCCCCACCAAAAAAACGATATTTATTTCTACATATGGTTTACATTGTGGCAACTTAGAGACATGTGGACTTTGGCTCAAGTTTTGGTGAATGCTATAGATGTTAGATATTTGAAACTTAACTTGACATTTTCTTAACCTTAGGATATTGGTCCAAAAAACAATCGGAGAGAATTTTGCTTGGATATTTAGAGAACTTTTGCTGAAATTATAGCATTGGGGAATAATTTTTCCTATAGGACATTTGCCACCATTTTAACATTGTGTGGCCCACATGGCAAAAATGTGATGTCCCATACATGGACACAAAGTCTCAATGATATCTGTATTTTAATAATATAATTGAGGAACATATTCCCAAAAAATTATATGTAATAAAATGAAAATCTGAAAGACAAATACACTCTAGTTATGTCCTAAAAAAAAGATTATTTTCTTTTACATTTTTGCTGAGTTTTTACTCATTGCCTACAATTAACTACAATAAACACTTCAGTCATTTAAAGTATATTTTAGTGCAATTTAATGGGAATAGACGTCTAATCCATTTTTTAGTCAAAATAGATTGGACTCCAACCGACGTCAATGGGAGCCAATTAGATAAACAAAGTGCCCACTGATGAGGAAGATGTAGAGGCCATTTTTTGGTCAAGCACTTCTGCGTTTCTGTTTCTGTAGTGAATAACGCTGCCATCTCTATTCTGGTCTAGAAGCCACAGTAGTGTGTAAAATGAGAGGGAATGCTATGTTTGGGGAAATCTAATTTGAGGGCCTTGTTTGTTTTTACTGCCTTATTTTGCAAGCCAGAGGTTAGCTTCCAAAACGCTCTCTTGTCTTTTGCTCCACTTATTTTTTTCAGAAAAAAACAGCTAACAAAAGTCCTCATTTTGAACAGAGACAAGTATGTCCAGTCCTATTGGACAAGATCTGACGCCTGATGATGCAGGTGGTTTATTGTGAGGTTATCCCCATCTGTCACCACAACATATGCACCAGCACAGACGTATGAAACAGATCTGAAAGGCAAAAAAAAGACAATATTAGCAGCCGTCTTGCCTAATTGTGCTGTATTCCCAATGGGATGACAGTGGAAGACTAAATGGGCATTAATTAGCAGGCACTGGAGCCAAGTGTCATTATTTAAACTGGTGATAATCTGTAAAATCCTGGTGACACTTGTTTAATGTGAGAATATAAATGTAGATGGCACATAGATGAACACATCTTAGACATTCAGTCTATATACGGATTCTTATTCTTTCCATGAACTGTGCCATCTTTTCTCACAATTCTGACACACTTTCAAGAAGCTACTATACAAATACAAAGTATAAAGTGTGTGAATTTGTTAAAGCTCCAGGGTTTGGCATTTAATCAAAGAAAAGTTGACTGTGTTGATTTAAAATCCGAAGCGAAACAATTAAAAAATCCCCTCAAAAGCAGCCATTTAAGTTACATTACTTATCAAATCAGAATTTCACAAACAAGCTAGAAAAATGTCTTCTCCACCTAAATGTTGAAAAACATATTTGACAACTATAAACGCGATTTAGACACTGACTGAAAAAAAAACGTCTTACAAGAGTGTGAGCAACCATAAAACACTGAAAGAACATCAATCCATGTCATTGATGGTTGAACACACACTAGTTCTTTCATAAAGGGTCATTTTCTGAACACAAGCTGAGTACATTGAGAAAAAGGCTGCTTCACAGACTAAAATATATATATTTAAATAACATTTTCATCCAAAATATCAACATAATCAAGGATTCCAGCCATATGGATTGAATCACCTCACAGCAATGGCCATTAAGGCATGTTTTTCTGTCTCGCTAAGTATAGTAATGGAGCTAAGAGTCCTTCCAAAGCCAGTCAGTCTTCCATTTCGGATACGGGGAGAGGATTAGTCGAGCTGCGCAGACGGGGAGTGTACCCACAGCGTGGTTTTAGGTAACGGTATCTGGTGTTCACTGACACCGATGACACAGCCCGAAACCCCCTCTCTCGGGCGTCTGCTTCACTTTCAGTTGCTATTCTATGTCCTACACAATGTAGTCCGTCAAAAGAGACAAACTTGAACCGCATTCTGAAATGCAACTATGAAATCGAGTGTATTGTTAGTCTGCTAATGAGACGATGGCTGTTGTTTCCCAAACTCAAAAAGTTATGGGAGACGCCAGAGCGGACGAGGGCTTTCGCCTGACCTTTTTTCCCCCCCTCGAGCTGATGGGAAACTTCCCAGCAAAATTCGATACCATCCGAGAGGATCGGGCGTCTCTAATTTGTTCATCTCGGCTCTCGCCACACTTGCACGACCTATTTTCCCTCCGACCGACATGCCGATCGATCTCCTTATCTTCCCGAGATCAAAGCCTAGCACCGCCCGTGCACATTTAGCCTCGACTCTGGTCCTCCCACGTCATGTCTAAATATTAATGATAATAAAGTCTCACGCCGGTTCCCTGTGTCAGGCAATTACGGTTGACATTGATCGCCGGTTTGGCGCTCCAATTAGAAGCCGGAGCTACTAACGTGTCCTGGCACTTCAAAGGATAACCGCCATTGATCCACTACTGGATCTTAACATTTACCGTTAGGAGACAGAACACAGGTGGGGGAGATGTGTGATGCTCGGGAGACGCTTTAAAAAAAAAAGTATCATTTTGTCCAGCAGGGTTGTGGTAAAGGAAGTGTGGAAGCTGTGCGCAAAGCGTGCGGAAGATGGATGAGGGAAGCACCACGCAGGGGGGCGACTGGAAAAGTGAGATTCCGACAGAGGACAAAGGAAGTGAGCATCCGGAACCCTGTGACGAGTGCAAGGTAAAACTGTGTGGAATAAAAGTTGTAAAAGTTCTTGAGCATTTTGTTGAGAGAGTATTACAAAAACGGTGGGGTAACCTGCTTGGGGTTATTTTGCAATCATTCTGCTTAAAAGTCTATTTATTTTAGTGATACTTATTTAAAGGGGGTAAATTAATGGTTGCTCAAGTGATTGGTGGAGGAATTATGCTAATTTGACATTAAAAATTCAGAGCTAAGCTTTGTTCAAAACAGATTTAAAAAATGGTTCATGATTTTTGAGGTCTTTTTAGAAGGTTCTCAATACAGAGTTCAGAAAAAGAGATTTTGTAAATCAGTATCATAATATTGTCCAGTAATTTTGACAAAAACATTAAGTTCCATAGCCACAGATTTTTTTAAATTAAAAAATAATGATATAGACAGTTATTTGTTACAGAAAAAAAAGATTATGTTGACTTACAGTACTTATATTTGGTTTTAGTCAGCCCAATTTGTACTCAATTTTTGCTACTAAATTAAACTGTTGAGATTTGGCTATGCTTGCAAAGTCTCTTGAGGAAACACTTGAAAGGTAACATTTCTTACTTAAAGCAATAGAAGAAGTAAGCTTTGTCTTCAGGTAATTGTCCCTAAACAATCGGGTTCTATCATCTTGAAGAGCAACCCTTGTACGATTGTAAAGCTCGTAAAAGAACAATGTTGCATATACACAAAAGTACAATATCGCCGAGGAACAGCCCCGAGCTTCCCCAGCCGTCCCTCCCGTCCAGTCAATAGACAGCGACGTGTCCCCATTAAACCGTCCGCATTCCACGCACAATCGTCGGCGAACAATCCCGCTGTTGACTACGTGACAGAGCTTGTTGTTGGCGTCTTTCTCAGCCGCGCCGATAGCTCTGATGGTCCCGAGGTTTATCCGTTGTTCTGCTTTACAATGCCGCGCTTTACTCCACTAATAATGGACTGAAACGGACAGTGCAAATGGAATTCCGTACGTACAACTGATTGACTAGCTCGGAGGGGTAAGTATGCTGGGAATGATGCAAGTGGAAGGAAATATGCTAAATGGTGAAAATAAACCTGTCCTCTCTCTGGACTGACCATCAGCCGGTAAAACGGAAAATACAGAGATAGAAAATCTTGAACCAGGTCAGGCCTTGTGAGCTATGGCATTTTTTTTTAAATAAGAATTTAGTAAAATCATTAAATTCTGCCCAACCTTAATACCATTTTGTTTTTCCATGGTTGTTTTTTTTTTTTTGCATATGATATTTTTGCCTGTGGATGCGGTGTCCCTCACTATTATACGCTTTGCTCACATGGTGCCCCACTTCAATTCTGTACCTCGGCTTTCCTACCAAACGATATAATTAAAGATTGGTTGAGTGAGACCAGTGTTTAGAAACCGTTTGCGTCAAGTCCAGCCTGTTTTTGTCATCCAAAGGAAAAAAGAAAAAATAAGATGGGTTCACTTGAGTCGATGAAAGGAATTTAACAGTCAAAATACCAGAGAAAACAACATGGGAACACGTTTGTTTCGGGATCCTGACGTGTTCATGCAATACCCGATGATGAAGTCGGATCAGATGAGGAGTGGGAGGAGACGGGAAAGTCACGTTGGGATGCTAAGACTTCAATGTCCTCACAACCTGACTTCAACAAATGAGAGATATTCCAATGTTGGCGCCATTGGAAAACAGGCTGTTCAGTTAATGGCCCCAAAGTATGTGTCTACATGACCTAGACTGCGAAAACAAAAGTGTAGAGTCTTGAATTCTAAGAATTACTACATTACCCAGTATAAGGCTTTTCACAATTAGGTCAAACATACTACTGGGGACAACACATCCATTAACAAAATGACTAATTGACAATATGACCCTGATAACCCTATGGAAGACCAATAGGTGCAAGTTTCCCAAGCAAATGGAGTAAGAACATGGGAAAGAATTCTAACCTCATTTAAGGAAAGAACAGTTTCAAAGTGTAAAGATTCTCACTGTCACCCTGCTCACAAATCTTAAAATCCATTGTGCGACATAAACGTACCACCTGCCATGCAATCAATCCCGGTCAACTGCCTAATGTTTGTCTCACGTCAAAGTGAGCAAAGACCTTCATCTTGATTCCTAATGCATGATTTCCCTCAAGTAGAAATTCACCAAGGAGATTCTATTTAACAGAATGGCCAAGCCGAAAAACCTCAGTGAACTTAGCAACAGTAACTCAGGGTGTTGCGTCTTTTAGTGAATACATTCCGAAATTCTGATAGACGAGGGCTAATGACCTTTTACGAGAAACGGCCATGTCTCCACGCACCCACGACGTTTCTTCTATTCGTGGCTGTAACGCGTGAATGCGGGCCTTATGTTACCGTGGACAAAACAGGCGTTGGCTGCCAAAAGTAAAAATACCCAATTATACAGTACAGTAGCAAATTCTTGAGTGAGACAGCTTGCGGAGGGATGATGTTGACCCTCGAGGTGCAAACCAAGATCCCTGTCGCCACAGAGACGTGAAGACCGCGGCAGAGTTCTCCGCTCCCCCCTCGGCCCACCACCACCGCTGCCGGCTGGCACCGAGCCCGTCCTGGCACGGTGGTGCTCAGCCAAAAAGCTTGTCTGCTCTGTCAAAACCCCGCCCCCCAACCCCTCCGATAGCCTCACGCACGCCAGTCTGCTTGGCTGGCGTGGGCCAAAGGCGAGGGAAGGGTTGCCAGCTGGGCCGCCACTTCATCGCAGAGTAGCACTCTCCCCAAACAAACACAAGCCGTCGGTTACATGCAACCTGTCATTAGCAGTCGTGCATGACTGGTCGACTCCCCGAAAAGCTCAGCCAAGCCTTGAACATGCGCTGCACTTGTCTCAAGTAAATGTCTTAGCCAAACGGAGACCTTTTGACTACTACTTTATCAGCCGTGGTGGTGTAACTAGTTCTCCTTGAATGGAACGTGCGAAAGAAATGCCAACGGTCTTTTCGGGATTAACTGCATAACTAAACTTTGCCAACTTCCACTGGCTAAAAACGGACAGCCTAAGAATCGGACATTACAGGGTATTGATCAAGGTTCAACCGGCTTTGGCGGCGTAACTGGGTTATGGTTTTGGCTTTTGCCTTTCTCGGTTTAAAAAGGACATTCTTGCGAGTTTCCGAAACGTTAATCAGTCGGCAGCGGGGATAATTTCAGAGGAATGCTGTCATGCCGGGACAAAAGGCATCCATGCATGACAGTTACAAACCAAATGACTGGCGTCAGCGTCAAACACAAAGATGAGCGTGTGTTCCGACGGGTACAGAAATATGCAATAAGTAAAACCTCACTGACAGGCAAAGCAGATTCTACCCATGAGTCTTTTGCTCCTTTGTCCACTTAATTTATGTAAGACATTTATTTGTACACTCTCGAACCCACGCTAAAGTACAGTCACAACAACATCTGTGTAGTCGTTAAACAAATACAATGCGAGCTGGATTTTCAACAGCTCTTGACAGATTGAAGTGTGTGTGTGTGAGGTGATTCGGAGATTGACTAAAGGCTGTAAGGTGTGCCCTTGTGGCTTGTAGCCTCTGGGTTAAGAAAACAAACTATTAAAGAATTTTAAAGAATCTATTAAGTGGAACAAAGACAAGAAGGTCGGTGAGGATTTATTTAGGAATCGGATGAGTTGTCTACTTGACTAACCTCGACCTGAACCCGCTCAAATGTTTCACTTTGTTCTTGTTTTGTGTTGTTGAAGAGTCTTTCAAGCAATCAACTACATGACAACATTGGCTGGGTCTGATGGGATTGAACAAAAAAAAATACTCCAACGCAAGTATGAATGGCAGACAACTGCAACATTTTTATCATGATATATAAAGTTCATAAAGTCATGGTGGCTTGGCACCCTGGGAAAAATATAGTCCAAATTTGAATTAATCAAACACATCCCATCATGTACGCATACCAACACTCAATGGTGGACTTGCATCGATATGGAGGTGATGCTTCATCAACTTTTTTTTTTATAGCCATCTTTTAACCCCATCTGACTGTCACTTCGACAAGACGTCGGGAGATCAGTGGCACTAGCGTCCCTTGAAGTGGCTCTAGGTGTCACTCCAAGGGTACCGCCCCGTTTGATCCACCTACGAGCGCCTGTTGGGCCACGGCAGCCTCTGATTTCACCCGTCAAGGGGGTTGTGGTGGGGGAACTGGGCGAGTGGGGTTCCAGGAAGGCTTTACCTGTTGAAAAGTTGCTTCCATACTTTTTAGGAGTGACGTTTGAGGTAACACGGGGCAGGAATTGCCATTTTTCTGTTGGGGATACCTTTCGACTGACATTTTTTAAAGGAACAGAGCCCATTTTGCATATTTACGCCAATGCTTTCACATCATAGTCATTTTCTACTTGGTGTTGTCTGTATCTTTTAAAAAGACCCATGTTTAGTTTAGGAGAATGACTGAATGAACACCAGTCATTACTAAATAGAAAATACAACTACATAAAATTAGTGGAAAAAAGTCAATGGCTCTATTAGTAGTTAACAAGTCAGAAAAAAATAATGTTGTGCTTTAGCTGTAGTAAGAAAAATATGTCTCGATGAGTTTGTCATGGCAATCCGTCACCCGAAAAACAGATTCCAGTTATCAGTGGCACTAACACATAATCAAAATTCTTTCTAAAAGCTTCCTCGTAAAATAACTCCAGGCCTTTCTAAGCCTCGTCAACAACAGCTTTCTCTACAGGCCAAATATAAAGCGCCTCATCAGCACTCTCTAATGGGCGAGCCAGGAGAGGAGAGAAGATGAAGCGAGAGTGAGGAGGTGGCGGTGGCGCTTGTTTGCCGAGTAATGAGGGTGAGCCGCACAACCCTGCCATTGTCCCAGCGGCGGTCCGTACAAACACACACAACCCATTATTAGAATAGTGTAAGTATCGCCAAAGTATTGTTTCCCTTACATGCCGCAATTCCTCAAATAGCGGCTGTCACTGCCATCCACTTAAAGACAAATAAAAGCCTCCCTCAAATTGTAGGGAAAAAAATGTAATGGGCCTCGATTGGTCGCCAGGAAAATATAAACAGCTCCCTTAAATTTTGGAGCAAAAAATAGTACATTCCAATTATTTGTTGGGTTTGTCATCACTATCATGAAAAATGAATGTCCCTAAAAAACGTTCCAATGTGAATAAAGTTAAAGCCAAAATTGTCAAAGGGTGATTGATCAAGCAACATTTTTGTTATATTGATGACATTTTGCTAAAAAAAGAGTATTTTTTCTATCAAAATTTGATTTTTTTGCACAAAAGAACTTCCAAAAAGGTCAATTTTGTGTTTTTTTTAACTTGTTACAGGGGTAAATACTATATAAAAATCTATCAAAAAAACGAGAATTAGATCTTGGTAGACTTTGTAATGTTGGAAAATATCCTCTAGTTATCCAAAGAATCCATATGTCATCATATCGTTATGAAATTGGTGATTCAGACCCTTTGTAAATATAACAGAACGTAAATAACTTTCAAATAAAAAATGACATCTAAATGCATCCCTAAAATATGAATTATAATCTATTTGGGTGCCAGATTGGCAAAGGATGTCAAGTCCATTTGAACTAAGTCAATAGGAGCCCTCTTAAAGTCAGACGCTTACCAAAAGAGCAGCACCCTAAATGAACATTACATTCCTTCATGTTCTGAACAGTTACAAACAGTTTTTAATACAATACTTTGCAAACCCTACCAAACACTGTCAATCCACAACATGTACTCATGTACATAAAGCAGCTGCGTCTATTTGGCCAATTAAAAGTTGAAGGGGTCAGGCACATTTCATCTTTTTAACTTCACGCCAGAATAAAGACGTTTGAACATGAAAAGCTTTCCTAGCGGGGTAGACACGATGAGAACTGACCCACAAGGGACGCGACAATATGGCATAGGAAGCAAAGGCAAATGTGTTTTAATGTACTACATGGAATAAATCGCTCACATCAGAAGAACATAGGTTCCGGTGGGAATGTTCTGCTACTGGGGGCCCAATGAGGAGATCGCGTTAGCGTGTAAAAGTCAAAACTCACGACCAAACTGAGGCTTTTTCCTTTTTAAAAAGGATATTTCGGCATTTAGATCTTTGAACAAAATACTTACGAAAGGAAGAAAACGCAATTATACGTTCCAGGGTTCCGATATCGTTGCTATTGATCGTCAATCAAGTGTTAGTGGCAACCAATATTTATGAAGGCACAGTTTGGGTTACAGATGGATACTTTATGTCTAAGTACCACTTAATAAAATAGGCACAAGTGTGCTACAGCACACTACAGACTGAAGAGCACTCATAGACTCTACCAGCTAACTTGTAATCAACAACTGAGCCAATTGCTCACTTTGATGCAAAATACTAGCCCAGGCAAAATCCCTATCAAGTTTCAAGATGACTTACAAATATCTGAGTAGTAAAACTGGTGTTGACATGAGTTAAAGAAAACCTCTCCAGACACTGCGTGAAAACAATGCCCCCCTTTTCAAGACTCAGTTTTCCCTACTCGTCTGGCCCTAAAACTCAACGTCAACAATAAATAAATCAACTAAGAGTATAAAAGGCGACGGCGAAAGATGTAAACATTGCCGTGCTCCATCTTTCAGCTTCAATTATCGCCCAAATCAAATCGTTTTGTTCGATTGCGCTCTTCAAAGTGGTCTCGAGACGGCCCCATTGGTTATGTGACCTACATAGTACTGCATATTGCACAAACACAGACCAGAGATCTGCCTGAACATCCATTTCACCCATTTCTATACTCATAAATGTAAAAGAAATCCTACCAAAACCAAGGATTCTCCTGTTATTTCCATTCCTAAGCAACAGCCACACTATTTCCATGACTAGAAAAAATATTTCGGTACTAGAGTTGGGAATGAGCCTCCCAAACGTGGCTCTCGGCCCAATTATGGACCACTGGGAAGAAGCGAGCCCAGTAAAAGAGGGCAATGAAGCAGGCAAGACAAGGAGTAGCGGGGGAAGCAGCGGGGCCTTCGGACTCTGGCTGGCAGCTGATCCCACATGCAGGTGGTCGACTCAGTCGCCAGGCAGATCAAAAAGTCCAGGCCCCGGGTGGACTTCCCTTTGAAATGGGAATGGAGGGGCCTGGATATCAGACGGAAAACATAAGCAAGCTCCCGGCCGCAGAACAGCTCCATATTCATGCAAGCCGGGACTGGCAGGATGGACACTGCTCGGAGGTGGACGGCTCACATACGGGGATACAAATGACTATGGGGAAAAAAAAGATGCTTGATGAAGAGTATCAATGTCTCCCATTTTTAGCCTTTCAATAAATCAGATTGGGTATTCAGACACACGTGTTCCTTAACTTATAAAGTCAATGGGAAGAGCAGCTTGTTATTGTCCAAATTAAAATACTTAATGGTTATTTTAATGAAGTTCTTGTATGATGGTGGCTTGTTTAGTTTTCAAGGTGATTAATATGCATCTAAATGATCATTTTTAAACCTACTGCGACATTTTAAAAAGGTATTTCTTTTAATTTTTAAATATTTTTGAACAGTTGATTTAAAACTATGATTGTGTTTACTTTTACTGTATCTAATTCTGCAAAAAAGGAAAATTTTATGAAGAAAAATAAAAAATACTATGAATTAAACATAATACAAATCTCAATTATTGAGGTGCCACTGAATTTACTGTTAGGGGTGTTGAAGAAATTCCCCCAAAAACGTATAAAGAAAACTAGACATTTTGTCACCCCCTTTAAAACAAAAGTGACATGACTCTAAATTATCATTAGCCTGACTTATGTTAAATTGTACTATAAGTGAGTTTAAAAAAATAAAGTGAAAAAAAACGAGTGCTAATGACAAACTTGATGTCAAGTAGCGGAAAAAAAATTCACATGGCTCTAATTTGGCCCCCACACTTAGGCTTGAGACTGATGACTCAAAGTAGATTAGTTTTGGAGACAAGTGTTTAGCTAATTGGCTTTTGGTGAACTCGCTTAATGGGGATCTAATTGCTTCTCAGCTTGAGGTAACAACTAGGGTACCAACCTTAACCGACAAGACACGAGGTGTGAGGAAATCATTAAAAACAACACAATAAGCCTAATGCCAACACATCATTGAAGTCCAATCCATCTCCACAAAAAAGATCAAATATAAACTCCCCCGTCAATGGCAGCCATTGAAAGAAATACAGGGTTTTATACACGACTATATTTTCTGAATAACGCAACAAACTCCATGTTTTTCTTCACCAAGCGTCAATGGGGGTTGAGAACGTTAACAGGAGTGCTCATAAATCCTGATTTGAGCTACGAGACGGGCGCTGGCTGGCACGCTACATCTGATTAAGTCTTCCCGTTAGCTGACAGCTGAACTTCAACATTAATATGATAATATTGAAATAAGTGTGTTATTTACTTAAGGGAGGCGACGGGATGATGAATGATTGTTGGACAGTTATGGGTGACTGACCGACCCCCCCCCTGGGGTCCTCCCGCCGGCAATCTCCCTCCCCTCGCCGTAATCAAACGTGACGAAATGGAGACGTATGCAGAAATATCGGTTACAGTCAACCTGCCCTCCCTTGTTGGCCCTCCCCCCGAGTCCAAATTGTCTACGGGCACTGAAGCATCTATTTCAATTGGCACTTCCTTCCCGGCCCCTCGATTTTACATTTAGGCGCTGTCATTTACATATTACTCTTAATCAAAATCCACAGTGGGGCGACAGAGGTGGCGGGGTGGGTTGGGGGGGGGGACAAGAAAGAGGGAGCGGGGAAACAAAACCGTGGCGTTGCGGTTCAGGGGGCTGGTACTTCATGAAATGGAGATGTGATAGAAAACTGGTGTGTGTGTGTGTGTGTATAGAGGAGTAGCGCAGCAAGGAGTATTGAATTATTTGTGTTTGAATCGGGTGTTTGATGGCAGCAGTGGCAAGATATACCAAAGTTTTTACGTGTGTTTTAGTTATATTGGGTGTCATTATATAGATGCTATGAAGTAGTTCAACAAAAAGTCGATCGTAAGGCATAGGAGATACTTTTAAAGAGAACTGAACTTGAGTCATTTTTAACAATATTCACAATGAATGTATGACTATTGAAGCTAATGAATCCTGTTTGAATTTGTCCGAATTTCTCATATTTTTATTCTTAATGATGCTTGAATAGTAGTAGTGTTTTGTAAAGAAAGTAAAGGTCTCATGATTAGGGCACATAACAATAGATGGGAGGTGGCAGGGATCAAATAATGGCTTTATAAAGGTTAAAAAAATGGTCTATGTTAAGAAGTGCACTTGTTTGTTTAGATGAATGGGGCAATAATATATTGTTGCACTAAATATTTGTATTTTTATTGTCATAGTCTGTGGGAAAAGTCAGTAGTTTTTGTTAATATATATCATATCCATATAATAGATTGATTTCCTGACCCAGGTAATGACAATGGTAGTTTTACAATATTATGAGATAATGGTTATCATGAACTTTGTATCACAAATTGTATCATAAGGAATCCAGAATATATATAGTGGTTAAACAAGTATAAAATTAATTAATACATATCTGCTGTCTTTTGAAAAGGAGTGTCTTCAAACAAAATGCCCAAAATGTCAAAACTAATTAGACTTTTGGTGAAATGTAACTAAATGTACATCCTAACTTCCGATTATGGGATGCATTAGCCACATTGCTCGTGTTTCGTACCTGGCTCTTACCTTCTCAGCATGCCCGTCAAGATACGAGAGCTCTTCCCAAGGTTGGCGTCCGTTTCCCGCAGCTGGAAGAACGAGAGGTACAAAAACCAGTTAGCAAATGAAATGACAGACCACTGCCATCCCTCCCATTGCAAATGAATTGGATGTCTATTGCCCTCACCAGCAATGAATGAGTTAAATCGTATGTGATGCTTTTTCATTGGGTTGCTTCTTTTACCTTGAGTTGAGACAACTTATTTGTATCACAAAAGCAACAAAAGCACCATCTTAAGCTGAGCATACTGTACCACTTGACTTTTAGCATTTGTGTATACACAGTGGAAAGGACTAAGGCACGGGTTCAAAACCCGACAAATCTTCAAGCATCAAACATTTCCAGTCAAGAAAAATGGTTGTTAACGACCTTTTAAACTTCTCGTGGCTTCTTCTTTTTAATGCTTATACGACATAACCATCTTTCAAGTTGTGTGTTTGTGTGAATGCGGTGGTGGGGGGCCGTTGAGAGAAGAAGACTCTCGGGAAGAAAGCGGAGAGAGAGAGGAAAAAGCCAAAGAAAGGAAAAAGTAGCCTCAGTAGACACGGTGGAGCGTTTTTGAAAGGAAATGTTTGATTTCCTTTGAAAAGGTCTTGAGCGAGGCCCACTGCCTTGTTGTGATCTTTTAGCATTCTGCGTTGAGGGGGCCGCCAGGGGTGGGGCGCCCCTTCCTGTTTTTGGTCTTCACTTGCCTACCGATCATGTTTGTCTATATCAGTGTTTGGCATGGGAAATATTTGGGATGTTTTTCAGCTTTATAGCATTGGAACTGAAACCTATATGTTGGAAAAGTCAGATAGTAAATGTACCCCTATTTTTCAAAGACAATAATTCCTATTGGGATTGTTTTCAAAGGTAATATTGGGGATTATTATTGTTAAATTAGACCTGTACTCATTTTTGGGTGCGTAATCCAAACCTAATCTGTTTTTCTATATTGTTTAATTTTTCTTTAACTATAGTATATCGTACTTAACTATTTTAGAGTTCTTATACAAAGGATATGGCTGTTGTAATTAATAATTGTGTGAATGTAATAACAATACAGTAGGTGGGTGAGCTAAAAATAATAATTGCCAATTTTAAGTCATTTTAGCATTAAAAGAACAGATTATATTCTTTTTTGAAATGGCTGCTTTTATCAAATGTATAAATCTAAGAATATTTCCTATCAAGGAAAGATCGATATAGTTGTAAAATACATTAATAATGAGTTGCTGATTCATCTACCCAGTTGCAAATTCAGACAAATTTCCAAAAGGCTCATTAAAACGTTGCTAGATCCGATTTTGTGAAATGTTAAACCACTTCAAAAGCATCAAAAAATAAACTTCACTTGATGACATAATATGTTAAAGGAGGAGGGAGTGTAATGTTCTAAGCATCTTTTCTTTCAGTGCTTCTAAAAACTGCACACGACCCTTTGAAAGGTGCTTTTGGGTGAAATTTGAAAAAATAATGGCGAGAAGATGACTCATTTCACAATTTTATCCCCCATTAATGTGTTATATAACCTGTCAAACCCTCATTTTAAGCTCATTTGTCTTTAAACAAACAAGACAAACTTATTCAAATGGACAGGAAACATGGATGACTAACGGTAAACCACAAACACAAAACTGCAGACCCGCCCCAGGGTACGCTGTGTCACGACGGTGCGCACACAAGTTATGTTTGCCAGCATTTTCAAGCCGGCCAACACTTTTCTGGCAACGCTCACCCTCTCCCTGGCCCTCTGGATCTTCTCGCGGTCGGTGTGAAGGTTGGAGAGAATCTCTTGGCCGACTTGTTCTGCAAAACAACAAAAGCAGATGCGTCAGCTTGGGGGTCTCGGGAACACTCGACCTCATTTCAGGGTTGCTCCTCCAAGGTGAAACTCGAGCAGTTGTCAAGCACTTTAGTGATGTGTTGGCAACCTGTTCTTGCACCTTGTGGCTTAGATAGCTGATTATAGCAACAGAGGCTTTCATGGCAAAAATCATCAAATGTTCTCTGTTGTGAAAATAGTACAATGCTGGAACACAATCGAAGAATTTTTACAAGGGCTAGAGAAACGTTCCTGACTCGTTGGCTGACACTGATGGCGATAGACGTGCAATCCATTTGAACTATGAAGGCGATTGCAGTCCGAGCCAGTCCTCTTAGCCTCGATTAGTTAGCCAAGCTGCCAAGTGGTAGCCAAATGAATTAATATTACCTTATTGCATACCTCTCAACCTTGGCCAATCATTCTCCTTATTAATGATTGCAATTCCCCTTATTAATAATTGCAATTCCCCTTATCAATGATTGCAATTCCCCTTATTAAGTGATGAACCGTACAAATGCAATATTTACTCACATAGGGCACATTAAAAAGTCTAAAATATTTTCCAAAGTGGACATAGCGCCCAATCAGTCAGTGCGCCTTGTGTATGCACTAAATTCATTATTCTGTAGATGTAGCTGTATGATGCTGACATCTATCTTGACTGTCTAAGTACATTGCTTGCTGACAAGCTATATTTATATAGTGAAAAGGCAGCTGACGATGATGTTTTCTGCTACCAGTGCCCGGGACGATCCGGATTAGAACCGAAATGGGGAAGACGAGATCGGTTTTACTAAAAAACGTATTATTTCTAAAATATTTTTTCCCATATGAAAGTTGTTATACAGCATACACAATTCTAAATGATCAAAAAATGTATAAAATATAGGAAAAACTTAGAAGTTGATTAAGATCTTGAAGGCAAATAACAGTTGTGATTGCCTGGTGGACCGCCCAACTATTCCATTCATATACAGTATCTTTTTTTCTTTCATTTTTTGTAAACATACATTTTTCACAATGCATCACGTCAACGGCGAGTGCAAACACATTAACGCCCAATTACAAAAAACATCTCCGACAAGGAACCTGACAAGCTCGTCAGTGGTCACTGTCAGTTTACTGTCCCATGGGTTGGCTCCACCAAAAAAATAAAATAAAAAAAGAGAAGCCCAGCCTGGCCCCCTCCCACTCAAATCTGAAATAAAAACACTCTTTCCATCAATGTAGCTCCAGCATTAGCGTTTAAAAATGATGGAGGCGAGAGGATGAATCAAGGGGGTTGAAGAATCCTTCCGTGGATCAAAGACGAGCTTTCAAGCGCACCAAACAAATGCGGGATAAACAACACAGTTGCTGACTGTATTACACTACACAGGTGCCGCACACCAAAGGGCCCACGTGCTGAGCGCCTATTCGGGAGGGGCGGCAAAAAGGAAGAAAAAAAACGGGAAAAAAATGGGGCTACATCTGGCAGCCAAACAAGAGAAATCGACAGGGAAAATTGGGGGAAGTCGATGGCATTGTTGAGCGGGCGAAGGGGGGTGAAAATGAGAAGACGACGTCAAACGAATGACACTCCATTCATCCCTAGAACCTTTTAGCTTCCCGACACTGTAAGTGTCTCAAATGCGACGTTTCCTGCCTTCATTAATTTCTAATCCGGAGCCGACAGATTGAAGGATACCCAGATTAAACAGCGCAGTCAGACAGTCACATGTGACAAATAGGGCAGATTAAAAAGACTGAGCGCAGGTATTAATAACCATAACAGCCCCCCTCCTTCTCTTTCTCTTCTACGTCCCGTCGCTATCTGAGTAGAACAAGGGAAAGGAACAGCCAGGCAGGCGCTTGGTAGCGGAACTCTTCTGTTAAAGAGACAAATAAGCACATCTATCCGTGTCTGCCAGGGCTGTGTTTTCTCTCTTAAATAAATGAGTGTGACAAGGACTGCGAGCAAGTAACAAGTTTTTTTTTTTGTATTTTATTTTTAACCCTCTGCAAGTAGATTATTGGAAAAGTTTGTGATGAAAAGAAGGCCTCTAATCAGGCCGGGAGAAAAAGAAATGCGTGTTAAGGTATGTTGTTATGCATGAAAGCACGGAATTTGGCAAGATTTTGAAGAAAATGAGTTTTTATACAAAAAAAATTGAGAAATTAAGCAGAAAGAAATAAGTATGAGGCTTCAAGGTGATTTCCAATCAAGGTTATTGTCATTAACAAATTAGAATAAGTATTATTATTTAATTTTTATTTGAATTTAAAAATAAATGAAAATCTTTAAATAGGAATATTTTATGCTTCTCCCTTTTGGGTATTTTATACAAAAAAACAATAACAATAAGATATTTAACTAATGTATATTTAAAAATAAATAACGGGTATTGTCCTTTATATTAAAAAAATGTTTAAATTGGTTAAAGAGAAAAATAAATGGAGTTAATAGTTTAACAAAAAAATGTGATCCATTCTATAGTCAATAATGTCTCGGAACAATTAATCAAAATAGTTCCTGATGCATTTGATTATCTATTGTGGTCGATTTTTAAAGTTTTTTTTTGGTGTGTCATCAGTAGTTTGCAGACACAATGACTCACCAAAAAGAGAGAGTGTGTCTGGCCTGTGACAGAAATGAGTTTGACACCGAGTTAAGGCAGCATTTCCTGCTATTGGATTTAATGTTATTGCTTTTGAACAACCTCTGGCTTCTGTTCTGAAGTTTTGTCAATGTATACTTTTCTTTCCTAAAGCCACAATTTGGATTCTAAGGAAGTCATCAATGGCAAAAAAAAAAGGATTCTGCATATCATTACATTATTATGGTGTCCAATTCAAAAGGTATTCTGGAGTAAAACGGTATTAGTTGCCTTTGGGGAAGAAATAAATATATTCCTGTATCTGTTATGAAAGTTTTTTTAGTCTAATATCTGATAAAAACTTCCATTACAGTGATGCCCTTGCGTTACTGAAAATGGGAAGTTAGATAACGACCTTCTAAAAGAGAATATTTTTAATGGAACGGTAAATTCCTTTGCTGTCTGACTCATGCTTGTTAACAAAATCCCTTAAAAATAGCCAACAGGACAGTTTATTAGATTAAAAGTACGTCATTTCACTTATTTTCTATGTTCAGACTCAATGAGATGCTGGAAAAGATTAAGGATATTTAGAAAAATACCAACTCAATCATCGTCCAGACAAAGGTAGTATAAAAAAAAGATGTGCAAAAAAAAAAACAAGTGCAGAAAAAGAGGAATTCTACTGCGGTTGCCCTCCACTTGTTGCTCGTTAGCGAATCAAATATTCCTTGGCAGTTTAAACAGCTATTAACAATTTAAATAACCCCAGTGCGGAGGCCTTGCTCTGACTCACTCGCTAAAGATCGCCATACCCCAAGGTCTATTTAACAAGCCCATTATTACATTACATTATGCTCCACGTCTCGAGTTTAACTGGTCGCTCGGAGCAAGAACTGCAGGAAAGAATTAGCATGGAAAATGAAGGCTTAAATTTAAGATTGCGATGGGGAAATTGTATCTGAACCAGGCCACAACCCCGGCCCATGAATCTACCAACGCTTGAAGGAATTGGCACAGCATAATGCAAAATCTTAACGCTTTCACTACCACACCAGTCATTGAGTGTTTTTAATACTGGCTTATATTAGACAATGTCAGAATGGATACCCAAGTTACCTTGATTTTGAATTTTTAATTGGATGTATATATATGTATATATTGAAAAAAAACGCAGAATCAGATTTCATTGCAATTTTTGGATTCATGTCTGCATACATTATTGCATTTATAACCTTTTTAAAGCAGTACAAAATCTTTGATATGTGATTCTTTAGCTCCTATAAATATTAAGTTTACAAAGGAAAGGAGAAAAATGGGCAAAATAGAATAACTTTTTTCCAGATTACCATAAATCTATGTTAAATTGCCCCTCAACTCCATTAGATTGAAGTCAAAGCACAATTAGATCATTAGATTTCGTTGCCTAAAATGTTAAAATTACGTTATCATTTCAGGTGAATTCCCTTAATAATTTGAAATTGAATATTGATACAATAATAGACGCACTACTTAAGGACAGACTTGAGTTTTCTGTGTGTAACTTGTTTTTCAAAAATCTGCCAATGCATGAGAAACCAACATTTACTATAGTACTACTACAGTACTCCCAATGTAGAAAAACTGTTATTTGACCAAAAATCTCAGGGAAAAAAAGCATTGAACTTCAACTTTGAAAAAACACCCAACTGGACAAAACCTCTGTTTTAATGGACCCGACATGTCTCTCTTTACCGTGTCGCCCACACTTAAATCCAGCAAACAGACAGTGTTGACCCCACAGGAGGGTTGAGAAGAAGTATATAGGCAGAAAGCGGGATAAATTTGAGACCATTTTTCCCTCCCCGTTGGTTTTTGTAGCTCAGACACACAGACAAAGCAAAGCAGTCGACTGCCAGCAAGTCCCCGGTGCATAAAGTTACCTGTCTTTGCACAATTCTTTTTTTTTTTTTTTTTTAGTCGGAGTAACAACTTCTACAACTGGCTGGTGACACACTTTCATCACCTTTCATCAAAGTTGTACCCACACTGGGATGTATTTGTGATGCCGAGCCCACAGGCCATGAGGCTAGTGAGCTGAAGCGCTCCTGCTTTTCTCGCTCAGAATAAAGAGGTGCCAAGCTCACGGTCGCACGGGAAGTATAACGCAAGATTAAGAGGAGAAACAACAAACTCCTGTCCAAGTTAGTTAGAAATTGGAGTCAAGTGGTAAAGATTAGCTTAAATTGTGCTGTTTTGGACATCCGTTGCGGACTTGGGTTGGGGCACATATGTCCATTTTTTTAATTTTCTGGTGAAGTTATTAACAAGGATGCTTCCACAAGGTCAAAATTAAGTTTTACACAAAATTGGCCAAAAAGGGAGAAGGAAACTGGTAGAGAGTAGAATTGAGATTTCAAGTATTTTAAGTTTATTTTTCATAGGAAAATCAACATATTTTTTTGATTTAAATTTATTTGAGGCAAGTAACTCTGTATAAATTGTTTAGACCGAATCTAAACTGGTTATATTTGTAGCAAAACTATATCATGTCACATTTTTGGTGATATAATAATAATACTTTCATTTTTACTTGATCTTAACCAAGATTTTTGGTAAGATGACTTGGATGTTTGTGTTTTCCAGATTCTTTGTTTGAGGTTTTTGTTAACAAGAAAAGGTTAACATTAAATATCTAGAGAGAAGAAAAAAAACTCACATTTTTTTGTGTTGGGCCTCCGTCAATTTGAGTTTGACACCCTTTAGTTAGAGGTTTCGCTTACATTCAAGGTTAGGCTTAGGGTTTTGGTTAAAGTGTGTATTAGCTCAAGGTTAGGGTTACATTTAAAGTTAAGTTTAGGAGCTAGGATTGTGATGGGTTGGGTTTCAGTTTGGGTTAATTTTAGATTTAAGGCTAGGATTTGGTTAAGAGCAGAGTGTGGATTAAGTTGAGGGTTTTGGTTAAAATTAAGATTTAGGTTTGCTGTGACCAGTAAAGTCCAGAAGACGGTTTCTCCATGACTTCATGTTCAAATCAGCCTAATTTTGCATGACAAGTTGACCAATAGACGTTAGTGCCGACCAGTTAGCAAATGTAATATTATGGGTAAAGCAGCCACATTGCAGTCTATCCCAACTTTGCCTTTACTGGCGTCGGAGGGCAGTCAGGGTGGATTTGTGGGGGCTTTCTTCACTTGGCCAGGCTGTGTTTTATTCATCAGCAGGGCCCTGACCCCGCACGGCTCCTGTTCTGACAAATCACTTCTGATTAAGACAGATCTCCGTTAGTCAGCCACTCAACTTGGCCTATTCATCATTCTCGGTTCTCCCACCTACCCCTCCCGCCAGTGCGACCCCTCCGCCATCCCTCGTTCCCTCGCCGCCAGATCGTTTGCCTGTCCGTCAGACCGAAGCGAGGCGCGAGAGAGAAATTTCCGCCGCCGTTTTAAACGGCTGATTGTGGACAATTGGTGAGACGGAGACACGCAAGGCAGTCTTATGGGTGATAAGACGGCGGTTTAATGGGTATAAATGACCGGGGCCGGCAGGAGAACAGCTGCTAATAGACGCATTTGTTTAAAAATGAGTAAAGGTGCAGGGAATTGAAAGCTCCATTTGAGCACGGCGCACTTTTCTTTCCCTTCAAAGTCCCAACACGTCAAATTTATATGTATTATTTAAACCTCACAAAGTCACTTAGATTGCCTTGTAAAGCAACTTCTATTACGTTTTTTTTTCTTCTTCCTGAAGGCCTACTCGTATTTAATGCGTTGCATTACACTCACTACAATACAATACATTCAATCAGAAAAGCAAATCAAAAACACATTCATAAACGAAAATGAATTTGCACGGTAAACAAACTCGTCACAATGTGCCCTAGCGAGCATAGACAGCCATTGTGTTAACATGTCCAACAAGCGTTATTACATTAACCTGAACGCCAAGCGCCGCCGGTCGGAGAAGGCGGCGAATAAGGGAGGGGTGTGCAAAAAAAAAGCCCGAGCTGCCGCAAGCGCAAATTGCCTGGACTTAATCAAGCGGTCTTTACTCAAGCATCCAAATGAAAACTAATGGACTTCGGTGGTTGGGTATAACAAGGCGGGAGGCGTTATTTTCTAAGGTCGTCAATTAAAAGAAGGAAAACATGACAATAGAAATTCTAGAGACAACTAATCAGCCAATGCATACAAGGTAACTTATTAAATCCATTTCTAGGGCTGAGAAAATTATTTTTGGATTATATTTACTAGAATTCGTGAAAAATGGATGAGGCTAAGAATTAAAAGTCGACTACGAACCATCAATGCATTATTCAAAAGATTGACAATGGTGTCGAGTAAAAAAAGGAGCAGAATACAAAAAAATAAGCATTGAAGATGAAACTAATTTCAATCCATTATCTATTGAGTACCTGTCCGAAGCTGACAGAGTATTCCTAATGACCCAATGCCAGTAAAATGGATGAAAACGTTCATTTTTCACCCGTAACGACTGTACAGTATGGATATTTTGTCAGAATATATTGATCAAGATAAAGCATTTGCTACCAGAACTATTAACGTCTTACAAATTTGAACCTATTCTGATGGGATTTTCACAAGATATATTTTGAGTCACGACAAAAGAGGTTTTTAATCTGCTATTGACAAGAATGGACATTCAATCCATTAGAACTGGGAGAAGCGAATTATTCCATTGAGTCCATTTTTTTAGTGAACAACATACAAAACAACAGAATTCAGAATTTCTAAACGTAACAATACCCAATTTACTAAATTTTCCTTGATAAAAAGTGACTCTGTATTCTGTTTCTTCGTAAAAACAAAACTGAAGATTCCGTCTAAAATATATTCACATTCATTAAAGCCCAGATCATAAATCTGCACCAAAAACAAACAAAACTTTTTCACGCCCAATCATTTCCATCCTTGAACCTACATGGACTTTGATTTTCAAACACCATGACGTGAATGAAGGGGAGGGAGTGAATATTCCCAATTTGTCAGGGAAAATGTTCGATGAAGAGGGGTAAAAAAAAAACTTGACGTTGATTTTCAACAATTTAAGCGCGCTAATCATCGCATTACCATTGATTAAAGTCTTTGGACGTCTTTAATCAAGCAAGTTGACGGGCAGATCAAAGAGCCTAACACAACATTTCTTGCCTTTTAATTATGTGTACAACAGCCCACCTCGGGCACACTCCTTCTCTGTCCATCCTCTCCAATTCCATGAAAGGAGATCTAAAACTCCAAAAAAAAAAACAGTTCATTACCTAATCAAATAGTAGACGGGTGAGAAAAACATACACAGACACCAGCTTTCAGGAATCATGATTAGTAGGGAGGTCTTCCGCAGTCTTGGCTATTAACGTGTCCCGAAATGGAACACCTTAATTATCCTTGTCAAAAATGGGACCTGGCATCAAGCTCATTTGCATGTTTTGACAAGGCCTGTCAGCGAGCCGCCTCCTTGCGATTTTTTTTTTCCCAGTCCTTCGAGTGTCTTTACCTCAATGACTGCTGATTACAGGCCCCTCGCCGCTAAATGAATTAAATAGCTTGTTAAATGAGATTCAGCCCACTCTCCCGCCCACCCCCATTCCTCCCAGCGACGAGTGAAGTCCACATGAAGGTGCCTCTGAGAAAGATAGTGACTTCAAAAACTAGTCGTGCTATGACAGGAGATCATCCAAAAGTTGACTTTGTTTGTGTCCAGCTGTTGGTGTTCTTTGGAAGTTTCCAAATCTTGTCTAAATGTTCACATAACGTAGGGAAGTTATGGCCATAGTAATAAGAACTGATCAAATACAGCAATTTTGGTAAGAGTTCACACAAAATTGAGTAATCAGACACAACAACGTACCCAGTAAAAATAGAAACCTTTAGGGTAAAGCTGTTTTTTGCCAAAGTAAATACACTTAAGCATCGTGATGAACTAAAATCATGGTAGAACATTTGTAATCGGTCTTGATAGGGATTTTACAGTGCTGCGTCCTTTCGAACCGAGATTTGAACCCAGACTGTCTTGGCAGTTGACTATGCTGACTATTGAGGTAAGTTGAAGACCATGTGAAAGTAGACTGTGTTGTCAGCGCAGTAGTGAGCACATTTGACTGCCACAGTGACAACATAGATTCAAATTTTGGTTCGATTCAGGATATAATGTAAATGGCGTGCAGTAAAACCACCACAAGACAGAAAAAACTGTTGAAATGTCATTTTTACAGTAGTTTGTTGTTAATTTGACAGTGCATTTACAGTTTCCTCATTTTTCTAATAGTAGAAATCTGGTAACCACAGTTGCCATAAATGTAATGTCTTCAGAACATAATCGACTATTCATATTTTTATTTATTAAACTGAGACAGCGAGAGGGAACGAGAAAACAACTTAAAACAATGAGCTAAGAGCTATGAGGACATTGGTTGGATTTCTTCAATCTAGACTTGTGCAAAATGTGTAAATTGAGGGCAAATTAAGCGGGAAAATCAAGGTAGCGTTTCATAACTATTCAGTTGCAGCGCAAATAGCAAATAACCCTAGAAAAAGTGTTGGTGACAAAAGGGGGGGGGGATGACGACGCAACACAAACACAAAGTTTGCCTTTGACTTGGCAGTATTGTCAATACTGCGTTATAAGGACAATAATAGCGCTATTATACATAGGGTGGAGACATCACGCGCCTCATTTAACAGCAAGCGTGGGGCCACGAGTTGAAGGCCGATTATTGTCATCTGCCACTGTGAATACGCGGCGTGGCACCACATGTGAGGGCATTTCAAAACACTTGTGTACATATATATTTTTTATTTCTTTCACTCGTTGAGTTTATATGTGCTTGAAAGCCGCGAAATACACAACAAATAAAAGCTTGCACAAAAGAAACTTCTGACGGCCAAGATCTTTATCACAAATTGCGTCATGTTTGTCAACCTCAATGAAACAGACAAGGAAAAACATGCACGAGGCATTTTCTCGGATGGAGGCCGTTAATTACCCTTGGATTATGTTGGGCAGAGTTGGCTTTAAAGTGGGTGATATATAGGTAACATTAGATAGCCTTTGACTTATTGTGTTTTCTGCAAGCACCAGAAGAGTAGAACAGTATACTATGTATATATTTTATCAAACATGTGCTAGATGTTTATGTTATATGGAGAAATGTTAATTTAATTAGCATATTTTTCGGACTATAAGCCGCACCTGATGGTTTGGGGGGGAAGTTTATTTTATAGGAAACCAAGTACAAATATTACGAGGTCATAGCGAGGCTATTTAATCCTGCCCGCCGACGTTGTCCAGATAATGTAATTCATTTGTACTTTTAACGGATGCAGTTTTTTATATGTATCATATCTTGTGCTGACCCAGCCCATCTGTCAAATTTTTAAAGTCAATGTGGCCCCCGGCCCCAAAAGTTTGCCCACCCCTGGACTACATCAATATTAACTCATAAATCTGCCTACCCTAAAAATAGAGGGGACCTTTTGTAGCTGTTAGTATGGGTAAAAAAACACCAGAGTATGATTTACAGCCAAACTAATTATAAAAAAGTGGGAATTCTAGTCCAAAGAAAATGTTGGGTATCAAAAACCTCTGGAAAATCTACCTGATTTATTCAATATACATTCATTACCATCTATAATGCTGTAATGAACCTTGGTAAATAAAGACTATGGCAGCTTAACATGCAAATATTCAAATTCCAAATGAGCACATCCTCCAATTTGATTGAGGCTGACACTTGACAGCCCAGCGCAGGGTCCCGGCTTGGCACGGCCACCTCGCCGTACCCCCGGGGGCTCCGACCCGGCCCCTTTGCCCGCATTCCGCCCCGCTTCGGTCACCGGGGCGTCACACGGGCTAACGAGAGGGCATGGGGAGGGGCGAGGAAACTGCTTAACCATTCAAGCACATCCGTCGGCTGGATGTGTAAGCAGCTCCCCGAGAGACCCTCGGCGAAACAAGTGTCAAAAGCTAAGGAGACGCTTTGTACCTGGGAGGTATATTAATGCCCTGAAAGCTTGTGGAAGGAGGCGAGCAGGGGGAAGAAGAAAAAAAAAGTCTTTGTCCTCGCCGAAAAAGATGAAGGACAAAGCCTGGATACAACTTTTGAGCATGTTAACTTAGAACAAAAGACGGACCTTCAGGGAAGAATACAGAAACTGAGCTCGTAATTGAAGCATGGATTCACTTGATAACGGGTATACTAGGTGTTCATTTTAGGAGGGCATTGAAAGTGTTGACAGTGATATCTTGACTTATTAAACTGCAAGTGCGCTGATGTTATATTAATTGGAAAATGTGAAATTAACTCAAATTTATAATGACGTTCTGTATATGTACTCATTGGGAAAGTTAAGTGTTTGTCCATTGCCATTGGAATGGGAAAACTTGAGAGTAATATTTTGCTGCATTTGATGCTTATAATGGTAGCAAATATGTTTTTTTAAAACTAAGAAAAGAAGCTTCAACTTTCTCAAAAAACACATCATAATGAGAAAACATGCTCAAAGTACTTGTCAGACAAAGACAAAACAGTGATCTACACTTTCCTTTAAAAAACAAATTATTACAGCTAAAATTAAGCCAAATTAAAAATGTTACATGTTCATACAAGGGAAAAAAGACACTGGATGTTGCCAAAGGAAACTATTTAGCCTTTCCAACTATTTCTTTTGCGAATCTGGGTTTTCAATTGCGACTTGACTCCCCCAACAAGTACAAGTCTATGGGGGTCTTGTGCCATCCATTGGGGCAATGCATAATTAAAGCAACGCAGAAGCGGAAGCATGTTATTACCAATGTTTTCATTAGGCAAAGCTAACACAGGGGACCTACTGACAACAGGCCATGAAGTGCACCGAACCGTTACTGGTTCTGCATCTTCTCAAAAGTGCGAAAACATTTAATTCTAACATCAGACCTTATAAAAAAGCATGTAGGCCTGCCTTTTTTCCACCCTTCCTCGCCCCATGATATATTTTCAATCTTTCCAAGCTTAAATTAGCCGGGATTTTTAAGATCAGGGAATGTTTTTTAAGCTATGAAAAATGGATTAAATGAAGAGGAAGTCTGGCCTTAATGAGCTCCCTGGGCTATGGAGCAGCAGGGACTGGGTGAAGGGAGGGTTGGGGGGGTCGTGGGGCTTTGGGGTGGTGGAACGAGGCAAGCCTTTGAGGAAGAAGGGGGGGGGGGGGGCAGTGTGGGTTGCTGAGGACGGCGGTCGTGCCCAAAGTATGCCAGCTTCTGCCAATGGCACAGACGGCACCTGGGCAAAGCTTGCGTGCCAAAAGAAGCACTTTAGCAAGTTTGCGTCCAACCTGGAAACTTCACTCGGAGTTGGAATAGTAACCCATACTTCTTTAGGGGGTTAGGGCTTTTGGATGAAACATCTTCCAAACATATCAAAAGGATTTTCCGATGACCAAAAGAGGTAAAATTTGAGCTATAAATGAGCTTCATATATGAAAGAGCCGCAACTGAAAATACAAAATGAGAACACTTGCAAGCTACTCAGAAATTGACTACACTAACTGCGTTATTCTTACAAAGTACAGAAATGAATAGATATAAATACTAGTATAAATCAAGGTTTTCCTATAGGCAATTTTCTCCATATAAGGAAACATTCCATGTAAACAAAGTACAAATCAAGTTATCCCACTCAATCTCCATTGCTCAATTACTCTTAAGACTAAATCCTTCTTTTAGAGACAGTGGACTGAAGTAAAAAAAAGGAAAATGTACAAATTTAAGGAATGTGAACAACTGTCACAGAGCAGCAGAATAAGGGTGAGGGGAGGAAGAAGCGCAAGCCATCTTTGGCACATTCCTGAGCTCCTCTTTTCCTGAGGGTGATTAGAAGCTGTCAGAGCCTCTCCGACCTGCCACTCCTCAACACTCGCAGGAAGACTGTCATTCCAAATAGCCTCAGATTAAAATACCACACCGCTAGGGCGCATGGGCCTCGACCCGGACAACCTCCTCAACTACACCTGCCTCCCACTGACAAATGATGACGTGCAAGACAATACTGTGTTCATTCCTACATAGGAACTACATTGCACTTGCTCAATTTCGCCTTCAGTTTATGTTGGCCATGAAGTTAAATTGGGCTAATTGCGACAAGGGGAACGAGCGCACCCCCCATGTGTTTTTGCAGTCGCTGTCGCCACACAAAAGTTAACGGAGAATAACGAGCTAGGCCAGTTCCCGGATCTATTCAGTGTCAACGGGAATTGCCTGTCTTGACAATGAAAAATGACCCATCCTGGCAAGATGACAGTCGCTGGCTGCTACGCTGACAGGCCAATACAGTGCAGCAGGAAGGCATCAGGAAGATGAGACTAGCAAAATGTACACAAACAGCAGCAATGTTCCTGTAAAGGACACTATCGGCTATATGAACACAAAATCAAATCAAGGAGGAAAAAAATAACACACACTTGACTATCATTTGGCGCTCAAACTTAGCTTGATGTTGGGTTACAATGAAAGACGCTAAGTTTTTCACGTAATTGCAAAAATATAAGCCCACTTAATGATCAATCAACTATGCAATAAGTGAAAAGACATACATCAATAGTTACTCTAATACAGGGCTACAACTAATTACAATAACCGCAATCAGCAGGGCTGTAAGTAGTGTTTTTGATAGTTTGTATGGATTTTTTTCATACATTAATTCATTTTCTGAACTGCTTATCCTCACAAGGATGACAGGGGTGCCGTAGCCTATTTTGGACACCCTGAATAGCTGGTCAGCCAATTGCAGAGCACGAGGAGACAGACAACCATTCAAGCTCACATGCATACCTAGAGGCAATTCACTAGAGTGTCCCACCAGCTAACCATGCATGTTTTTGGAATGTGGGAGGAAACGGGAGTACTTGGGGAAAACCCACGCAAGCACAGGGAGAACATGCAAATTCCATTAGTGTAAAAAATGACAAATTGGAGTAAGTCCTTCTGAAGTAGTTAAGGAATCACGGTTGCAGTATGTGTACAAAAAGCCAAAAACTTTGATAAATGTACTCTGTAATTGGAATCAGATTGTGGGAATGACTCCTCAGATTTCTCTAAAAAGTCGTTTCATACTACAAATCAGTCAAATTACTTCTGCAGTATTCCAATTTCTTTCAAACTTTGTGTTCCAAAAATCAAATTCAACATTGCCTTCAGGTCAGGTCACATGAATTGGATGTTTCTCAATATAGCAAAGCAGGTCGTGCACCGCCACCTATGAAAAACCATCTCAGCTGATTAAAATAAAGCCCCGCTGCCAGTTGTACAGTGTTCATATCGTATATGATCGTGCGGCAGTACAAGCAGATAATGTATAATGTATACTCCGCTCGCCTAGCTAGAGCACATGAAAAAATATGTACATATTCAAAAACAGTGAGATGGTACACAAGTGCAAGTGGCAAGAAAAGCAATGTGTGTGTATGTTTGGACCAATTCCTGATAGTGACCCCGTTCCTCATCTCCAGGGCATAAATAAACATGTGTGTGGAAGCGCGCTGGTGGATGATAATCACAGAGAGAAAGGGGAATCAAATTTATTCCACAATGGCCATTAATATTTCAGGCCCGTTACTGTAGCCCGTGTGAGGGAGCATGAATGATTAATTTAGACATCACCTCTGTCACAAGCCCTTACCAAGCTCGGCCCGGGATCAACCTATGAGAGTGGTAAACAAAAGGGGGGCTCCCAACCATGGTTTTTGTTGTCGTGCTACTTGGGTTTGGGCTCGTCTTGTCTGCCAAGACAAAAGGGAGAAAAGAGGGAGGACTAAGGTGTTGCCTTGTGTTGTTGGACAAGTTGGCTGCCTTTGTGCTTTTATGGTTTATCTTCAAGTGTGAGGAACAGATGTGTAACTATCAAGAGTATTCTGCAAGAGCCATGATTTTTTTCTATTGAAATGACTTGCAAAAGAATAAATAGATTAAATGAACATAGTTTTTGCACATGGCTAACATTTTTCACTTTAAATGCACAGGATTTCATTTTCTTGCCTTTTTTTGCAGAACTTTTCCATCTCTAGATTGACAGTTTTAATTATTTGCAGCAAAATTACAAAAGAGGGTCCTTAGTTTTTGTGTATTGGTAGTTTTATGTTATAGTGTTTTCCCTAAACACAACAAACTATTAAAAACATCAATTACAGCAGAAGTAGTGAATAACTTGGCCTTCCACACAACTCAATACAAAGTTCACTAGTTGTTATAATTTTTGGTACTGTATATAAATGTCCAAAATATTATTTTCCGGCAAGAAAACGATAAGAGGCAAATTTATAATACTACCAACAAACTCTTAAAGGTTATGAATTGTGATTTCTGATACATTGACACACTTAAGTCTTAATATCTTAAACTACAGTGCATTACGACTTAAACAAAATCTTCAGTCACTATTGTAGTAGCAAAACTCGCTAATAAACTGCAATGTATAAAGAAAGAAGTAAATCGGTTTGTGAGTTTTGACCTTCAAGGATCCACCATAGAAGTGTATAGGCCAAATCATTGGCGATGGCAATGACAAATCATTATCACAAAAAACAGATCAAAGCACAACCCTTAACGTCACCATTCAATTCCTCAGTCCACAAAGCTGATACATCAATAGTGTCTTAACACCTTGACGTCAAAGGTGGATGGGAAGCAAGCTTCCATCAATGCGAGGCGGAGGTGAATGTGTGTGTTTTTTGATTTGTGTTGCGGGCTTTGTGTGACGCTTGTCTGACAAGTGGAGATCACAAGAAGACGGCATCCATCTCGCGGGCCTGTGATGCCACCGCCGCCGTTTCTAGGGCCTGAGGGCCCTCGTAAATACACACTATGTACTCTATTGTATGGTACTGTGCGCGCAAATAGTGTATGTTTCGCCATCATATCATTCTTTAAAAAAAGTGTGCCACAACAAAGAAAATTAAGGATTTTGCTGTATTTTTTAATGGGGTATTGTGTGTGTGTGTGTGTAAAAGGGGTGTGCATGGCTACCTGCAGTGAGCCAGCAGAAGGATGGGGGGGCGGGGCATATCAAGGCTGTATGACACTGATGCGATGTGTTGGCACATGCCCTCAGGTGGTTTTGGTGTGGTTGTCATTTTGTTGTTTTTCCCCTCTCTCGCTGTCATATCATTCAAATATGCCCCCCCCCCAAAGAAATAAAAAATAACTGCCATAAATAAATAATAAGTGCACACAACAAGATGGATTGATGAGCTGTGATGTTTAGACTGCTGTTTGGGCAAAGTTCTTGACAGACAATTTTTCTGTCTCGGGAGCTTATAATCAGCTTTTGTTCTGTTTTTTTTTTATACGCTGGCTTGACCTGGTCATTTAACAGCATGTACCATCAGACTGGTGTCAAACTTGAGTTAGATCTGGCCAAAGATTTAGAATATGTAATAACTATTTTCTATGATTCATTTGAATCTACGCTTGAATCAAAATGAATGGTCAATTTTTGATTGAATTTAACCAAAACCGAACCCAAACTTGCCCAAAACCAGAAACCAAGACTAAGACCAAGATTAAATTCATTGACCAAACCAACAATAGAGTACTACTACATCCTCTTTGAATGCTTTTCTTTCCTCAAAACACACTACATGAGAAAAAAAAACAGACAAAAATTAACATAATACAAGATTACATAGGGGTCTTATTTTCTCAACATTTGCCTTACGGGACTTTCAGAGGTCAGGATGCATCTGAAAAACTTTCCCCGGTTGGAAGAAGGAAGAAAAAAAAATGTGTGGGACTTGAAACAGGCATCAACTTGACGACCATGTTGGCTATAGTTTCTAACACCAGTCACGGATCAATAAGTAGCCATACATATAGCACAAGTGGAACAAGTCCTGTCAAAGGTTACTCCTTTTTTCTCCATGTTTGCCTCTTCATTCGGAGTGAGGAGGAGGTGGAAGAGAGAAAGACAAAACCGGAAAGAAAAAATAAATAAAAAATTCCAGCTCTTGTAGTCGCGGAACCGGGCGCTTAATGGGCTTTGACATGATCGCCGGCAGGCCGAGGATAGAGGGAGGGGCCGGGGTTGCATCGATAGCGCTGCGCGAGAGTGGCCTAAGGGAGCTCACGGCGGCGCGGCTAGGGCCAAATCCCTGGTACGAGCATGGGCTGGGGGCCTGACCGCTAATCATTAGAAAGTCAATGAGTTCTTTAGCGCTCACAGCCAAGCTGGGCGTCCTGTGGATATACAAATGTATACGGAGAAATTCAACTGCCAATGTAACCAGCATATAATCAATATCATACACTAACACTAATCTTTCAATGTATCATAGGGCCTCACCAATAATCAAATTAACTCATGATTGTTATATGCTTTAATTCAGAGATAGATAAGCGTCTGTTGTTCTTTATTCAAATGGATATAAAAAATAGACCATATTTGAAGTCATTCTAACCTCTACCATAAATTTGTTGTGTGAAAGAGGGAGACCCAGGGAATAAAATGCCCCCTTGTTACCTCACCCATGGTTCCGCATGCATTTTTTTAAATGTCCCATACAGATACTGACTTATAGCCCACTAATGGGACTACATAATGAGACATGTAGTTGAAATTTAAGTTAAAGTTCAAAGATAACTGATTATATTCCTCAAAGTGAAAACTGCATTTTGGTTAAAGAGCTAACACTACAACTTGCACTACGATCTAAATCTTTTGGCAAAAAAGTATACAGAATATGTTTGGACTGAATATTTTGAGACTGAGATGAGACCATGAAATCTGTGGATCCAAACCAAGACCTTCTTCAATGCTAACTTATTTCATGATTTTATGATCTTGCCCTTAAAATCACATGTTCAATCTCATATTGGACTAATGAATCCCAGTATGCATCAGGTATTTGTACATTCAAGCATATGCAAGATCCTAAATCCAAATTGCACCTGATCAATACCCTCCAAGCAGCTTAGCCTCCCTCTAATCAATATGCACCCAACCTAAACTATTTTTTCTCCCCTAACCCAGCATACTACCCATCCTATCGATGTCCTATCGATCAAAACACTCAACCTTTTAAGGGTAGGAAGATTTGGACAGACCCCATCTGGACATATGCATTTGTCCACTTTTAACCATTGTAATAATCCTTTTGACAAAAGCATGGAACTTATTGGACACTATTAAGTCTGACCTGGAACACCCTCAAGAGTTTTGGAGGTATAAAAATGAGTCTGGACACAACAAAGGCAACCAAAAGTGTGACTTCTAAAAGGGAACGATATAAGCAAATTTGTCAAGTGAAATGTGGCTTGGAAGATAAGATCAAGCAGGGAGGTGACCAGGAAAAAGAAAAAAAAAAACAAATGAGGAAAAGAGTGACAGAGGGTCTGTTGGGCTGCCTGAAACAGGGTCTTGAAGGACACTGACATTCAGTGAGGTTTCTCAAAGCTGCCAAGCATCCTTTGAAGGGATTATTAACACATCTTGATTACTCTGGTCAAGTTGTCGCGGAAAATATAACCTCCATCAGGGCTAGAGAACACACCCCTCCCTCCAACACATACGTTGTCCCTTTCCATCACCCTCGGCTGGCCCGACTCAAAGACAGCCGTTAATTACCACCTCAGACGTCACGGAGAATAGACGAGCACCTTATTAGTCTCACAGACCCACGTCGGTACGTGGGCCATGACCTGAATCAGCAATAAGATCTGAAGTTTAGCAGAAAGTTTTGGGAAGGTTCCTTAATACACCCAATACCCTGATATGTATATGCAGTTTTTTTGTTTTAAACAAATAGGTCTACTTTTATAACAAAGAGAATTTAGCAAATCAATTACAATCACTGAATCATAAAGATCTTTTCCTGGTCTTGACTTGCTTTAAAACTCTAAGTAGAGTTCTTAACTAGAAAATAATGTGGTTAAAGTGAAAGAAAACATTCATCTGCATGTGTCACCCAACCATCTAACTTACTGCAAAGCATATATAATGGTTGCAATTACAATTTCCCTGCATTGTAGCTTTACTACAAACTTTGCGGCATTGGGGACCCTTGGAATTCCTGAGTAATTATAACCACAGCCCGCAATGTAGTATATATTCTGGCTTTTCTACTGCGAGAATTACCATCCTAAACAAAATATGTCCTTAGACTGGACTATGCAGCTTAATGCTGGTCATTTCAAACAGAAAGGACATGAAGGAGATTCCACAGCAAGATCAGAATCAGGGAAAATATATCACCAAACACAAAAAGTGATTTTCAAGTGGTTCTTAATGATGAGCACTATAAATGTTCACTTTGTAGATGATCTACAATCCAGTGTGTGAAATGTATCATAAACATGGCAAATTGAGCAATGGGGGGAAGGCGTTGTTTTTGGAAGTACTGTACACATAATTTGAGGAGAGGGCCAACAAAGTCAACATCAAAAGAGTCCGCAGTGTGAGAGGTAAAAGTAGGGCAGGCCACAGTCTGGCAAAGAGAGAGAGAGAGGATACAGAAGATAGTAAGAGAGCAAGAGAGTGAGAGCGATAGGTTATGTGTATCTAGAAGGGCTCGGTCCCAAAGCTGGATGGAGCTCAGGTGTGAGTTGTGAGGAGGCACCTTCTGTTCAGGGCTCGGAGGCCCCATGGTGGATAGAAGGGGGACCCGGACAGACACGGGCTCCTCATGTTTGGCCCAAATAATCCAGGTATACTTCTGTCACGCCACACAACTTCAGGCTTCAAAGACCCCAAACTCATGCAAATTCATTTGACTTGACTAAAAAGTCACTATTTGAGGGGTAATTTAACCCAAGGACCACATGGAAATATCATGTTTAAAAATGTTGATCTATTTTGGGTAGAAAATAGGTGGCCTTTAGTAGCAATGTTGTTGTAAAAAAAGTTAAACCAGGATGAATACAAGAGCAAAGCTTTGAAATGTGGAGATATCTTGGTTGTAGAAATGAGACCCAATTTAAACCAAATTATGACTTTGATGAGTCCTGACCACTTTCAGGCTGAATACCAATCCAAGATTTTGAGGATTCCAGATAAGGTCAAGATCCAGACTTTAAGGTGCCCACAAAATGAAGAAGTAAAATTGAAAAAAAGGAGCCAATACAGCAGAATAAGTCAAGACAGAGTGAAGCCAATGCAAGAGCAACTTTTTAAATGATTTGATTCATGTTTCTCTGTTTAAGAAGTTGAACGTGTCAGTAAGGACATCTCTTTGATGGACATTCAACACTGTGCATGACTAATGATCAGTCTCTCTGATGATCATCTTGACCGATCTACCACCATAAAAAGAAAAAAAAATTCTCCCTGCAAGAAATACGTTCAAACCAGTCAAATCACTTAGATCAAAGGCGGAGCTCATGTATGGAGACTTGTTAAGTTAACTGAAGGTAAGGTGCCAGAACCATTTGTTGTGCCTTGGCTTCTCCTTCGTCTAAATTGGGAGTGAAGGCTTCCCGCGAGAGATTGCTGAACCTGTCACGGGGCACTGAGGGAGTACAGTGAATACTTTATCGCCGAGGATATGTACCAGACTGACCGGGTTTAAGTGGAAAAATGCAGGATAGACAGAAAATATTCATCAAACATGGCATATGCAAAGCCAGATTAATTTATCGTCTTCATACACCAAATACAGGGAAAAAACTGAATTTAGCATGACATATTTATACACCAAAGTATTTAACGATGCCATACAGCACAAGATAAGCAAAAACGACTAAATGTTATAATCAATATCCAGTTTTTGTGTAGTTGCAGGAATCCATGTGTGTGTTTATGTGTTTCAAAGGTGCCCACCCACTCCGCATTTGCATGAATTCCTTATATTACGGCCTTTAATATCTCCATAGCTGAGCTAGTGGTTGGGGCCTAAACGTCTAAACAGCTCATTAAAATCATCTGACTTCAAGAAGAGGAAGGAATATAAATTGGCAAGGATAGCTATGGACTGCAGAAATGTCCATGTAGGATAATGCAGTTTGAGCTTTGTGGAGATGTTTGTATATTTCTGTTTGATTGTCAGCCATTGTTGGCTCCTTTCCTCTAGACTTCTGAGATGGATGCAGTGCATTTTCTTAGTTTTGCATCAGTCTTGTGTTCTCGTTTTTATTTCCGTAATAACCTCAAACAAAGTCAAGTCCAAGATTTACACAGATCCAGTCCAAGTCAGGACTCATTCATTGATGGGTTAAGACAAAGTCAATCATTTGAGAAGTCTAGACCACAACAAATCAAGACCAATATTTCGAGAAAGCAATAATAATATGCCTACATTATGAGACAGCAGCCAACTGACTAGTCTTTCGAGTTCTGAGTTGTTATTTCGTTTATTGTTTTGCATTGCGCTTGGAGCAATAATAATATGTTGAGGCGAGATATATATAGACATCTACTTAAGTCATGTGTAAAAAAAACAAGAAAGTCCACCGTTACTGACGCGAACGTTTATTGAATGGGACAAGCAGCCTAACACAAATACGACCTAAAATTGTAATCGTAAGAACCATGCTAACTGCCTGCTAAACCTATTGGCGCTGTGGTCAGAGCTTCTAACCTCACTTACTATATCAGAAATTGTAGGAAAAGCTTCCACTATATGTGCAAAAAAATAAATAAAAAATCACAAACACACATTTGGAAATTCACGCTTGGACAGAGTAATTCACCAAGGTTTTACGGATGAGAATTAAAACCGACAGATAAAAACCACAAGGACGAGAACGAAGGTTCCAAAGTCCACATTAATTCATCAAAAGCATTCCGTGTGTAGCCATTATGACGCACACCTACACATCAAACTCCAAAAAGAGTCCAGACCAAGCAAACGGGTCCCTTAGGCCACCTTAGCCAGTCCTTCACAACTCCACTTTAAAAGCCGGGCGGCCGTACAGTACACGGCGGTTGGCCTTGATTGATGCTCGGATAACCCGAGATCATAGACGCGCTCGGGGAAGGGCCGACCGGCCCTGCCGGTACCCGAGCCGCGCATACATCAGCCCTTCAGGATTAGCACGACACGTATCACGCGGTGAGGGTCCGACTGATGTGAGCGTCGGGGACGATGTCGGCCACTTAGCCGGGGCTTTCTACCTGCTAGTCAACAGTCAAAGTTGACACGAGTACGATTAGAGTGCAGGACGCAGGAGGAATTTTTCTTCCCCCTAACTTACTTTTTGATCCAGTATGAACATTTGACTTTAGGACACATGCAAATAGAGAAAAGCAGAAAAGGGAAGAACAACTACTTTCTATTCGCATTCTCTTTTTAGGAACTTGGGCTCACACACTCCTACAAATGATGATTGAGTGTGTGCATCCAAGCGTACGCCCCTTTAGCACTTTTTTGTATGAAAAGGCGGCGGTTCTTCCAACAGCAGCTCAAGGGCGCAGCCTGTCAACCAAAGAATAGAATGCAGGAGAGCTCAGTAAAGGGGGGAAAGTGCCTTTTTTTCCCCAAGACCTCTCATGGATGGTTATGGTTCTGCAAAATGGGCAATCTATAAAAATTGATACTCGTATATTTCAATCTTTGGGATCTATTCATTATAGTTTATTGGGTATTTTGACATTTGCCAGTCAGCAAGTACTTCTAAAGTAACCGAAGGCATTCTATTATATGTGGCAATATATTTAGTGGCATTAGGAAACAAAATGAATAATGTACATGGCTTTTTTGGGGGCTTATTTTGTTTAAACTGTGAGGCAGGCTGATTTCCAAAAGAGCATCCACAGAAAACTCGTTAGATAAGCCGGCACAATGCTTTATATTATTTAGTCCTGATATGGAAAATGGTTGTGGAAAGTGCATATTGCTTTGTTTTAACTCCTAAGTTTACTACTTCCTTTCTCTCTATCTTTGGTTCCTTTGTTCCAAAGATAATAGATGCATATTGTGTCATTTCAACTGAGACATATACGTGCAATGGCCACAGGGTATTTTGAAAGTTACCATCCATGTATAAAATGAGGGATTTCCATTATTTTGTGCTTGACTTTTTTGCGGTCATATTCTAACAAAGACAGTTGTCTACCTATTGTGTTGTCTCAACTAAGAGACGTAGATTAGTGACAACAACGGTGCGGTCAGAGGGAGACAAAATTGTTTTTTATTAAGCTGTAGTTTTATAACAACAGTTTTGTTATAATTGGGAATGTTGAGACAATAATTTTGTCTTTTGGGATTGTGATTCGAAGTGTGTGACAGCAATTGGAGAGTACACCTTAGGCTAGCCCTGTTCCCTAAACAAAAGCTGTTTCTATTTCCCGCATTTAGCTACAATACTTTTGTTATTTTTGGTAACATTTCGACCAAAGTTTTTCTCTTCAAACTGATATACAGGTTGTGTTTTTTTTTACTCAATAAGCAGCTGTAAAGCAGTTCTCATGTTTGCAAAAACAAAATCTATATCCATTATTTTCCCCTTATTATCGCAACATTATGATTTTTTTTAAAGAACATTAGGATGAATAATTTCATTTTACTTCTCAAGGTTGCCTGTTTAACCTTTTAGGTTATTTTTCAGCTGCAAAAAAAGCCTTTTTTTCCTTTCCTCGAATGTGAAACCTGAATATAAAAGAAGGTTTTAGTCTAAAACTGCACTATTAACCTCTCCTCAGTAAAAAAATCTTTCCGTAATATTTCCAAGTTATCATTTGTCCCACATAGTGACAAAGCCGTATTTGTCCAACATCACTTTGTTTCTGCAGACCTAAAAAAAAACGGCGACTCCAGTCGCATGACGTGCTCAAGTAGCACCCGCCGAGTGCTGCTAAGGTTAACACCGGCCCCCCCGCCGTACCCCCATTGACTGGCAGATGGGCCAAGCAGCTGATATCCCGTCCCGAATCTGTTTCATGTTCCTTGGGCGCCTTAAACAGGCGGGCAGCCCGTCTGATGGGCAACAGGACGGTTGAAGGAGGGAAGGTCCTTTGACACGGGTCGAGGGAAGGGTGGTGGGGTGGTTGTGTGTGGGGTGGGGGGTGGAATTCGAGATCCTCGGGGCTCCCATTGAGGAGACGTGAGGACAGATGGAGATGCCTAATGTGCCTCGCCATGTTTGCGCGGGATAATTGTGGTTCTCGCCGGGAAGGGAGCTTCAGAAGATGGAGATTAATAAGAAGCTAATGGCACACGTTTAAGCTGGAGATGCTTTTTCTTTAGCGTGACTTCCTGAAGGCGTTTTAACTTCAGAGATGCTGCGTCTGCTGCTGTATCTTTCTTTTCTTTCTTTCTTTTTTTAAATCACATCTAAAAAAGATGTCGTATTGAAAAAGTGAGGCTATCGGGTCCACTTGTATTGAAAGGAAGACAAATGATTTGTGGTTAAATGGTGGAATTACTGATTAAGAGGGCAAAACAAAAGAACTTTTTCTTTTTTTAAATTAGGTTTTTTTTCATTTATGAGTCAAGCATGCTGGAGTAAGGCTTTGTAATTTTGGTTTGATGACTCAATGATTTTGAGAATGACTTTTTAGAGGATTTATAATGAATGAATGCCAGGAAATTTGGACTACATATTTTTTTAAAAAGCAATGTGAAATTATTTTTAGCAAATATATTTACACCTAATGATAGTGTGTATTATTTTTATTTGACAGGTTCTTGTTGGTTGTATGTTAAAGAAAGAAAAATATATAATCTTCATAAATAAATAATTGTACTTCATATTTTATGATTGGTTTAATTTGTTTGTATTTGGGATAAAGGGAAGTCAGAATTTGGGGGTTATGAGACTTTCATATTTACTTGTTTCGTTTAAATAGTATATTTGATAATTGTTTTGATACAATTAAATACAAAGACTATATATATACATATATATTTGAATCAATGGTTCAAGTTTAAGGAGACATGAAATTAAATTCATTATAAAAAAAGTAATAAAAGCCTAATGATTGCTTCCGATTGAAGGGTTGTTTTTTAATTCAATTCAATTATAAAAATGAATATCAAAAGAAATATTAACATCTAAATTTGAGCATGCCGTCCCTCTTCAAATCAATCTCCATCTCAATCTGCGTTACTTTCTTACACTCTCTTGGTTTTCCCCTCCCGTTTTTTTTTTCTTCCTTAAATATTGCAGCCCCTTTAGATGTAGCGACCCTTTAAAGTGCCCGTGGGGGGTTCAGAGTCCTGGCTTTTGTCTCCCATTTCCTTCTGAAACGGCTTTTCTTTAACCCTGCGCCGCTCTTCACCGTTGTTGTCTCGGCTCTCTGCTCGCTGTGTGGCTTTCTTTTTTTCCTACTCCCAACAACCCCCCCACCCCTCCACCAAGCCCACCACCACCACCACCACCACCCACCTTCCATCTATCTATCTATCCATCCCTCCCTCCTCCAGCTCTCTCCCGTGTCAGCTAGAGGTCAATGCTACACTTTTTTTTCTCCTGCGTGCAACAAGGCAAGGAAACTTGGAGTGTGTATGTGTGTGATAGGGAGGAAGAGGGTCTTTTTTAGTCATTGCAACCTAAAAATAGACAACTTTATCTGTTTATTTTTAAAATACAGGTGAATGGGGTCAAGTGAAACTGGTTTGAAGACTATAAAAAAATTCATAGAAAGTATTTTAGAATAGTTACAAAAATTATTCGCTTATTTATTCCTTCCTTTTACAGAATTGTCGAAAATAATGTGTCAATTTCGAAGTTGGAAATGTTTTACTTCGGTAGTAAAAAAAGGCTCCACCCCAGCAATAAATAGCTGCCTTCCTTCTATGTGCATGTGTGTCCAAAAAAACGCTTTGTTTACGCTCTCCCTTTTGTAGCCGAGTGCCGCTTTTGAGTCGTGCTGCGAGACCGCAGGCGACGGAGTGGCCCAGTTGCAACTATGTCGCCTATTTTTTTTTGTCTGCCTCCATCCCTTCAATGACACTCCGGTTCTAAAAATGTATATATTTGAATATTAAATCCTCCAACAAATAGTCATTGCCAGGACTTGATGTTTGTTCTTGATATCCTTTTAACTTACTGTGAGTTTACACACCTGTTTAGTAGGCTTCAAAATTATTAAGCATAAGAATATGCTCTTAATAATAAATATGTAGGTATAAGGGATGTCCTTGATCACGCCATTTTGTTAGGATCAAATTTGGATAAAAAATGATTATGTATTTAGATTTGTCAGTATTAATTGGACTGCTATAGACAACAATGGACTTTCAATTGATTTTGACTCGGGCAGATCCTCAGAATCAGGTGAGTTACATGCAAAAATGTTTGTTCAGACCAGTAAGACCAGTAGTATTTCACAAAACTCAGTACAGGATGGGATTATTATATTTTTTTTCTCTATTGGTCCATAACATTGTTAATTTTGACCATCAACGTAGTAGAAAAATTAGGATAGGTAGCCTACAACTCAACCTGGACGATGACAAAGAAATGATCTAGTAATATTGAGGCTGCTGATTGTAAATACAGAATCAAAACAATAACAATGTGGTGGCAAATGGTGTTTAAAACAAAAAGGAAAATATCAGTTTAACCAGTGGGAACTGTGTTAGAACTGTATTTACAAAGAGCATATTTATTTAATATCTATTAAAATATTAGGGCCATTTCACTAATAATGAAAGTGCAAATCTTACATAATGCTCCTTCAAATATGGCAAGTTAAATAAGAAAAGTGTGTGTCACTTACTACTATATTGATTCTATCTTTATGGTCTTTTACTGTATTGATTCTATCTATTTTGTCTTTTATTGCATTGATTCTATCTATATTGTCTTTTACTGTATTGATTCTATCTATTTTTTTTGTTTAATTTTGGGATAATTTTGGATTATCAAACTGACCTGAGGACGTTATTGCTAACTGATAAACAGTATGTTTGAATGAAAACCAAATAATGTTTTAATTTACTAAAGCTATTGTATTCTTCAAGTTTTGTGCCACCTGCCTGCCATTAATTCAAAACCCTTCCAATCTATCTGGTGACTTTTTCCCCTCTGCACACTCTTTCTGTTTATTCTCTGTTCCACATTACGGTTTTTCAAATTCCAAGGAGCATACTTTTCATTCGCCTGTTTAAAAAAAAAACAAAAAAAAAGAACACTCCTTGAGGTATAGCATAATAAATGACTCTTTTTGTATGCCGCCTGAATACAGCACTGTGCGTTCAGACAGAATACGGCGTCATTTGATAATTGTTAGATTAATGGCGCCCAGAGCGAGGACGTAAATATTTCACAGCTTGAATTTTTGCGCCTAAAATAAAAAGGGAGGCCTCGAAAAAAAAAATGTTTTGAAGAGGGAGGGGCGGTGAGTGTGTTTTTCTTCAAATTTAGTTAACTCTATTTCCTGAATGTATATGCTTCAGCTCTTTAAAAAAAAAAAAAAATCCGGCCGCGGGTGTGCTGTTTATCGACGGATGAAAGGCGTCGCTGTAATTATTTCCCCCCGCCCCTCCTCCTAATCGGACCTTGTCAGCAAGGCGTCTTATCGAGGAGAGGAAAATGACACCGATGCTATCGAGGAGCCCCGGAGTCCGAGCCGGCGGCGCGTGGGCCCCCGCCAATCACGGGCCCGAGCCTTAGCCCCCGCCATATCTAGCGCCGCCACAAACGGCGGGCGGATGTTTTTTTTTCTCTTTTTTTTCATGTGGACTTCAAAAAAACAAGTCGCCAGTCATTAAAATTGCAGTGGCGTCGTTGCTTTTTCGGTGGCGGGGATCAGCCTGAGCGAAAATGGAATGTGGGACGAGGAGACTGGCTAAATGTGTTAATTCCGTCCTCACATGTTTACGGCTTAATTTTAATCTGTTTGAGGAGGAAGGGGTAGGAAGAATGGTGGTGGGGTGCTGGGGGGGGGGGGGGGGGGGTTGGGGGAAAAGGGGGCGCAAAGGGGGCAACGAGAAAGCTTCGCATTGCAATAAATCGCCATTATCTTTGACACCCTAGGACTCAGCTGTTCCACAAGGGATTTAGGGGCAGGAAAAAACTTGTTTACGCTTCAACTGCACTGGCTGAGGTGCCGCTGGACAAAAGGCCTTGGGTACACAAAGGCTCGCTAGCATACGGACCCCTAAATGGGACGAGAAGAGCTGAACCAACAGACTCAAGTTTGGGTAAAAATCCCTAGTGGCATTAGATCTTTTCATGTTTGCAAACAGTAGCAGCCCGGAAGGGGCATTAAAAGTAACTATTGCTAATAAGAAACATTGCATTTGCTAATAAAAAACAAAATAAAGCAAAGGACGGATGGATAAATGGTGTAAATGTTATGAATTGCAGAAAATCATTATGATAGTATAAGAAGGCTACCACAAACAATTACTAATTGTTTTTTTGGGGATTTACAATGAATTGCCTTTAAATTAATCCGGAGTTCAAATTGTAGCTGACAAAGTGCAGTAGAATTGAAAACTGTGCATTAAAAACTGTCACTTGTATTGTTTATTGTTTTATTGAAGCAGATGATGACAATTATCTTATTGTGATTCATCAAAAATGATCTGTTTGCAAGCACTACAGAAATTAAAGATGATTGATTACTTTTGAGGGGTTTATAGAAGAGGACTTAGGCGTCTTTTTACTGGACAATATCACTAAGTGATTAAGCAATTATTAAAAACGTTGACAATAGATTAGTTATGTCGGCTAGTCAATAAAAAGGCAAACAGTCTTGTAGGATGGGCACTGGCAAGTCATTTTCTTAGAAATGTGTAAAGAAAAATGGTTTGATGATCAAAATTACTATAAGAGACTACACTACTATTACTATACTATATTTTTTGGACATTAACATTATTTTTTGCCACCTTATTTGAACCCTGCAGCAGATAACCAAGTATGGGTCATATTTTGCAGGCTAAAGATAAACAAGTCTTTTACAAAACATAAAAAATCCAAAAATCAGTATTTGGGTCAAAATGAGAGAAATAAAAGTGTAGTTGTCTTATGAAATAATCTATTAAGTACCTACAGATATGGCATACCCTTTTAAATCTCCTAAATTTTCTGCCATTGGCACCTGGAAGGGTTGGCAGCGATTTGCTGCCATCCCTTCAAGTCCAAATACATTATACGTCATCAGTGATTGAAACATACTCATTCACCACTAGCTTTTCCAGTTCAAATGATTTGGACGTCTATGGTTTCGGTGTGAGGCCGACTAATCGGACCCCGTCGCCGCACGTTATCAAAGCGATTTAAAACACGGCGATGTGGCCTTTAATAGCATCGTCACATCATCACAGCATCCTCACGCGAGCTCGCTTAGTTTCGCCTGCAATGCTGCCGCTACTTTGTTGCTCGCTTCAATGATTTATGACCAAAAAAAAAAAAATCGGGATAGAGAAGAAGAAGAGAAGGGAAAGAACCCCCCCCCCCCCCCTCCACTCACAACCCGATTGTGATTGTGAGTCGCTGGCACCTTTGATTGACAAGCTCTAATCAGCTTATCTGCCATCCTAATAAAGTTGATGGCCCGCGGTGCTGCTCTCTACCTGGCACGCCATGAACTTTAGGGGTGGGGGGCACCCCAGAGGGCCCACAGCCCCGAACCGCTGAGTTTATCGAAACGGGAGTGAAATCAATCCCTAATGAGCTGTGTTCAGTTTGATTCCAGTCCCTGACCACTTTCATATGCAAGTCTTTTGTCTCCCCACTTCACTATCTGGATAGATTACAGGCCTATTCCAAAACAATTCTTTTAGCTATGACAGAGTACTACAAAAAAATACATTATGACAGTTAAAAAAAGGAAATAAAATAAAAATGTATAATAATCAAGAGGGTGAAAGTCTAATTGCTTTGTTTTAATGAAAAGACATCTGCTATTCTATTGTAAATAGGAAAAGTCCAATAAGGATGTTTAAATTTGATGTTATTTCAATTCTATGTATTATTCTAATATTTTTTCAATATCTTCATATTTAGTTGGTGGCTTTTTAACCATTTTTTTCCTGACAATTTCAGTAAGGCCTCCTTGTTGATAAGAATGGTTTAGTGATAAATAAATAGCACCGCGTGTCCAAAGAGTGCTCGCAATCCCTTTGAGGGCTCTCAATGCTTTTGACAAGCCTTTGTTTTCTTTAAATACACTCGAGACGCTGAGAATAGTTTCGGGGGGGATGAGCGAACAAACGCTAAAATGATATGATGATACATTGTGAAGAATTGTCTTTTGCTTAGAACAAATGTAGCCCTTTCCTCCCTATAAATCTGACCCAAAAAGCATCCTGGCTTTCTGTTGGCGGTCATTACGAGAGATGTCGGGAGGAAAAAAATACCAAGGAGTATTTCAACACTGTTTCTTTGTTCTTTTAAATGTTTTTAAAAAAAAGTCTTTTGTTTAAGGTTTCTCTCTGCGGTCAAATGCATTTCTGCAAAGGCATGCAGTGTCATTGCACAACTTTGAGCTTTGAATACAATACCATAACCACGTCTAGGCATTATGGGAAGCCAATTTAAGTACCACAATCACAAGCTTTTGTTTTGTTCATTTTAAGTAAAAAAAATGATATATTCAATGCTGAAAAAAGGTTCTGTTGAAAAGAGTAAAGGCACTTGTTGATTTAGCTTAAAAAATATCCAATATAATCTACCCATCAGCATATTAGAACAATTCAACAAAAAGGAGAGTAGCAAATATTGGAACAATTGAAATTATGGAAGTTGCATGTTCTAAACAACAGTATTTTCAAACCTCCACTTATAGGACAACAAATTCAGTCCTCACTTTCCTATAAAGAAAACCAACTAGTCATGTTGCCTTTCCTAAAATAGAGCCAAGCTGGCAGTTAAAGGAGAAAAAGTTCTAAAAAAGGACAAAACAATGTAATGGTTTTGTAAAAACAAGACTAAAGTTTAAAGTTACGCAAACAAAACACCTCAAAGTTGCCCTTTCCAAATAAAACAAACTACTATTCCAAAAACTATTATCACCTAAACTATCATAAATATTTGACAACACTGTTTATGGAGAAACACACAGTTTAATTCTCGATTCTATTCGAAGTGCATGTATTCCCGCCGCATCCCTTGTTCTTTGTTGCCGATGCATTGCGCGTTTGACCCGAGCAGGCGTCGCCATTTCAGGTTGTGCAGCTGAGCGGAGGGCTGATATCGACAGCAGAGTAAAGCGAGGGGTCACGGATTAAACGCGAGGGGCCGAAGCATTGACTCCCCCTTGCCCTTGCGACCAAACAACCGACTGGCACACCCCGTCGTTGGGGCAAGCGGGACCGTGGCGATATTTTTGTCAGATGAGTCGGTTGTCAGTGACAGAGGCTCAAAGGAAACGAAGGTGGGCTCTAAAGGTGCGGACTGACCCATGTCATTCAAAATGTCTTATAGGAAATGGTACAGTGTTATTTTAATGAATGATTTAGTTTGGAATTTGAGTTTTTCATGACACTGGCTGTCAATAAGTTGACTTTTTTGGTGTTGTATTGCATATATAGATGACACATTTAGCTTATCATGTGTATCTCTGTAGTAAAAAATCGTATTTGTTAAATTAAAAAAGAAAAACACTTTTTTTAATGGGTTTTAGTGCCTTATGACTGACTGGCGACCAGTGTCGGGATAGTTAGCTGGGATAGACTCCAGCAATTCTCTATAAAATTCAAGATTTCCAGATTGCGGCCTGCCTTGTGTTGTCATTAATACACAACCAATCAAAAATAAAGTTAAGTTATGTATGGCGTTTTCCAAGTTAGGAGACATTTCTAAATCAATTTGAATGCTGCCAATCAGCTCCAAATAAATTTAAAAAGCACATATCGTTAAAAAAAAATCAAGCAACAAAGGTATTGGATGTTGGTGGAACTAAAGGTCAGTACTTTGTGCTTCTATCTCCTTGTGTGGCGATTTAAACTCATCTATCGCTGTCATTGGCACTTTAATGTGATTATTCACCTATAGATTTTACCCCCAACATTGAGCCAATCGGATAAAAACATGTTTTATAAAAAAAAAAAAGAACATCTCAGCACTCCGCTTGTTGGGGCTTTCGCAGAATTCACAGCACAGGCAACGACGGTGGTTTACGTGCATTTTTAAGAAGTCCTCAGTTCGTATTTATGAATCTCGGAATACATTCACTAGCGAAGAAGGAAACATGAAAAGTCTGTGGTCCTTCCATGACTTAAATTATTAAATGTGTCAATGTTGAATGCGTGCCATTTATAGTGTAAATTGACAAACTTTCTGAAAAACTACAACGGGAAGCCATGGAACGACACTTGAAGAAGTCGGCTTTGATACATCTCGAAGGAATACGCTTCGGCGAGGAAGTGAGACGAAAAAAAAAGGAAAAAAAAGAACCATACACCAACCAACTGGTTAAATCTATTTCAGAAATGAAGAATTATACTCCGATGAAAATAACAATCTCATTAATAACATTATTCTACAGATACCTTTTTTTTTTAGAATTTCTTACATCTGAATTAAGAAGTATATTTTTGAAAGGGCCCTTGAAAGAAAGGTAAAATAAAAACAACCGCTCTCAAATAAACACAATAGCAACGCACGCGCTTGCACTCATCGAAAAAAAAAAAGGCGCACCCACTGTGGCGTAGCTTATGCATGAATTTTCCTCTTTTGGATATGTCGCTCGTTTTCTCTCTCCCAGTCTACCTCACCTTTGATGTGCACCCGAAAATGTCATCAGGCGTCAAGGAACCTGTTTTTTTTTTCTATATACTTCTCCGCCAAACACCACCCCCCCCCCTCCACCCTCCTCACAAACACACATTTCCACCCACCTCCCATATGAGCGAGCCAATTTGCTGTCGCTCACTCATCCCTTCCAACACAAAAAAAACCCCAATCAAGAATGCGTACCTGTTTCCACCGCTATCTGGTAGCCGGCCTCTAGTCGTCGTGATGACCTTTCCAGCCTCTCTGTGTTGTCCAACAGATGCGCTCTCTACAACAACAACAACAAAAAAAGGAGGATGCGTGAGGAAAAAACATAAACGTTGATTGCAAAAGCACTGGGACGCATTTCAAAAGAAAAAGGCCGCCAAACCTTAAACGCGGAAACTGAGTGTGTCTGTGGGGACGATGCAAAACAGCCATGAGGTTGCCAATAACCTTCATGGATGACAATGTGTTTAGATGCTGATGGAATAACAAACGCATGCATGTCGGGGATGACAGTGACGACAATGTGAAGGGGCCGCACTTGGCTACCAAAAGTAATTTGGAGAATTTCCTTAGTAGGGGTCATTGAAAATGCCAATATCGTTATCTCTCGCAGTATTGATGCAGTTGGGAATGAGTATCAATTTCCTTACATTAGCAGTCACCTTACAAAATCAATAACACTAGCTTTTTTCCCCCACTGCCTTCACTAGGACAGACTCAAAGAATTCCAAGTACACCAGAATCTGTTTACACAAACATGGTCGCTTTTGATGGCCTTTTTCATGTGTTATGCATTCCACATTCAGAAACAAATGAAACGAGTTGATGCCCAACACGTAAGCGAAGGGGACATGGGGGGGTGACGTAAAATCTGGAGATTGGGTTTAGCTGTCAAAACACGTATCAACTAATCACTCAGAAGAAATGGGAAAAAACACGCAAGGAGGGGGCGGTGGCGGCTTGGAAATGAGTCGAGATACTTTTCAAAGTTTGACAATAAGAGGAAAGGGATGGAGGGAAGTCGGCTTCCATCGCCTTGACAGATGTCATTTAAAATTGCGGAGTGGCTTTTTAGTAGCTAAAAGACAGGGCAGGAGATGGATGGATAATGTAGATGTGGTGGCTTGTTTTTAGGGGGTGAGGTCAAATCAAAATATATCCAATCGTGTCATATTAAGTGACAAATGCAACAAGGCACATTTTTACTCACATAGGGTGCACTTAAACTTTTTTTGATCTACTAAATTCAAGATTCTGGAGATCTCTTTGTATGAGTACATTGCTTGCTGACACGCTATATCTATATAGTGAAAAGGCTTCTTATAGCATGACGATATTAGCAGTCAATGATGACATTTTTGTCTGCTACCAGTGACCAAGACGGATTATAGCCGAGATGGGTAAAACAAGTGTTTTTCACAAAAACGTACTTTAAAAAAGTTGTTATACGGCTAAGAAAAGAAAAATGCTCAAAGAATGGGAAAGATGTATAGGTTGACAGGTATAAGATATATAGTAACAAAACATAAACATGTTTTCAATCGTATTTCACCATTTAGTGATATCAGCATTTGTTGAGACGTCTTAGTCAAGTATCAAAATCTGTATTGGTTACCAAAAATGATTTCAAAATAACGTATGAGGATCTTGATTTATGTGCTTACGCAGAGAAGAATTTACTTAGTAACTCCAAGATGTCTCTGTATTCGAACAACCATTTTCCCTTGACTTCACTCAGAAGTCATTTCAAATGCTGAAGATGCTTTTATCTGTTGCTAAAAGTGAGGGCAGGGCAAAAGATGTGTGTGTGGGGGGGAGCAAACGGCAGGAAGTGACTTGTTTTTTGGCTTGGAAGTAGGAGGCGATGGAGGGTGACTCGCACAACTTTGGCGGATGGAGACAACCCCGCATTGGGGCTATATAATGAGCCCCCGCGGAAGAGGCGAGATGGCGACGTATTGACGCGCGACATTGAAGCCAACACACCTCGACCGTGGCTGCAGTGCGTGTACGGGCACACATTGACAGAGTAGCGTACTCCCTAGGCTTCTTCAAAGAAGCCCAAGTGATTAGTATGTTATCATTACCATTGGAAACGTGATTTTTCTATTCCCTCTTGGCAAAAGGTGACACGTCTCGGGGAGAGACGGCCGGCAGACTCGCTTGCGATGGGAAGCCACTTCAAAGCATTCTCCCCCTGAATCGTTCTCGCTTCTCTTCCTTCATTTGGAGGGGGGTTTAGGGAAGGAGGTTGTGCGCTAGAGGTAGCAGAGTACTGTGTGTGTGTGTGTGTGTGTGTGATCATTAAGAATAATGCGCCCCAAGTTAGACGGCGAAAGAACCCCAGGCGAAAGGGTGACTGAGGGTTCAGTCGCTAAGAATGTAATAATGATACGTTGTGACGCTGATAATAGTGACACTAGGCTGCAGGAGGAAGGGAAAAAAATGGTTAAAAATAAATAAGTACTTCTCTAAAGGCTTGACAATAAGTAGTCTGTGCTACTCTATGATTCAGAATGTTTGGCAGTTATTAATGGAATGATAACTATGCAAAATGTTTGCATTAAATGATTGTAATGATACAACAGGTGGGGAATATTTTGATGTCAATATGTAGGATGTGTTTTTCGTAGTTTTAATCATTATGTTAGGGATATAAATGACTAATATTACAATGGTCTGATATAGTACAGTGGTTCCTCTACATATGAAATAATGGCCTCAATGGGAAAACTGGGTCTTCGGATACGAAATAAATTTACGTTAAAAAAGCAGGCTATGTAATCAGAGTATTCACAAGTCGGGATTTTGCTCAGTTTGATGCTAAAGTATGCCTTATGTATTTTAGGAAAATGATAAAAAGTTGTCAAAGGGAATTGTCGTTAGATCAATATTTCACCAAGTGTGCAAAAGGATGTTGCAGTAGCATTTGAAATACCCCAAAATATTTTTAATAAACTGCATTTACAAGATTACGATGTTGATTGATGTTTTCTGTGTCGATTACTTTGTTCAGATTTTTAGATAATAGTCAATATATCGATCCAAATTGATAATATTAATATTAATATTTTGTTAACATTCTTGTTACAGTGTTGAGACAATCAATAAAAATGGTAATATTCAATAACGATACTGTAAATGGATGAATTGTGAGAATTGTGATGTAACTCATAGCTTTCTCCTTTCTGGCTAATAATATAAGAAGGCCCAAACTGAAAGCTGTATTTCAGCCATACAAAAACAATCTTTGATTTCAAATCTTGAGGACAGAAAAAAAACCTCTCAAAGACGCCACACAGAGCATTTAAATACATTATAGGATAAATATTGAGTAAATATGAGTGCAACCGCCTTTCTGTCTTTACATCGTCTTTTCATCTGACACCTACAATTTCTTCTGAGGAGGCAGGAAAATTGTGTTGTTATTTTTTTTTTTTTTGGCGCATAAAGCGTTCCTCAGTTGTAAGTTATTAACAGAGAGCCCCAGAACAATTCAACTGGAGCTCAAAAGATTTCCCTCCTCTTCTTTTTTTCGCTTTCCTGCCCTTTTTTTTCCTCCCAATATCAAACACGCGCGGTTTCTATCACCATTTTCCAAAGTTCAGATGATTTTCTTATTATTTCAATAAGGGGCGGTAGAGGAGGGTTTTTTTTTTTTTGAGTCAAAGTGAATAATGATGACAGCTGTGATTCAGGCTGACTGTGTGATCTTCCGCGCCGTTTGTTTGGGACTTGTAAGACGAGGAATTACAAGTGTCAAACAGCTGTGAATATGGCTGCTAAATATTTAAACATGTTTTGCAGCTGAAAAGAGAGGGGTGAAGAAGAAGAAAAAAAAAGTATAGTTTTTTTTCCTTCTTTAAAGCTAGGCTTAAGTGCATATAAGCTGTGCCAGGCTTTGAAGACTGGCGGCGGAAAAATGCGAAAAGGGGGCACCCAAATCGAGGCCGATTACGCCGACGGAGACGTTGGAAAAAAGGAGTCGACAGGTGAGGTAAATGCGAGGTGTCTCCTGACCTCGAAGCGAGTAGGAAATTAAGAAAAGTGTGGGAGGAAGACAGACAAACTCCAATAGTAAAAAAAACAAAAAAAATGAGCATCTGGGCCTGTTTGGGTTGCCACTGATGAATTATGAATGGCTTTGAAAAGGAGCACAACTCGAGAGATGGTGAAAGGATAGAAAGCAAATGCAACATTTAAGGTGCTACAATACAACAATGGCGGATGAAAAGTCATGCCTCGCAGGACTTGAACTGGGTTAGCCCAAATAAATGAAAAGTAAATATGTATTGTATTGCACAATTTGCTTGCATTGTGTCATAGTCTGCAATGATGGAGGTCAATGCCAAATACCAAATATCATAATTACCAAGTAATGCATTAGCTCTTTAATTCTACAGTTGGATGGGCCAAAATACAATATGGCAAAGTATTATAATCTCAAATAAATCTCATGAAATGCGCTCATGAAATGCAGAGGCATGTTTGGATTTGAAAGTCTTTAAAAATGTATTACAGTAAATGTTTTACTTCCATATAACTGCATTTGGCAATGTATAGCTTTAAACATACCAAAAAAATGGTAATTCTAGTGGTGTTTTCTGGTTGTTTATCAGCATTATACATGTTTCTATACAATAATGGCACAATGAAACACAATTTAGGATACCAATCTTAAAGGGAAAGTCTCTGGGGTGAGAGTTTGTTCGTAATTACAAAAAGTAATGTGATTTTCAAAACTAAACAAACACCTAATTTTAGGAACTAAAATGGGAAAAAAGTCATTTCATTGACCAAGTTGTGGACTAATTAATTGTCGTACTTTCCCAACTCTCCACTTTCTTACATTTAAGAGAAAGGAAGTCTTATTGTGAATTAATTATCTTTAATTTGGCCTTGAAGAGCTTCAATCAGACCAAAGTGTGTCCAAATGAGCCAAATTTAATTTTCACAGACTAAGAGGGCAAATGAAAATTTCAATTTCAAGCAAAGGGTTAATGACAGAAAAAAAAATCGATTTAAATTTTCAGAGAAGCACTTACCTCCTCACGTAACTTTATCAACTGCATCACGAGAGCCAAGGCAAAAAGATGGAGAGATTGGAAGAGAGAAAGTGAAAAAGAAAAATGAGAAGAAGCATTTCCAGGAAGCGGAAGCCATCATGCATTGGCGCACAGAAATTAACCTTGACGATTTTTCTGTTTTGTACACCGAGCGCTCAGAAATAAGCAGACAAACGTGCTAAACGCAGTCGAGCGCTGACTTTTTTGGGAGGGTTGAACAAACAAAGATCAAGTCATTGCACTGTCACATTAAACAACAGCAAGGAAGTGGATCGCTCGCTTGGCAGGATCAGCTAACATTACCCAGAAAGTCACTGAAAATCATGTTGCCAGAGAAAAGGAAGTACTATACTATGCGCTTAGATTATGTTGAAAAAGTGTCATAACATGAACTTTACTGTTTCTCAGCTGTCATTTCTGTAAATTCTCCACAATGGGGTTTTGCCTACGTAGTCAAATTTCATGGCACAGGAGTCTTAGTCATAAATGTATTTAATAAAAGATGTGCTGAAGTGGTTCAAAAATGAATTTCATGGGGGGAAAAAGTGAAGCAGTGCTGCATTAAACAGATTTTCTCCATCTAAACAAAAATTTATAGAACTGTTGCTGCTCAAATTGTTCAATTGGAGTCAAATGGCTGGAAAATAGCTGTCTGTAATCAGATGTTATTAAAACAATGTACAAAATTCTAATTATTTTTGCTCAAAAGTGCCCTAATTCCACAAGTTGGCCATAAATGAATTAATAGGGTAAATTAGAAACACAATATGGAATATTTAGGCTAAAAAACGGATTACGTACTTGAAAATAGGTTAAAAAAACAACAACAACTAAAGCATCCATGTTATTTGGACAGCTCAATACTTGTTACGCACTATTGCAGTTAAACCCAAGATCAAGCACACATAAAACCTGAAGAGAAGATAAAAACATTCTAAATGGCATCATTTTAAAGGAAGTAGAGGGTTTCTAGAGTGGAAGTCAAGTGCTCCTTCTTTGGTGCTCCAGGTAAAGAGCGGGCAACAGCTTTTTAAACTAACTGAAGAGGTCAGAGACAAGTGATAAATTGTATATTCCAAATTCACAATGTCTCATAGATTTTCTAGCAACAGAATGTTCACAATGTGCCTCAATGCCAACGTGAAGCTCCCATTGGTGCATTTGGGACTCAGTTCTCTCACTAGTGTTTTCCATATTTTACCTCACAGGTTAGTGGAGAGCCATATAGATCTATGGAAAGAGCCACATATAGCTCTCGAGCCGTACAATCCCTACCCCTGAACTACACCAACCTTCAAGTTTTTGGAATGCGGGAAGAAACCGGAGGACCCAGAGAAAACCCATGCAAGCACAGGAGCAAAATGCCTTCCCCAACTTCCCAAAGACCCACCTGGGATTGAACCCTCGATCTTAGAACTGTGGCGCACTAACCACTCCTCCAAACAAGTATAAATATGCATCTTATTAAAGGCTGGCTAACAAGATGCTACTTAAATCCGCACAGCAAGGTTGGCTTATTTAAAAGGGCAAAGTTTAAAACGACACTAAAGAGTGTTACGATGTGGTGGGGGAGCTTATTGGAGAGTAGCAGATCCTCCGATTGCTCAATGGCCTTCCAAACAAAACTTCTTGGCTGGTTTGTGCCGCCTGACTGATTGCCAATCCTCACGGGGAGGACTCCCACAAAAGCCTGGTTGAGTGAGATGTGTGCTTTTTATTTTTTAAGCTTGATTTTTCTTGGCCTACGGCGTCTTTAGCGTAAGCCAACGCCATCGTTCGCATTGTGGAATGGCGTGAATGTCGTAATTATGCCGTTTTTGAGGTGCCAACTAGTCGGGCCTCGGCCAGCATTCAAAATTGCACTGCTGCAATTTTTCTGTTATGATAATCAGCGAATTTTTTTTTTCAAACAAAAGATTTCTTTTTTTTTTCCCTTTCCCCCACCACCACCACCACCGCCATCTTCTACCCCAACGTAGAATTCGACACAAGTGGTAATGGGCTCCTTTGTAGCTCGGGAAAAATCTGGCTGGTGCCGGCTGAAACTGGCGCAATCTCTCGTGGCCGAGCCTTCTGCTGCGACTGAAATCGAAACTATTCGGTGAGGCATTTATGTGTGCGTGTGTGTGGGAGAAAGAAAAAAAAAAGCCGAAGAGGAGGGGGAAAAAAAAAATGTGCCTAGCATGTGATAGTGCCAATTCCGTCTCTGCCGGCGTAGAGATAACGAAGAAACGTCCGAGTCTATTAAATCGTCCTTTAGCCATTATCGCAACTTACAACGGTGGCCTATTTACTTAAGCTGGAAATCCTTTTGCCTTGTAACCGGCATATTTGTGAGCGGTAATGATCGGATGAGGCGAAAGGGGCTACGCCATTCCCGTCCTGACCCTGGTTTTACACATTGGCAGCAATTAAAATGACCCCACTTTGCCCCTGACTTCTTGTCTTCTCTCTCTGCTGTCACTCTTATCTTTTTTTTTTTGGGATGAAGAAAATTTGAAAAAAATAAATAGCCAAGTTGTGAGTAGTCAGGAATTATTGGAAAAATATTTTTAAACGCAAAATGGTTGTAGTACAACTGTATACTTTGTCATAGATCAATACAGAAAATAAAGTACTGTTTATTTGTAAAAGTTATTTGTCATTGATTTTTTTCCAGGAAAAATGTGTCATTCCATGAATAAAAATTATAACTAAACTTTAATAGTTTTTTTGTTTTGATATTAAAATAAACAACATGAACATGTGAATTTGTATTTTTAATTTTTGTTAAGCCTGAGCAATGTAGTCTTTTTTTAAATTATGTATCTATTTATTTTTAAATAATAAAAACTGACCTTTATTAAAAATAATTTTCATTGTTAATTTGTGAGCTTTTATTCTAAACAAGTAATTGTTTATAAACAAAAAATGCAAATACAAGCAAAGTATATATTTTATATACTATGGACAAATTATTCTATTAAGAATATCATTATAGATGCCATTTCTAATTCAATGTGGTAAGTTAAAGATGCCTTTTTATCCTTCTTCTTTACACTAATATAAACTGTAAAAATAATGAAAGTTACAAATGATAACTACACATTTTGGAGTATTTTAACCTTTTAAATACAAATATTTCCAATTGAGGAAAAATCCGAGCAAGAGATAATTATGCATTCATCTCTTAATTTTTTGCAGAACTGTGCATATAAAGCTATTATTAGAAGCAAGATGAATAAGATTCCAAACGAGACGACGTGCTATTTCTTTTTTGTCTCTTCTCTCCTTGATCGGCGGCCGTCAGTGTCTCAACTTGACATCGGTGACAGCGAATCTCCTTTCGACTTAAGCACGTCATTTTTGTGTCTTACTAATTTGCCAGGAAAATATGCATATCAATTATGTGTCTCGGTACGGCACATATGTTTGGAAGATGGTAGTTCATCATTGAAATGGTAATAAGACATTAAAAGAAGAAAAAAAATCAACATATTTTACTTTTTACTTCTAAATATATTCCCATTTATTTTGGGCTCATGTGCTTCTGAATTTGGATTTGTCATAGTCTAATAATTAGAACGATGATCCATATTTTAAGATGTGTGTGTGTGTTTAGGGTAGGTTTTTATCTTTTAAAAATGACTGCAAAACAACACTTTAAAAAGAGACCGATTCTATACTTTAAAGGCCACAAACCAAATTACAGTGAATGAATAATTTACAACTGTAAGAAAAATACTGTGGTTTATATGAAGGTTTTCTCAAAAGACATGATTTAGATTACTTTAAAGAAGAAGAAAAAAGGCAAATTCCTGTTTTGTGTAGAGGAAATGTTTTGGTGCATGTTTCACCTTTGAATAATCAGTCAAAAGATGCGTATATGTTTGTAACTTTAGATTCATGCTTTGCTTTTAAGTACGTTTGCAGTATTTTTAAACTCGTATTTTTGAATACACTTAGAAATATATTTTAGATGCAAAGCAAAGAATCCAAAAAACAAATAAAGAGGCCTTTTACCATTTTTGTATCAGTTTTGTGTGTACCAAAATGCATCCTAAATATTTCAAATGTATTAATAGTATTACAGTAACCCGATTTTGCACTAAAAATGATTAAAATAAATGAAAATCATTGACATTCTCTGCTAAAAAAGTAAAATTGAAGAAACGACTAAACATTTTTTAGGTAAATATGACAACTATGACGACAAAATCCAAATTAATTTTCCATTGTTTGATTCGCAGATGTCTGTAGAAACAGATTTCATCATTTTGTGCGAGAGGGTCCCTTACGGGCGACACCCAGCTGCGGGGCGACTGCGTTTTGGTATTGAAAAAACGCTTTGCATTGTGTATACGGGGCGTGCATGTGTGGGTGCTCGCAATCTGGTCGATCCCATGCCCCACGTCGAACCCAGCTTTGCATTAAACAGTGTTGCTTCCGCATGACTTGGTGACAATACCCTACCGTCCTCAGATCTGGCGACAGACCCCCCCCCCAGGGGCCCAAGTCGGCCTCCCACACCGGTGGCCAAGTCGGGCCGGGGGTGATTAGTGCCTCACCTGGTTCTCTGAGGAGCCGACGTCATCCCCCAGGAGCTCGTTGCGCACCTCGTCACTGTAGGCGATACGTGACCTTTTCTGCCGAGAAGAAGGGGGTGGGTGGAGAGGGAGGGAGGGGTGGCAAAATGGAAAGACAAGTGGAGAAATAGGAGTTAGTTTTGAAATGTTTAAAAGAAGAAAAGGGTAACATAAGAAGCATTGCTTAGACACGAGGGCCCCCTAATGGAAATGGGTGACGTATAGAATATACATATATAAATATATATAATTTAAAAAAACACATTTGGACTTGTTGTGGCTGCCATTAATGGCGGTTGATGTGCATCTAGCTTTAATGGTTTGGACAACTCTATGAGTTAAGAGTTTGTAGAAAATCTGGGAATTTACAGTGGACTAGTCTTAGATTTAACAAAAAAAGGACCATAAAATGGGGAAAAAATAATAATCAGGCATGACAAATAAATCCTTTATAGGACAGTATAATTGTAGTTATTGGCTGACATTGACATTGGTGTGCATCCAAGTGAGAGTTTTAGTTAATTTAAAAGTTTTAAATGTTTTATATTCTTAAAAAAAAAAACAATGGTCAAATAATGGAAACAAGTCATAATTATTTATCATATGTATGACAATGTCCTCAAATAAATAGTGTTTTTCTTGTGTGTGATGAGTATATTTCCTACATATATGTTTTTTTATATACTAAATGGGACAAACTGTTGTTTGGCACTGAAAATATAAACATAGCAGTAGAAGTGAAAGGAACAGATGTGTAAATTAAAAGAAAAATACAATTTCAATTTAAAAAAACAATAACAAGAGGACTGCAATTTTTAGTTTTTTGTTGAAAATTACTAGTGTGATACATAAACATGGGGATGTCATCTATAATGACATGGGGAGTGTAAGTGTAAATATTACATGCTATAAAAAATGTGTGACACTGTCTTATAACATGGGAAAAAAAGGTTAGATAAAAACATACTATGGTGCCAAAGTGGTCCATGTTGTGGAGGGGAGGGGGATTGTTGGATCGGGGAGGTTGATCTAGTGTACAGGGTAAACTTATGCCACAGGGGTGGTGCCAACATGAATAAAATCCTATCTTGTAAGCATGTCGAGTCAGTGGGACAGGGGGCTGTGTTATAAGGAAGTAGCACTTGTCAGCACTAAATCTTTTCTTGGGAGGGGGCACTGGAGGAAGGTGTTTTGGGAGTGTGTGTGTGGGGGGTGGAGGGCTGTCACTGCTGTCATCCCAGTGCACTGGCAACCTCGTTGATAACACCAATTCTGGGGACTTAGACAGGGAATAATTCATCAGCCAATGGTGAGGGTTTGCCTGGTGACTCTCTGTGTACAGACAGACATAGTCTTGACAATAAGTCGTGTCCAAAATGTGTGAAAGGAGTTTGTATGGAGAGATGAAGGTGAGAGGGGGGGCAAAATAAGACACACAATTCACACAAGGCTGGAGGAGTGGGTTGGAAACGTAGTGCTTGTTTACAGAAGCCCAGCCCGTGGAAAAACAATGTGTCGGCGTGCCCTCTTAAACTAAAGAGTGCGGCGACAGCAGAGTTTTTAACCAGTCGTAGTCATACCGGCAACATTCCCCCCTGTACCACCTCCCACACGGCCCACTACATGTTGCTGTTTTGGTGTTTTGGAAGGTGGGCTAGAATCAAAGAGAAATGGCATGGAAGTACAGCAAAGCCGTTTGTTGGGTGGACTTTTTATTTTAAAATGAATTTGTTCGAAGGGCATGTATAATGTGCTGCTGTATTAGGGCACTATGTAATGGTTCACCTGCAGGTTAAGACCAGGCATGTTAAAATTATTGCATGATTTTTGGGGGAAAATAAATGCAGATTTTTATTTTTGGGAGATTTTCATGTTTTATATTAGATATTATCAGAAAATACAGATTTTCATTTGGCAAAAAGGCAAATATGTGAAGGAAAAAAAGCTGAATATTCCATGATACATTACATAAATAAGTTTCTTTACATATAATTAGAACATAGAATTAAAAAGGTTCCTATTTCGGAATTTTAAAAGTCAGGTATAAAAATAAATAGGTTGAATGTTTAATATTTGGGCAAAAATATGCATATATTCTAGGTACCATGAATACTTTTTGTCTAATTTTAGGAATAAAAACATTGTAAGAGTAGAGTATTTGTTTTTTGTCAATGATTTGGTTCAATTCCAAACAAATCTTTTAACAGGGCATCAAATTAATTCATGAAGTCAAACCCATAGTGAGAAATTTCCTATCAATTTGTCTTGGCCTCATATTTTCATATATACACAAACCCAGTGGTGTTTAGGCCTTCAGTATCCACTTGAGAAGTTGCCCCCCCAAGGTGGACCCTGTTCCCATTTTGCCACATCAAAATAACAATCAGCATCAACCTTGTGAATTGACAAAAAAGCCTTGTGATTTTGCCTGGGAATAAACAAGGCAAAACAAAAAGAAGACACCCACATATTCCATTTAAGTGGAGATGCCTCATAAAGAGCCAGGGTGCAACTAAGGGGGAGCGTCGACTTACAGCCGTAATTGAGACCGAGAAGCGTCGCGAGCGGCATTGATTTGAATGCCTTCAAAAACAACAAACAGCAACGAGCGGTGTTTCTAAATAGCTATTTGCGTGTGAAGCACTTCCGCAATGCGACGGCTGACAAAAGGAAAAAGGTATAAAAGGAGGGGAAAATGTCAGAGCATTAAAAGACTCGCCCCCGTACCCCCCTGCGCCCGCTACGAGCAAGTGCGGCGGGTTATTCGGATTCCCCCTCTGGAAAACAACACATCCCCGAATGATTAGCACCTTGCTATTTGATGTCAAGCAACAACAACCTGTGTCACGATTCACTCTTTAATACGCTGACAGATTTGATAATAAGCAGACAAATGAGTATTTTGTTTTGGAAAAAATACGCGATTCGATTATGTTCAGCGAGTAGGAAAAAGTCGATAACAAATGCCAGGTTTTTTGTCCTTAATAAAAGGGTGTTTTTGACTTTTTAGATCCACTACCATTAACATATACACAGCCATTGTATTGAAATGAAGCTTATTAATCAGGCTTTGTCTTTATGAAGAGAAACATCGCCTTTTTTGAAGATAAGGGAGAAGGACTGCTTTTTTTTTATTCTTTCCAAAGGTCTGTCGTTTGTCATTTTTCTAATCTTAGGTGAGAATTTTTTTGCATCGTATTCCCAGTCGTGTACACGCAGAAAAAGTACAAAGGTAAATCTTTTAACTTGATACAAACACCATCACAACAGCATCACTGCGCAGGTGTTGGTGTCCTGTCAAATCAAAAAAAAAAAAGAGGAAAGGGATGACATGGATAGATGCGTGGAAAAATAAAACACCAAAAATAAAAATAAATAAATACATTGTCCGTCAGCCATCAAAATGTAATTACATGCACGCATGACAAATGGTATCAGATATGCTAATGAGCTTTGCATAATCCTCTGTGTACATTATCTCATTATAGCAACATGGATTTTATCTTTTTACGAGAAAAATATTTTTTGTGTACTTGTATTTTATTTATTTTTTAAATATCGGAGTATATCTACAAAAAGGCAAAATTATTTTTTAAGAAAAAAGTATATATTGCGGTCATAACATGATGAGAATAAAGCTGTATATTATTAAAAATGTAGCATGGCTCATTATTTATCCATCACCTCATTTAGCCTGATTCAAAAATGAAAAATGTAAACAGGATGAATATAAATTGTGGACTTATTGTTGCCCCTGATCTGACGACTTGATTGGAAATCGCATGTAATTGCATTATTTCTGAAGGATTAAAATCGGGAGTAACTAGGTAAGTAGGGTAACTAGTAACTAGGATGTTAGTTACTTCAGTCTGCAGTGTGCTGTAGCACATTTAAGCTTGTTAGTATTAATTTAAAAGCAAAAAAAGGCTATAATCTAAAGTTTCTTATATATTGTCATACATTCTATGGGGAAAAAGTCCTAATCTCATCAAATTAGCATCACAAAGAGTCCTTAAATTAACTAAAACTCCTACTTAATCGAGACCAGTTTTATGATACAATCTTAAAAGTAATATAACATTACAGGAAAAAGTCATAATCTTAAAAAAGTAAAGCTGTACCTATCACTAGAAAATATCCCATATTTGTAAAAAAATATATACATTTTAGATAAAGTTTGAATGTGAATTGTATGTATTTCTTCCTGGATTTTTGGTTTTGTGTAAGAAACGTGAATTCGTTTTTTGAGCCACTGCTTGACAGGAATATTTTGAAATAAAAAAAAAAAAAGAACAGTTATATTTTTAATGATTTCCAAAGTGTCATGTGTAGTATGGCCATTTGACTGCCCTCCGACTGGTCTTTGTGCCTTTTGCCCGCAGCCACGAGTGACACCAGTACAAATGCAAATAATGGTGTGTGCCAGCAAAGCTGGGGTGAAAAATGTAAACAGTTCGTTAGAAAGAGGGGAATAAAAGGCATATATATGAAAATAATTGAAAAAATACCCAGGGGCAGAGTGTAATGAGGGCCCCTGAAGTTCCGGGCTGTGTTTGGCTAAGCCACACATGGCTGCTGGCATAGCGTGAAGTGCAATTAAGTGTATTCAGTGCACTGTGGCACGTTCCTTCGCTTGCCAGCCAGGGAGAGGAAGAAAAAGAGGACAAAAAAAGAAAATGAAGACCGGGAAGAGGAGCAGCAAATCAAAAAAGAGAGGCCAAATAAGATTTTTTTTCACCGTGATATCAACGACTTTCTCCTCAAAAGTACTAATAAATATAGCTAATAACTTTTGTTCCTGGCTTTGACGGAAAAAACAAGCATTTGTTTTGTTTTTTCTGCCATTTTAATTAAATTCTCAAAAATATACAAACACATACACTATTTTTTTTGAATGTATGTATACAATGTTTGCCCAGGAAAATGATTTTTGAGAATATATTAAATGTACTATTTATGCAATAACGTCAAAAATAAATAACTATACACTATATCTATATATACATACACAAATATATATACACATGTATATATATATATATATATTTATATAATATAAATAAAAAGTATTACATTTTCATTAAAAAGTTATTTCTAAATTCAAGGCAATATTCAGATTTTACTCCAATTTTGTTAGCCTATATGTGAATCTTCAAGACCTGAAAAAAACCTTCTATATCCCAGAAATAAACTAGACTATCATCTTGTATTTTCATATTTCCCCTTTTCATTTCCCTACTCATCTTCGCCATCCACCGTCGAAAGCAAGCGGTGCAACCAACACGCACATCGAATATTTTTCTCCCCGACGCAAGCGAGCACAGTGGGGTGTCGTTTGTTTTATTTCCTCCTTTTTCCTGACTTCTTTCGCTTTGCCGTACCTCTCGCTACCTCACTCGCGCGAGGGGCTACTGTATACCCCCAAAAAAAAGAAAGCGAGCGAGCCTCCTTCGGAGAAAAAGGCGACGGTGGTGGAAAAAAGAGGAGCCGAGCTCCTCAGATAACAGCATGGGGGCCCCTCTCATTAGCTCACAGGTTGGCGCCTTTGGTGGCTTTCCACTCGACGCTTGCATTGTGTTCTCCTTCCATGAAAAAGCAAAAGTGTGTCGCCCAACAACAACAAGGAACGGGAAAAAAAAATCATCAATCACGCAAAAGAGTGAGGTGAGGAGTCTTTTTTTCTTTTTTTTTTTGGCTCATGCATTTACTTTAAGAGATCTATTTCACTTAAAATGACCAACATCTATCAAAGATGGCGTAAACAGCATCCCGAGGGGTGGGGGACGAAGGGGAGCTTTCAAGCTCGTACCTCTGTGATAACAGCGAGCATTTTTTTAAGTCATTTGAGGCCTTAACGAGTGGCCCGAAGACGATGAAGACAGCCGACCGGACAAAAAAAAAAGGAAGCCAATTGAAGGTGTCTTTGATTGAAGGAGCTCTCCGTGGGTGGGGGGGTGCTCTCCTATTAAACCCCATATTAAAATATGGAGGTGCGTCTAATGAAAAATCAAAGGCACCCCACGTTATTCCTTGCCTCCTCGTAGGGACGCGTAAAGGCAAAAAAAAGGAAAGATCGGGGAGGGGGACCGAGGGAGGGCGAGCTTCTACCGCCGCGAAAGACGGGCAGACAGCGTGGGTTTGCGGGAGGGAATCGATAGAAACGAGCCGTCGGGGGTCGGAAATAGGGGGAAGGCTTCTGGGGGGAAAAAAGACGGCCTCCCCGGGTCAGCACCAGAGAGGAAGGTGAGATTAGAGCAAAGTGGAGGAGGGATTTTCCAACGGGGGATGTGGGCTACCTGGCAAGCCCGCCAACCAAGCGGCCTATTAGCCTGTGGCTACCTACATAAGGTTCAGTCAACACCCCCCCCTAACCCAACTTCTTCCTTCCCGCACAACCCCCCTCCCACCTTTTTTTGTCAAAAAAGGAAAGAAAAAAGGAAAGAAAGAAATACCTTCACTTTTAACCCGTTCCTACGCTTTGGAAGGAGGCTCACTTCTGACCTCCATTTGTGATTCATTTTTTGTTTGATGTCTATTCTCAGGCTCTTATCTAAAATTGAAAACTGTCATAAAAAAAAGGAAAGCTAGACACAAAAGGCAGACAAGATGCTGTGGTTGCTTGTGTAGGGGGGGTTTAGTTTTAATGTTGAATTAGAGGGTTAAAAGCTATATTTCATCTTCCAAACAAATGACGAGGGGGATGTAAAAGCATCTTTTTGGGGGGCTATAAGAAGTTTTCATTACAAAATATACTGAAACCCCTGTTTTTCTAACACAAAAGTACTTTGAACTCTTCTTTAGATAACCAAGTTAAAATAGACAGCTTTTTATGGGGAAAAAAATATTAGAATAAAACATATTACCATATATTAACTTTAAAGATTTTTGGTTTTTCAAATACAGTTACATACATTTTTTTTTCTAAATGATTATTACTTAAAACACAATTTTTATATATATATATATATATATATATATATATATATATATATATATATATATATATATATATATATATATATATATATATATATATGGCTCACTTTTGACCTCCATTTGTGATTCATTTTTGTTTTATGTCTGTTCTCTGTCTCTTATCTAAAATTGAAAACTGTCCCCCCCCAAAAAAGGAAGAAAGAAAAGCTAGACAAAGACAGGCAAGTCGGGCTGTGGTGCGTACGTGCAGTGGACATCCACTCTGCGAAAGACTATCTTGCCTTTTCTTGTAACGTGACCATTGTCGCTCGCCAATAGTGGAATTTATTAGCATAAGAATACCGCGGGACACACATCGAGACTTTGCCAGATCATTATCGCTTTATATTGAGCTGTTACTTTGTTATTTCACATGGTGGGGGACATACTCACACGCTGAATAGATGCCCCCCAACACACGCACACACACATAAATCCACTTTGAAAACTCCAACACTCACCCTGCCTGAACTACACGATGACTATTTTTGTCTGGGAATGCACAATAAGAGCAAAAAAATGTAAATTTCATAAACAGGATGCAGTGTTGTTGTAATCATCAATGAAAAGTGTTTAAAAAATACCAGAGTGCTTTCAAAAACATGTGTTATGCATTGGCAAACACACTTTAAGGCTAGATATAGTTGACTATACTGTAACTCATATTTGTTGACTTTAATGTAAGTCATATATAAAATACAGATGGTGACGCCAAAGTCACTTTAGACTATTTTAAGCTGAAAAGTAAAACCCTTAACAATATTGTTTAATGTGTCTGTGTAGAGCCACGGATAACCAAAAATAAAAATGTACTTAGAAACTCAGCATTTTCAAAGTATTTTGTAACATTTGGCTGCTCTAATCTAATTACTCATAGGCAGTTTATTATGCATTTAGTGTTAGCAAAACGACTAACAATAAGTGCATAAACCATTATCAAATACTACCAAAACTCTTATGAATACTACAAGAATGCAAACATCTTTTAGAATAGAGCAATTAATTCATAAAGTTTCGCCTATGTGTGATCAAATTGGTGGTGCATTATACTTTAGGCTTAAAATATTATATTATAATCAATTTCTCATTCGAAACATTTAAGATGAGAGGCTTGGAACCACTAGAATAAAAATAATAATAAAAAATACTACTAGATGATACTCAGTTTATCTATTCCTTTTTAAAAATGCCATTGCCATTCAAAAACACAACCAGAACAGCCAACGATTCATAATATATTTCATTAATACTTCATGAATCCCCCCCCCATACTTAAGCCAGTCTGGCTGAAAAAAAAAAACATTGTCACCTATTCTAGTACCCGGTTGTCAGCACATCACTAGGGAGCGGGTGTCACATGTCACTTCTGGTTTACGGCATTACGCGGGACGGGCTGTAGACACCGGGGGTAGGATGGCGAAGAAGAAGAAAGTGTTGTGGTAGAAGGGTGGGGGGGTGGAGGGAGGTAGAGGAAGGGGATGTTATCATATCATCGCCCTACGTCTTTATGTTTCCCTCCCTTATTATCTGCAACCCCCCCTTTTCCACAACTCACGGTGAGTCACTCAATCACACGAGCCCTGAGGACAGTGAGGGGACCCTGGGAGGGCCTTTTTTTTTTGGCGTATCCAGACGACGAGCATCTGAAAGCTATACTGATCGCTGTCACTGAGTGTGTGTGTGAATGTGTGCGTCTGACTTTGGAGGGGAGGGTACAAAGATAAGCCATAGAGGAGATGATAACGGTTAGTAAGTGAAGGGAAAAATAAAAAAAATAGGGGTAGGTGGCCTATTTGGTTTAAATCATGGGTTGCCATTGACAACGATAGACGTCCTAAAGGGATGGGATGACTGTTGGCGTCCATGGCGGGGAATGAATTGCGTGTTGGCGTGATGAGATCAGGTGATTGATCCTATGTAAGACATGACTTCAGGATAAAAAAAAAAACGCTGGCAAAATAGCATCAATTGATTCGTCATAATTAATTTTTATGTGTGCTTTCGTTATCATTTTCAATGTATATGACTTTTTTCCTTAATTTTCTTTTAAGCTTGAAAATACAATGCTATTTTTAAATATATTAATAACTAAACTAAATAAAATAGATGAGTGAATGAAAATTATTCAATTAGAGTAAAAAAAATGTTCTGATAAACTATATTATAGGTCACTTTTAATCAGGGTTAATATACTTTTAGCCTGTCATGCAATAATCAATGTAACAACACCCAACTTTTTATCATCCACTAAAAAAAAAAAACAGTGCTGACCTTAAATTCCAATTTAATGAATAAGGATTCTTTCCATGTATGTTTTGACTATAGCAACATTTTTCCAAGAAGAGCCACTTATTTTCTACATTATCTAAATACAATTCAGTGTCCTTGAAAGTCAGTGATTGGATTCTAAAGCTATAACCGGTAATTTTAATTAATTATGAGTATTAAAAGGATACTAGAAGGTGGTTTGTTACAGAAGGAAAGTTTCCGACCATTAAAATTAATGCTAACGCAAGAAAATGTCCTTCAACCCTGGTTTGACCCTTTGCTGCTGTTTAGCTGTAAAACCCAGCAAAAGAAATGAATTCATCACGAACGGGGCTAAGAAAAAAAGAAAGGGGCTTATCCACTAACTTGTGTGTCGCTTAAGATGAGCACCCGACGTGACAAATCCGCAAAAAAAGGGACGAGACGGAAGTGTACGACAACAAGATCCATTTGTTTACATCTTAAATCTGTCTTTTTCATGGCGAGCTACGATTGCTTCGTCTTTGGTGTCACTGATGGGGTTACTAGAAGCATGAAAAGAGTCAATCTGCTTTGGCTCCTCATCCGAATTAGAACAAGTAAGGCGGGAGTGATTGGGGGTGTTGTAAAAGCACCCGACTCTTGTCAGTTTGTCATGTCCGTCGCATTTTGACGAGAACTGAGGTCAAAATGACGAGAGGCCTTCATTACGGATTACAACAATGTGACTATGTAATAATGCTGAAAGGACATCTCAGCTTTAAAAAAAAAAAAAAAAAACGCATTGAAAACTTTCTGTTTCTTGGTCAAGCCTTTGCAACCTTGACTCGTCCCTAACCGTTAATTAAAAAAAAAATGCCTGTGAATATTCATGCCTTAAATAACCGAACAACACAACACTGCCAACATCTCAAGAGTGTGGCTTTGTGAGTGAAGACAAAATAACACAGCTCACGCAATAAAATGGAACCTCGAACAAAATAGGACAGGGGAAGGCTAAAAGTTGGATATAATTTTACGGGAATACACAAAAAGAGATCCCCCCCCAAGAGAGTGGGCAAACATGTTCATTCATTGCCTATAATGTCTTTCTCAGAAGAGAAATTGCAGATTTTTTGGAGTATTTTTCACCCTAATAAGCAAGTTTGTCATTTATCATATTTTATGGCATATTGGCCGCCTCCACGTATAAGCCGTACCCTTAAAATTGCCATAAAATGGTTGAATTTTACGATTTCTCTCGTATAAGATGACACCTTATTCACAATTTTTACCTCCAAATACATGGTTTAAATAAGGAGTACAAATTTCAACACTATTTCAACAAGTCTCTGGGTGCAATAATAGCATGGGATGGATCCACATTATGCAGGTATGAAGACTGATATTTTAATGATCAACTGCAAAATCTTCGATCAGCCTCAACAACTATTAGAACATGCTTACATGGTAAACGCTACAAACCCATGAATTAAGGCTACTCGTGTTTGGCCAATCAGAGCACGTTTAAATACCGGTAAAAGGTAAAATGAAGCCACCCTGAGCGAGCAATGGAAAGTACAAGTAAGTGAGTTTTTTTTCACGTTATATGCAAGATACGGTTATTTTTTCCTTGAATTTCATCCATTGACCGTATCGGCCCTATTATCTTGCTTTATGGCATTTTGTCTTTGTCGCCGTGCATGTCAAGTCTAATTTGTGCATACTATATTAACCCTACCCTTGATTCAGTCATCTTTTTTTGTTACAAATACGGCTTATATGCGAGAAAATACGGTACAAAAATAATTGTTAACGTTCTATCAAGACTTCATTAAATGGCGACTTATTACTACATGCATAAGATGTTATCCCATTCTATGCAATGGGATAAAAAGGCTCTCTGTTCATTATTAACTTTACAAGGCAATCACTGCCATAATACTACTTTACCTCGATCTCTTCACGAAGAACATTCACCTATGTCCAGTCAATCGTTCACTGATATCATTGGCGACCATTCAAGGGGATTCATTAAACACATAGCGTGATGTTCAGCCCATTTGAAAAGCCAAAGTTAAGGTCACGGATGAAACTGATAAAGCACAAAATAGAAACGAGTATACAAAAAAAAAGTGTGTTGTGGAGTTTGCATCAACACTATTCACCTCATCCATCTAGCAGGCAAATAAAGTGTTCCGTTTTTCAAGGTTGGGCTTTGGAAAGGCATTAATTATCTCCCTAGGCAGACACTGGGAGTCTTTCTATTTGCTTTTTTTTTTAATTTCAAAAATGAAAAGGCACAGTCACGGATCCCACTTGACCGTGACGGAAACGCTAAACAACAGAAGTGAGGAAAAGGGGTAGGTGAACATGATGACGTACACAATGCGACAGAGGCCTCATTGAAGTGGAGTAGGTAAGTATGTCGGGGTTGTGGGGCGGGCATTTAGGAATAAACTCATACAATAAAGCCAAGACAACATGGATGGAAATAATGACTCTGAATTGAAAAGAAGCATCTGGATGAAAAGGGATAACGCTCACAAAGTGTGGCGTTTCCACGGTTCGAAGCGAAGGTGATCGATGAAATCCCACGACTTATTGTGAGAAGGAAAATAGCGGCCCACTTCTCATACGACACCGCCTTGACCATTGCCAGATTCTATTTCCCTCTTTGGCGGTGTTTATTATTAAGATTCCATACATTCCCCATATTTAATAGCTGTCAATGAACCTTCACTTGAGTCAAGGATACATAACAATAACAAGTAGCCTTATTAACTCGTTATCTGTAATTTTTTGCTGCCGTCAATGGGAGTGAATGAGTTTGCTTGTGAAACCAAGTGTTTCCCAATTTGACCGAGTGTCAAATGAATGAAGAGAAATGATCTATCGCAAGGACATTGACATGACGTTATTATATCAAATTTTTCATACAAAGAAAGGGGGGATCAAGCAAGGCAATAAGAGGATGTATTTTATGATTAGACATCAAAATGGAGCAGAGGCATTTAGTAAATGGAACCCAATATTGTCCTTGTCATGAACCTCCCCATTTTGGGGGGCAATTCATGGAGTAATGTCGCCACCAGCTGGAAAACCAAATCAAATACTAGAGGAAACATTGTTTCTATATAGTAATTAAGTTTATAAATGAATCAAACTAATTAGACCAACTTGAATACAGTCAATATTAAAATGTCATTTTAAAAATCATTTCTGAATGCCTTTCTTTAAATTGATTTAATTTATTTTGTATTATAACCATGTATTATCTATATTCAACCATTATTTTATTTTTATTTATTCATAATCTCTGAAAACCATTACATATTTTTTTTTAGAAATTATTAAAACTTTTAGTCATCACTACTTTGCTGCAATAAATTAAGATTGGACAAAATTGTAGAATTTTAAATGGATTTTTTCTACATAAAAATAATATAGGTGAATTGTTGTTACTATAATTAGATTACTTTGAAATCAGAACAGTTTAGATGTCAAAAGCTATTCTGTTTTTGACACCTAATCATTTTGAAAGCAAAAAAAAAATGAAGTGTTATTCCTAAGACGCAGCAGACATCTGCGGACCCCCGTCGTCCCCGCTGGGACACACCGACAGGCTCCTTTGAACGTGGCGGTCTCTGTTTACCCGAGAAATTTGATGGGATTAAGCCAACGTTCGGCCTCCTCTTTGCTTGATCAAAGTGACGGTTGAGAGGTGTGGGGTTTCTCTGAAAACCACATCCGTTTTGGGGGGGGTTTATGACACACTAAGTCAGTCATTCTCAAAGTATTGTGCAGAGGCGCCCTCTTGAGGTAGACAGTAAAATATCTGCTCGTCCACAGTTCAGTTGTATTTAACTTTTTCGCTTTCTTACATATCCCATCAAGTCCCAAAACGACAATTAACCTACCTGTTGTTTCTGTTGAGTTATCAAATATAAAACAGTTGTTTTCAGTGAATGATCATATTTACAAGTTGAATTAATATCAGGCTTTAACACAATTTGTCAGGCATGTTTGGTTTGAATCGGGGATACAAAAATTCAGTTTTCACAATCAAATTTACGATTTTTTTGTTTGTGTGGGTCCATAATGTTGATATATTTATTTAGAGTAGAAAATAAACAGTTGTAAATTATGATGTCCTGAAAAAAGGGGTCAAACTACATATAAAGGAAAGCTAAATTTAGGCCCAGGTTTTATAGGATTACTAAAATATCATAGAAAACTTGCATTTTAAATAATTCCCTATTCAAACTACTCTGAGCTCATTTTTTTTTGGTAAACGATTCATAAAAGTAGAGTACTTACAAAGTCCTTCTCCAGCTTTTCCACTTCTTGCTTGTAGCTTTTCAGACGGCTGTTGTACATGCCTCGACTTGGTATCGGGATCTCGCGCACTTCCAGGTCCATCTGCTCCAACTATGAAGAAATACCAAATACAATTTTACCCACAAAAAACAATTATAACTCAAACTAACAATGTACTTGAATAAAATCATGGCATTTCAGTTATGGAATATGCTAAAATTCCCATTCTCCCAACAACAGTGATGCCTTGAGCTACAAATATGAAGTCCCATTAAAGTTAATGAAAAATAAAGTGATTTTTTCCTCCATATAAATGAATAGAAAACCTACCTCAAATTCTCACTTGCATCTCAAGAGAAAATGTGGAAAAAAATTAAACAATTCTCCATCAACACACTGATATTATACTGTAAAACTATATTATTTATCCATTCAGGGTTGATAGTATTGGACATCCATCACTGCCAGTCCTTTCAGCTCAAACAGATTGGACATATTTCACCAGTAACGACAGTGAATCACTACTACTTCTTTTATAAACTTTCCACCTTGAAATTCTGCAACCCATTTTATTTGACAAGCAATTTTCTATTTACATATGGCGTGCCACAAACAAGACAGCTCTGAAAATAGTCAACTATCACCAAACGACAAAACTGGCAAGCTGTTAATTAAGCGTGTTTCCATATAGATCAGAAAGCGGCGTCACTCATCATCCGACGGCGAAAGTTCTGACAGAAAAAACACGTACACAAAAATTCATGGCAATGCGGTGCAAGTGTATTTGATGCGTAACTAAGGCGGATGTTTTGACTAATCACGGTGACATAACAAGACAATTTGTCTCTTGTCGGGCTCGTTTGCATGAGGCCTCCCACTCGCAGATAACGGCTTGAAACGTGTCATGGTGGGTGTCACTTAAAAAAAAACACACATACACACACAGGAATATTAGCGGGAGTATAATCACGCAAAAACCGAAGCCTCCTCAAAGTCTGATGCGACGTTCGTTATTTAGGAAATGGAAATGAGCGATCAAAGACGTACCAACTCTCTGACTTCTTCAAGCTGTTTGTCGACATTTAGAACCAGCTGTGTCTTCTCCTCTGAAAAGGAAGAAGAGAACACATATTGATCAGGGAACGGCGCTTCATGACAAGAGCCGCCACAAAAGGTGCCAATAGTGGTGGCGGCCTGGGGCGGAGAATGGAAAAGCACAACACCAGGACACATTTGAAGATATATTTATTCACACGCCGTCGTGTTTGTGCGTGACGCCTCGTAGTTATTGGGGTGTGCCAGAGAGGCTTTTTTTAGCTGGCGAGACAGCTCCAGCGGAAACGTCTCATCTCACAGCTTCAAAATGGCCTCACATTTGTTCAGCTTGTGACAATGTACCATATTTTCCGCAATATATACAGCGCACCTGACTATAGGGCGCATATTGATTTATTTATAATGTGCATCCGATTTTATGGTGCAATATCGTCGTTAGAGAAAATTCTTTAGGGTGCGCCTTATAGTGCGGAAAATACGGGAATTCATTGTGAATAAAAACATGATAATTTTTTATCTGTTTCAATTAGAGTTACCCTCATCAAATATATTGCAAGCGAGTTCAAATCCGGGGTGGCACGGAGGGTGAGTGGTTGGGGCGTCGGCCTCACAGTGGGGGTCCTGGGTTCAAATCCAGGTCAGTCCACCTGTGTGGAGTTTACATGTTCTCCCAGGGCCTGCGTGGGTTTTCTCTGGGTACTTTGGTTTCCTCCAACATTCCAAAGACATGCAGGGTAGGCTGATTGTCCCTAGGTATGAGTCTGCCCTTGTGCCCTGTGATTGATTGGCTGGCCATCAGTTCAGGGTGTCCGCCACCTTGTGCCCAAAGTTGCAAAAGAAGTCATAAACGTGCATGACAGTCAAGTTGCACATTGTAATAAAGCCTAATAGGGTGATGCTTTGAATTAGTTTGCTTTGGCGGAATTCTTCCATGTTTGATTTGGCAGAATTCTTCTGTGTGCTTATTGGTTGTTTCTTTACAATCATTCATTCAGATTTGTATCATTTACCTGTTTTGGTGGATGATCTACATTATTTTTCTCAAAATTAATGGATATGCTGATTCTTGTTGGGTAAAATGTTTGTTAGACACTTGGTAGGATTGGATGTGATCAAAGTGTGTGACACTTGAAGTTTTTCAGTAGAGAAAGAGTCGAGGTTGTATAGGCATTAGGCAACACAAAGATTTTTATAAACCACGTTTTAGATGAACATAATTTGATTATAAAGCCATGGACTTATAGGATCTGCCTGCTATCATTCGCTAGCCTTGTCAACCGATGGTCATCATAGCAATCACTTACCTCCAGCCAATTTGGGAATTCTGCCGATTTTGTTGGTTAATTCAGCCGTAACCGTCCCAAAGTCTTGCTCGTAGGTTTCGAAATCAGAAGACATTTTGTAGGATGCGTTTAATGGGGGCGATCTCTTGGGTTTCAAGCTCAGAATAATAAAAACAACGGCTCAAGGCTGGTTCTCCTTTTTGTCACAGTGAAATATGTCCGGTGCAGTATTGCACCTTGCTTGGCTTAACTTGCCTTTTCAACAACAGTAAGATGAATAATAAAGTATTTATAATACATTATAATGTATTATTTTATGTTTGGATCTAATTTCCCTGTTTTTGAACGTCCGATTCTATTTTTAAAAGAATAAAAACAACTAAAAATAAGAGCAACCTTAAGAAGAATTCGGAGGAAAAATATGGCAAGATAGTAGTTCCTATCACTATACAGCGGAACCAAATAGTAGGAGAAAAACAAGGAAGTGGACGTGTTTTGTGACTGCTTACGTATTCATTCACATTTTAACGCAAACGATCGCGCTATTGGTGCTCTGAAAGGTGCGTGAGTTGCGTCATAATGTGCGCGTTATGGTGATCATATCATAAATTTTGTATAGACGAGTGTCTTGATCTGGCTGCTGACGAGCTAACCGGTAAGCTAGTATTGATGATAAATAACTGTATAATGTGACCTGCTTCATTTGACAAAATGCGTTTTTCTTTTATTTGTGAGCTTGTTTTTGGACTAAGACATGGTTCTCGTTTTATGAAAATTGTTTAGAGAGTGCATGTGTTTACAGTGTTTCCTCTATTTTCATCAGCTGGGTCAGGGGTAGGGAACCTATGGCTCGGAAGCCACATGTGGCTCTTTTGATGGGTGTATATATGGCTCTCCGCCTTATTAAATCATACTTTTCTTCATTAGACTCTTCTGCATGCATATTCTCATTGATACTCATTGATTAGCAACAGTGAAATAATGTTCTCAAAATAATTCAGCCTTTTTTTATTTTCCAGATAATAATCAATACATAATATTAATAACTAATCAATAAATTAGTTGTCAATATAATATTGAAATATTAGCATCATTGTATTATCACTAAGTCTTTTTTTTATTTCTTCTTCTTCCTAGATGGGGACTCCATGTGCACCAGTAATGAATGCTGCAAACATTCCTGCCGAGTAGGAATGCCACACAGAATGCCATGTTAATTCCAAAACAATCGCATTCCCATCTTAACAAAAGTAGACGTGTCAAAATATGTGCACCGTCCTTACTGCTGATTTTGCAAGATAACACAAAGTAACCCCCTCAGACGCTTACACACATCAAATTATCCCCACTACGTTCATTATGAACATGGTGTCGTGGGAGAACTTCCATGAAGTGCGCCGGTTGTGCCACTGGGGGCCCATCATCGCCCTTTCTGTCATAGCCGTGTGCTCCACTATGGCAATGTTGGATTCCGTCCTCTGGTACTGGCCTTTGGACACGGCCGGCGGGAGCATTAACTTTATCATGCTCATCAATTGGACTGTCCTCATCCTCTACAACTACTTCAATGCTATGTTCATAGGCCCAGGCTACATTCCCCTTACTTGGAAGCCTGTGAGTAATACCTTTTCTGAGAATCAAGGCGGGATTTAGCATTCTCTGTTAATCTGTGTATATACATGCAATTTCCAAACAGGAGAATGAAGAGGACACCCAGTACTTGCAGTATTGCAAAGTATGTCAATCTTACAAGGCCCCAAGGTCCCACCATTGCCGCAAGTGTAACAGGTAACCTATTGACATTTCTTAATCACAATTAGATTTCAAAATATTTTTTCTAATATAGGTGTGTGATGAAAATGGACCACCACTGCCCCTGGATTAACAACTGTTGTGGCCACCAGAACCACGCTTACTTCACCAGCTTTCTACTGTTGGCTCCGTTGGGGTGTTTGCACGCCACAGTGATTTTTACCATGACTATGTACACGCAGATGTATGAGAGGGTGAGCACACTATATTTTTATTACAGTAATTCCTGGCAATGATTGTTTATGATGATGTCCGGTTCTGCAGATCTCATTTGGTTGGAGCACGGTGAAGATTGACATGAGCGCCGTGCGTCATAGGCAGCCTGTCATACCGTTTAGCGTCAGTGCCTTCGCCGCCACCCTCTTCGCCTTAGGCCTGGCGCTCGGGACCACCATTGCTGTGGGCATGCTTTTTGTCATACAGGTACAGTAACTACATAGGGCTGGACATATTGGAGATAAATGTTGACTTATTTTTTTCAATTTACCAGTAATTTTAATGAAATGGATAGGATCCGTCACCCCTGAGACCATTGTGATTATAAGCATAATAGACAACGTATTTATTAATCAACATTAATAATTTATTATACATTTTTAAATAAATCAAATTATTGCAAGAGCAATTAAATTACAGTCCACAAGGTGGCAGAAGGATATGTTTGGGTGGTGCACTATGAATATTTCTTTCAAATTTAAATGTGTCATAATCTACACATTTAATGTCCTTTTTGTGTTTTTAGATAAAAGTCATCATTCGAAACAAAACTTCAATAGAGTCCTGGATCGAGGAAAAGGTCCGGGTTGTTTCCCTTTGTGCTTTTTTGTTGTTGCTTTGTTCTTGTGTGATGCAACACAGATCCAAAATTGCTGAATTGGTTTCACTGTTTGCACTCAGAGTACATTTCTATTTTTTATAAACGATATTAAAAATGTATATTTATTAAGCAACACACAAGATCATATTATGACAACATAAACAAAGCTTGAGATGTAAAGAACAAGCAAAATCATACCAGCAAAACATACTTTTTTTGTCCAGGCCAAAGACAGAATACAGCACTACCAAACCGGAGAGGAGTTTATCTTCCCTTACGACCTCGGCAGCCGTTGGCTCAACTTCAAGGAGGTCTTCACATGGTCAGGATTGCCCAAGGGAAATGGCCTATGGTGGCCCGTCCATCCCAAGTGTCACCAGCACACCTTAACGGTCAGCCTCTTTTATTCAAACACACAAATATTTGCCTTTTCTTTTATTCTACTATTATCCTTTGGACACAGATCGAGCAGCTGAAACAGAAGACTGACAAACGTGTCCGAAGCGTAAGTATTTCTAAATGGGAGCGCCATTTTGCCCAGTGTGCAAAATTAGTAGAAATAACAACAATGGTGTTATGACTCCATCAGCAGGTGCAATACCGTGCGGTGGAGGACTACAATGGCGCTTGCTGTCCCGTTACCAAGGGTATCCAAACCTTTTTCCGGACCCCTTGCACAGAGGAACCCAGAATACCTCTACAGCGGGGGGACACCATTCTAGCAACTCGTGGCACCAAGTAAGAATAAAAAATTAATGATTATGTGTCAATTTCATGATGAAATAAGCATCTGATTTTTCCTACTTTAGATGGTGGATGTATGGAGACAAAGTCTTAAGCGAGGAGCAAACAAAAGGTAAAAACTAAATGTTTTACTGCCATCATTTGGCATATTTCTGCAATTGCATTGTTTGTTGACAAATTCTTCAATAAAAATGTCTAAACTATGTTGTTGTTTTTTTAGTGGGAGAGCGTATTCGTGGATGGTTTCCACGACGATGCGTGGAGAAGTGCCATTACGACACAGCGGCTGTTGACAACGCCGGCGATAAGAAAGTCAACTAATGCAGTTGTGCATACTATATATGCTGATGTCACTCTCAGTGCTGTGTACACAACTGCATATTCTTGTCGACACACATTTTTATATTGACTTGAATTTATACAACATATAAATGATGGGGAAAGGCCTTGTAATATTACGAAGCATAAATGATGTCAGTGAAAGAAGAGTCTGAATTTCAACGGGGCTTTAATGTGACTGCCTAAGATATTTCACTTGAATTCTGTTTATTACGTGTGCCAATGTTGTGGATTTTTGCTAATTATGCAATTTGCCTCTGCTAAACCCAGCCGGCCAAACCCCGGGGCAAAATTAATGCAAATCTTTTTATTACTGTAGCCCATTAGTGCTTGATTTGTCTTTTTTTCTCTTTGCCTCAAAATAAAATGAAAATTCTCAACATAATTGTGGTTTTAAAATATAGTATATACAAATGAAATATATGGGAACCATACAGAACTATAAATCTTGAGCCTATTTGTATTGTTTCTTAAGCACTTTTTCTGTCAATGGCACTAAAGAACTCCATATCCCAAGAGCCATTGCGTATTTTTCTAACCAATCAGGTCACACAGGTCTGACGTGCCCTCCCCAGCCAACCTTCCTTCATGAGTCGCTGTGTAATTGTATCAAAACAATTGCTTAACCATTTGGGTGATCTCGTCAAACATTCTCCATTCTTAAAGGTGTGATCGCTACACTACAATTAGCAGGTAAGTTCAAAGACTTACAATTTTCAAAGACACCCATTTGTTCGGTTTTCCTGACGTCGGGCCAACCTTGCTAGGTGTTTACACGACCAACCAATCTGACAGTTGGCTCAGGATGATGACATTATAGTGATGCTAGTTTTGCTAACATGACGCCTCATTGACGGGATCCCGGCAATGATTTATGGATCTTAAACATTATAAGAGGGTGGTCTTTAGTTATCCTTGAAATAAAATAAAAAACCAGAACAATGTCGCTGGTAGAGGAAGTGGTGAGACATTGAAGTAATAAGCAGCTCCTATAAACTGGGTTCCCCTTAGCAACCACTTATCACTGTTTAATCAGTAACCATGGTTACGTGAAACAGTAATGGCTCAGTTATTCACTAACTTTGTGCGATTCTCCAGATGATTACATTACTATTTTCAGTATAGATGTGGATTTAGGGTGTTCTCCCATCTTTATCCAAGTGCTGTTTCCACATCAATACATGTGAAGATTCAAATAGTTTTGTAAAGGGGTTATTTTTTCCCCAATAAAGCTTATTTTCTCCCTTTTGTGACTTTTAGAGACAATCACAAACCTTTTCAAACCATAAACTAACCAAACTGAATGTGTTCTTTTTTGTCTTGCCTCCTTACATCCTTTTTTGCTCCGGCTGTTACCACGACAACAGCATCTGGAACCATGTCAATGTTCAGCACAGGTATCCTGGTACTGACGTCGCCCCTGCATAGCATTCGCATTGCCCCCGTACTCAGCTCGGCCGCCCAATCAGTGGAACGCACTCTCTACGTCCACTTACACCCAGGACTTAACCTGAGTGGCGGTAGCCAATCACGGCCGGTCTTCATCCCACCCGCCGTTGACCTCTGTTCACTCATTACGCGACTGTACAGCAAAGCAGCTGATGTATGCGCTCACCTAGACGTCCGGGTTCTGCTCACTAATATCAACCCCCCGTCCGGCCCCTTCCCCACGCCCCAGTTTCTGTCCCACCCTCCCGAGGTGTTGCTCACGGATTTCCCCCTGCAAGACCCCACGCAGACCCACCAGGTGACGCAGTGTTTGCAGGGATATGCCGGACGCTGCTATGCCTGCCGGCCCGGCCTCCCGTCAGTGTTGCTCCACTCGCAGATGGCCGCTCGGCAGGAGGAGTCGTTAGTGGAAGCCAATCGGCTAGAAGATGGGAAATCTTTGGAGATGTACCCCGACGTGGTGGTAGGCGGCACTTTTGATCGCCTACACGGGGCCCATAAGACCCTCCTCAACATGTCGTGCTTGCTCGCCACCAGACGACTCCTCATCGGGGTGTCCGACGAAGGAATGCTGAAAAGTAGGAAAGCAACTGCAAATATTTTGCCAATTATATTTTAAATCAATTGATTATTAGCCAATTTAACTCATTTTTTGGGTGTGTAGTCCAAAACTGATCCCAATTTTTATCTTTTAGATACTTGTTTTATATTATTATACCTTTTTTTTTACAAAAACAAATGATAAAATAAAAGAAGATAATATTAACATGATCAAATTTGAACGAAAGAAGCTAAAATGCAATGTGTGTCCAAGAAAACTATTTTTTCAACAATATTAAATGGCTGTATCCAAGCAATTAATTCTAAAAATCTTAAAAATACTATATCTGATACAATGTATCTCCCTTTTCATTAAAAAAAAAAAAATATTCCACAGAAAAAGTGTTAAAGGAGCTCATCCAGCCGTACGACCTCCGTGTGGAAAGAATCCAGGAGTTCCTACGGGACGTCAAGCCCTCCTTGCAAGTGGAAATCGTACCTTTGGGCGACCCATTCGGGGTCTCCGTGGTGGATCCCCTTCTACGCTGTATCGTGGTTAGCGAAGAGACCCGCAAGGGGGGCGAGGCTGTCAACAGAAAACGCATTGAGAATGTAAATATAAAACCTCATAAGATACACTGACTACATTTAACATTCTTTTTCCCCTTTTAAAAATCAGGGTCTTCCTCCTTTGGTTCTTCATGAGATCCAACTGCTCAAGGATGTGCATCACACTGAGACGGAAGAAGAGAAAATTAGTTCATCGAGCCTTCGTTCTCGCTTGCTGGGAACACTTCTCATCCCACCCAAAGTAGGTCCAATGAATGGTCTGAAATGCCGTTGATCTTTTTAAAATGCTCAGGCTGACACGTTTTTCTGTCTTTGGTGAGATAGGACACGCCTCATTTGTCTCTGAGACCGTATGTGATCGGGTTGACGGGCGGGAGCGGCAGTGGGAAGACTTCAGTGGCTAAGCGGCTCGAGAAGTTGGGAGCAGTTCGCATTGACTGCGACAAACTGGGCCACCAAGTGTACGAGACGGGCACGGCCGCTTACCACCGTGTCGTCGAAGAGTTTGGATCAGGTGTGCTTTGTTTCCCCCATCCTTGCCTCGTGGGAAATATTGTATTTCATTTTTGACTTTTGATTACTTTTAGATATTCTCAATCAAGACAAAAGCATCAACAGACGAATCTTGGGGAAGAAAGTGTTTGGGAAACAGGTAGCCAATCATTTTGAAGTATGTTTGTTAGCCCTTCTGATTCATTCTTCCTTCTTTAGGATAGATTGAAGGCATTAACGGACATTGTGTGGCCTGAAATTGCGCTTCTTGTTGATGATGTCATCAGTCAAGCCAGGGAAGAAGGTACAATTCTGTTTCATTTATGACCACATGGCCAATGTATAGTACTATATATAATGGTGATACATTTTTGCAGGGAAGGATGTATGCGTAGTTGATGCAGCGGTCCTTCTGGAGGCGGGCTGGACGAACATGGTCCATGAAGTGTGGGTGACCATCATCCCCGAGGAGGAGGCACGTAAATAACTTTGTTAATGATAAGCCAATCGTAGTTCAAAGGGCGATTGCATTTTTTAAAATATATTTATGTTTGTTTGGTTAAATGGATGCATATTTGTTCATCTTCTATATGCTGTGTTTATTGTTTGTATTTATAAAGTAGGTGAATTGTGATTTTTTTAGAGCATTTTTATAAGGGAATTTTTACATTTTGAGGTGGTTGTACCCGTGTACTATGGATTTTTAATCCAATGTTTTTTTTTTTTAAATAGGTTTTGAAAATGTGTTATATTGTATTACTTTTTGGGGCAACAACTAGAAATATCATAGTAAATTGTACTTACCTCTGTCAGTCAAACATGAGCTTTGTATTTAATTGTATTGAATTGAATGGGTTTTTTGTCAGTGAATGTCCCATTTGTGATAGTAATGACTTTTTCTCCCTGGTTTTTATAGGCAGTTACCCGCATAACAAAGCGAGACAACGTAGCACCAGAAGACGCCCTGCACCGTCTGCGCAGCCAGGGCTCGGATACTCAACGACTGGAGCACGCCAATGTAGTTCTTAGCACACTGTGGGAGCCTGAAACCACACAGCAACAGGTGACCCACTCCACAAAGTTTTCAAATAGTTCTCCTTTACAAAGTATCCAAAACTTTCTACATGCACCATACCACATTTTATGTCATAAATATATACCCCTTTCCATTTTAAAGGTACTAAAAGCATGGAACCTCCTACAAAAGAGGATGCAGCAGAGGCGTGGAGACCGGTAGAACAATTCAGAATCAGAATGGTATCATCAAGACATTTCAGTGCCTCTTATGCTGCATCAATGGAAAGTTGTGCCTGCAACATCCAACCACGTCAACCCAGGTTTACCCACTATCACATAGTTATGGAATCCTGTATTTTGGATCAAATACTTTGGGTATTTGACACCCTTGATTTTTACAGACAAATGCCAGGTCAGATTTTGACAGTTTATACATTATAATAGTGCAAGAAATGATGGAAAGATGGCAGAAAGACTATAAATGGTTGTTACGACTAGAAAATTACTAGGTGAATTTGCCATTTTGTGTCAGTGCCTTTCACACAGTACTCAGATTTTTAACAATAATAGTTTATTTATGCGGGAAATAAGTATGCAGGGCTTCGATATGGTATAGCTGCAGGTATTTTTAAAGAAAAGACTACATGAAAAAAGTATTAAGACATGATTGTGAGGTCTCATCTAAATGAATTATTAGGGTTAAAGGGGAACAGAATATCTCACTGGGAAAGGTGTACATTTATAATTGTTAGTTTTTTTCTTTTTTGTTGTGTCATGAATGACCTTTAATAAACACTTGCCTTATTTAGACAAGACATGTAATATTTCTTTCTTTTTTTTAAGCCATGTCTACTTTCCTATAGGATAATTTGACTAAATTCACACATGTATATTTTATATTTTGCCTTTAATTACGAATGCCGTGAAAAGATTTACATTGAACAAGTGCAAAAAAAGGAGAAAAAAAAGTACAATTTCTCATCTCATGTTGAATAATGCAAACGTCTGACCTCATTACAGCATGCTTTCACAAAATAATGACTACTACATATGTGCAGCAGGAATGGAACATTCCCATTTCCCCCCCCTCCCATCACATATCCACATTGAGTCGGGCAGAACACGAGGCCGCCCCAAGCTGGTTACTGGCTCGGCAGACGTACACACCCGCGTCCGACGCTTCCACGCTGGACACGACCAGCGAGCAGAGGCCATCTTCGCCGTAGTCCATCTTCACTCGGGTTGACTCAGACAGAGGCTTGTCATCCCAAAGCCACGTCACCCCTGGATGAGGGTAACCTGGAGTAGAAAACAAAAGCTTCTAAATTCCAGTTTAAGGTACCCTAACTCAATTTCACATTACAACCAATTTTCTGTCCATTTTAGTAAGCCCAACTTCACTTAGAATTCATAAAGTTAGTAGTATTTTCTGCTTCTGTCATCATGTGATCTAATTTAATTAAAAATGCTCAATGCAATCACATATTTGCAACAAAACCTTGCAATTTTTTGCCATTTTGCCTTCTGCGTAATATTTAATGAAGCGCCTTAGGTGGTTTCTAACCGTCTACTTGGCACGCTAGACGAGCGGTAGATCCCACAGAGAAGCTGGCATCCCTCAGGGTCTCCCGGAAGCGGGGCTCGCCATGCAGCTGCTTATCCAGCGAGCGAATAGCCTCCTCTGCCTCTTGGCTCCAGCTCGGCTCTGGATGAAGGGAAAACTTGAAGTGACAATGTGAAAGTGCAAGTCTTCTGCCATACATATGTAGCTTCAGGAATTGGAACTCCATAGAGAAAATATTGAGTTTTTCCACATTCTCTGTTGCATTCTTACATGGATTAACCGCACAGCTTCCTTAAGAAATCCAAAAATGAGGTACTTGTGGTATTTTTCTGGGAAATAGTTTCACTTTGTGGTACTTTGGTGATGTCTGACTGGCAGGAAATACACCCTCAAGGGTTGGCCAGTTGTCATGTTAACTTTGAGAGCACTTCAAAAGCTAGGAGTAGTTTTTCCTGAGAGAACATTTTTACCTTCTGAAGAGCTGCCTGGAGAGTCTGGCCTGTTGGAAAGGTTGGACATGCGATGTAGGGCCAGAACAGCCTTGCCAGTTTTCTGAAAGTTTTAAAAAGACAATTGACCACACCACAAGGTATTCAAACCCAGCCATGTATAAGGAAATTGTGCATAAATGCAAGCAAGTGTTTTCCAGAAGATGGAGCCCTAGATTTACAACAAGTAAAAGCATGTTAAAACAATGTATTTTAAAGGAATCTCAGTTTAACACTTCAATTGATCTGTTGCGAATCAAAATGTGTTTCATTAAAAAAAAAAAGGAAAAAGATGAAGCAAGAATGTAGGGATTAAAAGATAAGAAACCAATCCTTACTTTCCATTTACACCTGGCCAGGAATCGTCTCATTTTTTCCTTCCTGAGGGTCTTGGTGGGTCTTCGACTAAACGTCGTGAAGGAGGTCATCCAAGGGTGGACTAGAGCTTCAATGCATGATAACCTGCTCCTGAGGTCAATCAGAATTGATAGTGTTGAAGCACTGCATCATTTATTAACTAGATTTGTCGATGGATGTTTCCCACTCTAGGCGTTTCCACCCACCTGCGGTCTTTCTTCAGAAGGCTGCCGATGAAGTCTTTGGCTTGGTCGGAAATGTCCTCAAAGCTCTCCGAGTCAAAGTCGTAGTGAGCCGCCGTGACGAGGCCGAAGGTTTCGGTATCGCTGTTTCCTTGGAAGGGCGACTCTCCACTCAACCTGGAGGAGGAAAAAAAGGTTATTCTGGTACCATCTTGTTATAGTCAATGTTGTTTGAGCGCCATTGACATTTATAGACATCTATATACCAACTCTCCCAGTTAAATGGATTGGATGTATGTCAATAGAATGATTCTAACCATAGTTACCATCATATCTAGTGGAAAAGCACTAACTGGTATTTTGTGAGTTCGGGACACAAAAATATAAATGCCAATCATTTAGAAACCCTATTTTAATGACTACACAAGATGACTTTTCAAATTATAGTGTTTTACCATCATATTTATGGTTCAAACTATTGATTTGTACAACTAATGCGTTTTAGGGTTGCAGGCAATTGACTTTTCAGGGTGCATGACCCCCATGAGAGTTCACTGTAGCAAGAACTTTAAGAAGGGGGCAACTATGAAGGTGAAGATCCAAATTTGGACCACTGTGGCTTGGCAGGGGTCTGAGCCCCGATGTTAAACCTTGTCCTTGGTTATAATATGGGAGTTAGCGGATTGTATTCGGCCATTTAAGCCAAGATGGCAAGTGCGTTGCCTTTGCTACAGTGTTATTTATAGAGGAAAAACTGGGGGATGACAATTAAATTCCCTCTAGAATTTCAAAGACTGTTCTCAGCATGGTCTTTAAAAAAGAAAAAGTGACTGTGATTTATTTATTTACAAGATATAGCAGATGACTCCGATGCTCCACATGTCCGTCTCCACTCCCACGGACTCGTAGTTGATCACCTCGGGGGCCACAAACTCTGGTGTTCCGTGCATCACCATTAGGGGTGTACCTTCTTCTACAGAGAAGAACATGGACATTTTAAAGGCCAATTTTTTTCTAGTCTATTGTGTTTCTTCAGTTCCTCACCGAGTTGACTAGCCAAGCCAAAGTCAATAATTTTGATGCTGGTTCCAGTATGGTCAGTGCAAACAATGTTCTCAGGTTTCAGGTCCAAGTGGACAATGTTCTGTTTGTGGACATACAACATGCCCTCCAAGATCTGACGCATGTAGCCGGCACTGGTGGGCTCCGTATGTTCGAAGTTGTCATCCACGATGCGCTCGAAAAGTTCCCCACCCGCAATACTAGAACGGATTGAAGTTAAATTCCCAGTTCTAGCTTTGATTGTGCTTCCAACAAGTCGGGTTACTTACTACTCCATGACCATGACTGTCTCCTTGGGGGCTTCGTAGGCTGCCAAACATTGAACCAGTTTGGGGTGATGGAGGCAGTTCATTAGCTCGATCTCCTTGCGAGCAGCTGAACGTTCCTTGGAGCTGGTGGCCCTGTAGAACTTCCCTGCGTACACCTCACCGGAAATCTTGTGGGAAAGACGGAATACCTCGCCAAACTTCCCACTAGACAAGGAAAAAGGTTACCCAGATTAATGCCATGTAGTAGATTCGCCATATTGTGCGCTTAAAACTCTTACACTCCCAATTTCTCATGGACATCGTAGTGGTCCTTCACTTCACGTTTGGTGTCTATCACCACTTTGACACAAGGTTCCATGCCATCGTTTTCTTGTTCTAATCGAAAAAAAAATGAAGTTGTTGACGTTTAAATGATCATTCTGGAACAGGTTGGGAGAGGGGAAGTAAAATGGACAAAAATAACTAACTGGTTGTCGCCATTGTGATGCAGTCCGACTCCTGACTGGGATCGCTGACCCCCTCGGCATTGTAGGCCCGTACTCGGAAGCGATACTTTCCGTAAGGCTCGAGGCCCGAGCTGACCTGGGTGGAGGTGTCCCGACACCGCTCGCCTATTTCCGTCCAATCCCCAGATCCGTCAGCGCCCTGCCTCCGGACCTCCACGATGTAACCCAACACGGCCGTGCCGCCATCAAAACTGGGACCCGTCCAGGAGAGGACAAGGGATTCAGCTGACAGCTGAGAGACCACCGGATGGGACGCGGGAGGGTCTGGGCGATCTTTTGGAAAGGTTTGAGAGTCAGTATACATGGGTTTCAAATTGTTATTTCAAAAGCTGGACACTTACGTATGACGCTGAGGGAAACAGTGTGTTCGGCGGAACCGGTTCGACTCCGGGTGATAAGTGTGTAAGAACCAGTGTCCTCTGGGTGGGCCTGAGAAATTTTCAAGCTGCTGTGTTCATTGTCGCTGCTGATAGACATTCTGGAATCCGGCAGAACTGCCTGGGGAGAATATAGTTAGCAGCATCCTATTGTACTCCTTAGGGATGTATTGTGAATCATTATCGGATTGTAAATATATCAATGGTGTAGTGCACAGTTATTGTATTCAGACCTTTTCAGTTACGAATACAATGTCGGTATTTAAATGAATTTTAACATCTTAAAATGCATCAATGGTGCTAATTGAGATAAGTGTGTGAACTGAAACCTTTTCTCTGTTGAAAATCCAGCAGCAAGCTACAGGGACTGAATACGCATGGAAATCACAATGCAAACAAGCCTCTTCGCCAACCCGAACTGCGACATGCTCAGGTGGGTCCAGAAAATCCACAGGAGAACCTTGAGGGGGAAAAAAGGAAGCAAAACACTTACAAATGACTCCTAAAACAAATATTTGTGTTTCTTTCTGCAGGGTCTTTTGTTTGAGGACTCATTGGTTTCTACCTCCTACCTGTGCTTACAGAAGTGGGTGTGGTTACCAGGTAAGGATCTCATTGGCAAATTGAAATGATTGGGTCATATGGCTCTAACAAGCAATTGTCACTTGTTTGGGAACACAGGTGAATACTGCACTTGATTGATTTATAAGTATCCTGATTTCAGAAAATCATCATTTAGGGTTTTGGTCCAATACATCCATTTGTACTCGCATTGCAGTATTATAACATTATATTGGAAAAATCACATTCAATGTCATTTAGTAGTCAAACGCAAATATTTCCCAGAAAATCAGTGGATTGATCAAAGTACCTGTCTCAGCTTCTGTACTGCGTCCACTGTCTTTTCCGGTTATATCCGGGTTTTCTGTTTTGAGATCCATTGTGATTGGACTGCAGGGTATCTTTATCTCTGTTTTAGGACACACAATACAATCACAGGCAATTATTAAAATACATTTACTTCACTTTAAAAAAAACAAACATTTTAGACGTACCATTGATGTGTAAGTTGAGACAGTGGGAGTGATTTTCCGAAGAATTCTCCCAGTTTAATTTCCCGGCATCTTTCTTGACACCATTTCTGTGGTTTAACTGACTTTGATGTGGATGGACCTTTTTACCTGAAAACAGATAAGAACAATATGATATGATGTTTCTATTCCATTGATGTAGATAGGCCTCCATTTGAACTGGCCTCCTTCAGTCTTTGAACACAACTTCAAAACGCAGGATTGATGATCCAATTCAGTTCTAATTTGAAACAGTAACAGATTTTCAACCACAGACATTCCAAGCTCTTACTAGCATTCAGTCAGCATTGTGTCGCCAGGAAACCCCCAGGGGTGGGCTTCCATTCTGCGATAGCAACTTGAAAACTTTCAACACTTCCTCCACTGATGTTTTTCAACACTCATAATGAATCACACGTCTTTCTCGTCGAAGGCGTTCATGTCAGTAAGTTAAATCCCAACTCCCTTTCAGATCAGGAATTATTTAGAAAAAAAAAGTGCTTCTATAGTATATTTCATATCAAAAGAATCAGATCAGACTACCCTGGGAAAACCCAAACAAAGTTGTCAATTAGCATGTATTTATTTTAGTGTCCGACTGATGCACCGAGTGATTAACTGTCTTTTGACATGTATCAAAACATAATATCAGTATGCCATGAGGCACGTAGTTCTTCTCTCAGTGGGCTACCAACACATCCGGTGATTTACAGGGCATGGCGTCTATTTTCGGAAATATGGTAGTAGCACAAGTATAAGATATCCCCATGTGCATGTTAGACTTGTTTTGGTCTCAATGCATCACTTGGACGACACCACTTGGTAGTAAGACATTTATTTCTTCAACAATCTCTGCATAGTCTGGACTTGTGAACCTCCAAAATGTTTCCATGCAAAATGATTCGAGTTTAAAGGGAAAAAAAAGGGTAAACAGCCTTGCAAATGGGGTGTTAAACGCTGATCAACAGGGGAAGAAAAGTTTAATGACACATGCACTCATGTTACAAATGCGAGTGCATACTAAGTTAGATGACGAAGTGAGATTTTTACCTGCTGGACATGAGGGTCTTGCAGTGTTTCTCATCCCCGGCTGGTCTGCAAGCGGATCTCTTTGGGTGCGTGTGCGCCCCTGGAGCTGCAGGCGCACTGTGGACACATAAGTCTTTGGCTTGCCACCATGCTCGTCCATCCTTGCGTTTTAAAATAGCAGATGACTTTCACTTTGAGTGATTCATCCCACGGGCCTCCTCCTGTGTAAAAAAGCCGCCTCTTATATCAGGAGGAGTCTGAATGTTGTGACCCTCCTGAGATCCGTCGTACTCCCCCGGGATGCTGGAAAGTCCTTGTTTTGCCGCCCCGGGTTTCTCGAAAACAGAGTCACATGGGATGCTAAACTAAAAAAAACGTTTGTTGGATGGTGAGAAATGCGAGGGGGAGTTTTGTTTAACGATGACAACAATAAAAAAGGGGGGAAATAAGAATTGAAATGTTCTTTCTAGGTATTTCCTTATCGGCTGTAAATGAGTAACTGTGTAAAACGCAGTATGTGAATTGTAGAGTGGCTGGAGGAATCAGGAAAAGCAAGTAAAGCGACAACGCATAGTAACTGAGACGTCTTTTACCTCCATTCATACCTGGGCTGTTCTGTTGAGGGTGTGGTCCCCAGAGCTGATTCTTTTGTTTCTTTTTATTTATAGAATACAGGAAAAATTGAGTGTTATTAAGTAGCAAATATGCTCCCAAAAGACTTGCTGATTTTGTAGTCAGACTCTTAAACATCAAATCCTTCCACTTTTTATAGAGAGACGAGGTGGGGCGATTGTTTGACCGCTGCCACATCTCCCAGTCAGAATGGATTGGACGCTTATCACTGTTGATAGCAGTTCAACGTCATTATTTAAGTTGAAATAAATTTGATGTCTGCAACTGTCAGTGGGATTATTATTATTATTATTATTATTAGTGGTAGTAGTGGTAGTAGTAGTGGTAGTAGTAGTGGTAGTAGTAGTAGTAGTGGTAGTAGTAGTAGTAGTGGTAGTGGTGGTAGTGGTAGTAGTAGTGATAGTAGTAGTAGCAGTAGTTGTAGTAGTAGTACTAGTGTTGTTATTATTATTAATATTCAGTTTCCTACATTGATTGATAATAATGAAGAGGCATTTTTTCAGTAAATCGCTCCAATTAGTGTTAAAGTTGAGAAATGCGACATAATGTATGCTGCATTTTCTAAGAGTCTTGTCCATATTTAGTAATATATATTTTTTTATAATTTGCTGTGGGCCCCAAAAAGAAACTGAGCAATGAGCCACATGTGCCCCACTCCCTAAAATTTGGACACCACAAGAGTGTGTTTTGTCATTATGAATGTATTTGCAGCAATGTGGTAGTTGCTAATATAAGTGCAATTTTAAAACCCTTGTTTGTGAAATATTCATGGGGAAAATACCTTTGCATTTGAACAAATCAGCAGTCAATGATGGAGTTGTATTAGTCTTATTTGTGTCACACAAACGCAAGTATGCGACAATCCCATTATGGACACATTTCACTCAGTGGTCAAGAATGTGAGTGTTATAGTTACCCAGACTGGTATGTGTAAAGTAGAACTATATGGAGGGGTGCCAGGGTCAGGGTATTTACTACCAGCAGGTCCCCTGCTGCCAAAAGCATGCAAAAATGAATCATCCACTTACGTAATAATACGCACAAGTACCTTTTTAGATCAATGTGGATTTTGTAAGTTTTAAAAGTTTTTTTTCTTTTAAGAAGCAGCAGATGTTGTTTTCTGGCCTAATTTGGACATCTGCTTTCATCGTCAGTTTCGAGTATGCCATGCCTCATTTCCAGATAATTGCCATTTTCCTGTCTGTGAGTTCTGAAGAATTCCAAACAGGAAAAAAGTAAACGCCAGGAACAAAAGTTCCCCTGACACATTATAAAATGGCATGTTTATTGTGGGCATTTTACCATATATTTATTTGTTTAAAATCTGTTGTCAACTTCATCCTCATATTAAATTGTAATTCCTGACTTCATGGGATTAATATATGGCAGAGTGAAATGCACTTGGCATTTGATTCAGACATTTCAGATGCAACAGGTGGCATCCACGATAATGAAACCTTATCATTGCTCCAGGCTGGAAAGACTGGAATTAATTAGAATTTTAGTGAGTGGTGTGCCTTTCTTGACCCGAATTTTCGCTTATTTGCTGCCAGTTACTTATAACCTTTTGCTTTCTTGATTTAATTAAAAAAAATAGTTAGAGGTTGTGTTGGGACATAAGTACTTCTGAATATACAGTGGTAACAGGTGGGCAGTATTGGGTGAAGACAGTAGTAGCCACAAAGCCACAAAATCAATTCACCTACCACAAATTGTTTTTTTATAGCTAAATTAGACCAATGTTGGCAAATGTTCATGTAATGAAGACTCTTGATATGGAATTATTTATAGGAGATCATAATGCATGGACATATATCATTACAAAGGCATTTTAGTGTATTTCAAGTTTTATTAAAATATGAAATAATAACTCAATGATGCTAAATTGCATGTAGGGTTGGTTAATGTCATTATCATCATCAACTTATGACACGGTAGTGTTATTACTGTCTTTTGCATTGGGAACAAGTGTTTGAGAAGGGTTGCGTGCATTTTATTGTAGGGACTACATTTCCCATGTAAAGCCTGTACGGGAAGTGGGCGTTTCCTCATCGTTCCGTGCTGAGGTGAAATCTGCCCGTAGTATCAACGTGTATGCAACGGCGGTAGCAACTTCGAAAAAAAGGATGGAATAAGGAAAGAAATACACGATTGCAATTACTCAGCGGTATAAAGTCAAGGTAAACATAGTATGTTGTTAGATTAGGTATTGTTGTTGTTATTAGTGCAATATTGTTGAAGATGGGTTATTGTCAAGAAAAAACTAATGCTACGACTCCTAGATGAGATTAATTTAAACCTGTTCTTTATTTTTTATTCAGATTTGTGCATCATAATGTCAGACGCATTAATCCAGAGAATAAAGGATCTGGAGTTGGAATTGGAGAATCTCAAGAGCCAGCTGATTGAGAGCCATGAGAAGACCAGTCCATCTCCCAATAATGGGAAAGCAAATTGCAAAAAAGGCAAGAAAGCAGCCAAAGATCGGCCATTTGACTTCTCTGTCCACCCTCACCGCCATGTCGCCCTCCGACTTGCTTACCTGGGATGGGCCTACCAGGGTTTTGCCGTCCAGGAAAACACGGACAACACTGTGGAGGCCAGGCTCTTCGAAGCCCTCCTCAAGACCCGCCTCATCCAGGACCGCCAGACGTCCAACTATCACCGGTGTGGACGTACAGACAAAGGTGTCAGTGCCTTCTCACAGGTAAGTTCATGATGTTCTTAGTTGTTGTTGTTTTTTAAAGTATGATTATTTTGCCTTTTCCCTTTGCAGGTGATAACAATCGACTTGCGCTCCACACAGTATTCTGGATTGGGGGTCAAGATACCAGAAAATGGAAAAAAAGAAGCCACTTCTACCTCGGAGCTTCCCTATGTAAAAATACTGAACAGGGTCCTACCTCAGGACATTCAAATTTTAGACTGGGCCCCCGCAGCCGAGGGCTTCAGCGCCCGGTTTGATTGCCAACATCGAACGTATCGCTACTACTTCCCACGAAGCTCCTTGGATGTGGCATCCATGGCTGAGGCAGCAAAAAGGTGACCTATTGTGCATTTATCGTATTTTCTCAATTTAAAACTCTTGCCTAAAAAAACACTTCTATCTACAGGTATGAAGGGACACATGACTTCCGTAACCTGTGCAAGATGGACGTGGGCAACGGCGTCCTGCAGTTTGAGAGGACCATCTTGTCAGCAAAAGTCATGCCGTTGGACCACCAACATGCCACTGGAACTGACCCACATGACATGTTTGTGTTTGAGATTCAAGGACTTGCATTCCTTTACCACCAGGTATCATGACATGTACAAATAGTTATTTATCTTTCGATATATTGTGGTTAATTTACGTTAATACATTTATTGTTATGACGCCACAGGTCCGCTGCATGATGGCTGTGTTGCTTCTGATTGGCCAGAAGTTGGAAGCACCAGAAGTCATCGACAGCCTTCTTGATGTTCATAATAATCCAAGAAAGCCACAATACAGGTGATTTACATCCATGCCGGTCCATCAATATAATCTATAAATCCATGGGTTTTTCCTCTTAATCTAGCATGGCGGTAGACTACCCATTGGTCTTGTACCAATGCCACTTTGACAACCTGAACTGGAAACAGGAGCCTGAGGAGCTGAATTTCGCACTTAGCTCACTACAACAACACTGGACGCAGAGCCAAGTCCGAGCCAACGTCATCCGTGACATGATCCGAGATTTGGAGGCCAGGGGTGAGAAATCTATACCTTTTTATGTTTTAAATAATAAAGAGAACAGAATGTGAGGATGCATCTTGATGTGCAGGTGGGGTTTCATCTGGCACGTGTTTGCTAGTGGAAGGCAGCCGCCCGAAAAAGTACCGGCCTTTGTTAGAGAGGCCGCTCTGCGAGAGCTTAGAGTCACGCATTGAGCATTTTGTTAAGAGAGGCCGTCTCGAGAGGGAAGAGACAGAAGATGGTGGAGAAGCATTGCACAAAGGGAAGCGGTCTAAAAATGTACACAATTCCACAGTTTTGCGTCTTGATGGCAAGGTGTCCAAGTCTTGAAGAGAAATGTTTAAATAGGATTTTTGTTGTAGGATTTTTTTTTCTGGCAAAAATGGTTATTTCTGTGAAATAAACACACTTTTTGCAACTATTTCAACATGCCTTGTATTCTGAATTCTCATATAAATTATTTGATTACATTATTTATTTTATTATTATATTTATTTAATTACTAGCAATTATGATTGATACCACATTAGTTTATAATATTTCCAGAGTCTGGGTAAATGCCTAAAGTGGAACCTTTCTGGTGGTTGTGGATGGTCGGTGATTTTAGCCTGGGACACATTTATCATTAACAACATCCGGTTTTCAACATGTAGTTGACCTCAAGAGACTTAGCTGGTAATACGACCAATAACATCCATATTTTTAAATTATTTTTGAATGTAAGAGTTAAGGAGGATGATTTATCCATTCTTTCATCTATTGTCAGTTGTTTTGACGTTGTTCTCCACATTTAGCTTGTTATCTTTAGCTTAAAGTGCGGATACCCAAGTCCCTGTTTGTTTTCTATATAAAACATCAATTGACAATAACCAGGTAAGAAACTAATTGCCATATTACTTATTTTTCAATTCATAATTTACCAGGAAATCACGTCAAAATATATATTTTAAAGTACTATCTGTGATGGCCTAAAATAGCCCATCCCTCTTTTCTGTTTGTTAAATTGTGGAAATATTAACAGTAAGGACACCCTACTCAATGGTGTGTTCAGGGCAAATATGGACGTGTTTGTGAGCATAGTTTTATTAAAATCACATTTAAAGTGTGGTAAATGTGATCAGAAAGCACAAAAAGGAAAAACTCAATTCCCCCTTCAGCTATTTGTGTCCACAACATATGACAACAGGCAATATACCCTCTTCTGATCCTTCTATTTGTGTCCCCTTGATAAGAGCATACCTATCACAATACTATTTAATCATGTTTTTGTATCAGTTCTCAGTTCGTTTTTTTACTCCTGTCCCTATAATCCAGAAAAACAATCAACCACAATGGGTGGGACAGCATTTTATTAAAACACATTTGCTCATCTTAAGAAAACATTTCTAACTCCATGTTATTTCTTTTTCAGAAGATGTATTTGGTTGGGCTGACCGGCGGAATCGCATCTGGGAAAAGCACAGTGTCATCAATGCTGCGTGAGCTCGGCTGCCCCATCGTTGACGCAGATGTCGTTGCCCGAAAAGGTGATTCAGCAATAATTAACAACCAATGCTTTCCAACTGACGATGCACTTTGTATTTCTTTATCCTGCAGTGGTGGAGCCGCGCACACTTGCCCACTCGCGCATCGTTTTCCATTTCGGGCACGAGATCCTGCTGGAGAATGGCGAGATTGACCGGCAAAAGCTGGGCCGAATTGTGTTCGCCGACGCGGAGAAGCGCAAGCTGCTTAACTCCATCACACACCCAGAAATTCATAAGGAAATGTTGAAACAAATTATCTACTACTTCCTCAGAGGTGTGTTTCTCATTCACTTCCAACCGTCAATGGCGCCATTAAGTTTACAAATACAACATGCAAATGATGTTTTCTATGCATTTTCTATAGGTTTCCGCTACATTGTACTGGATGTGCCACTCCTCTTTGAAACCAGAAAGCTGACACATTTCCTCAATCACACTGTTGTCGTTTACTGGTAAGACCTCCACTTTTATTTTAAAAAAAAGTTAAGAAACAAAGTTAAGCCAAATTCATTTTTACAGCGATCCCGCCACTCAGCTTTCACGGCTGATGCTACGGGACGCCTTAACCCAGGAGGAGGCCGAACAGCGGCTAGCGGCGCAAATGCCGCTCAATGAGAAACGTGGCCTTGCTAGCCACGTCATCGAGAATTCAGCCTCGCGAGAGGACACCCATCGTCAGGTACTGCGGCTGCACACCAAGCTAGAAGACTCCATGGACTTCCTTCTGGTACGGGTTCTAGCCGTGGCCGCCACCGCCGGTCTGGGGGGGGTGCTGCTATATGCGGCCAAGATGATTTTCTCCTGAGTTGGGATGACTGCAATTGTCAGCAGGATTTAGTAAGATTTCATACAAAGCAAGCACTTTAATTACTGTAGTAGGGAACTGACAGTCGGTAGCATTTTCTCAATGTTTGTCGTTAGGTTTTTTTTTTTAACACTACTAATCTAATATGTTATTTTGTACAATTTCTTACTAAATTCTCTTTGACAGCCACTTTTGTTGGTACAACTTGCACTGAAAAATCAATTTATAATATCTGTGGTTAATTAGCCTTGGTTTTACTGTAATGTGAAGATATGGAAGGGCCACAGAGTTTATTATTAGTTAAATATTTTAATATATATATATAATACAACTCTACTTTAATGGACCTCTACATAAATATTTACTATTAAGAGGGTCAAAGGGGGATATGGGTTGGTTTTAGGTAAAAAATACAACTAATTGATTATCAAAATTGTTAACATTAATATAATTAGAGTAGCCCTAATGCACAAAGACAATGTAGTAATTGCTGGAATTAATGTATTTAACAATACACAATGAACTCTGCTGTACTTTTTACTCTTTAGTTCCTTACTCCTACTAATCCTCCCCTCCTATGAACACACTTTGTGAAACTGAATATAAACTAAATCCGACAATGTGGTTTGAACAACTTCTTCCTGAACCAATAGGCGAGATTTCCAATAGCAAATAATTGAAAACAATATTAAAAAGAAGCCAAACATGACATGGACAAGAAAATTGAGGAACCTAGCCTTGACGTCACCCTTCCCACTTGCAGATGTACGTCAGGTAGCCACAAAACACTGCATCACTAATGTGGAGTGACGGGCATGTGCATTTAAACATATATTATCACTAAGGCAATACCTCACAGTAGTTTGTAATTGCCAGTACATTAACCTGCAAAATACACCTTATTATAGTCAAGTATTTGAACAGTCTTCATTTCCAGCTAGTACCTTTTGCAAGCTTGTGCTTTATCTCAACAAGCTAAAGTGAATTCCCTCAGGTTACATCTCTTTCTGAATACTAATCATGTCTTTATTACCGAAGCCAAGAAGGTTTATGGCCCTAAATGTGGCTCCACCACAACCTATGAATGTTCTCCACACGTTCTCCTCACAACAGACTTATGGAATCTCAATAGATGTCCAGTGACTACAACTGAACTGCCGGCCATGCAAACTTGTTAGATAACCCCCTCTATGAAAGTATAACGACGACAGATGGCGCAAAAGCCGATGGCGCGCTCCTCGCGCAGTAGCTCACAAATGCAGCCCGACATCGGCATGAAACGGCCTTCCACGGCCCTCGCCATTTTGACTCTGGCGTCTCGCGTCACGGTAGGCCCGGTCCAAAGCCGGCGCCTCCGTAACGCATTGTCACGCCGCATCTCGGTGTCGCCGGGTAAGGTGAAGAGACAGTGAACACGCCAGCGGAGCGTCCCTAGCCTTATGAGTCAACCTGTCTTGGCGCGTTAGGACTGCCTCATTCAGGGTCGGACCACGAGGGGAGCTGGTGCTGAGTCACTGACACACTGGACTTGTACCCCCGGACGCCGGCATGACGCCCGGGAAGGACGTGGGGAAGCGGCGGATGCCGTTGCGTCCTTCCAAGGAGCGCTAAGACGTGCATGGATGCACACTTAAACCCACCGAAGCCCATTTCGTGCTTTCCTGGCGTCCAAACTAGCTTTCTGCTCTATTTGCTTTACAGTTGTTGTTACGAATGCCGCACGACGGCAAAGAGTTAAACGTGTGTGGTTGGGGATTTTTTAGGATCACGGAAAATGCAATAATGGGGCTACACGATTAAATCGGGAATGACGGAAGACGACCAATCCATTTAAGTAATTGTTGTCAGTCTATTACCATCAATGGCAGAGTACGAGCTCATAATTGGGAGGGGTCCAAGGACAGCGTTGGAACATTGCGTAGGGGTCATTTAGCCGAGGCATCCATCTGTAATTGGGTTGTTTTTCGGTGAGTTCATTCGGGGGGTGATGATGCTCAAACAAAAGCAAGGGTTGCTGGGGTGCCTATAGTGTTATTTGTAAAAGACATACTGTAAACCCTTCAGTATCCATCTATATCATCAATGTCAAACACAAGGCCTGGGGGCCAAATTTGGTTCCTACATCCCTTTTTGTGCTGCACCAAAGCAAATCAAGTGTCTGTTTTTCTCACCAGATTTTTTGGGGGGTATAAAACATGTGCTTAAATGTACATGTTTCTTTTAAGTGAGTTTGACGGGAATGCTGCAGCCGAATATAGGACGAGAGCGGCTTTGTATTTTAAGCCAATGGAAGAACTGATAGCTGTTAGCAAGCTAGAGTCGTTTACAATTAAATTTGAGCTCGCAGCCAACGTAAGTGACACCATGTAAGTTGGAATCATGCCCGTGTTTTCTTTTCCCATCAGGCAAACCCTTTACGCCATGCTGTTATACTTAATAATTGTGTAATTATTATACACTCCAGTCTTCGTTCAAGAACATTTTTAAGCTGTTTGTCTAGTCTCAGATTTTATTCCCAATAGACAAAGCCTTGATCTTAGTCTCCCAAAAATCTTGATCTGGACTTTGTCTCATTATTTCATGAAGTTTTGGTTGTGATCTTGACTACAACACTTGAAAATGCGTCTTGAAAAACTGACATCTGAATCAAAATCAAACGTTTACTTAAGATATGAAGGCTGTCCATCAAAATAGAGCTATTTTGTAAATAGGTATTTTTCCCAAACGTAACCTATTGACATTTGGCAGCATCTTCACAACATTTAGGTTGCCGGGACGACAACAGCAGCCACTCCGACGGCTCCTCGCCACACCGGGGGCGCTTTCGTCTTTTGACATTGTGACATGAAGTCTCTAATTTGACGATGCGCTCATAGTGCCCCAGAGAAAACCCGAGTTCTCGGCCTCCCCCCGGTGGCTTGGGTGACCTCTGCTGAGGCACGGTCACTCACTTTTAATTGTGTCTGGAGGAAGTTAGCTGTCTGTCTCCAAGGCATTAAAATAACACTGATGCTCTGACACGGCGAAGCAATCCAGTCGCCGCAGTTTTTTATCAGCTTTGCGACTCCGTTGACATTTTCAGTGAACTCACCGGCGACTATTTTCAAACTTAACTTCTTGACACTCTTGCCACTTGTCATAGATTTTCAAAACCTCAGTTTGACTCAAGATTTTTTTTTTTTTGCCATACTGAAGACAACCCCCGAGGGAATTAATCGCTTCTTAGGCTTGAAATTGCGAGGCTACTCGTTGCTCGTCGCAGATACGCCTGCTGGATGAGCTTATGGTCTAAGCTGTCTCTAATATTCAACTCTGAAACTTTCAACATAGTTTTATTTCTGGTCTAATGTTTTAATGTAAAGGACAGAGACATTGAGACAGACCATATAAGTCTCAGTTTCTCTGTTTTTGCTATTTATTTGTAGATAGTGTGTTTATAAATAGTATTTTTCCTCCTCTGGTACACAGGCATCTCAAAGTACTATGTCTTATTATTCTTTTAATTTAATGTAGATGCAGATTACCAATCACATATAAAGTACAGCTTTTATTTATAGTATAATATTTCAATGCACTGTTAGTATTCAAATAATGCACATAGTTTAGAATTACATATCATGTATGTATACTTAAAAGATATATAGTTTTCTTTGTCGTTGGTATAAAATTGATAAATACTGAAAACTCACAAACAAACATTTTTTAAAGTTTTTTTAATGGAACAATAATTCTTTTTTAGTAAGACACTCTTATGATTTAGGTAAAAATCATTTATACCTTTTTTTAGCCCAGAAAACAAGCAGTTATAAACTAAATATTACCTCACGTCAATGCTAAGCAATACAGTTGAATCACTGACTACTTAATTCAACCCATAAATTTGTACATAATAATAAATAAATAAAAAAAAAACACAGAAAATCAGTCACAAGGCAAGACAAGAAACATTTGACATGAATTGTTTCCATTCAAAACCAACCAAGTTTGAACATATTTTCTAAGTATCTTGTCATTATTATTATTATTTTTTTTTAGGGCTAATGGATTTTTTGCATGCAGATGTTAACAAGCAAGCACATCACATAATATAATCACTATAGTAAGGATTTTAACAGACACACACTGTAAATTATTCAATATCAGACCTGATAGTTAACAATTTTAATTTGTAGAAATCTCACATTAAACTCATTCACTACCATTGAAGGCGATAGACATCCAATTCATTTGAACCAGAGAGAACTACAGACAGATCCCCCAAAAATTGGCCTATTGGTGATTTTTTTTTGTTACCCGTAAATCAGAGATGGAATCACACCTATCTTTATGGCAGCTGATTTGCATGCCATTCAAGAAACACAACAGTTTAACGTAATGAATCAACAAACACCGTAACTGCCTCAGAATCATAGTGACACCTTAGCGCCAACCGTCCAAACAACACACTGTTAAAGAGGTAGACATTTCTCCATAACCTCCGAATCCACAACTCTTGGGCGACATCGGCTCGTCTTGGCCACTGAAATCAGCCGCTGTCATGCATCCTTCCGTCAATCGGCGTACAGGATGAACCCCGAGAAGGTGCTGTACTTGTTGCTGTTACCCCCATGTGCCTTGCCCCCGTCCAATTTGATGAACACCTCATCACCGGCGTCCAAATGCAGAATGACGCTGTTACTGGCATAGTCGTAACTCTGGTCCTGGTCTTGAGCAATAGCGCTAGCCCTGACCTAAAAAATAAATACATTCATAAATTCCTCGTAACACTATAAGTCAGTTTTAGCCATTCGGGCAAAGTAAACATTTTCCAAAAAGTAGCCCAAGGAATCTTTACAAAACGGTGTTTCACCTCTACAGACAAAACAAAACATCATCTGCTGATGTGAGGAATTCTCAATGTGAGTTCGTTGGGAGTGTAGTACTAAGTATAAGAACACGTTGACTCAAGTTGGAAGGCTTCATGGCGACTCAGACTGCCTAAGAGGATGCGCAGTGCCTTTAAAGATGTCCCCTCACCCTACTAGGGCTTCCATTTTATTTATTTATTATGAATCCTGCACTTGTATCATCACCGCCTGTCTGCACGAAGTGTATAAAACTACCAAGAGTGCCACGTCTCATCCACGTCATTAAGACACCATAGGGGGGGAGAAGGCGTTCAGATTGCCCTTAAAGCTTTTGACGGGTGGGAAGCGATGGTCCTTGGACACTTTGGACGAAAGCTACTTTTGCAAGTTTGGTGTTAGACTTTAATTGTAAACATTTTATTTTTCTGATCTATTTGAATTGTGAAGACCTGGCTGGGAATAATCATTTTAATATTTTTCCTAACTCAGTAACTACAATGCATTTATTATTACAGTTGTAACCACACTCAACACACTTGTATCCCAGTTTTTTGCCCTTACATCAAGATTATATCAAAACGTGAAATCTTGAAAAATTCTGTAGTTAAGGCACTCCTTATTAATTCAATTTTTATCACTTATCTCCAGACAAAAGATCAACCAATGTATGTTGAAAATTCGTACGTTAAAGCATCCCCTATATTATTTTTTCTCTCTAAGTGACCGCTACAATCTAAAAAAAATGACCAAGTCATACCATTCATATCTCAAACCTTGACCCTTATCAAGACATCAAAAAAGCTAAATTAAAAACACATTTAATTGCTCTTAACTCTCCTTCAAAGCAGCATTGTTGAGCACATCATCCAATTATATAATTTGTCGAAATAATTAACTTACCACAAAGAGGGGATCTTTTTCAGTGGTTTTTGCCATCTATGTATCTTCACGCAAAAGGCAAATCTATGAAGTACTCATTTAGTAGATGACAGAAGGTCAAACAACAGAATTAGAACTTTTTTTGTTGTTCAACTAAACTGGCTTTGCGCATATTGGTAAACTGCTATCAGGTAACAAGTGTTATTTGAGGTGTGACTGTATATCTGGACCATCATGTTTGTGTTTCACTTCAAATTTGCGCGGCGTTTGATCAGCTTCGTCACCTTAGGCTTCCGAGACATCACCAAAACATCCGTGATCCGTAGTTAATACCTCATTTCCACACCAGAACTGTCTGCCTAGTCTACCGTTTGATAAACACCAAACGTACGGACGTCACGGCGGCTGTGTTGAAGTTTCTATTTGTATTTCAAAGCGCTTTGAACTTGTTGTCAACACCTCAGGCGATGGTTTGATCTACGCCAGGTTGCGGGTCACGCTCGGATCGTTTTCCCTGGCGTACACAATCTGGCAGCCCGCCACTGTGCGTTGTCCATTGTTTTTTGCGGGCCTGAACTAAGTGGGAACTGAGATCACGCCACATATGAACGCATGGCTTCACAGTTTTAACCGGTGGCTTCGCCTTGAAGTTTTTTCTAACTTGCCAAGTCAGAAATGGCTACGCTTGGTCAAGTCGCACACGCGCATGCCACAAACTGAGGAAATACTGTACTTGATGATCTTAATTTGCTAGGACGTTTACAGTTCATGTTTTTGTATATTGGGTTATGGTTGGATACATAGTCTAATTGTTTCTAGTGGCATATAGTGGGTATGATTTGAATGGTTCTGGCTGTCATGAGTTATCACTGTCAAAGATAGATGCAATGTCATATTTTGTAAAATATGATGATTAGTAAGTATTGGAGTATTGCTTTGGAAAAGGATGATGGACTGGAACTCTTGCGGTCTAGACTAAAATTGTTGTTAGAGTATTTTGGATTTGCTGAAGTAGATATGTTTTGGGATGTATGTAAAAATGCAGTACAATGGTACATTTTGGTGGCAGAAAAATAAATTAAACTTATTACATTTAGTGATTAAGATGCAAGTGAGTATCAATCTGTTATCAGTCAATGAGTGAGTGAATTTTCCACTATTTTTGCAGAAACATACCTGTTGAAAGCTAAGTTATGGTCATCAATTTGCAGTATATATTCTGACTGATACATTGTGCATTAAATCTAGTGTATGCAGAATAAACTCATCAATCCATCAGGCAACTCAAACCCAAAAACTTAACTGATGGTGCCAAGGGATTGAATAAATATGACCCCAAAGCGACGGTTACCCACCAAATTGTTCTTAAGCAGGTCGGCCCACATGCTGGTTCCGTCTCCTCCCCTCATGAGAACGTTGTATATGAAGAAGTAGGTGCCTGGAATCTTGCACGTGAACGTGCCCGTGGCGCCATCATAGTTCCCCCCAATGTTAGTGACGACGTCATCGAATCGCAGGACATCGTAGCCTTCCTGCGGGTTCCGGAGCCCCGCGTAGAAAGCCACCCGGGGTGTCGTATTGTAAGTTGCCGTGCTTACAGACCCGGCCACCCCCAAGCCTAGAATTCCAGTGCGTACCACGTCCACGCTATCCCCTGGTGGTCCCTTTGGTCCTGGTGGACCAGGCTCTCCAGGGGGCCCCGGGGGTCCGGGTTTCCCCTGCCGTCCGGGTCTGCCTTGTGAGGCGTGAGCAGCCGAAGTGGGCATGGGCAGCGCCACGCTACGTTGGCTCGGATCCCCCCGGTTGTCCGCCTTACGCTCGGGGGTGACCGGGTCCTCGGTGGTGGGGAAGGGGTCGCACACCATATGGCAGGTGCCCAGCATCTCCAAGCTGCTCCCACTCTCCTCCCCCCTTCCAGCGGAGCTGACCAACACGGGGATAAGCACCACCAGGACCAGCACCAGCATGACACCCACAGCGGCCGCGACCAGGGTCTTGCGCCCGATGCTCAGCCGGGGAAGGGGCTGGGCTGCCAGTGTGGACCTCTCCGGGGTGGGAATGGTGACTGCCGGGTGGTGGGCTTCGCCAAGATGAACGCGAGGAAGATGACGAGAGCAGGGGGAAGAATTGAGTGGCGAGAGGGAGCGAGGAATCCCACCGAGCCAAAGGATGGGGGAGAAGGAAGGGGGAGAGAGAGGATGCAACATGCACACACCAACTCTGAGTCAGGGTGAGGGCAGTGCTTCCCCACTGATGTCCAATACCCGATATCGTAAAATGTAAAACAAAAACTGACAACTTGCAAATTCTAGGCTTAATATAGTTATTATATACCGTGTTCTATGGTACTTTAAAGTAGAAATGTCATTTATTTTAATTATATATGCTGCACCAACCAAGTTTTACAATAAAACTGTATTTGTTCACATATAAGTCGCATTGTGTGTGTGTGTGTGTGTGTGTGTGTGTGTGTGTGTGTGTGTGTGTGTGTGTGTGTGTGTGTGTGTGTGTGTGTGTGTGTGTGTGTGTGTGTGTGTGTGTGTGTGTGTGTGTGTGTGTGTGTTCATGCAACTAGTTGTAGTACAATTTCAAATGGGCGTCTTTAGCGCCATCATTGGTCATTTTAAGTGCTATATGTGACCACCGAGGCTCACTTTCTTATTTTGGCCACAAGATGGGGGCCACTTCTCACAGTTCCATCCACTATACTGTGAACTTTGGGTGACACTTTTCAATGCAAGTTTCATGTATAGTCTTTTCATCTATTCTGGAGCAATTTTCATCAACTAGACACATTCCACAGTGGGGAGGGTCTTGTCATCACTAAGGAACTGGAAGACAGTGGGAGGTCTCTGATGTCTTAAATCAGACATCTGGGTGGGAAAAAAAATGAAATGTATTCGTTTAATATTTCAGCAGGTGTCTTGTAAAGCATTTTTCGAGTTTTTGACTTTCAAGTACATATATTTTCAATAGAATTGCAGTAATAAATACATGTTTGAGTTTACCAACTGAATGATAAACAAAAGTCTGTTTACATTTAGCCTCCAAAATATAGTGCAACTTTATTCTCACTACATTTCAAAGAGTTGTTTTTAAATACAGCAACTTTTGAATAGGTACATATTAAATTTCAAACAGTTTTAACTGTAAAAAATACATTTACAGTATGCTTATTTGTCTATTGAAGAATAATACTTCATAGACTTGTACCTTTAAGTAAACATTTTTAGACGTTCTCCAAATTTTTACAAATTTTTCAAGCAGCTGCACCCACTGCAAGAATAGAAAAGTACACGGTATATCGTACAGTATAAGGAAGGAAAACATATGCAGCAGTTCAGTGTTTACGCAAGTTGTCACACTTCCTTGATTTGATCGTTGGGCTGGCTTGTCCTTTTTAGGAAACAAACCGCTATCTTGCAGCTCCTTGTGCTGGAATTTCGGGCAAATGCCTTTTCTGCTTTTCATGTTAGTGAGGTCATATATTAGGATATATTTCATATTTTCATGAAAGTATATTACGGGGCAATCTCTATTCATTATAAACTGATTAAATCAATCAAATTTAACCGTGTAGCCTTTCCTGAACCAATTCACTTTATATCAACTCAAATAAATAAGTAATCCACCTAACTATTAGTGCTTCTTGCTTTGTAATATTAATTATATGTCTTATAAATGAATGACTTTTCATGTTTGATAGAATAGTATTTTGTTTAGGTTTTTTTTCAGATTTGGGGATAGTATAGTAATGAATTTCAATTATTATTATAAGCATTATTATCCATCATTATCATGTAACAAAAATGAACTGGTATAGGTATGATAAAAGATCCTTGCCTATTTTTCCCCAAATGAAATTATTATTATTACTTTTGTTAAAAAGAATCATTGCAAAGTTTAGTTAAATCAAATGATCTAACAACTCAGAATATTCAGTATTGTGAACCAAGACATCTTCAGGTATACATTATACATTATTAATAATATTTCCAGTTTTCTGTCCAAAAAGAAACAGTCATAGATGGAGATGGCATCACATATTTTTATTTATTTTTTTATCAGTTTGATGTATATCCAGGCATCCTTCCCATGATAACCAAGTAGTACTATATTTATTTATCTGTTATAGAGTGTCTAACCAGTTAGATTTCCGTGTGTGGAATGTGACAAACACAACACACACATATTTGCCTTTTTAGGGCATGAGAATCTATTACGTAATTCCAGACAGTAGCACTCGGATTTCCATACGGGATGTGGAAAGGAAAGGGAAGGCTCAGGATGATGAGCGACACTAGCATCAGTCAATGGGATGAAACTACTTCCCACCTTGCTGCCTTGTGATTGGTCAGTAAGTGGGCCGTCGTAATGTGACGTCTAACCCGTTCATGTTAGTCAAAGGAGTTTGATGGTTCTGGTGCCGAGTGTCCGAGCTTGCGGGGGCGGAAAAAAGTCTCTCGAAAGCGGGCGTGTGACTGGGACGATCGGCCTCCTCCGGTGCTCAGAAGTTGTACTTTTTTCTCCCTTTTTTCTTTTCTAGTGTTTGAAAGACTTTTGTCGCCATGCCGGTGTTTCACACGAAGACGATAGAAAGTATTCTGGAGCCGGTGGCCCAGCAGATCTCCCATCTGGTGATCATGCATGAAGAGGGCGAGGTGGATGGCAAGGCGATCCCCGACTTAACGACACCGGTTGCGGCCGTGCAGGCGGCAGTGAGCAACCTGGTCCGGGTGAGTAAACTAGCGACTTCTGCTGGTTTTCAACGATCGTTGGTGTGTTGGCTACTTGTAGATCTGCGAGGAAAACAACTTTTTGGGATGTTATGGATCGATTTTGTGTGGTATAAAAGAGATCTGAGAGGTGGAAATCCGACTCAAGTTACCTCAGTGGGGCAAAGGGATTGACGCCCCTTTCTTTCCCCTTGACAATGTCCCCTGCGGCCCGTTGTCGCTCCATGTAAGCACAATCTAGCACAATAACTCCATACGTTGCACATTTATACGTTGTCTGCCATTCACAATAAGAGACGTCCAATTTTTGGATTGGACGTCCTGAATCGTCAATGGCAGCCAATCAATGAAATCACAATAGTGATGAATATGTGCAATTCATTGGTTTAATTGTGATTGAAGTCATCAGCATTCATTTGAACTGGGATGGACTGGTAGTAAATCATGACTGAGTGCCATTGACGTCAATAGATGTCCATTCTGCCCTGCATTATATGATATTAAACCCAATTGAAGTCAAAACTGCAGGAATCAAATGGTGATTATATGTATGTTCATATTATTGAGGGATCTAAACTGTCAGTTTATTTTTATAATATAAAAACAATCATAAAATGTTGACATATCTTGCTAGTTCTTATAGAGAAGGACATTTTCAGTCTGTATTCACAACAGTCAATGTTTATTTAAATCTTACAACACACATTCATAAACAGACACAAATGTGGTGGTTTCCCACAAACCCACACTAAGAAACTGTCCCCATCTGAAAAGTAAACTAGTAAATTCTAAGCGGAAATAACAAAAAAAGCAATTGGTCGATACTGAAAATAATATTGACTTCCTCTGTGTGGTTAGTTTCTATCTTGTAGTGTTTTCTAAACATCTGAACAATGGTTACATATGTTAAGTAAGCCTCAGTGTTGTTAGTTTAATGGTTAATTTTGTGTTTGGCAGCAAACTGTCCATCATGTGCTTCTAATGAATTTACCAAACCTAATGTGAACTTTCGACGGAGGGGTCACTACAGTTCATTTGGATGTGATTCTCCTCACTGAAAAATGTTCCATCATCCAAATTTGCAGTTCTGCTGTTTTTTTGGGGGGGTTGATCAATATGTGTCACATTTTCCAGTTGCCAGGGCAAATTCAAAACATTAACATTACAATGATGTCACATCAGTTCAAAGGTAGTGATCCGTCTGGTGCTGATGACTTATGCGAAGTTCATAAGAAAAATGGCACCCAGCACAGCCTCGCTGCTGACTGGCGATGACGTGATTGCTTCCAGAATGTCAGTGATGCCACGTTCTGAATGTATTGAACCGTTTATAAGTGATCGTTACCATGCAGATGTCAAGTAGATGAGGAGTCTATGATCTGCTTCCCTCATGGAACAGGAAACTGCCATCTAATCTAATTGCATAGTTTGCTGACATTCTCCGGGCGAGGTTGCCTCATTTGCCCGCATGTTGCGTAGCAAACCACACGCTGCACACACATTTCCTGTGAGTGATTTCTGATGGATCATCTCTTGCAATAGAGCTGTCATAGAGTTTAACGTTTAATAGAAAAATGACAATGTTTTGGTCACAAAACCTTCAAAAAAAGCTTCTTAATGAAATTAGTTTATAATTACTAGTAGTTTTCCTTTCTCAGGTGCCTTGGCTCCAATCACCCAATCACCAATCACGTTGCTCTAGTAAAAAAAAAATGATATGAACATCTATTCTGGTTGTGACATCACAACCACCATTGCTGAAAAAGTGGGCGTGCCCTGATGCATTGTTTTGAGTGAAATAACTATGAAATTGTAAGAAAAATGGCCAGATATGAGTGCTAAATTCTTTTTTTTCATGTTAAATTACACCTGTGCAATATTTTTTTTATTTTTTGACATGGTTACTGTTTAATTCCTTTTATATTTGTTTGTTTTCTCCCTCTGATTGAAACGACAAACTAGGCACTAATGAAAGGTGAATGATGGGAATGTGTGGAATTTTAGCAAGTGAGCATGCATCCTTGCTCGAGGGGCTTTGGCGGTGAACCCCTTCAAGTACCAACGTACAATCAGATTTGGATAAAGATGGTTGTCAGCTTAATAAGCAGGCAAGAATTGTTATCTCTGTCTTTGCAATTCAGGCCTTGTTTTTGTCAAAGCTATTTACCAATGTCTCAATTAAAGTTATTTCAAAGTTTCTCCTCAAAACTAGGTCAAAGTTTCCACAAGAAGACTTGCACCCTGCTCCTGATATAATAATGTCTTTCCTAAAGACCTTAATTACCTACATGTGAGCCATGTATAAACAACCTCTAAACTGGCCACAATGTGAGCTGCCCTGTGTAATTTTAGTGCAAAAAAGACACTACCATGACGGTAAAACTAAAATAAAAGGAGCTTATATGCATATTGTAAGCAGGGAAGGCACTTTTATCTAGGCAGCCATTCTTTAGTGTTCCTATTTCAGCTCTGTTGCAGTGGATCATTTTTATAGTTCCTTTTTATAGACTTGGGGATAGAGGCAAGAATGCCTGGGATGTAGAGTTCCTTTTGTGCGTATACTTCCTGTTTGTGTTGTGTTAATCACAATCCTAGCTCTGTCCCTGGAGATCTACTCAGGCCATGGTTTTCAAATGTCTGAATGGTTAAATTACGATTGAGATTCAACATTCTGTTGGAAACTGCCGAGATTGCGTTTTTACAAAATTCTCAGATAGCAGGCGCTCGGTTGCATATTTTATTGAAAGAATTGTGGTTATTGTTGCAAAAATTCGGACCACAAGTTGGAAAGATTAATGGTTTTTAATGCATCATTTTTTGGCATATGTTAACCTTTTGGTTGAATCAGGCACACTCTGTCTTGCTTCAGATGGAAACTGGAACACAAGCTACTCTTTGTTCTTGTCGTTAGAATCCAGATGGGAAGGGTGCAGTGGCAAATACTTCCTTGTCTTCCTATAGTCGAGAACAGGAAGGACAGGTCACAGGACACACCTTTCTACCTTTGAGTCTTCCCAGTTCACACCCTAGTATGAACTTGTTTGGAACAGTTCTTTAGTTTTTTTGGTGCAAGGTCCTAGTTGGGCGAGTTTTATGTGAACGAAATGTATAGATCTCTACTTTTATGATCTTTTTAATATTTATTAAAGATGAATTAGGAGATGGTTTTACACTTAGTATGTCACTGTTCCACAATTTGGAGTGGAAACCTTGAGGCAATGGCGTAGATGAAGCAGGCGCTCTTTTTCAGAATAGACTGGCTTTGTTGACGACACGTCAACGAGCCGGGAAAATGAAAAGCGGCTCAGATAGTGTGGGCCTCTCACATGCCGGCTAGTTTGAGGACAATGCGTTGTCAGTCCCCAGAGAGTTTGGTGACTGTATTAACGAGGTGTGTAATGTGTGTGTCAGGGCTTGCTGTTGTGGTGATAGTCATCATTGTAGTAGTTGTAGATGTTGTAGTAATGGTAGTAGGAATCCGTGTTGGTGGTATGTATAGGTTGGCCTTTCATTTCAGGAGCAGCCAGTCTGTTCATTCCATACCAAATGACCTTTGACCAATGCTGAATCAACAGTGAGTGATTAAGGCCATTCACCCCCAAGGTCAACACCTTCATCATGTCTGCCAGATGCTGTCAAATACAGCAATCTATTTCCGAGTGCAAGGTGAAGACGACCTATCGTAAATCAAGCAGGCCAGACAAATCAACAGCTGAGCTATTAATGAACCACGTGGGAATCCAAACAATATATCAGTGTTACTAAAACTGGTATTGAAAATATGGTGGAATTGGGGATGTTGATGAGTCAGCCAAAATCAAAATGTAGTGGCTTGACAATTCTTACTTGCAGGTGTGCATATTGTGGAGGGGAAGTGGGCTTTCCCTTGGTCAGCTTTCAGACCCCAGAGATGAGTTTGTGTATGTGTTTGTGTGTTGGTGAGGCTGACAGCTGTTGGGTCTTCCTGACTTGGCTGCCTGCATTTCCTTTTCCATTCAACACTGTACCATGTATAAGTGTCCAATCTCTCAGGCTTTTCTGGACTTGATACCGGTTAATAAAGACTATAAGCATTCTCTTAACAATTCAGTGCAAAAGACAAATTTAGGACAACCGCTAATGGGTTTTTATGCTTCTTAACACCCTCCAACATTTTGTGTATTTGGTCTGTCTTAGCATCTGGTCTGACTTAAGGGATTTTCTTCAAATTTGGCTCGTGCGCTCACTTCACTGAAGAAGATGAGATTAGGGTTTTTTGGCCGATATATACAAACCAGCTGGGCTACATGGTGTTGGAAGAAACTGAAACCAAATATTAGTTTAAGACTTTTGGAACAGTGGCAGTGGCGCAGATTTGCTTTTGATCGTAAGTGAAAGTGTGCCTAAACACATCTTACAAATTTTACCCTCAGATATTTTAACTATCTTGACACTTTGGGGATCAACAGGGTCTCTGGTGACTATTTACCCGGAGTATCAACTTCAATAATGGTACATATTGTACATGAGGGGAATGGTAATTAGATGCCGAAGTGCAGCTCTCAAAAACCAATGGATATGCCGTCTGGCTACATCAGTTTGCTGCCAAAATGATGGATTTGTAAAAAATGAAACAAGAGGTAAAAAGTTTGGTATATAAGGGTACTGGTAGACCCCCCTTTTAGGCAAGGATGCAGTCATTCCACCTCCCTCCCCCCCATGAATGTGTGTAGTCTCTCACTCGTGGCCGTTTGACATGGGTGAGTTGCTTCCCCCAATGCCGTTTGGGTCGCTGTGGGGGAGGGCCAGTCATTAAAGAGTTCAGCTGTTTAACTCATTATGACTACCAAGCCCTTGTATATTTGAACACCCAACTCTGGTGAACTCTGGAGATGATAATACAGACTATAGTTGTGGTAATCATGATGGTGGAAGTGGTAGCCTTAGTTAGTGGTTGATTGTTTTTACATCCAAATATAGGATTGCTCTTGTATGTAATATGAATTTTACCCAAGATGAGTCTCCTAATACCAGCCAGATGTCTGCGACACTGTGATATAAAGACATCCAGACTGCTTGAAGATACCACACACATATACATAGATTTTGATTCAATCTAGATAAGGCTCAAGATATATGATTTGGATCCCCAGAATAGAAAAACCCTCTCACATACCACATACCTTTGGATAGTTATTCAACTTAGTCGTTCAGGGACATTGGGCAAATTGGAACTTTGCTGACATTGATTAAAAAGAAAGACGCTAGTACTTAATGTGATTGTTTAAACTGGTTTTGCATCTTCTAGGTTGGGAAGGAAACTGTCCAAACCACAGACGACCAGATCATGAAAAGGGACATGCCACCAGCATTTATCAAGTAAGTTCTCTCTCTCTCACTCTCTCGCTTTGTCACTCGAATTGAAATGAAATAGACATTACCCATGCAAAGGTCAGACTCAGAATGTTAAGTGCTCCCCCGTTTATGCCTGCTGGACTAGAAATAACATATTGCCACAGTGCACAGCCTTCTACAAAATGGCCTTGTCATCTGAGTTTTTTATTCAAACCGCATTTCCAACGTACCTTAAATCGAGGTATACCACCATGTCTATTTTTGCTCATCTTAAACGTTTGTTTTGGTAAGCTCCTTTTAACCATTAAGCTCAGCTGCTGCCTGTTGCATGTCACCAAGCGCGAGCACAGCCAAGGGACATATCATAAGCCCCCCCTAGTTCCCCTTCCCAGCCCTCTCTTGACCCAAGGTCAAGGATGAAATGCATTGGCAGCCGCAGGTTGTCCCACCCGACACATTTGGCGCCTGCGAGTCACATCGTCACCCTGTCGTCATTCTTCAACGCATGTGTTGGAATGTGGTGCCGTCTACTAAATATAGTACCTGTCGGGGTCCGATAAATGAATGCTTGTTGTTCGGGAAGGGCTTGTGTATACTAAGACAGGTGGAAAGTGTCCTAAAGAAAGGAGCTTAGTTTGATAATACATTACAGAGACAATTGGGTTAACGTTATTGGGTCTGTGCCAACTGAGGTGGAGGTCAAGTTCCTTAGGTGTTCTGACACTGCAAAAATGTTCAATGTCTGTATTCTACAGGGTTGAAAATGCATGCACTAAGTTGGTCAAGGCCGCCTCCATGCTGAAAGCCGACCCATACTCGGTTCCGGCTCGAGACTACCTCATCGACGGCTCCCGGGGTATTCTCTCAGGAACCTCTGACCTGCTCCTCACCTTCGACGAAGCCGAGGTATCTCATTACATCCGGCTGCCACAATGTCCCAGCTGTTAGACTGATTTAACAATCTTTTTGCTCCTTCAATGCAGGTTCGCAAAATAATCCGGGTGTGCAGAGGCATCCTGGAATACCTGACTGTGGCGGAGGTAGTGGAGTCCATGACGGATCTGATAACGTATACAAAGAATCTAGGACCAGGTAACTGACTTGGCTTTATCTAAAGATTCTCTCTCTCTTTATAGAGTCACATAAATTCCTTTTACGATTTATTCCTCCCTTTTGAGTTCAATGACCCTCAACCAAAATGATATTTTCCCTCTGGCCTTATGGGAGAAAATAGTAAGGGTTGCATTTTATGACCTTGTGTAAAAGTGCATGATATGAGCTTGGTCTCTCGCCATCACTATAGCAAGTACAAAATCCAGTTTCTACAGTTTTTCCCATCACACATATTTGAGTCCAAGTCACCTTCTTTTGAAGTACTGATCCAATACATCTGCAATTCATTGAGGAACAAACGGAAAATACAACGTTATATACAATACTTCAGACCTTATCAAGCTTGCATGATGCTAACCTAATGTTACTTTCCTTTGACATCTACCACTTCCATTGTTTTGATTGGTGTTATGTTTTTTCTTAGTCTTTTGGCTATATATTTGTATATTTGAATTATTTTGTTTCTATGTAGCTTTACAAATATATTTTAAAAACCACTTTTCTTTTAGCCGACTTAAATCTCCCAAAAATGAAGTGATTGAATTATTTTCCATCCTGTGATTGGCTTGAGTAGTCACTTAAAAAAAAAAAAAGTTACTAATTGGATAGCTGTTATACCGAGTGACTCACTTCACACTTTTTAATGCACAGGGATGACCAAGATGGCCAAGATGATCGATGAGCGACAACAGGAATTGACTCACCAGGAACACCGAGTCATGCTCGTCAACTCCATGAACACAGTCAAAGAGCTGCTGCCCATCCTCATCTCAGGTAACCACAACGCCATTAAGCTTCCCTTTTTTTCTGCCGATATCTAATTGCGTGATTTTGCAGGTATCAAAATCTTTGTGACTACCAAAACCTCGGGCAGCCAAGGCGTAGAAGAAGCCTTGAAGAACCGCAACTTCACTTTCGAGAAGATGAGCGCCGAGATTGTTGAGATCATCCGAGTGCTGCAGCTCACGTCTTGGGATGAGGATGCCTGGGCTAACAAGGTACATCCATAAGTACTTCATATTTATATATTTTTTAGTCTTTATATAACTTTAGAATGGAGGTTTACATTTTTTTATTATATATACTATGTGTGTGTATTATATAATAATCTCAATATAGTGGATTTCAACTGTTTTTGGAGGTTAGAAATGTATCAACCACACACTTAATGGATTCGTTTATATACTGTTTATAGCTTTAATGCTTAATTTGAGCATGCTATATGTATCTTCACTTCTCTCATCACTCTCAACTGCTCGTTCTTAATTCAGTTTTCTTCCTCTTGGTTTGGAATTTCCTTTTGAGTATCAGTTTTCTAGTTCAATCTTCGTATTTATGTGGTTATTCTTCTGTTTTCATTGTACTGTTCCTTTCACCTTCCTGCCCTGTAGAAGGTAAGTGTCACCTCTCTCTGTCACTGGTTGTGCAGTAGCATGTGTGTATGTTGAGTTGAGTGTGTCTATGCTGTTTTGTGCTTTTTGTGATCGTTTTCCATTGTGTGGATCAGGTTACTGAATTTAATACAGTTGTGTGGATTGAGGAATGGTTAACTGTGAGAGTTATTTTGTTGTTAGTGGAATTTGTCTTTTTTTAGTCCTTCCAATCTGATTGCATGGATTGTGGCAGGCGAGGAGGACTTGAGTAAATTGCTTGCTGTTGTTTTGCCTAGATAATTGATGATTGGAGACTTGACTAGAACATTTTGTAAGGCCTTTAAGTATTTGCGTTTCATAAATGGTTTGTTTGGTTTTTGAAGAAAAGCTCTATTAACATCTGAATTTTTACATTAGTTTTATGATATTGATATATAATTAATACTCCCAGCTCAGTCTTTGCTATGTAGATTGTCTCACTTCCATTCGTGTGGACCAAGCAGAGGCACCAGTGATATGTATATACATGGATTTTGATTACTGTGGGCCGTGGGGAAGTTTAACATGGCGATGTGTGAAAATCTAAGATGTCCAATGTGTATCATTGGTACATGAAGTGTGCAGTTTTGTGAGCACATGTTAAACTCAACCCCATCTGATCTGCTGTTTTTGGGAGTATACACCTTTTCATGAATACTTCCAGGTAAACAAACTATCATTTAAGCAAGGTTAGGCTCTTGAGATAATTGTTTGAACATGGAATTGAGCGTTGACTCATGATGTATGTTGTTGTGTTGTGAAATGCAAAAGTTCAGCAGTAATCAATGTCATCCTGGAAGTACTCTTACACTTCCTTACGTTGATAAACGTTCCGAAAAGGTCCATTGAGATGTACACAAAAGCTTATTATTCATTGCATTCATCGTCAAAAACATGGTAAATGTTAATATCCGGAGTTGACTGAGTTTTATCTTCTCTGTATTTATTCCTCAAGGATACAGAGGCCATGAAAAGAGCTTTGGGCCTCATTGACTCCAAGATGGCTCAGGCTAAGAACTGGCTACGCGATCCCAACGCCCTACCTGGTAGCTAAGTCATGACAACCTGCATTACCACTCCTGATTGGTCCGCTGATTCCAATCTTATGTCCACAGGGGACGCGGGCGAGCAGGCCATCCGGCAAATCCTGGACGAAGCCGGCAAAGTCGGTGAATTGTGCACGGGGCGAGAACGGAGAGATATTCTGGGCACTGCCAAAACTCTGGGTACCATGACGGACCAAGTGTCAGAAATGAGAGCCAGGTACTAACACCCTAAACTAAATTTAAACTACAAAAGCCAAGTGCCAAGAAACATACATGTCTAAGTCTTTACTGTACTATTCATGTTTTTCCATCCCAGAGGTCAAGGGGCATCCCCGGCTGCCATGCAGAAGGCGCAGCAGGTCTCCCAAGGTCTAGATGTCCTAACCGGCAAGGTGGCCAATGCTGCCCACAAGTTGGAGGCCATGACTAACTCCAAGCAGGCCATTGCCAAGAAAATGGATGCAGCCCAGGCAAGTTGCAGCAAACAAAAAAATGCACACAAAAGAAACCTATTCAGTTGTTTTATATATTTTTTTTTAACTACTGGCTTTTGCAGAACTGGCTAGCAGACCCCAATGGTGGTCCGGATGGGGAGGAAAACATCAAGGCACTCCTCATGGAAGCTAAAAAGATCGCTGACATGTGCGAGGACCCCAAAGAAAGAGACGACATTCTGCGCTCTGTTGCCGAAATCGCCGGAATGACCGCCAAGTTGTCTGATCTCAGGAGACAGTAAGAACTTCTGCTTGTCTCTTTTGGCAGGAATTAATACAATAGTAGTTTGCTTTCAATTAGAACATTTGGAGTGCATATTTTTTGGGAGTTTATGATTGATATACTGTTAAACCAGATTGTGATCTCTCCCATAGGGGAAAAGGCGACACCCCGGAAGCCCGAGCATTTGCCAAACAAATCGCCACAGCCTTACAAAATCTGCAGTCAAAGACAAACAAAGCAGTGGCCAACAGCAGGCCCGCCAAAGCTGACGTCCACTTGGAAGGAAAGATTGAGCAAGCCCAGCGCTGGATTGACAACCCCAACATTGACGACAATGGCGTCGGTCTGTACTGTTTTTCTTCTTTTTCCGCTCCCTACATTAATTCTTCAATATTACTGACCCGTTTCTCTTACATCCTCAGGCCAGGCGGCAATCCGCGGGCTGGTTGCCGAAGGTCGGAGGCTGGCCAATGCCCTGCCTGGACCTTACAGGCAGGAGCTACTGGGCAGATGCGAGCATGTGGAGCAACTCATGGCAAAATTGGCCGACCTGGCAGCTCGTGGCGAGGGTGACTCCCCACAAGCGCGAGCAATTGCTCAAGAGCTACAGGAGGCCCTAAAAGTAAGAGTACTCCCGACAAATCTGAACATTGATAGCTAGAGCACCGTGATGTAAAATAGACACAAATTAAAGTTTTTTGTTGTAGCGACAAAGTGGTCCGAATGTACACCCTCTTAGTTATTTTTCCTTTGCCTCTAATGTCATTTTTTTGTGGGTAGATCCTTTTTTTACCACAAATTTTGGTTTTTGAAATACATTTGCACTGCATACATTTACATTCATACATTTTTCCACCAAAAAAACTTAAATTTAATAAAAGCAGGTAGATTTTTTACCTTAACTAAATTAAGCAACTTGTATACAAATTTGGCAGTCAATGTTTATGTTCTTGGATTTCAATGGCTAAAATAGTATCAATATTAATCAAATGCCCCTCCCCACATTGCGCAGAAATACTTTTATTTTCGTTTTGATGCAGGTATTGTCCATACCATTAAATTAGAAAATATATGTTTAACACACTATTCCAGTATTTGCACGTTTGGAGTTGAAATTGTAATGCTCTGGTTGCTAAGTAACAGTAAATATTGCACACACTTTACAGGACCTGAAGGGGAAAATGCAAGCCGCAATGACTCAGGAAGTTTCTGACATTTTCAGCGACACCACCACACCTATCAAATTGCTGGCGGTGGCCGCCACCGCCCCCCTGGATGCGCCCAACCGCGATGAGGTCCGTATGCCCGGTTTATCAATTCCCCCTCAGATTTTCCTATTGGCCTAACTTTCCAAATGTCCGCCCTGCAGGTTTTCGACGAGCGGGCCACCAATTTTGAGAACCACGCCAATAGACTGGGCGCCACCGCGGAGAAAGCGGCAGCGGTGGGCACGGCCAATAAGAGCACCGTGGAGGGGATCCAATCGGCTGTTAGATCTACCAGAGATTTAACACCACAGGTAGTAGAGAAAGCGTGCTATTTGGCTCTTGGGAAATTTGTTCTCACATATTTAAATTCATTCCTTGACTCTTTTACACACTAGGTGGTGTCTGCTGCTAGGATCCTGCTGAGAAATCCGGGCAACCAAGCTGCCTATGAACATTTCGAGACCATGAAGAACCAGTGGATTGACAATGTGGAGAAAATGACAGGTAATGAAAAAAAGAAGAGCCTGAGAATATTTTAGACAAGCAAAAAGAAAGAATACATTCTTGATTGTCTTTCCAGGTCTGGTGGATGAGGCTATTGACACCAAGTCCCTCCTGGACGCGTCGGAGGAAGCCATAAAGAAGGACTTGGATAAATGCCGCGTGGCCATGGATAAGCAGCAGCCGCAGATGTTAGTTGCCGGCGCCACCAGCATCGCTCGCAGAGCCAATCGCATCCTCCTGGTGGCCAAACGCGAAGTAGAGAACTCCGAGGACCCTAAATTCCGTGAGGCAGTCAAGGCGGCGTCTGATGAGCTCAGTCAGACCATCTCACCTATGGTCATGGATGCTAAAGCCGTGGCCGGGAACATCCAAGATCCAAGTATGTCATTCTTTCTCATAGTTATTTAGACTCTGGGCCATTTTTTCATGTTGTATTTTCAACTCCAGACCTCAGAAAGGGTTTCTTGGACTCGGGGTATAAAATTCTCGGTGCAGTTGCTAAAGTCAGGGAGGCCTTCCAACCTCAAGAACCCGACTTCCCGCCACCGCCTTTGGATTTGGATCAACTGAATGTAAGTCTCAACGGACCGACGGAAGAGCATTCAAATGCACGGGCCAGATTTTAATGGCTAAAAGTGAATTCATTTTCTATATTTGAAACCTTCCTGCAGCTCAATGATGAACCAGCTCCACCCAAGCCTCCACTTCCTGAAGGCGAGGTTCCTCCCCCCAGGCCTCCTCCGCCAGAGGAGAAGGATGAGGAGTTCCCAGAAGCTGGCGACATGGTCAATGAGCCTATGATGGTGGCTGCCCGGCAGCTTCACGACGAGGCTCGCAAGTGGTCCAGCAAGGTACACACTTATTGTCGGTGCACATAGTTAGTCAAAAAATGACTCAGTTTGCAGTAATGGTTTAGGGTTATTTTTGAAAATTGTAAATGGTTCACTTTATTTAAAAAGAAAAAAAATACTAGACAAATAATACACTAATATTCAACTAAAAAACCTATAAGGGAAATACAGAAAATACAGAAACAGTACAAAAATATGACAATATTGAAAAAATACACAGATGTGCACAAGTACTGTAAAACATCTAAAATTGAAAGAATATTTAGTTTAAAATATGCAATGACAATTGAAAAATATTACCTATATTGTACAAATAAATGTTAAGAAATGAGAATAAGCTAATGCAAATATTACGATAAAAATATAAATACAGAAAATAGAATAGGAAAAGTATGTAGGAATTTTAACCTTCATGTCCTATTTTCTTAGGGTAACGATATCATCGGCGCAGCCAAGCGCATGGCCCTGCTGATGGCCGAGATGTCCCGCCTGGTGCGCGGCGTCACTGGGAACAAACGCGCCCTGATTCAGTGCGCTAAAGACATCGCTAAGGCGTCCGACGAAGTCACGCGGCTCGCCAAGGAGGTGGCCAAGCAGTGCACTGACAAGCGCATCCGGACCAACCTGCTCCAGGTCCGACTCCCGTAGTTTCACTTTGATTAAAAAGTGGAGTGAATACATAGTCAAACCGCTACATGAGTTGCTCAAACTATTTTTTTCCCTGAATTTCTAGGTATGTGAACGCATTCCCACCATTAGCACTCAGCTCAAGATCCTGTCCACGGTCAAGGCCACCATGTTGGGTCGGACCAACATCAGTGAAGAAGAATCAGAACAGGTGAGATTTTTTTATGTTGTTTATGTTTTTTAACACGGCTTCATTAATATGTTATTTAGCCAGCCAATTTACAGGACATATTGTTACATATTGTAACTAACTCTATGATAATATGTCCTATTTTAACCTATCTTTTTGCATTGCAATATATTATTTCATATCTCAACGTATTGCAACACATTTTCATTCATCATATTTTAATCTTTTGACATCATAAGGCATTATAATGATAGTATAATGATAGTATAATTTTGCAAATCTTAATCCTATTAAGCCATGGGATTATAATGGACCTTTTTGCATTGTTACCCCCACTTGACACATTTTATCTCACTATTTTCAATTTTAACATGTCAAATATTTTTTTGAAATGTCAAATCATTGTAACTTAATGTATTGATTCAAATTGCATTGTATTGCATTGTATTGTATCATACCTTGTCTTGTTATCTTAACTTAATGTAGGCTACGGAGATGCTGGTTCACAATGCTCAGAACTTGATGCAGTCTGTAAAAGAGACGGTGCGAGAAGCCGAGGCGGCTTCCATCAAAATCCGGACGGACGCCGGGTTCACCTTGCACTGGGTCCGTAAAACTCCATGGTACCAGTAAAAAACACCATCGCGTTCCTTATAGTCCTGTCTTGTCCACGGGACACTAAATAGGCAGAAAAATAGCCTCGGCAGGCTTCAATTCTGACTGTGAACGTGTGTACAAATATGTTGACAAATACTATATATATTTGGATTAGAAGATGGATAACATAGATTTATTTGCTGTACAATTTGACATCATCATTCCAATGATGGTGTCTCACCACTGTAAGACTATATACAGTGAAACCCATGCATATTTGTGGTTAAAGCAATTTTTTTAAAGGTAAAAGTGTTGCTTTGCTGCCCTCCTGTGGCATCTATATGCAACTGTAAACATTTTTAAAAGCTGTTGTCAATTGTGTTAGTGTTTTCCCAAATTTTTCGCATAGATTTTTCGGACCAATTGAGTTGACAGTAGTTTAGAAAGACTTGTTTACACTACTACTAATACTACTATCATTATTAATACACAAAAAATATATATATATCAGTAATGCTGTATTAGAAAATATCTGCCAAAGAAAATACTTGTGCTAATGCTGGATTTTTTTGGGATAAAACTGTCCTTTGTAAAACAATAAAATCACAGTCAGAAACAAACAAAACTAACATCAGTTTGGAAGGACACTAACTAAAAAGCACAGCATCACTGTATGCTATTTAAGAGATAAATTCTGCCAATGTGCCTTTGAGTAGACTTTGCAATTGACACATTTTCGGAGGTTTTTATTTTTTATTTTCATTTTTTTTTTTTTGCGCACAAAAGTGTAACGTCGCACCTGCCTCACTATGCAAAGACTGTACTGAGGTGTGTTTATTAGCAGAGTGTCTGTATCAAGCCAAATGTACTCAAGTGGCGACTGGGCCTTGATATAATTCACTTTTTCTTTTGTAATAAAGTATTTTATAGCACTTGAGAGATGTGTTGTTATTTGGAAGTTTTAGGAGTCAAAATTTGACCAATATTAATATTTTTTATGCACATGTATTAATTTTTTAATGGAAAAACATGTAAATTACAAAGAAAATTTCAGATTTTTCCCCAGAAAGGAAGAAATAGTTCAACAACTACATTTTTTAAATTTTTTTTATTATTATTTATGCATTTATTTCTAACAGATTGATTCGATTCACGCTTTTTACTGCCTGTGAGTCAGAGACAGATAGCAATCTCCCCCCCACTGTGTTCTTGGAACCTTCAGCATCATTTCAAGAGGAAGCTGTGGTTTGTGTCATCTCAAGTTCTTCCAGCATCTTTTACTACCACAGCAACACCAACTAAATAAGCTTATTTAAGCAACCATGTCTCACGATGACTCCAGCGTGTCCAAATGGAGGCAAATAACGTTGAGGTAGGTGTTTTGTAACTGTATGAATGTGGCTGTTGTGCGATTAGCCCACATAGCTAGCCGATACTACAGTGAGTGCCATCCATATTTTATGTTGATGGATCGGTTCCGAACCGGATTTTTGGCATGTGCATCCAGTGTTTAGCATCTGATTCACGGTGAGGTCAGCTGTCAATCACCGGTACGATTGCCGGAGGATGAAGGGTGCTGATGTTGTGACACAGTCACGTGATCAACAAATCATCATAAGTCGATTTTATTTCAACAATCAGATGTACATTTCATCTTATATTTTGTTGTGATCTTTAAAGACGTTATCAGATTATTCAAAAAATAACTTTAAAAAGACATTTAGTCACAATCATTTTGGACACTTGTTTACTGCTTGCAAGGAATGCGCGCAATTGAAGCATTATGCAATGTGAATTTATATGATGTAACCTCCAAATGTTCTTTCCCATAAACACCCAAATTATGTTTTAATACTTAATATAAAGAAAGTTCATTTATTGTGAAATGAGACGTTCAAGTTATGTCGGAGATTTACCTACTACTGAACAAAACGTGAGGTTAACATTAACCAAATAATTTTAGTTTAGTTTTATATCATTTTGCAAAAAGTGAATATCCACATCAATTATACTTATAATAGGTGTGTGCAGTTACATTACAAAACGTAATCGCTTACGTGGCAGTGCAAATTAAAGACCGGACATGGATAATATTTTGTCCCAGTTAAGCAAACACACCACAATATAGGCTTCATAGCCTATTATTTTCCGCGAAACCGTGCTATCCCCGCCTTTCCTTCTGCATTAGCCAATCAAAAACTTTATGTCAGCCCTTTTCACTTCCTCCTTTCAATAAAGCACGTTGCTCGTGTTTTAACATTATCCAAAACTTATTTAAGCGTTATCAAATCCATATTTTGACATCGCGATGCCTTCTCCAAGGTAAGAAAGCTTTTCTAAACTATATATAGTGCCAATCAAAGCTTTACTATTTTACTTTAGTGAAACCAATCACTTGGGCGTGAATCGGGCTAACAAACGGGCAAATCTGTCAAATATTGACATCTGCACCTAATGTTTTATTGCAGTTTTATATACAGCATCACAATTTATAATAGGAATGTCATTTGGACTGCAAGGTTGGTAAACTCGTATTAATTGCAACGCATACCTGTCAACCTCGAACCATTTGTGATCTTACCAAATTTTGTTTTCGCCCTTACATATATGTATAAATACATGGAAAATCTTACCACTTTACTTTTTTGTAAAAAATCACGAACAACAAGTAGAAAATGTATGTTTATGTGTTTATTGCTTTCAAAGTTCCAAAATGAAACGAAATGTTTATCATGATCTTTTTTTTTTAGCCAATCAGAGGCGCCGGTACATATTATATGTACCGGCGCCTCTGATTGGCTAAAAAAAAAAGATCATGATAAACATTTCGTTTCATTTTCGTTTCAAGTGATATATGATATATCACTTGGCAGACATGCGTTTCCGGGAAGAAACAATGGCGGATGGTGAAAAATGGCTAGAAAGTGCCTTAATTTATTTTTTTTTCTCAAAATCACCGTTTAGCGTACCATTTTCATGTGTACAGCGTACCAATATAAAAATGGGCTTTCAGTTGTACCAATTACGGCGAGAACGTACCAGTTGACAGGTATGGCAACGTGAAGAGATTTGAACCACATAGATCATGCACAAACTATTTATGACTTATTAAAGTGCCTTGTGAATACATTGGTGGGAAACCTAAGGCACGTGGACACTTTTATGGACACTTTTCACAAGTGATGGTTCAGATCTAATACATTTTTTACATTATTGCAAACCAAACTTGTTCTATAAACAGACATGTATTAGTGTCCAGTGTGATTATAATTTAAGATAATAGTAATAAACAATATAAATACAATATTAAAGTTCCTAGTTAAAAATCAATAGTTTCCTTTATAACACAGGAAACTAAAATTATGAAAACTCTAATTTGGGAAAATGTCATTTGATGATGTAAAATTAAATTTGCATACCGACTATTAATTTATTCCTGGAAATATTTAATATGCTGATAATAATTCCCATCAGAATACACACAATGCATTTTAATGTGTCTTTGTCATTAATTTTCAGCGAAAACACACTTTTTGGGATGGGCAATCCCTTGCTTGACATTTCTGCTGTGGTGGACAAAGACTTCCTCGATAAGTAAGTATGGCAATGACATTTAATTCCAATAATATCGCTATTAAAATGCCACTCACTGAAATTAAATTGTATTTTTTTCTTCATAAAGGTACGGCTTGAAGCCCAATGACCAGATCCTTGCTGAAGATAAACACAAGGCCTTGTAAGTAACAAAAAAAGGAGTATATAAACTCTCATTTGAAATGCATGCATGATGGCACCAAATAAGGGTGTGCACTGGTCATATATCCTAAAGCTCAAAATAGCGCCTTCAAAAATGTACCCTGTATATGAAACACCCATTGATATGGTAACATAAGTGTGCAGTTATAACTCTACTAAAATGTGAAAATCATTTTCTAAAAGTTTTTTGAATGAGTATAATAGTTATAATAATAATAAAAGTAATGTTAGCATTAAAGTATAATAATAATAAGTCTTTTTCTCAAGTTACTGCACTACTCTTAAAGTTATTGCATCAAAAAGTGTTAATTCACAAATTTAAAAGAGAAAATGTTCCAATACAATACTGATTGTAATATTACATTAATGTATTGCTTAATTTGTATATACAGTAGGGAATCATATTTGGAAATCTACTGTACATTTAAAACAACTGAGATATAATCTAAATCAAGAACTACTATAAGCATACATTTATTTTCCCCAAAAATTCAATTAAACTTAAAAAAAGTCTTGTCTATTGCACTTTTTCTATATCACCTCATCAATTATTTACAATGTTATTGGAAATTGTAAAACTTTTTTTATGATGTTAAATGTTATGTCATTATATTGAAGTCACTGTTGCAATTAACCAAGATTAACCATTGCATAACTGCCCACTAACTTTATACTTAGAATTCATATCTTGTTGTGGTATGTGTGACCCTCCAAAAAAATCCCTACATTTCCTCGTCTGGGCCACGGGGTGCTGGAGCTTATCCCAGCACAACTGTTAGCTTACTGGATTTTCGTAATGGATCAATTTCAAGACGCATTGTAGACATTAATGAAAAATGACTAATTTAGGAACTTGCCAATTGCCCAGTTGTTGTAGTACAGTCGTTTTACCAATAGATGCTGATGTTGCAATGATTTGCTTTTAATGGGGAATTGCACAATCTTTTTGGGGTAGGGGGCAAGCTGGCTGACCCATGTGTGGCCTGTACATTAGCCACGTTCTCCGACAAACCTTTAACAAGGACGACGTGCACAAAACCTACATGATAAGGTGTCCCTTCTGTCATGACACCAGCGATGACGACTGGCTGGCATCTCCGCTCAGTTAAGCGTGCAGATGGGTCCGCTTCAGGGAGTCTGTCTGGGTTCACGTCGCGCCCGCTCGCAAAAAAAGCGACGCCATCTGTACCACGCTTGACTGGATCCCACGCCAGTATGCCTTCCAATATGTCAATATGAGTCTTTTACTGTAACACGGGTGGTTATAGAGCAATTGGTCGTCATGTCAGACGTAATTCCGGGTGCTACTTTACACCTGATAAGTACTCAGAATGCCTCTGCAGAAGCAATTTGAAGGAGACAGAAGTATTATTCAGCATTGGTATGGCATGAAGATGTACTTTACGCTGTCATCTTTATAAAAAATGTATAGTAGACAATTCAAGTGTTACTTAAGGGGTGTTGCCTGAGTAAGGGGTCGTGTCATGTGACCTAGTGTTGGTGGCAGGGCAGGGTTTGATCATTGTCAGGACACAAAGGCAGTGCTGCTATCTTTAAACTCTGCACAAGGCCAGAATGGGATTAACGTACTGCTTTGGTTGTTAATTCTGAGCACAATGCACGATAATGCATGCCAAACATAGTGGGGTACCAGTAAATGTAATGGGATACCTACCACACAATGGCCTCTTCTGCTATTTGGTATGCTGCTAACATAGGAAAGTTTACACCACGTTGGAAATAACCACTACAAAAATACCAGGTAATAGGAAGCAAGTTAGGGCGACTGCAATTGATGAATTGATTAATCAGCAACTAATTGGATATTAAATTCATGAATTCATTAACTATTGAGATTCATTGTTAAGAGATATTGTTAATCCATAAATTTTGCATATTGCCATTTTTTAGGTAGTTATTTTTAGTTAAGTGTTTAAAAATGTTTGAACTTTTAATGCCAACAAATTATGAATATGATAACTAAATCTAGATTTAAAATCAAACTCAATTGAAAAGTATATATCTCAAATAATAAAGGAATACAATTCTTAAACCCCTTTTCCATTTTTATATTTTTCAATTCTTCTAGTATTGTACTTAAATTTTAACAACGCACTAAAACAAAACTATCCCGAGTACTCATTTTTAAATGTTTTCATTTTATTTTTACAATCCCCCCCCAAAAATCCATCCAAACCTCTGTAACATAAACCCCCGACACAATGATTTATCTACAAACCAAATACTTAACAACAAAATAATAATTTTGTGGCAACCCTCAGTACATTTTCAGAATGCGACGTGTGGGCCAGAATCCATGACTCACATATTTGTCACATTTCTGAATACAGCGAACGCCTGCATATTTGCGGTCCGCCAAGAAAATGAGATTCAAAATTAACTGATTCACTGCCATCAGCCACGATTGGCTTCAAATTAGCCCTCCCCCCAAATTCAACTGGCTCAGATATTTATCACCATCAATAATAGGGGGAATCAGTTACCAAGCAATTGGACCAAATCTCAAGTATTACCAAGAATACTTGGAATCCCCAACCACTTCCCGTCCACCAGGAGGCAACCGTCTCCCGCTGCTTATTCTCCTCCCTTCCTCCCGTTTTCTAAGGAGCCCCAGCAGGAAATAACATGTCATCATAGTCGACGCCCGCCTCCTTTCTGCAGGAGATTACAATGTGGGCAAACACTGGATTCCAAGGTGGCACATGGCATTCCGGAATACCGTGCAAAACAACCGTACTAGAACTAACGATTATAAGCAATGTGTGTTTCATCCCCCCCTACTCGCCCAACCTCCATTCCATGGTAATGAATTGTTTACTGGTCTTTGCAGAGGTTGTTTGTTCACAGCAATTAAGTTCATCAGTCTTACTCTTCCTCTGCACTAAATGCAGATTAGCCACGTCACAATTGCAAATTCCTCATTATATTGCATGTGTGTGTTTGTGTGTGTGACCCTTTCTGCTGCATGAATAATTCAAGCCACATTAGCAAGCTGGTTGAGGGATGAAGGGGAGGTGTTCCTGTTCCTGAAGGGGGTAGGAGGGGGGCAACGATGGTTTTTTTTTTTTTTTTTAGACACGCGCATCATCTTCACACGACACGGGAGCTCGGTGGAGGTGCCTCTCCACCCCGCATGCACCCCCCCGTTGCGTGTGTACGTGGCACGCGCACCCCTGGTGCTTGCACTCAATCTGCTTACCAGGAGGGGAAACAACAAAGAGTACATGCTAAACAATTCTGACTGTGTGTGATATGCTCGGCTCTGTCAACACACTTGACTGGAGCGTTTTGAGGGCTTTGTTATACTCAAAAAGAGATGAATTTGGGCAAGGGGGGCACTTTAATTGGAATGTTGATGTTGGAGAATATTCAGATGAGGAGGCCAGTTTGACTTTACAACAATAGATTTTTGTGGGTAGGTCAATCAGAGGTTATATGACAAAGTCATGTTCGATATTATACGCAAAGGCTGTGATTTTGGACAATTTTGAATTTAAATTTGAAATTTTGTATGGTTGACTACATACATTTGACTTTTTTCCTGTTTTTTTATACGTTTTTTGATCATTTCAAATTGTGTACGGCATATAGAACTTTTGTACAGTATACTTTTAAGTACTTTTTAAAAAGAAATCTCCACTTTGGCTCTAATGCCGATCATCCCGGTCACTGGTAGTAGACGAAAACTGCTAATATTATCAACCTTTTAGCATGATATACGCACCTGCATTCCCCTTTCACAGGTCATCCTTTTCATTATATTAAATATAGTGAGTCAGCAAGCAATGTACAGCGACATCTATTGAATTTAGTTCATCTCTAACCCGTGAATGCATATGTTTTTTTGACAATTTGTGCAGTGTAACATAAAAAAATCAGCCTCTTGAGCCAGTTTCACCTAGCAACATGACTTTTGGTAGGCTTGTCGAATTGGTAAAGTCACAAAATAAGATCCGGTCAGCGTTGGGCGACCCACCCGCTGAGAATAACATAGGTTGTGGGCCGGTCGGTATTTGTCATCGGTGGTGGAGCCAGAGAAAGAGAGAGAGAGAGAGAGCAGAGATTAATGGCTCTTGGTTAGTCATTGAGACTTTGAGAATGTGGCGCTTGTGATGTTTTATTGATATGAGTGAATGTGATGAAGTGGGGCGTTTGCATAAATATGACATTGTCATTGTGGCGCTGCTGCTTGTAAAATCAAGGGGACGTTTGACATGACAGACACTTAGTTTTGTATATTTTGGAGCCTTTTTTTTTTAAACATTTCTTTTACATACACATGTCAAATGAGTTCGTGCAACAAAACAGGGTGGTTTGATGCAGGATTGTAAGACCCCTAAGTATTTTCATGCACTTGCCAATGATTTACAATGGAACGAATAAGTCTGTTCTTATGAAAGTTGGATTATATGTCACTATAGAACTATCATTTGCAAAAGGGAGGAATATTTGATTAATTACTGTCAACCGGTAGGAGCCTAATTTTCGGTATGATAGGACTTTATAGTTGGATTCCACTAAAGAAAGAATAACAACTATTTGACTGGCATCTTGAAAGGCCTTCAGCCTGTAACAATCTAAATATGTATTTGTATTGTTTTTTTTGACTGTTATGCTGACCTGTGGGTCATAAACTCTGAATTATTTTTATGGCATACATAATATTGCATGAAATAGTCCGAATAGGGGCACACTTTGTACGTAGTATTGGAAAATACCTTATCTTGACCCCCTTCCCCAAAAAGAACTGCAGTATATATTGTATTGTTATCAAAAATTTGACATTCTTTATGTTTTAATCTAAATAATTAATTGATAACCCAAATCAGCTCTCTATTAGTCAATTAATCATGTCAGCCCGGAGTATCTGATCCAGTCATACTCTTGAAAAGAGTTCAGCTCAAGATAAAATCAATTAGGAAGTGGATCATCAGAGAAGATAAGGCTGATGCAATGAAGAGAGAATGAATGGGGGGGGGGGGGGGGAGAATGAATAGGGGGGGGTTCTCGGGGTAGCTTTGGCATCTGTTGGTGTCCAGCAGGTGGTGCACAAACATGATCCACTGATCACCCCCCTTCCTCCTCCCTGCTTTCTGTTCCATTCCACCGATGCGCCCTTTTAAAGAGCATTTTATAATTAATATGTGGGTGTCTCAGCCGCTGCATAACAGTGAGTTCTGTTGAGGAAAAAAAAAAAAACAAGCTCGCTCGAGGCTATTTTTAGTCGTCTTTGATTCCCCCCCCCCCCCCTCCTTCGGCAGGAAAAGCCATGGATGGCGGCAGCCTCTCTTTTTAAACAGGGAGGCTAATCTAGTTATAGTGTGCTATCTGGGCTGATCCTTGGGTGTGTGTGGGGGGTGACACCAGGCCATATGGTCCCCCCCCACAGTAGGAGGAGACTCATGGAAAGGCCAGCAAAGAGATAAGGGGCGACGTCGTCTCGGTTTTGGGTTTGAATCCTCGGGAGAAAGACGCCAGAAGCTTCCTTTGCGTCCTTCCACTCACCCGCCCCTTCCTCTTTTTTTTTTCCAGCCGCTGTCGCACTGTGACAAACAACGCCACCCTCTGCAGTGCGAAGAAAGGGAGAGGGGTGGTGTAGTGGGGGGGGGGGTGTACTGACAGGAAACGATGCATGCCAGTGTGGCCTAATTGAGTACAAACTGTGCTCACGCAAACATCGTTTGAATGGTGTTTAAAAAAAAACAAAAGTAGGGATGCACTTTTGTTATTCCAACATTCTAATGCAATTAACACCCCCCCACCCCCATTATGTCCGCCGCGTAATTCCGTAGTCATTAATTGTGCACCCAAAAGCTGGAGGTAGTAATATGTGCTTGTTCTCTCCTACTCAATGGGGATTTAACCAAATAGGCTGAGATACCTGAACAATGTTATGATGCTTTTGGCGAAAGGGCGTTCATCCCACACTCGATTAGAGCGTGTCGGCGAGGCCTCCGCTCATGACTCATTTGCACTCAGTCTGTTTATTTTTTTTTCCTTTTTTTTCTCCCCTCCATGTTCCCCTTTGATAAGAACACTGTCTCCATTTTGCATTCATCACCAGTAAGAGATACTTTTGGAATGAAAAAAAGAAGAAAACCTATTTCCGCCCATGGCTAAAGTGTGCACAGTTTGTTCATTTTCAGGCACTCTAGAAGTAGAAAATCTAATTCAACTTGTAAAATATATCCCTGTTTAATTTAATGATGCTATTTGTAATCTCAATCAATTTATCCTAAGCAAAGTCTAATCTAAACTAACAAGCTTTTATTGACAAAATAAGGAGTAATTATTAGCTGGGCTGCCATAAATGATTATTTTGATTTATAAGCGCCCGCCCTTGTCAGGAAAAATGGATTGGATGTCTTTTGCCATTAATGGCTGTCTATTATTTGTATGGAAAAGCCTTAAAAGTCTTAAATGTCTTCCCACAATGGCCGTTTTAGAGCAACTTGAGACTCTTTCAATAGAGAAAAAAAGCTTTTTCTAATGGCTGCAAAGATAATTATTGATCGGGAATAGGAAAAGATGAGGCTCAACCTTGAGGAGAACAGCCCCGCCGAATAATTAATGTGGCTGTCTGGTGTCGGGACCGGCATTCACGCCGAGACGCCGTGCATCGATTTTTAAACGGATAAACTGCGTAACCTCCACTCGCCAAGGCTTTGACGAACAGTTTAATTGGGGTGGAAGGAAAGAAAAGAAAACAAAAACAAACAATACACTTCACCTTCTTCTATCTACCTTTCAAGCTGTTTTTTTTTTTACCCTCAAGTCAGCCTAACCTATGGAAACAATTACTGCGCATCGGCGCTTTCCAGACTTCCTCGGAATGACGGTGGATTCTAATCAGCAATGGGTCTTGTATCCACTGCTGGAACTGGTTTTTCTTTGGGCCCCCCATTTGACAAACCGATTGGGTGTTCTAGAATGGTTCGGTTTGGTTAAAAACTGGTGATTTTTAGGGTGTTTTTAGTCATTTGTTGGGATCCTACCAAGAGTTTTGGCTTGAATTGGCAGGTTTACATCACAAAAATTGCTGTTATTTTGATTTATGTTTGAGAAAAATGGAGAAAAAAAATTCAGGGATCTGCTGAATTGTTCTTCTTGCTCCAAATTACTCTTATTAGCCACAGGTAGGCCATTAAGAAGGTTGCTCTGTGAAGTCATTTTGTTTTTATATACTAGCTACTAGCACTGATATATATATTTCCCCCTTTACTGGTAAATATATATTGTATCAGTTTTGCTATGTACTGTTCCAGGACTTCATGTCAAACTTTGTAGATGGAAAAGACAGAGTAGAGGTTGTCAAGGTTTCGATTCTGGAAGGATGTTGTACATTTTTGGGGTTATCAGCCTCCCAAAAAATGTTGTGCATGTTAATGCTGTCTTGAGAAGTAATTGCATTTTTGTTTTAAACCTCTGGTAAATTTACTGTTAGTGTCTTTGATGGATGAAACAGTTTTAATGTGCCACAAGGGAGTTTGGTCTACTTTTTTGTTTTTTTTGGACAATAGATCCAGTTAGGGTGTTATAAGGCAACATTTGTGCACAAGTACAGTTTGTATTGCATGAATGTGTGTAAACAAAATGTAGATTTTCTTGTTTAAAAACATAATTTTCATTCATTCAGCAAGAAGATTGTACTAAAAAACAAGTCAAATTGATTTCTATTGTTATCACTTTAGCTAATACTATGCCACTACGTTAAATTGTTTAATAGTATATTAAATCAATTGAAAACCTTAAAATCAAATCAAACTGTGGTAGGGTTTTTATATCCCCTAAATATTGTTATCCAAACAGTCAATGTATCATCCTCAAAAAGTTATGTACACCCCTAACATTGTTGACACTACTCTGTCAATCCTTAAGTTTCCACAGTCCAATTCCTGATAACTATCAGTTAATATATAAATCAAATAAAGTGTCTTCTGGCTCTTGTTGAAGTCGAAATAATTTTTCTCCTCCTTCTGAATCCCCCTACGGAGGGCAAGCAAATGAGTCCTCCCTTGCCTGCCTCCCTCGTGCCCTCTCTTAAGCGGTGATGGAGGAGATGGTTTTGGGAGGGCTGTTTGATCGCCCCAAGTCCCGGTGATTAGTTAGCTGCTTAAACGTGAATGAGGCAATTAAATAAGGACGTGCACTACCGCGGTGATCATTGGAGATAAATTACCCCCCCATGCGCTCAAACACTCTAGGACTCTTCCAGGCGTTTCCCCCCCGACCCCCCACACCTCCCAAGTATCCACATTCAGTCTAGCCATTGATTAACGGAGGTTTGTTCTCACTCGACGGGGATTGTCGGCCACTCATCCGGTCTTATCGAGGATGGCTAACATAAAAAAAAAGGCCCGTGAAGAGGGATAGACTAAATTGGGTTTGCTTTTTGCGTCGTGGTGTGTGTTTAAGAGTGGCAAATCTTGAATTATTGTCTTATGTAAATAATCTACGCTTTATTTTCGGGTTGGAGGGGTTGGAAATGAGACGGGAGGAAGATATGAGTCACTTTAAGGCACTTAAAGTACTTTTTGAAGCTCTTGGATTGGCCTGGATGGGAATGTAAACAGTGATTTGTTTGGGGCGCCATGATTTGAAGTTTTAAGACAGAAATATTACGGTTTGCGAGAAGGGTTAAGTGCGAGGGACAACAGTCTAATGCTGTGTTCAGAACTGCCTCGTTTTATTGAGCACGTCGCTTAAAGTTCTGCCTTGGCCGAATGGTGGTTTATGACCAGACTGACCTTTACGTTGCCATAATTTGAAATCCGAATCTCCGAACATCTTCTGGTTCACTTAACATTGGATACAGTCACTACTCTTATCTCTATCCATTTTTAATGGATTTATTTGGATAAAAAGTGAGGGAAAATGTAAATATTCCTTTTTTTTTTTAGATACTGAAGTTATATATATTGTATTTGATATTTTATTTATTATTTCTTAGTGTATTGGGTTTCTATATATAGTATCATATTGTTGTTGTTTTTTTAAAGTGCATTTACAATAAAAACCTTAATTTTTAAGTCCAATTAATTCAAATTTAACTGAATTTTACCTCGAATATACCCTGTCGGAAATATCCCTCCACCTCCCTTTAGTGTCGGAAATGTTTAAAAAAAAGAATTCCATTCAAAAGTTTCTTTTCCACTTTAATCTATGTAATCATGCCAATAGCCGTCCAATCCATTTTGACCAAAAAACGATCGCTTCCAGTCCCTCCCAGTCAAAACAGATTGGATGTCGCTTGTCGTTAATGGCTGTTTTCTTTCCTAATTTTAATAACTCCCACTAAAAGGATTCCACACCACAAATCAGACAGCCCCTTTTCAAAAAAATGGTTGACCCTTGCAGCCTTTTTGGGAAAATATATGAATGCATGAATGGCTGAAACCTCTCCTCAAGTGATCCCCTACTGCCTCTGCGGTTGTGTAAGCACACTTCACTTGGCTGAGGACATTTTGTCCAAAACAATTCCCTTTTTCATTTTTTTTCCTTCAACCCTTTTACCCGCTTATCCCCCCTCGCCACCACCAGCACTGCAGATCGGGAAAGGATTTTCTCTCCCTAAATGGCCAAAGGGGAGGCCGTTTATGGAGTCACTACTGTGGGATCACATGTTGTTTGCGGGTGTAAAGGTCTCCAGGCAGCTGCTCCCTTTTCGGATAGGATTTTCGAGGACCCCCCAACCCAACCCAACCCCCCTCCTGCTGTCTGCTTTAAAAGGTGGAGCAAATACTTCCAGGAAAGCGAGCGAGGGGGGGTGGGGGGAAATCCTCAGAAGCTGATTTAAAATGACTTTTGGAGTTCTTTGCTTGCCTCAGTGTTATAAACACCCACAGTGCTTTTTAATTCCTCTTTTGTCAAGGAGTCATAACAGGTGTCTCGAGGTAGACAGCTCCCCACAACCCACCCTCGTCCCCCCCGTTAGCTTATTTTCCACTTGCACGGAAAGTTTTTTTTTTTTTTTCCGAATATATTCGGCCTCTCTCGACCGCCCGGGGCCATAATTTGAAGACTTTCTTTGAAGCTGTAAAGGCTACTTTCACACTCGTTCAAAACTCTCGCCACGCTTTAAACCAAGATTGGAATGGCTCCGGATGACATTTTTTTTTGCCCAAGCAAATCGGGGAAGATTATTTGGAGTAGTTGTGGAACTTGGAGAATAATTGCAGATGTAATATTAGGAAGGTACTTTGTGTTATAGAGCAAATACTCATTGCAAATACTCAGAATTTCAAACTGATGCGTAGATTAGCTCAACTAAACGAACTACAGATGCATACCTGTCAACCTCGGAGCATTGATCCCCTTATTCATGATTGCAATTCCTCTTAAGTGATAAGAAACCGTACAGATGCAACACGGCACATAGAGCGAATTTAAAAGTTTAACAATTCCCCCCCAAGTGGATGGGGGTGCCTAATCAGTCTGTGCACCTTTTGTATGTAAATTCCCGATTCTGTAGATGACTCTGTTTGATGCTGATTTCTTGACTGTCTGGGTACATTGCTTGCTGACACGCTATATTTATATTGTGAAAAGGTGGACCTGTGAAAGGGGATTGCGTGTGACGATGACGTTTTGTCTGCTACCATTGATGCAGATTAGAGCCGAAATGGGTAAAATTACTTTGGTTTTAAGAAAAACACACCAAAGAAATCCTGTACAAAGGTTGTTATACGGCATACACAAGTTGAAATGATAAAAAAAACGTAGAAAATATGGGAAAAATGTTGAAAGGTATGCAGATATCATTTCAAATCTAGGCTTGTTAGAGAACCAATTCATTTTGACTGGAAGGGTTGGCAGTGAATAATCTTTAAGGAACATTAATTTCTTTTTCTAAGACATAATTCCGAAATGTGAACACATGAACAGTGAGGTTTGTTAAAGGTAGCCAATCAGTTTTAAAAATAAAGAATGCAATTAGAAAATAATAAAAAAAAAAAAAAAAAAAAAAAAAAAATATATATATATATATATATATATATATATATATATATATATATATATATATATATATATATATATACATACATATTTCTTCTTATCACAAGGTACAGTTCATGCAAAATGCATTAGTGTTTTCCACCCTCAATAGCAGTCAATAAAATTTGTTTTTTTTTTCAGATAACTTTTTATGATTACATTATTTTGAATCACCTAGCAAAAGAGATTGAAATTTTTCCTCCCTGAAATCCAACTGGCAAGAGTTTACAGTGAAGGTGTCAAGCTTTTGGACGTCTATCGCGGTAACAGCAGCCAATGATTGAAAAGCCAATGTTTATTTGTCCAAAAAAAAAAAAAAAACGGAATTCCAAACCAGCTCCCTCAGAATCTATTTACCTTGTCAAAAAAAAAAAAAAAAAAATCCTGAAAACGGAATGCTGCCTGACACCGTGTAATAGTTTGTTTATACAACTGACGTGCTGGTGATTTATGTTCGCTTCCACGCACACGCTCACTTAATTTAAAGTGGAATTACACGGCACCTTGGACAGTTTGTCGGTGGATTGTAAATACATCCACAAATGCGCCCGATTCCATTTGGGAATTCAGCGTATCATCTTCGGGGCTCCTTGGTCAATATTCTTAGTGGGGCGGACACATTTACACAACCCGCCCTTCCCGCGAGGGGCCGTATGTGTGTGTGAAGAATTCTCATTATTCATCGTAGTGCTTCCCCTGATAGTAAAAGTACCTCTCAGCATTGCATCACATATGCCAAACATCAACTTGATTCATATTAGAAATGGCTTTGAAAGATGCAGAATTGATTGAACTGTTAAACTGAATGTTTGTTGACTCCCTCAGTGTTTTGCTTTAAGATATCACTCATGTAAGACTTGCAGGCATTTCCGCTGGAAGCTACTTGAGGAGAAAATGCTTTTGCAAGCTGCCAGAGAAAAAAAAAACATATTCATGTAAAATTTATGTTTATTTTGAGAAGAAACTGATATTTGTAGTGTATGACTTAATGGCAAGACTGGGTAAACAAGATTCTAGCAACATTTTTGTTGAAGTATTCAATTTAGGGATGTCATGATTGTATATTTTCGCATGTGAGACGAGTCTGAGTCACCTGATTTTAAAGATCTGCGAAAACATATTTTCCGATCTGATACCTGGGAAATGTATCATTTCCCCAACTTGAACAAAACTATCGAGAAATTAACGAAAACAAACATTTTTTTAAATCAGTTCTGCAGCACAAAATACAGTTGCAAACAAATTAGATTTAAATATTTGGTTCTCATCTGTCCTCATCTTTGAACCATTTTATAAAGTGCAATACATCTTATTTATCAATTGTACAGTCTAATGAGATACATGTTTATATTTTGAACAGAAAAGACTTAAGTTTTAAACCCTTTTTTGGTGTTTTCTTTTTATTTACCTTGTGTGAAAGTGGTTTCAATACTCTTAAATTTAATTAATGGTCTCCAGTGTTTTGAAAAACAGTTATCTACTCAGTGTCTTGATTTGTGATTATTCTTGAATCTAAAATATCTGTCAAATTGTGCTTCCTTTTAAGATTCGAAGAAATTGTCAAGAGGAAAGAAGTTGAATATCACGCCGGTGGTTCGACGCAGAACTCTGTGAAAATTGCCCAGGTTAGTCTTTTGTCTGTGTAATTTATTAGAGTTGTCGCAGAGAGAGAGAGAGAAAAAAAAGGCTTTCATAATATTTTCACTATTATCTCTTTGGTCCAATTTCCCAAAGACACGTCAATTAGAGAGAGAAATTACCAGTCACAATAAGTTTCATCAGACAAATGTTAAATGAAGCGGGCTATTATTATATAACAAACTAGTCCTCTAAATCTGATTGTGCGTGGTGATGTGAATGTAGTAAACAAAAGCCAATAGAAACATTGAAATTGGGACAAATGAGTTACTAATTTCCAAAGTCTCCATTTGTATGTTATTATTTTTTCAATTTCAATGATTAATGGTTTTGAGATTTATGCACAGTTACTTATGCATGACCAATGATAAGATTGCTGTTTGTACATAGCTTAAATGAGAGAAATGAGTACACAGGTAAGTCAAGAAATGTGGATATCGGACAAAGCTGAAATAATGTTGATTATCAGAAATGATACATGGGTTGCAGGGGTCAACTGGTTAAACTTCTTGACAAATAAAATCTCAAAATGTGTGTTTTGAAGTGTTGAGGGTTGTCCCAGTCTCCAAGGAACTGAAATTGGTTGACCTAAACAAGGTAAACCACAATTTTCAAAAATTGTGGGTGACTAACCCCCAAGAACCAGGCTAGGTGACAAAAATGAGGGTAACTACCAGTAATATAAATCTAGAAAGATGATACTCTCAAGATGTGAGGGCTTCTCCAGGTAGGAAATTGCATCTGGCTACCATGCACCCATTTGGTGTACCTTTTTAGATACCGAGGAGTGGGTGGCAGAAGTTCAATCTGTAAGGTTTTCACTAAAACGTTAACACTCCAAAAATTGGTAGTTGCTTCTGGATGGAGGTCAGTTTACCACCGTCGCACCTTTACGCTTCACCTCAACTTCCTCACGAGCGTGAAGAGAATTAAATTTACAGTGGCCTGCCTTAGTGGAATCTAGAATTACCTCAGCCAAGACGTGGCGCTCGGGAAGACTGCCCAAAGCTATGTTGAAAAACTCCCCTGTGAAATCAGGCGGAAATTGTCCTTAGTGGAGAAAGTCGACATGCTCTCCTTGTACCCAGTGTGAGAAGCCTTCAGTCAACTAAATTGCTCTTCTAACGGCATGGCAGAGCCTGCTCCAATGTTATTTTACAGTGTTTATTGAGCCTCCTTCAGAGCAAAGATGTAGTGTTGATTCTCTGTTTTCCTCCAACAGCCAGCAGCTTTTGTCGTTTTTATACCTTCAAGGTTCTCTTTTATGAGAAATGCATAATTCATAACTGGCTCACGGCTGATCACTTTTGTGCAAACTTCAAGGAATCTCCATTGACAATGAAGCGCCCCATCGCCTAGAGGGGGAAACGAGATAGGCGTACTGCGGGTAGACCCCCCGGGTACTCGTGGATCAATGATTAACGTAACGACTCCCCGAATAACTGCTACATCAGGGGTTGTACTGGGTTAAATAGCTCCACTCTGACCAAGTTGGGGATCAAGGCAAACCTGAAGCTAGGCTTTAAGAATAGGCTCAATCGATAGTAATTGGATTCAGTTAAATGAGAATTGACCAAACGGAAGCTTAGATGGATAAGTATCACTTTCTTTAACGTCTCTATGCTTTGATAGGGTTGGATTGAAAGCATTTGCAATTCCATTTAGTCGATTGGTGGTACTTGTGCTTGAAAAATTGCAAGTTTACATATAGTTACATTATTTAGCATTTGAAAGATAGAGGGAAGATAGGGTGTTGTAGTAAGTACATAGCACTTGTATACTGTACTATAGTAAAACCTATACTATGGCATACTATAACTAGTGTATGTTCCCTAGGGATATATCAGCACTTTACTTCTCAGGCTTCTTTTACTACTAATATGTTTCCAAAGCCTACTCGTGGCAGTCTTGATACTCAACAAATTTTTCACCTCGTATTTATTTCGCCCTAACATCAGTTTTTTTTTTTTTTATCCCGGGGCTTGTAGCCTTTTCCCATGCTTCGGTCTCTGGCGCCCAACTTGAATGCTCACTTATTAGATGGCAGCAGGGCTATAAAGTAACTCAAACTAGCCTAGCACATCAAACAACTTCAAGATGGCTAACAGCTCGATTTTACTACGTTCCCGGGGAGAACGTTGACCTTCTAAACTGTGTAATGTCGTTCGCGCAGGTGACAGGATTGGGAGAGGGGGGCAGTTGACAAAGGGGTGGAAGGCGTTTGTCTGGATTAAGAAGCACAGTGGATTCATTTAGACAGAACATCAAAGTCCTGCGACAGCTCCTTGGGGGGTGGGCTCCAGGTTTTGGAGTTATCGAGTCTGCTGGGAAAAAAGGCATCCCACTGCCGAGTTCGTCAAAGCAAGTTGTATGTTTTCATTAATAAGTTGACAAATCACCATCATTGCCTCGTTTGCAAAAACGACTTTCCACAAAGAGACAAATTACTTTTGCGGTGGCTGTTAACGCATCAGGAACTGGTTAGTCTTATTCTTGATTTATTCCGATTTTCTGCAGCACACGCGGTTTGTGTCGTACACTTACAATGACGTCTTAATTACTGTTTGGAAAGAATAAGAGGTGGTGGTGTTGGTGGGGGGGAAAGCCTGCCATCACTGTTATGGTTATGATGCCTGTTTAACATTTCCTTAGACCTGGTCAATTGCAGAAAGCGGTGAATGGGGGGGCCCAGGCCCTTTTGGTGCTCCTAATTGGAAACGCATGTGCGTCACGCTGTTGAAAGTTGTATTCCAAAAAACAGGATAACTTTTAGGAAAAAAAGCTGCCACGCTCAAGGAAATACAAGGTTTGATGTCTCATTGACTTATTTCTTTGGGTGAAAATATGCCATGACCTAATGTTTGGCTTTTATAGCTCATTCCGTTAAGTAAATAAAGAGCTGCAATGGACTAAATGAAGAAATTCCTACGCCTGGTACCACTTAGTAAAGACCAAGGCAACTGGCAAAGCAGAAAGAGTAGAGCTTTTGTGTCGCCCAGCACCGGCATTGGGTGAAGTTTTCCCACTAAAAGAGGTCATTAGGCGTTTTTACTGTTACTTACTTGTAATGACTCGGTAGGAAAGACATTCCTTGTGACTGGACATTCTGTATTAGTGTCTTTGGTCTTCCTAAAAGCCATGACCTTGTGCCTTGATCACTTAGCCGCAGAAACTTTAGTAGCAGCCGCGGTGGGTTTTGGGATTACCGAATTTACCGCCCAGAATGCCCTAAAACTCTTGTTGTTTATTATTTTATGACACATGGCCAAAAAATACCAATGAGCTACTTACCGCAAAGTTCTATAGTGTTAACACGTCATGTTAAATGGCCGCCAACACGGTTTTAAGACTTGGCCATCAATCCCCATGTTGGTATGAAGAGAGGGTTTCGGCGATTGCGTGGCGCCTTTCGTCGCAAACTTCCTGGTTGGGAACGGCGGAAGCAGGTGCACCTAAATGAGAGAATGATGACATCCATGATTCCAGGCAAGAAAGCAAAAATGTGTCAAGAGGCCGGAATAAGATGGAAAATGAAGCTAAGAGTATACCATTTGCTCACAGAAGAGTAGTTTGTCTTGAAAAGAAAATGGAGAATGGACTCATTGCTCATTTTTTTACAGATAGACCTTTCATGCCATTCTTTTTTTGTACTGTATTGAATGAATATACAGCTGTGCCTTGACAAAATGGCCAGTTTGAGATCAGTGACAGAAAATTTTTCCTTTTAGAAAATCACATTTTTTTCTGATTGCATTTTCATTCCTGGAATATGTTTATGTTCCACTTAGACAACTTAATTATTTTCCATTTGTTCATCTGACGAGGCTGACTACATCTATCATCCATAATCAGTTCACTACTGTTGTGATTACTGAATGTTGGACCTTTTTTGTGTGTGTCTGACAGTAAAATTTATTGGGCACTTTTCTCTCCTTCTGCGGCTCAAGTGTTGCATAGCAACAAGAAAGGGGAAAAAATACATTTAAATATTTTGATTTGAAACCATGTATTTTTTTTTATATTCCCATTTGGAAACATAGTGCAGCCTACAATTACCATCCCCATTTTTTCCCTCAAGTTCAAAAGTGTAGCGAGTCATTGCGGCATGCCAGGCAATAAATGATTTTCAAATATTTAACTCAATGGAAAAACTGACAAGCGTTACATCTGGAATACGCCTGTTCAATTTATCAACAGCTGTTTTCTTAATTAAATTAAAACACCAGCAATAGTCCTTATAGACCACAATGACCAGTATAGAAAATATGTAAATAAATCACCATCCAAAGTCATGCCCCTCAGGACAGGGTTAAAAAAAAGGGGCACAGCAGGTTGACAGGCACTAACAGTAATAGCACTTATCGGTGCTCCTGACATCCCGCCTACACCGCCACCAACACCCCCTCCCCATCTAGAACGTGGAGGAAGGGGAACACCCCCCCATCCCCTACCTACTCTGCCAAAACAGCGATTCGCCCTCCCATATAAATTGCATCATTAACATCGGCGAGATTATTCCAAGCTCTCCCACCGGGTTTATGGCAGCAACAGCCGCATCTCAACTTAGCGACTTGACACCCGGAAGACGTGCGACTTTTTCGAGCGGATCCGTAGGAGGAAGAAGACGGGGGGTGGCAACGGGGGCCATGTGCTGCTTCTATTCTTATTAAAGCTTTTTTAAACAAGCTCAAAGAAAGGACAAATAGAGGCTTATTATGTGGTTTTATCAAATGGCATCCTTATTGGTATTGATCACTGTACTAGAATAGTATTTTCCATACTTTATCAAGCCTAGTGCCTTCATTAACACTCAAGGAACTTAAAGCCAATTGGAAACTACAATATAGCCGCATAGATTGTGCCCTTTACTCAGATCAGTAGGCAATTAACTTGTGATTACTATCTGAGGTCAGGGTTAAGCTCCAAGTTAAAGGTTGAAGCAGCAAACATTTTAATATGATCCTTTTACTCTATTATCCCCTTTTTACTGCCGACAGCTTCTACCTCATAGAAAGTCAGTACATAACTATACATGAAAGCCCTCAGCAATTATTTTTCAATGGACATCCTTGCACTGTAAAGTCAATGTGATTAATGTGGGATCCCACTCTGAACCCCCCCAACCCGTACCCCCTTACCTGCCACTGTCCGGCTTGTGCTTACAATGCAAGTTTCCTTTTCACTTGAACAAATGGCCCCTTTGCACAAAAAGTGCCAACCTTTTACTTTTTTTTTTACCGGAGTGCGAGCCTAGCAGTCTGCAGTAATAGCAGACATCCCAATAAGGAGCAAAGTGTAAAGGGTGGTGGGGGCGCTTTACACCGAAGAGCGTTGAATAAAGGAACGTTTATTTTTGTGCTCCGGCCTGTAACAGCCACAGGAAATAGCAAAGTCTCTTGATCGGTGAGCAAAACCTATTAAGTTACAGCACTCTCACCCAAGCTATTGGACGTTTTTAGACCCTCTACCCTCTGAATTGATGGCGAGGTCACTGGGGCATGGACTGATTGCGTGAAATAACCTACCGCAAAACCTGAGCAAGTTTGTTCAACGAGGTCCATTTTCAACGTAATACTCCAGATCAGGTTATTCAAAGACTACTAAAGTGTTCCCTGAGTGGAAAGATAGACCAAAAGACAAGTTTTGGCTTCACTAAGGTAGCATAGTTTTTCATTGACGCTTAAAAGTTAAAGAAGGTTCTTTGTTCCCATGTAATACTTTAACATCCTTTCCTGCCTGGCCACTTTTCATCCAAAATTCTGGGAACGAGCCAGATCAAGTCATGAAAGCGAAAGAGACTCTAGACGGGTGCCACAGCGTAACTGAAGGATTTTCAGTTTAAGATACTAAGTCACACGTTTTTAAGATCAGGGTATTTTGGCCTCAGAGTGCCAAAGTGATTCATCAACAAGTTTAGCTTTAATGGTAATGATCAGAGTTGAATTTTATTGAAAATCAACTCCAAGTCTAAAGGGTTATAATAAAAATTTGACTGGAAACATTGTTCCCAAACTCAGTCATTCATTTTGTTTCCTCAAGAATGAAATATTTCCGAAAACATAGGCAAACCACATACTACACTCAGCAATATGTAATAACTGGAACATATTCCCTTGTCATCCATATTTTTGACTACCAGGGCGGTAGATAGGACCTCAATGATTATGTAGTTAGGTCACATTTCTTCAACAAACCAACCGATAAAACAGGCAAAAGTCTCATTTTAAATGTAGATCCAATCTACCTTTTTTGCTGAATGTTTTCTAAAGGTCTGTATCACGCCACATTTTGTAATTAGGCAGCTGTGAGAACCTCCAGAGAAATGGGAGCCACTCTATCAAAGCAAAGTTACTCCAATTACGCGAATCATCCCGGTTGGTGGTAGCAGACTCTTCCAAAATTAGCAAGCAAATTGCACCTTTTCCAACATCGGAAGCGAGCACTTATGCGTTCGGTTCCCAATAGTACAAGTTGTTTCAAAAATTGCGTCAAATAAGGATGTTTTCTCTGCAAGTGACTATTTTTTTTTGCCTTTTTTCCCTGAGATTTATTCCAAGAAGCAAACAAATGCACTTTTCCAAGCAACAAGGCTCCATCTAAACTATGCGAAATAATGTTTTCTGTTTTCATGCTGGTTAAGTAAAATTGGATTAGGGTTTTGAACTGATGTGGTAGGGTTATTTGTGTTTTTAAAGCAAAACGAATATGGTTTCAAGATGGTTTTAGTGTCATTGTTCTTATTTCGAATTTGCATATGATTATCAGGCTTTAAAATGTAGTTTGTCATTTGTAGTGGTTACCTTTTCTCCATCAGTATGGCATATGATGACGTCAAACTGTAACATATTATTTCCATACTTGTTATTATCCTATAGACAAGAGATTGAAATATGTTCGACGTGAAACCCAAATAATGTAATTGTGTATTTCCTGGTGTTGGGGCCACAAATACTGTGAGTAGATCAGGAATGTCGCATCCTGCCGTCAAGCAGCCGGGTGGGATTAGCGTCTGGTGACGAGCTGTCAGCATCTTTGTCGGTTCCAACAAAAGCAAACGAGCTCACGACAATTAGGGTGTCTGTCGGGTGTAATTGTCGCCTGCGCTCCCGGCTAGGATTATGACAGCTTCACATGTCAAAGCAGACTGATTTGGTTCCCACCGCGTGATTCCTTCTGTCGCATGTTGATTCGCATCTCCCTGGCAATTAAGATAATATGTCATAATTAGAGTTGGAATTTATCACCGTGGAGTTTTTAATAATTTCAGTTAAAAACCTTCTGTGCTTTCTTCGTCTTCTTGCCTGAGTGGCCTTCTGATGAGATGATGATAATATTAGAACAGTTGTTTTCGGCATGGTATTGTTATAGGTTAAAGATGGCTCCAAGTTGTAGTCCAGGCAACTTAGTTTAGGGATTTTATTAAGCCTGGCCGAGTTTTTTTTTGTTTAAGTGTCCCTTCTTAACATCAGAGCCATCCACATGAGAAAAAGTAGAGCCATTTGTCTGTGTCGTTTGACTCTGAACAGATTCAATTAAGAACAGTAGTAATTGTGACCTAGCTAGAAGTCCTGTTGCAAGATTATTATACCATTGTTTACCAAGGGAATGTAGTAACTAATAAAAGATGGGCAGGAAGACAGAAATTGTGACATATTGGGTAGAATTTCACTAGTGTATAGTACATTACCTGTTATTGTTATGGGTTTTGTGTGTAAGACAATGTGATTAATCACAATCCATTGCAAAAAATATCAAGCTATTGATCACACATCTCATTTCCAATCGTTGCCCAGCACTAGTTTCAATTTCCAATCAAATTTTTAGGCTGTCGTTGGGCTTTAAGGATTGTTACAATTTCCAAGTAGGGTTTTAAATCTGGTTTCATGTTCCAAAACAAGATTAAGCGTTTTGAATAGCCCCCAAAGTGGCCTTTATTTACTACAATCTCACATATTAGTCAATATTGTCAGAAGGATATTCTCATCCCTTGCCCTCGTCTCATCACACTATCAATACCCACTCCTGGAGGGCGTTAGCAAACGTCAGTGGAAAAAAGGAAGAAAAAAAACAAAACCCCAAGACCGTGTTTGGTGTTTAGCGAAATTGGCCACCACAAAAGGAACTAATCTTGCCGGCGTAATTGTGTAATCATGCCGGGGCAGATGGGGCGCTCGCTTTAACTAGGACACGTTGTGCTCTCCTCTCCGCAACAAAAGGCAAAGCGGTGTGACAGCCTCTTCAGCACCGAGTGGGCGGGAGAGTGTAAAGAAGAAGGAGAAAAAAAATGAGTGGAGGAAGCGCAAAAGGGAGGGTTGCGTTCACCGGGCCCGTCACCCAGCCATTCCTCCGCTCGATATGTTACCACAGAAACAAACGTAAGCTGTAAACACCGCCAGGACCGCGCTCTTTGGGAGCTGAATCACTGCGGCGTAATGACTTTGCTTCACCCTGCACCTAAAACATTTCAAATAAAGACAACTGGACATAGTGGAGACCTTCACACCCAGGGATAACAGGGGTGTGACCACATACTGTAGCTACAGCCACCCCGGTCCATTGATTTACGACTTTAATTTGTTTCATGACAAACATTTTATGGCCAGTCCCACCTAAAAGAACACTCGGCTCTATAAATACCACCATCGGGGCCAACATTAAATGATTGGCTACCATTGAAAAAAAAAAAACCTCAGTATTTGTTCATATATAAGCCGCAATGGACTATAAATCCTATGTGAATTCACATAAAAAAGCAGTTCTTCAGATTGGCAATGGACTACAAAACGCAAGGTTTAAATAAAATAGTAGTGGCCTATAGTATGGAAATTACGGTAATTACAATATATAAAGACCTAGACTAGATAGAAGTACTTTTTTCACTCTAAAAAAAGCAGGTCTTCAGATTGGACTACAAAACGCATGTTTTAAATAAAATAGTAGTGGCCTATAGTACGGAAATTGCGGTAATTACAATATATATGATAAAAAATTTTAAAAGACCTAGACTTGAAGTGCTTTTTTTTTTAAGTCATTGGCTATGATTCATGGCGCTAGATCTCCTGTTCATTAAGATTTGGAGCTTAGGCTATATCCCAATTAAATCCCATTTGTGTTATCCAGTTAAAGTAAATAAGATCATTTAGCAATGCACTCATTTCATTTCCCTGGTTAACTTTTGTACACGACATGTAACCCTCGAAATAATTTGATAACATTTTCGATTGTAGTTTCTTGGCTCACAGTCATTTAGATCTACTGCATATTCCAGACCATTTCCAAGTAAAAATCTGTATGTGAGTATGTTTGCATCCCACCATCTGTGGCCACTGTGGACTATTTTCCGCACACTGCTCCATATGGTGCTAACGTACTGTACATAAACAGAACACTCCAAGAGCAAACAGACCTTTGAGCATAATGAATTTTGTCACGGCGACTATTACGCTATGAAAATAGCACACGTTTAAAGAAGTCGGTCGGGGGAGTGGGCGGTTTGCCGAGTAGCTCGCTTTTGCAGACGGAGAATGGCAAGGGTCGGAGTTGGGCCCTTTGAAGCCTAATGCAAAGTTGTTGCTATTTTTGCTTGAAAGCGAAGCACCTGGATGGAATATTTTCAACTGCCTATTGGAAATCAAAAAGTAAGCAAATGCAGTATTTTTATTTAGGTGTCAGCATGTCAGATACTATGAAATGGTGTAGTAGTACAATTAGGTTAAAAAACAAAACATTGCTCTACAATCATTGTCATACAAACAAGGACTTGGAAAAACTCACTTCAAAACTTGGTTAATATTAATGATCGTTACATATAATAAGCACTTATCAGTGTCAGGTCCATCTCAAATGATTAATGATCATATTTCCTCAACTTGTTTTGTTTCTTCCAAGTGATGTGCTCGTCACGGCCGAACATGTTATTGCAAAGTGGGTGTAACTTCCCCGTGCCAGTCACAAAGTTGCTGCTTTAGCGTTTTTACTGTGCGGCGGCTGGCAGCTGTTTGCAATTTTGCCTGACTGCTCTCAAAGAGAAAAAAAAGAAGAAGAAAAGAAAAGCACTAGGGGCCATTTTTCACATCGTCTACTATTTGGAAGTGGTGTTAGTGTCGCAAGCATCGGACAAAAGTTACGATTCAGTAATAGCCAATGCACTTATTACTATTCTGCGTAAAGTCTTCACAACTCATTGGTTTGAGGATGTTAGCATGACAATTGTGACATCCTTTTAAAAATAATAACAATCATGGATGGTTTGGTCGCGGAAATGTAAAATGTGGACATTAAGTTATTCCCTGGTATGAATATTTTGTAATTGTATAATGGAATAAATAGCAGGTGGTTTGAAGTAGTTTACAATAATTTGTAGTTTTCACCTGAGACCACAAACATAAAATAATTTTTATTTTCTCGGTTGTCCTATTTTTTTTACAAGGAACTTGACAATTAAAAAGATAATATTTAGGTTTTTAGGCTTATTTATGAACAGTTTAAATGGAAAAACAATGAAAAGAATAAATGTTTATAAAAGTTCCAAAAATAACAAAACTGCTTATCCTTGTCAGTGTTCCAAGGTGCTGACTACAGCCGAGATTGGTCGCCAGTCAGTCGTAGAGCCCACATATAAACAGACAACCTCTCTCAATCACAACCCCACCACCACCCAGCAGGACTCGAACCCGCACATCCCGCAGCAAAGTCAGGCAAAATAATCATTACAATATTAGGTAGCCAATATCAAAACAGTCATATATATATGAATTTTCTCATTTAGTTGTTGATTAATCATAGCAGCCATAATTTACAGTCACTGGGAAAGCCAATGGACATTTTCATAAGACGCCACTGAATTTCTATAATTATTTGGAAGCTGCGGACAAAGACATTTCTACTTAACGACATTTTTTCCCCCACCAATTTGTTTCCGTGTGCACTCTGTTGCCAGTTAGTGATCATAAAAAGTATAAGTCAAGGCCTATTTGTTGAAATGAGCTTCTTAGCAAATATTTGTGGCCAGCCCAGCTGTGTGACTTACTCCATTTTCCGCAAAATAAGTATGCAGAGCGCCTCGCTCGTAACGCTTAACCGCCGCTTTGAGCGCGGCCGTTACTCTCCGGCCCTAATTACACCCACGGACGATTTGTTGTCTTGTACTCCACTCCCATCTCGCTTTTACTCCGTCATCCTCCCACTGACGTCTATTGACCTTTTAGGATAAATTTCCGTAACACTTGGAGAGGGCGTGACCTCGCTTCTTCCCTGGAAGAGTGGCGGGCCTGTGTAGCGTCGGCCAATCGCTCGCCTTCTGCTTGCCAAAGCCAACAGGAGGCGCCGCAGTGAGAAGAAAAATAGGTGGAAAAAAGTGCACTTTACAGACAATTTATTCGTGGAAAACAGTCTCTCGCTGTTTTTCACTGTTATGTGTTGGCGGCTAGACAGACGACTGATTTGTATTGTTTTTACCGCCGCCAAGGGCATCTTGTTTCCGTGTTTTTTAGAGGGTTTGAGGTTCGGCTAAAGGTAAGGGCTAAAAGGTAAAGAGTTTCAAATAGGGGTAAGGATTAGTTAAAGATTTAAGGGTAGGGCTGTGTATTTTTTAACTGTATTAAAGCTAGGTTGCAATCCTTAATATGAGTGGTTCAAAGAATGGATGGATAGCACATAAGAGTGAAATACAAACATCTCAAGCTCAAAAAAGTGAAAGATTAGATAACTTTATTCAGAGTAGCAAGAGGGTGAGAATACAGACACAGAAAAAGACACCACAGTATTGACTGAGTGGCAAAATATTTTTAGATTAAGTACCAAAACAGGGCAAAAGTAGAATGGACTCTTCAGGCATTGTTAGAATTGGCAATAATAAAATGCAGGGACATATAGTTGGCCTGATGTTGATCAAAACCAAGATTTATCTATAAAAACGTTTTGGTTTCAAATAACATACATTGAGGTATATTATTAGAGACTGGAAGATACTATTTATTTAGAAATTGATAGGTGTCGGTTCATTATTGAAGCCCAACAATTAACTTAATTCAATTAAAACGTTAATATGGTGTCAGTTTGTGGTCAAAAGTGTTGAATAAATATCTACATTCTGTCAGATCATTGTCAAAACAACTACTTAAATGAATGTCCATGTTAGGCAAAATATTGAATTCAAACTGCTTAACTGAAGTCCAGTTTCCTTACAATGGTGAGTTTTACTGACCTGCCAAAGAAAAAAATGAAATAGAAACCGCACTAATTGTCAAGCTTTAATTCCACTGACACTAATAGATTGCTTGTATCCTTCCTAGTTATAAGACATTTCTGTCTAAACGGTTCACCAAGATGTTTACCAAAGATTGTCCATTTTAGAGAGGTCTCTGGTTAAGATGGAACACTTGTGCAGTCCTGAACTAGGCGAGTCGGGTCAATCCATTTTAGCTCTGTTTGTCGTTCTTAAAGTTTTCCAGTTGTTGGCCTAATGGGAGGACACACATGAATAAGATCAAATTCACTTTTTGGCAGAAGGCCGGCCTCTTTGGCGCAGGGAGCAATAATCTAAATAGCAATCACATTATTCACTCGAGTTTCGTTTAACTGGAGCGCATTGTCTTCTCCTGGCCTTCGTAGCATGAACATCATTGGCTCGGCGGGTGTTATATTTGGCAAGCTTAGCTCATTTTTTGGGGAAGCGCTCTCGTCTTCCTTTAACATGCCAAGCGTTAAATAGGTCAGTAACGTTTCCATCGCTCTTGTCGGGTTTTGTAAAACACACATGACACGCGGGGCCCGAATCGGGCCGCGTGGACGCCGGCCAAGCGCATTAATGGCAACCAGGCCGAGTCAGATGACATTGTTATTGCGGTCCTTCTTAGGGAAACGGGGCAGGCTGAAAATCTATATTTTGATTTATAGTGCCTTCCCAATGTATACGCATATCGGGCCTATCCCGGTCTCGCGAGCCGGAGGGCCCCCCCGCGTCATCTGCTGTAGCTAAACGGGGGGTTCCCCTTAGAGAATTTCCACCTGTAGCGGGATATAGCGTTACTGTGTTGATTGGAAGCGACTCAAGTGGTGAGCTCTGTGAGAAATGTGTCGGAATAAGAAGGTCTTTGTGGTAAGGGAAAGCAACAAGTTAGCAGACATGCCTTCGTTACCCCTGCTCGGGAGGTCTCGGTTCACCAAGTGCTGGATTTTCAGTCAAACTGACGTTGGAATCGGAAACCAAATAGAAAAACCCTTTACGTTTCCTTTTATCTTGACAGCGGTATTCTGGAAACATCATTTTTTATCGGAGAGGATATACTCCAGACACCCTCGCAATAGGCGAAAATGTGTTTAATGTAGGGAACATGTATTTATTTTTTAGTAGTTTTATCCGCGTTCAGATTTATTGAAGGACACTCATTTAAACACACTTTTTGAATGGCTGTGTAAAAATGATGAATATTTTTAGGAAAAGATTAGAAAATATACCTTTTTAGAAGTGAATCCATTTAATATTTTAGTCACTAAACATAAAAAAAATATATTTTCATAGTAGATATTGGGAAAAAATATGTATTTATTTTAAATTTCATCAAATGTTAATATTTATTTTTGAAAGGGACTTTAAATAATAAAAGACTTGATGTAAATTTATGTAAATATGTTGTTCATATTTACTTTTTTATATTTATTTGAACTTATTATATTTTTTATTCTTAAGACATTTCAATGACCTTGAAATAATATATTTTTTAAGGAAAATATTAGAGAAAAATACTTGTTAGTATAGTTTAAAAAATACTTAAATCAAAACTAATTATGCAAAGAAAAATGAAACATCATTTCACGATAAACAACATTTTTACACTTGTTATGGCTTCCTTTTAAAGGGAATCAATTGATGGGATAACGCATTTTTTTTTTCGTTTACAGGCTGAGTAACTCTTGACGATACATTACAGATTATCTCCGCTGTTCGCCATCTTTAAAATGGCATTTAACTTTGTTTGCCCAATGATGAATCGACCCTCACGCAGACGTAAAGACATTGTTCCATTTGTTTTGCTCAAGTGTTATGATTTACCGAGGGAGTCCAGCGGCGCGTTAAAGAGCAACGGAATTATGATGCATTTTTGTAACATCGCATCTCGCCGTTTATTATCCGCTTGAAGCGATGATACAAATTCCGTTCTTTATGGTTTGGTATTAACTGCCTTATTTTTCTCGGGAGACGAAGCGACGGCTAATTTATCACTGGCGGCTCACATGAAGGAGGGGGGGTTGTTGTGGGGGTCGTAGGGTGTGAATGATGGATGGTTCCGGCGGTGTTGTCTGGCACGCCGGCACCAGCCGAAAAGGAATCTAGAAGGTTATCAGAGCGATAAATTCAAAGTTTTTCGCCGTTTCTCGATGCAACGTTGGAGCTCTCCTAACCCTCTTGTCGTAAAATGTCAGGAAAAACTTACAAAAGTGCCGAGTGGATAACAGATATTGGATTAGAGTTAAACTGTAGTTGAATCAGAGTGACCGGTAATAACCTCAGTTGAATTCTGGCCAGTAAGAAATGACAGAAAATTGGAAAGTACATGTGGAGAAAATGTTGCCTTTAATCGTAAATGACTGTTTAATTTATGGTAATGTTTTGCATAGTGTTATAAATGTAGGAAAATTCCTAAAATGTACAATTATGATATATCAAATTACTCTGAAGATGAAGTTTATTTTATTATTGTTATTTATAAGTCATGCACTTTCCATTTTAATAAATTTAGAAACTCTAAAGAACATCATTTTTAATTGCAAATATGACAATACTAATCCAACCATTCCTTTTTACATTTGACTAAATGAAAAACATATATTTCTATTTTGCATTGGAATAAGGATGCATAAAATAAATGTACAAAATATGCAGATTTGAAACCCAATTAAAAAGCTCAATGTGACACAATTTAACATAAATTATATATACCAAATGTTTATATCAAACATATCTAATAAAATGCATCAAGTCATACGTTAATATAATAAGTAATTTAGTATTTAAACAGATATTTCAAATTTAAACTATGAACATTTCACTAAAATAAACAAACATGCTGCCAAAATTACATTTTTATCTTTAGCCTTCACACAAATCTCTTAATTCACTTCACAGTATCCTTAAGCGTGTTAACAGGATTATTTACCTGCCTGTTTATTAAAACTATACAGTATATATACAGCCTTTGAAGTGAAAATATGGCAGGTAAGTCATCTGTGCACAGGCACTCTATTAGTGCAATGATAGGCTCCTTTAGCGCAGAGAAAGATGGCTGATTGTATGGCGTCCCTCTCAAGGTCAGACGGCAGCTAAGAGCTTTTTTTCCGCTTACCTGTGCAGACAAACGTAAGCCGAGAAGCTCGTCGTCGTTGATATTTCCATCCGCGGAAGTCTGCAGAGGACATAAAGACGCCCGTAACTTGATAGTACCGTTTTTTTAATGTCTTTTTTTTCATCTGGACCCAATGATTCAATCCTAACCAAACCCGAGGGTCCCGCTTTTCAAGGAAGGTACAGATGACATTAAAGGTCAAGCTAGGGAGTGCAGATGTTTTGTCTACTTGTCGCCCGCCTGGATTAACTCCCTTCCCACACACTCACTTGTCTGAACCCCAGCGATTGGATGTAAGGATTGCCTGCTATAGTAATTCCTAAGCGAAGTCAACCTTTTTGTCTGCATTAACCGTTACCCTAAAGCGGGGCATTAAGTTCTATAAGGCAAATGTGCAAATCTTTTCATATGTTAACCCACTGAGCCTGAAATTCCAGCAAATTCACATTTCCTAAACAAACCACCCTCATTTTCTTTGCACAAATATCCCCCTAAACTTTATATTTGTCACTATTTACTTACAGCGTGCGGTAAAATGTACCCTAGCCATCACTAGACAATTTATATCTTGATTTCATGTCTTAATTTGGAAAAAAGAGGAAAGGCGAGTGCAAATCTTTTTTTGGGGGGGGCTCTGTTGCGAAAAATAAATACATATTTAAATATCCATGCAAAATTGATAAAGTTCTCATCTGTCTTCTTTTGGTTGCTGCAAAAGGAAAGCTTCTTGTTTTTTTCTTTAAATTATTAACCAGCACAAAGAGCAGAAAGAATATAAAAGTTGCGTGTGTTGTGGTTGAACAGAAATAGAACTACGATATGATTTGCCATAAGCATCCACTGTAGCCTAAACTGTCACAATTACTGTGAAAAGCACTTTGACTTAAAGTGATCCTCAGTCTGAATTTTTCATCCTGATGCCGTAGTGTCAGCACAACCGGCAGCCAGGAACCCGTGGGAATACAATGAGGATCTCTGGGATACAGGCTGGATTCCCACTTTGAGTGGTGATTTGTAGAGAAGACTGATCTGTAAGGAAATGAGAGCGGTAGAGTGGCTTATCCAAGCCTTTGACTGATAATCAGCTCATTATCGTGTTGATCATTTACAATTCCACTCCCGCCTGCTTGGCTAGTCTTTTGATGGTGTCATGAAAGCAGTTTTTCAGTGGTCTAACAGCGGGCCTTGGATGTTCGAAGGTGTTTTTCAGGTGGTTTGTTCTTGTTCTAGAGTCTAGACTATTGAGCCTGTTCAGGAAGTACATTTGGATCTTTATACCACAATGTCAAACGTATAGGTCTTGACTCAGTGCAACAAAGTTGTCCTATCGGTTTCCCAAAGTATTACTTATTATATTAGGGACTTGGCTCAAGTACCACACCTGGAGAATCACTCCTGTAAAGCCTTAAGAAGCCAATAACAAGTCGTCCCACAGGAACCCAATGGTTTACTTCAGGGGATTTGTACCAAAGGAGTCCAATTTCAGGTCAACTGTAATCAGAGTCATAGAGCAAGACCGTTAACACAAGGAGTTTAAAGACTGAGACCTTTGTGTTTGCAATCAAATATCTATAAGCCAAACCTGAGTCTGATCATTTTCTGGAAGGACTACTACCTGACTTCAGGGTCTGTTTGTTGAAGGTCCCAAACTGTTTGTTGTAAGATTTTCTTAGAAATCACTCACTTTTTGAAATCCAGATCTCCTAGTCGCACTTTGTACCAAAACCACAAACACCAATATTTCAAAAACAGAGTAAAAAAATCCAACATTTGCAATCTGGAATTGCAAGCTGTGACCGAGCATCCCCAACATAGCTAACTGTGCATGAAATTGAACTGATTGGTGTTATTGACCAGAAGGCTTGAAACTCTCTCCTCTGGTCCTTTTTTTGAGCTACCTGATTGACTGCAAAATCCGCAGGCCGCTTTCTTTGACGCCTTTGCACTTTCTGGAAAAGAGTGATTTAATGGAAGCTGCCAGAGCTCATCAATGTCAGTACTCCTCTCACAGCAGCCACCAAGCCACACTTCATATAAATAAAAAAAAGTGCACAATGAAGGAATGAGATGGACAGGCATTTACTCTGCCTTTTGTTTTTGAACCGTGCACTTAAAAGCAGTGAATGTCAACTCTTAAAAAGGAGCTACTTGATCCTACAGTTTAAGGATTACCAAAACCTTTAGGGGCCTGCTGCAAGTGTTTTCTTGGTTCACCACTGACTACACACTGGGAAAAGTTTGGATATTCCTACTGTATGAAACATACACATCATTAGCCACTGAGATGTTCCTAGGGAGAGGAAACTCTAGATCAGAAGCTTGGAGAGACGCCCAGCGGGCTTTCCTGGCCACTTCCAGAAAACCCTGCTTTGTTTGTTGAGTCTTTTGTCAACCTCCTTACTCGAGCTTCATTACATCGGAATTGCATCATTATTAGCGCCGAAATGATTCTTGACAACACGCAGAGAACACGCTGACCCAAGGGTACGAGAGGAGGAAATGAAATCCTTCATTTACATACAAAAGCAAGATAATTGCTTAAAGAGACAGACGCCATCTTTACCAACTACATCCCAGGGGAAATAACATTGTCAAATAAACTGGGAAAAAAACATGTTTTGTTGAGAAAAATATGTCAAAGCAACAATTTTTCACATAGCCATTTAATCTAAGTTTCGCTTATCCCTTTGTAGGAGTTAATGTGTCATTGGTGATAATTTCTGCACATCTTTCGCCTGTTGACGGCACCAAATCATTATTTCAAGAGTAGTTTTATGCTATTCACAATCACTGTCCATCCGTGTGAGTAATTTAGCAACATATTTCCAACAATTAGAAAGAAACACGATAAAAATGTTCTTGACTCAGCTATCAAAAAGCAAAACTAACCTACATAGCCACCTGTTGCCATTTATACGACACAATTACAGCTTCCCATTCACCAAAATTACCCTCTTTCTCAGTTAATTCCAGTTGATAGTTTCCACTTTGGACTATTTCCAAATTACCCTCTGATATTCCCCAGAAAAGTTCCTCCCTAAAAGCAATGTTATCACACCATCTGTGAATGGAGATGGATTGTCTCCAGGGTAGATATGTACGTCAACATTTTTCAGACAATTTCTTCTCATCTATTGCCGCTTTGTGTTTATTAGTGTAGGAAGGAAGCTTCTGGCAAAAGCAGAGGTGTTTTGTATCTCGTGTTTGTATGTGTGTGTGTGTATGTGTGTATGTGTGTGTATATATGTGTTTGTCAAGCTTTTTCTCTGCGTGGGTGCACCGTGTACTCATGCGCATGTTAGTGTATGTGTGCCTGTTAACGACCCTGCAAAATGACAAGCTGAGTTGGCAGTGAGAGTACAGCCGAGGGTCATAGAGAGAGAGGAAGAGGAAGAGGAGGAAGACAAGAAGAAGGGCGCCGCTGTGATTCACCATGCTGTCATTAGAGGGACAGGGGTGGGTGGACGTTGGTTGGGGGGGGTACGCCCGTCATGTATTCCCACCTGAGAGGCCGGCACATGTCGTTATTTACAGCATAACCTTGGATTGGAGGGGGGGTGTAGGGGTTCATCATGTCGATGGAAGAATCAGATTGGACTTGACATGTACCCGAGCCGTTGACCTTGATAAGTGTGAGGTGCCGCGAGGAAAGAAGGTTAGAGGAGGAAGAAGAAGAAGAGAGGACTTCTGTTGGCTTTCGCTAGCAATTTGCGGGTCTGTGTCCATGTCAGGGGAGGAATGTGGGGAATGGATGTATGGCATCAGCCTTATAGAGTTGAGCAAGAGTGAAAATGAAGTTTGGTGGAGATGCCTACCATGATTTAGTAAAAAAACTAAATAGATTTAGTATTTAGATATTGGCTTTTGGAAGAAAAAGCGTTTTCTTCACGATATTGAAAATTACAATGAGAAAATGTCCAATTTTCAATGAGGTGTTAACAAATCCAGCAATAATCAATCAAACGTCATGCAGCAGCCAGTAGGATGTTTTTTTCTTTAAAAAAAATCCCATGAGATTTAAAAATTGTAAGATTTTGAGACTGGTGCAATCTTCAACAAAAATCCTGAGTATATCTGATGACATTCGATACTATTTTTGCAACAATCTAACAAATACTTGCATTTCAGCAACTGTCATGATGCATCAACAACTATTTTGTGAAAATGTCAGCAATGTAACTCCATCATTTTGAGACATACTCCTTCTACCACTAACATGAGATTTCATCTCACCTAAAAAAAAAAACTTAAACGGAGGTGTAAAGAAAAAAAGTTGACTGAATAGTGAGTTGCAAACAAGTCAATGTTTATGCAAGCAACGATGAGGCCTTGAATTATGCCACTTGTGTAAATAAAATGAGCCTCCCTTTTAAGCCAGCAGCTCTCCAATGACAACAGCGCCTTTGTATGCACACTCCAGTCCTCTTGTTTTCGATGGCCCTTCAACACATCGCGAGCACAGTGTTTGCTGGCAAAACACTCATGTTTCCACGTTTGGTCTTGTTGTTTTTTTGCCTGCCCCAGTGGATGATCCAGAAACCCCACAAGGTGGCGACCTTTTTCGGCTGCATCGGCACCGACCGTTTTGGCGAGATCCTGAAAAAGAAGGCCGAGGAAGCCCACGTGGACGCTCGTTACCACGAACAAAGTGAAGAGCCCACCGGCACTTGCGCCGCCTGCATTACCGGAGACAACAGGTGATTGGTCGCCAACTGTACTGTCAATTTCGGAACTGTCCAGGTGTGGTTGTCACTTTTAAAGGACGGGCTAGTGGGGAAAAATGTCGTGGATAACGGTCAGTGAGGAGTTGAGTTGTCAGTCATTTGGTGATGTTGGCGATCTCACTCGGCGGTCTTGACAGGCTGGCTTGTCTCATGTTGAGCTGTGACACTAGAAAAGGTCACATGACGTATTCAGGGAGAGTCGCGCTGAAATATTTCTTACAGGTGTTTTGTAGACATCTCGCAAAGCGCTGGTGGGAAAGGTCGCCTAGTTGACAGCCGCTGACGGCTCTTATTATATGTGAGCTGGAGATGGATACAAATTTGGGGAAATTACCGTGATATTTCTGGCTTGAGTTATTAACGGTAAGTTAAAGATGACTGAGGCCGTTTCCTGTTCGGATAAAAATGATTCGCTCAATGGCAGCTTTTAAAATTGAAATGGATTTGATGGTTATAACTGTCAATGGTAGTGTAACGGAGGGCTGCAGACAACAGAATAATCCAGATGTATACTGCAAAATATACATATACTGTACATACACATTTACATTAGAGAAAAAAATGTCTAGCAACAATACAAATTCCCCAAAAAATCAATCAAAAAAGCTCAATTTATTTGCTTTATTTTGTTTTATGGACTTAAAATAATCCAGATGTATATTAAAAAAAATATATATATATATATATTGCTAATTACCCTCTAATATGGTTTTATATTGAAATGACTTATCTGTGGCTTGTTATTATCCCATTATTTGCCCAAATGAATAGTGTTCTTTCAAATAAGACTACTTTCCATGATATACATCAGTTCCCGTATTTCTCGTTAACCCTCATAAATGCCAAATTCCTGGAATCAATGCTTTACTCATTGAAATTCTCGCACGGTCTTTTCCGTTTTGTAACGTGGTAAAAGGCAGCCAGCCCTCTTTGTATTGCAGCACCTGCTCTCATGGAGTAGCTCTGATTGTTGCACTCACTTTGATAGGCGCTCATAAAGAGGCCGCTTTGGAGGGGCTGCTACCTAATGGCCCGTGTTAAGATAATGCCACCTGTCTCTCGTTATATCAACCCCTCTCTACTAAACACCCGCATCACAACTGGCAACTCGAGCGGCCATGATGGTGCTACTCCATTTTCATCCTCACATTTAGTCTTTTTCAACATGGAGGTTATTGTTTGCATAAAAAAAAAATGTTTTCCTTGTATGAAAGCAATAGTGGCATGCTTTTGCACACATTTGTAGACTCTTGCAGGAAGGTATACAAATATGTTAAACAATATCTGTGTATATTATACACATGAAAAGGGAGATTTGAACAATGAGTAAATAGTGATGTATAAATATGGCTAATTTTTGTAAGACGATGTCATACCTTGGCTTGAACTCGTACATTTTTGAGCCGCTTATCCTCAAGAGGATGGCATGGTGCTGGAGCTTATCTCACCCATTGGTCCAATCAGATACACCCTGAACTGCTTTCCAGACAATTGCAGGGCACGGAGAAAACCCACAAAGGCATGGGGAGAAAATGCAAAGTCCTCAGAGAAACCACAATCTCAGGAATAGAAATATGCTAACCACTTTGCCACCTTAAATTTGCTAGTATTGGTCAGGTATTTTCAAGAGATTTAATTACTTAATTCACACTGCATTGCGTGGAATTGTGTTTGAAAAATGTTCCCACATTTTTTAGTTGGAATTTATATCAGAAGTGACATTGGATTATGTTCTCAGTAGTCTCAAAAAGTATTCAGGTTCACTTATTTCAAAATGAACCCTGCACTGTGCAAAATATTGATTGAAAATAAATGATAATTACCATGTGTGTGGATAGATCTCTTGTGGCCAACCTGGCTGCAGCCCAATGCTATAAGAAGGAGAAACACCTGGACCTGGACATTAACTGGGAGCTGGTGACCAAAGCCAAGGTTTATTACATAGCGGTAAGTGTCTATTAACACTTCTATTGTTGATTTATATGACTGCTATATTTATGCTTAGATTATCTTACAGATCTATGTTACAATACTTCATTTTATACTTGCTATATTTGGCATAATCACTGTAAAAGGCCAGTCCTGCAAATCTGTACTTACCATTGTAGGGAGTACTCCATATTTATTTGCTATTTTTAACAATATTTTCAAGCTTTTTTGTCATCAGTTTTGTTAGATTTGGTCTCAGGGAAAGAAAGTACCCAAAACTCATGTTTTAGGATTTTTGTATCTCATGTCAACCTCAAAGCCTAAAGGCCAAATCCGGTCTTTCATATTATTTAGTTTTGCCCACCAATGTAACATAATAGGCGCTTGTATTATAATCTTAACATTTTAACTGAAAATACAGTAGTTTATGAATTCATTAACATAGGAAATATAGTCAATGATAAGTTGTTAGTCCATTGATTGATTCATTGTGGCAATATTTTGACACCCATGTCTAATGCAGACATTTAAATATACATCAAATTTTCTCCAATTCTGGAATGATCCTTTTTACTTGGCAAAATATCACTAGCATCAACAAGTGACAAAATCTCTCCCAAAAACGCCCAGGGCCGTTCTCCCCTTTTATCTCGGGAACAGTCGCCACAATCCCAGGTCGTAACTCAAGCCGAATAGCAAACGGTGCACATTCCCTGTCAATTGGCAGCAGAGCTAAATGGCGCGGGAGCGATGGGGGCGAAGGTTCGACGGGTGGGATTCAAATTGCGGGTGGTTGAGTGTGTTCGGTGGGTGGAGGGTAAAAGTGGGCCACAAATTGACGTTTGAAGAACTCCTTCCCACCCTTGACTTGAATTTAACGATCGCCGTGACACCTGCACTCGTGTTATATCTGTTGTACGGGGGGATTTGATTGGTTAAAAGGATGATGAGCAGCTTCATCATCGAAGAAAGCATGCGAGTGAGCGCTGGCGTTTCCCACAAAGAGAGAGAATGTTGAAGCGCTGCCAAATGCTCAGTGGCAGGCTGTTGCTAGGAAATGTGGCTCCTTAGGCAAAGCATTGCACAAAGAGTAATAACAAAGGCAGGAGAGGATGGGAAGGGGGGAGCGCAGGGGGGGACGGAATGGCTCACAGCATTTACTCTTCGCACAGACTGGAAGATGACAGGCATAATATCCATATTCGATGCTCGTGTGTCCAGAGTGGGTGAAGATAGGCTTGTTTTGTCATGCTTTTGTTATTTGACACTTGTTTATCGATATACTGGATTGTGACACCAAACGATTGGTCATGGCCCAAGTGGGCAGTCTTGTAGTTGTTTCGATGGGAAGTAAATGATCACATTTCAGTGGCATTATAGTGAAGGATGTCACATCAATTTTGACTTGCAACACCCACTCAAAATGGGGAGATGTTTTTCAGTGTCACTATAACTGTAAAATTATGGAATGATCTCGTGCATCTGAAATTGCGATCAGTAAAATCAGCATTGAACATACCACGGATTTTGACAACTATATTTTGGTAATCAATTCATAATTTTAGTGACAAACTTGGATAAATAGGTGAAACCTAAGGAAATTGGACAAAGATAACTCAAGAACGAATAAAAGGGTTATCAAACTTTTGAAAATATAACCAATTTTGTTTACAATATCAATTAATCAGCCTCTGAATCATTTTAAATAGTAGCAGACTTTGTAACACCAGCAAATATCTCATCTAAAGAATCAAAATTGTACCGTATTATCACAACATAAGTGATTTACACCAATTTATAATCAAAACAATGTAACTATATCGATACTGTATCGCAAGACTATTCCACCCCCATCGGACAGTAATAATATCATTATACTCTGATACAAGATAAAAATAGCACCATGTTATTACTTTTTAAATGTAGGCTCGCGGTACACATCAGAAATGAAGGATGGTGTATTGATTTATTGTGTGAGTGACTCTAATTGCTTGAGATGATGTGTTCATGCTGGCCCAGTTAGCCTCCTTCCCTCCCGTCCTTCCTCTCAATGCTACTCCCTCCTAATGTGAAGACCCCCCCCCCCACCCCCTCGCCCGCCTTCTCCATGTTCTTCTTTTATCCACTCTGCAGCATCACCACCAGCTTGTTTTTCTTACCACTGAGCACTTTGCCCTGTAATTTGATCTCCACTCACTGCATTCATCCTTCAGCTTGCCACTTGGAATTAACCTGCTTGGCATGCATAATTACAGATACAATATATTATAAAGTCTACCTTACGATCACGTATGGGATGGTTATGATGGGGATGATGATGATGAGGATTGGGGGGGGGGGGGGCAAGACAATTGGCTGTAAAAAGGCTCTGTTAATTACCGGCGGGCGCAGATGGTCAGAAATAAGCCAAGGATAGATGGAGGAGACACCAGCCTTTGCCAAGTACCCCCGGCCAGACACCGGTGTTTTATGGTAAAGCACCAACAATGCACGTGTGATGAGAGAAAAAGGAAAGGAATACTGAAAAGGGAAGGTCTGATAGCTGTTTTGAACTCATTTTTTGGGGTGTATAATCCAAAACGGGTCTGTTTTGTCTGAATAAGACCAGCTTTACATATTTACTAATGTATTAACATGCACAAAACTAGCCATATTCTTTGTTAACATTAAATTGCAGTCATTCAGTCTTAAATTTTAGTTAATGTAAAGAGAATTAACTATGTTAAGTAGTGTTTTCCAAAAAAAAATAAAAAAACAAGCTTCCACAGTTAAAAATACCCAAAAAATAAGAAATTAAATGATAGTGAAATATTGAGTTGTGCATTCCAACCAGTTAAAAACAGCTGTCAGACATAAAACTATAAAAAATGATCTTGTCCAGTGTTATTAATATCATGAGCATAACAGTCTCATATTTTTTTCAAATCAAATTTGTGTTGAATACAGACAGTATAAAGAAAAGTATCCAATACTCCTAGTATGACTTATGACTCAATGTCAGTATCATGGCATATAGTATAATTTTCCCCTTTTTAAAACTGTATTTATAGCTTCACTGGAACTCACATAGCTAATCGCTTAGTCAAAATGGATTGGACATTCAGTGCAGTCAATGTGAAGTAGTTAGTCAGAGAAGCTGCAGCCAGATAACATTCACATTATTACTCTGCCTTGGTAGCCCCTGTGGCGAGTACCTCCTCTAAAAAAATATAAAGAGGGAAGGACTCCTAAATCCTTCCAAGTAAGCGGCTAAGTGACAAGCAGCGAATGATTAGCAACTTCCAAAGCGGATCGTCCTCACGGTGACCTTGAGCTTTCCTTCTCTACTGCTGTTTGTCTCTAGCGTTCCTTTTTTTTCCTCCCGCCTCTCCGTCCTTTCTCGCCACACTGCGCCACTGCGAGAAGCCCCTCTAACTCCCAACCCAACCCCCCCATTGTCCTGCCTGGAAGGAAAAAGGACGAGGCAAGGGAATGAAAGAGGGAGGCAAAATTATCAATACTCTTTGGAATGTAGCCTTGTTACTAAATTGCATGAATATTGTACATAAGGAATACATCTCAAAGTGAGGAATATCCATTCTATGACAATTTAACTTGACATTTACATTTGAAATATCCAGATTTTTTTCTCGTTATGCATTAAGACAAGTTTGCTTCGGATTATTGATAGAATGACAGTCCGATAAATTTATGTATGTCAATATATCCACATAGCAGTACTCTTTTGTTGTTGTTGTTGTTGTTCTAGGATAGAAAAAACAAGCCATTAGGGAGTTTTCACAATAATTTTAGACAGCTGCAATTTGTTGACAACTAGTTTCGGGTCATCTAGGAATAGGATTGGCTGCTAATTCTAGAAATTTGAAAGAAAACTGTTCTTTTATGTAAAAAATAATCCCAATGGTGATCTATGTTTATCATTACGATCGATTTTAATCGTTCTTTACACAACTAATCAAAATATCGACATAGACCAATGTATTGTTACACACCCCTAATTTGTCACAGTCAGTTATATGCCATTCTGTGTCATTTACTCTTGAGACAGTACCACTCACTACAAACATCATTATTATAGCTGCCAAAACAAATAGTGACAGGCCGTCTCATTTTCCATTATAAATCTAAAACAATACACAATTGTCCAGTTGGTATTGTGACTGTTAAAAGGAACTGGGACGAAATATCAATACCAGGATGTACCACACACACCCTTGTCCTTCCACAGTGCTTGGGAAGGGACAGGAGAATAAAATACAGGCAGTAGAGGGAAGTGGGGCTAAAAAATATGGAGGTAAAGAGAGAGGGGGAGCAAAAACTGGCACCGTCCCCACTTTGTCTGCAGGCGATCAGTTACCATGCCTCTCGCCCACCAAATTGAATTCCCGCTGCATTTACATGCCAAGTTTGACTTGTGGCCAGGCTTATTAAATACATTTGTAGATCATTTCATCTCCATTTGAAACACTCTGCAGAGACTTTTACATTTCCCTTCCGGTTTTGTTTGTGCAAGCTGTGATTCAAATGTGTGCAATAGGATTTTTAGACAGCAATAAATGGGAGAATTTGAGGAGAAACAATACTATAATCGTGTTTTGATCATTCATATATTGGTATTGATAATCAAGGCGGACATTGACGGTGATAGACGTCCAATCATTTGGCCTGTTAATGAGTTAGCGCGCCGACCCACTCGGTAAGTGTCCCCAAATGGAGCTTTGTAGGACTTTTTAGTATATGTATATGCTTTAGTATATGTATATGCTTTAGTATATGTATATGCTTTAGTATATGTATATGCTTTAGTATATGTATATGCTTTAGTATATGTATATGCTTTAGTATATGCATATGCTTTAGTATATGCATATGCTTTAGTATATGTATATGCTTTAGTATATGTATATGCTTTAGTATATGTATATGCTTTAGTATATGCATATGCTTTAGTATATGCATATGCTTTAGCATATGTATATGCTTGAGTATATGCATATGCTTTAGTATATGCATATGCTTTAGTATATGCATATGCTTTAGTATATGCATATGCTTTAGTATATGCATATGCTTTAGTATATGCATATGCTTTAGTATATGCATATGCTTTAGTATATGCATATGCTTTAGGATAGGCATATGCATTGGTATAGGTATATGCATTGGTATAGGTATATGCATTAGTATAGGTATAGGTATACGTATTTGTGTAGTATTTACTGTTTTTCCTTTTCAAAAAATATAATAAGATGAAATAGAAATGAAAAAAATATTTATTTGGTTGAAAAAGTCAAAATTAGTTCACTTTGGTTAACAAATAAAATCAATGCAAACTGCCATTACCTTAAGCTCTGTTAGCAAATGTTGTACTCATTACTCCAAGAATACAGTTTTGAAAATGCTCACAAATATCTAATGTTTTCATCCAGTAAGGGCTGTCCGTAAATGGCCTCCAGGCCACTCATTTAAGACCCGTGACCTACAGTAATGTGCCCCTCTAATTGAGCTAACAATTTCATGTCCAATCGCAAGCAATTGCATCAATAATCATGCAGTAATTGCCTGCAACGTGTCTTCCGAGTCCGCCCTGGTGGTGTCACATTTGTGGCCACTTATGGCATTTCAATCAAGTCTTATAAGAGGCGTGAGGCGTTCAAGTGTCTGTTTGTCTGTGCCAATGTTAAACAGGCGTATGGGAGCGCTGCCTTTGTCAGCAGGGGGGGATGCCCGGGCTACACCTGTCTAATTGAGTGGTAATGAGCTGTCGGGAGGATAGCTGAGGGGTGTGGGGTCGGGGGCCTCCCTACCAGTGGGATGTGCAACCCTCCAGGCATGAGTGGGCACAAGGTTATTATGCTCGACTCTCTTGTTTAAAATGGGCAGTGTATCTTTAAATATCATTGGCAATAAAACAATAATAATCATGCTGTGTTGTAGTTAGCCTCTTAAGAATTCAACACTTGATATATTCTAAATACATGTCAACAGGTTCCAGAAAAATTAATAACGATGGATATATAAGATAACTGTAATTTAAAGGAGTCAAATATATGTACTGGTTTGGTTGTGTTAAATTGGGCATATATTCTTATTTTTAAAGAAAAAAAACTCTTCAACATAGTACATTATGTAAGCATTGTTGATGTCTGTTTTTATTTTTTATGTGCTAATTTATGTGAATTTTTTACATCCAAATTTTCGGACAGGGTAATCCTAAATTAAAGACATAAAAGTTTATGTTGGGTATGATGTCTTTTCACCCATCATGACAAGTATCCCATTCATAATTGTTTTTCAGCAGTCAAGCTGGTTATCCAAGGCCATGTAAACACATTTGAAAAAACAAATTGAGCTCTTGGGACTTTTGGGTGTATTCCAATTCATGTAATACACTGTCCATTCACTCATAGAAACATATTATTCCAAATGTCCAATAAATAATAACAACATAATCAATTTAAAGTTAAATATGCAAAAAAAGTTGACAAACTGTTCCTCAGAACCAAAAACAAATGAGAATGCAATTCTCTTCAAAGAAACAAAACTTAATAAAAAAGGAATATCATATGAATTAAGGTCCATTGTCTCCAAAGTATAACAAAAAATGGGAATCATTTGAAAGGATTTATAAACTTTTCTAACTATTCATCCCATAAGTCAAACTCCTATAAATGTCTAAAATGTCGACTGGTAACCTTATGTAATGTCATTGAAGAAGTCAAATTTAAAAAGCTGAAAATTTATAACATATATAAAACATGAGATAGATTGTGTTGTAAATGTTCAGCACATGAGTAAATGTAAAAAAAAAGGGGAAAATGACATTCCTGTCATCATAAAAATAATTGAAAAAGGTTGAAAATGTCACTGTCGTTCATGGCCAACGTAAAACGGAAACAAAAGACAGAGTCAGGCTCTTGTTTACTATATTATAGTTTGAGATGAACCTTTTCCAATAGCAACACTGCATTAATGTGACACGCTAATCTATCACATGAGTCGTCCCATCTGGTTTAGCAATAGTGTTGATCAATTCAGTATGGAAGCACTTACAAGTTGGCTTTTGTTGTTGTTATTGCCTGTGCCATAATTTGATCCACCGAGGAGAAAAATGCTTTAATCCACGGCATCTTGGGTAATTGTCTCCTGGGAAAAGAGACGGTGCGGTGATGGTGGTGGGGGGGCATGTTTTGGGATCTGGCTGGGCTCCAGGGTGTTGTTCATATGATTGTGTTACATTGTAAAAACACTCTCGCTTGAACCAGTGTCTTTTTTTCACCCCAGATGACATGGTATGTTGTCTGTTTGCTCAAATTATTATTTTCTTTTGGGTCGCCTCACCTGGGTATCAACAATTGTAACTGCCTGGTAGAATTGGGCCCCGGTCGCCCCACCGTTGGCGCAAGCTTTAATTGAATCGACTTGAGTAATTATTTGAGAAGTAATACCGAGGCGAGGGAAAATAAATAGCCACTTTGCGGCGGGGAATGATGCCTGATGGCCATGTGTTGATACTCTCACCAGGGAGCGTGAGGAACCTGCTTTAGTGAGTTGAGTGTCTGATTAAGATTCACTCGGCGGAGTTTGTGGAGAGCACGTCTCATGGGTGCAAAGATGACGAGTTAGAGGGCCAGTTTTTTATTATTGTGCCCCAATCTGTATGAGATACTAATAGTTGGATGGAAATGTAGGAATGATGCAAATTTCAAATGGATTGCAGATACAATTTGGCTGAATAGAAAGTGCAATGAAAAGAAATGTATTTTTTGGGGGGAATGGGTGGCAACTAATTCAGGGTGACCAACCCCAGCTGCCCATATTTGGCTTGGATAGGCTCCAGTAACCCCGTAATACTAGTGAGGATACAGAAAATTAATGAATAATCAAATACATGTTAAGTATAGTGTTTTTTGTAAGTAAAATTGACATTGCAGAGATCCGTCTAAGATCTGAGATCAGTTTTGGATTGTGCGTCCTGTTCTGACAAATTCTAAACAAAAACAACTTATAAACCTAAAATAAAATAAAAATGGAGTTTGCCAATGTTATCATTGTAATGTATTCAAAGTAGATCTTTGGAAAACAATGATATAGTACACAGTAGTCATAGTCTTACCTTCTCTTTGCTCATACATAGCCTTTGCTTCCAAAGAAAATTAATAGCAATAACCTTTAATGTCGTTAACTTCAGGGAAATACAACAAAAACCAACATTCTTTACAAATGAGTCGACTAATAACAAAAATAATTGGTGATTTAAATGAATAGTTCCTGGTAGACATTCTTCACAGTAGTACATAACACACACTCATACTTCATTGCCAAGTTAAACAGACGCATGTTTTTGTATGAGATCAAACTAGCCATAACCCTGCTTGGCATTCTTAATACATTAAAAAGGAAACATTTTAAGATGAAATGTACATTAGTCTAATACTCCAACTACATTTTCTTGGCTGTGGATTTGGGAATTTTGTGCTTTCTAGAGGTCATCCAGGGCATAACATGCGTCTGCAAGTGTGCTTACCAGATGTTAAACTTCCCCCCATCTTCTTAGTGTTCCCACTTTGTGTTTACGTTCTGTCACGAGAGCCCTGTTGCCAGTTTGGCTTGACTACATTCCCAACTGCCAATACTTTTCATTGACTTTCTCATTCTTTTTTTGTGGCTTTTAAGAAGTACCGAACGCGTCGTAATGTTTACAACCCGCACGTCTGCGCGCCATCGACTCGGTGTTAACCCCTCATTACACCACCGTATATTACTTTCCATTGTTTAGCAGCCGTTTGGGTTTGACCTGATGCTAACGCACCTCTTAACCTTTATTCTCCTGATGTTTTTGAATGCATCTTGAGTGGAGGACGACTTCTTTTTTTTGCTCTGTTGTCATGGAGACTGCTCACGAGACCATGTGACTAAATATAGCGCCTCTGGTGTCTTTTTTTTCTTTTTTTTTAGGGGAGATAGGATGAGGTCACACTGTACCTAAGCTGCACACACGTGCACGCAACATAGTTAGATAAACCTTCCTGGTGTTCATGTAATTGTAATAGAACAATTGCAAATTAAAGCTACAAGTGAAATTGGAAAAATTAAGGCGTTTTAATTATACATCCCAAAAGTTCATTTAGGATATTTTTGTTAACCATCTGGGTTGGGCAAATCAACTAATGGATAAGCTAAGAGAATTAATAAATTTTTCAGAGTCCATTTATGCTAATAATTGTCCAAATCTTCATATTTGAGCTTCTAAACTGCCATTGACAATGATAATGGAAGCAGATCTTCTTTAAATAATATTCACAGCACAACTTTTAATTAGCTCATTTTGGAGTAATATTCAATGACTTTATAGCACGTGTCAAAGTGGTGGCCCGGGGGCTAAATCTGGCCCGCAGCATCATTTTGTACGGCCCGCGAAAGTAAATAATGATTGCCGACTTTGTTTTAGGATCAAATTCAAATGATAGATATATATGTATATTATATTTCCTTTTTTGTCCCTTTTTAAATCAATAATTGCAATTTTTTGATACATTTTTCTGTGTTTTTAGTTCAAAAATAATTTTGAAAAATCTAAACATAAAAATGCTAAAGTAAACATTGTTTTAGATCTATAAAATACTGAATAGATATTTTATTCCAGTTCTTTTGATCCATTTATTAAAAAAAAAAATCTAAATATCATATCTAAAATGGTCCGGCCCACACGAAACCGAGTTGACGTTAATGCGACCCGCAAACCAACCTGAGTCTGACACCCTTACTTTATAGTATAATAGTACTAAATCGTAGATCACATGATTGGGGAGGAGTTGACTATCAAAATAACCGTTTCTGTAGCGCAAAATACGACTTAAAGCAAGCAGTCACACAGGAAAAAAATCGGAAAGAAAACATTTCCTCAGTTTCTCTCCCTTATTTTGACCTCTGTGGTATAAACTACGCTTCAAAAAAGTATTGTACAGTTTTTCCTTTCCACCGTAGCCAAGTGCTTGCTCATATGTGCACGTTTCTGTCAGTTTTCTTGCTTGTGTATAACAAGTGAGGAGTAGCATTCTTGACCTCCTCAATCTGTAAAGTGCCTTCAGATAACCTCTGTTATAAATGGACTCTCTCTAAATGAATTTGACTCGACTTGACAGTTTATTTTTAACTGAATGCGCCGTATAGGCTAGTTTTTTTTCCCAATTTGACTGTCGAAAAGGGTTCGCCATCACTGCCACGATTTCCATGTTGGTAATAAATTGTTAAGCGTGTCAGCTGAGAGATTGTTTTCCTCCAATGTTTGTTCTTCACAGCTTTGGAGGCTTCACGGGTTCTTGTCATGGAACATTTCGAGTGTCTGGAAAGTGTCAAAATGTTCAGCCACACATGAAAAAACATCTTAACCTACTTCTTCTTCATCTTCTTTACTGGCTTCCTCTCTGTCCCTGCCACTCAATACTAACAATTTCCTTGTGATGTATTTTTGATGTGTTGCTTCTTCGAATGGCTGGCATTTATTAGTAGCCCGATCATGTTGTACGAAGGCCCTTTTTTAAAAAAAAGTTGGGTTACTTTGTATTGTCATTACTAGTCCAAATAAGCCATTTTGAAGGGTCCCTTATTCTCAAGCAATTTTCGCTCTCATGCCATTGGTGATGACGGCGGCTGTAAATAAAAAGCAGACCTTTCGTCCTTTTTGATGCGCCGCATGTGCGTGCCTTTGTTGCAGATGCTGTGGCGCAATCACAGAGGGGAGGGGTGGCGGCGGTGGGCAATCAAAACAATAACAACGGACCCTATTTGACAAAGCCCCCGGCTTTTCGATTGTCAGAAGATGTAAGCTGACTCATGCGCACAAGAAGGGCATGTATCCCTGTGGGCAAGGGGGAAAAAGGAAAAAAAATAACTTTGCTTTTGCTTGGATTAATTACCAGTGGTTAGCTTAACGTGGCTATTTATTTATTTAATGAAGAAATAATATATTAGACGTAAAAATTAGGGAAAGTTCCTGATCCAAGGAGGATTGGGTTAAAACTGTTGGTTATTTGTAAGGAAGATTGTGAGTTAAGATATTAAGTAACATTATATTGCAAAAAATATACAAATATAAAGCATGTTTTCTACACTACTGAAACAAACCTTGCAAAAAAGAAATTAAAATGAAAGAAAATTGTTAAATTTTTCACATTAGTTAACATGAGGTAAGATAAGTAACAAAATATTGCAAAAATATATACAAATATAAAGCATGTTTTATTGATTGCCACAGGACTGAAACAAACCTTGCAGAAAAGAAATCAAAACAAAAGAAAATAGCTTGATTTATCACATTAGTTTACATGAGTTAAGACAACAGGTAACAAAATATTACAAAAAATATATAATGAAAATAGCTTAATTTACCACATTTGTATGATTATAATGTTGCAATAGATATTTGGAGGTAGTACTTAGTTCCTGAATACATTTTCTTGATATTAGATCGGTAGTTGATATCGACAGAATCTAAAATTCAAGTGACTCAGACTCATATGTAATCAATACATCTCTAATATACAAATGCCTTAAAGCTACATGCTGAATTAAGCCATTGACTACCATTGATGTCAATAGAAATCCAAGCCATTTGGCCCAGAAGGACTTTCAACGTTAATTCTATATCCATCAATGACAGCCAATGAGTTAACTGTCGCTTATTCTTGCGTAGTAAATGCAAACGCCAAAGACAGAACTCGTGCAACAGTTGGTTGAATTGAGTGTCGATTGGTCACGCCCGAGCTCCACTCTGCAGCCGTGACCAATTGCAAGACTTAATCCAACTGTTGCATCACTTCGGCGGTTTCATTATGTGACCAAACCACAATTCTGACCACAAAAAAGGGTTGCAAAACCTTAGCAGGGAACATTTTTTTTTTTATGCCTGGTTGTCGTAGTTAAAAGCGAAAGAGAAATGAATGTACTCTAGCAGTTTGAATGAAGCTGTGCTTTTACAAATTTTCATCGCCGTTGACTATTTTTTTATTTTTTTATTTTTTCCCTGCCGGGGAAGTGCACTTTGAAGTCGGATAGAGTTACAACTCTGAGTGGGTGAACAGGCAACAAGCTTAAATGTATATTTGAGCTGAGTTGAATATGACAGTTTGTTAAGGTGGAGTGAAAATTTATATTCAGTGGTGGTTAGTTGTTAGCTTTTTTTTTTGTTGAAAATTCAGCACCTGTAGCCAATTTGGTTTTGCAACATGAAATTTAGTAGGCATACTAAAAAAAAGTCTTAAGAAGTATTGAAAGAAAACAGAGACAGAAATGTTAAGTACTACAATATGGAATAATATAAATTAATAATTGCATGGGAAAAATACTTTTGGTTGTATAAATTAATTATAATAAGGAAATAAATGTTTTTTATTCATAGCCTTAACAATATAGAAATTATAAAGTAGTACTGTATAAAATATGTTTTTGTTATTTGATAAACTCAACTTTACTATTTGTTGTTATATACATTCTAAATATTTTTTATGATTGATCATTATTCATTTTATAGTCTATATTTATTCACTACAAACTAGATTGATGAATATAAAATGAATACAATCAGAAATAAGCTCTTTAACTGTAAAATTGTTTTATTGCTGATTTACTTCATTTTAGTATCAGAAAGTACTCCATAAAAGGTTAAAATTAGAAAAAATATCCACATTAAAACTACTAAACTTAACAAATTTACAACTTAAATGTATTTTTGCAATCTGAATTTTCTGCAAACAATTAGGTCAAATTTCATTTGCACATTTAAAAGAAAAAAAGTATATTTGAAAGCATTAGATCCATTAAAAGCAGTACATCATGCTCCACTTTGGAGGTTCCACTATACAATAGACGCCATCTTATCAGGTTAAGACATCTTGCTCATGAGACGTCCCATTTTTAATATTAGCCATGGGAGACTATCTACCTAAAAGCAGCATAAAAGGATTAACACAGTGCTTCTTCTTTCAGATATAATGCCCTTTTATCGAGCGGCTTTGACACCGTAAAAAAAGGCTAATGATGACAATGAATGTCAACGGAATGAGTAATGTCGCGTCATGCTGTCGCTATTTGCATTCCTATTGATCGCGGCTCGTGCAGACGCCAGTTTGTTTTTCCTCGGCCGTGTTACTCGATCATCGGGTGTCCTGCGGCTAATGACCGTCGTCTCCCCGTAGGACGCGTGACACGTTCGCTTCACTGTCAAACTTGCTTTGCAATTATCGAGCAGGAAACCCAATAATTGTGATACTTTCCGTTCCTGACAATTTACACTGACCTTTGTTTGGAATGGCTCCAATCATTACTATTAAGTTGTGTCCATTGGTGTATTGTGTAGGGGGAGAACGGGGTTGGTTGTCAAGGAAGTAGATTGGTATACTTGTTATAACTAGGCCAGAATTGGAGGATAGATGACAACATTGTTTTGAGGGAAGATGTTTTTTTAATTTGAAGGTCTTTACAATATTTTTAGGTCTTTTAGACATTATAGTAATTCCAAAGTATGAAAGGAAAGCTAGCATTTTGATTCACATTTTCTAGATAGCCAGTTGCTTGCTTTTATTTAGGTTTAATATAGAATGGGGATGATTCTCACACAATCAACTCTTCATAGGTATTTTTTTGTAACTGTACAGGGCATAGTAAAATGTTGTTTATTCTCAGTTGTGTGTATTGCAGTTTTTGCTTTTACACAGTAACAAAAAACTGATTGTTAACATTGAAATCGATTATTTTTAATGTCACTAATTTATTGACTGTGATAGACATCCGACACATTTGAAATCGCAAATGAATGTTTATTGTACTAAAAATAATTGACTGCCACTTTCCCACTTCAAATGAATTGGACATTTACTCATGTTAATCTAATTTAAAGTCACATTAGTAGAAGAATGAATAAAGCCACATGATTGGATGTCTATAGCCGCCAATGGCATCTAATATCTTAATTAAAAAAATGATACATTAATTTAAATTTGGCTTCCTCTAGACTAAATAAATAAATGCTAAAATATGACAACAAACCCTGCTCTCCCCTACACTTTTCCACCTGTTTTAGACAACTGATATGACGTTATCATAACAACGATTAGCGATACCAAACTCTAAGTTGGAGCCTCTCAGACCCCGTCGCCATGGTGCCATCCCATTCAATAACAAACATTTCCTCTTGATGTTCCCCTACCTAAGCCCCTTCTCCTCCTATCCAAATCACCTGCTTTTACGTACGCAGCGTGATAAATTCCAGCCAGCCAAAAAAAGTCGAGTGTGCCGTAAAAGAAGTAAGTTTTCTCAACGAGCCGGGAGAAAGTTGAAAAGAATAACTTTCGCCTTTGATTTGCTACCTTGAGCACTTTTCAGTGAATTTCCTGGAGTGATAAGGGCTTAGCCAATGTAATCCTCACAGGACCTTTCTATGGCATGCCAGGAATCAAGAACACCCTTTTCCTCTCCGGCACACACAAATGTCAGGAAAGAAGGAAACGAGAGCTAAACTACGCTAACAATACAATGGAAGATTGGAATTGTTCATCGACTAATGTTACAGAAATATTACCACCATTTAAAAAAAAAATAATAATGAAAAATGTAACTTATTGGCTGGCTCTTGATGGCTATTGGCATCCAAATCTAAAGTTGACACGCCCCTTTTTCCATTGTGATATTTAAGTTTTGGTTATGGAATCTTAAGTATTTTGGTATATACAGGGATTTTTTGATTCAGGCAGAGTTATGTTCCCAAAATTGCATTGCAACCCAAAGTTTTAGGTGGGATTATTGTAATATATAAATTAATGTTGCCCCTCCCTCTTTCACACCAGTCAGACATGCGTTTAGAGACAGCTTAGTAAACCTACAACTCAACATACAACACAAAAACATACATGCAATCCAATGTATTACATTTCTTTCCTTATTTTTAGGTTAGAGCTGTTTGACTATGACTCTCTGCAACGTAAACTCTCTACTGTGAGCATTTATTTGACTAGTGGTTGAATTCCAAACACTGGCACATCTCAACAACATCTAGCCTAAAAATACAAAAGTAAAAAAAAAAAATTTCAATTACAGTGAAAGTAAACCACAAGTTGTTTAATGTGAATACTTATTTTGCAGGCATTCGACCAACCATGCGTTTAGTAGCTAGTGATTATAAATTTTGGGCGTAATCAACAAAAAAAAGTATATTCTGCTCTTACACAAAACTATCTCACTTTATTCCACTTTATTCCACGTTATTACACTTTATTACACTTTATTGCACTTTATTCCACTTTATTCCACCTTATTCCACCTTATTCCACCTTATTCCACCTTATTCCACTTTTTTCCACTTTTTTCCAATTTTTTTCACTTTTTTTCACTTTTTTTTTTTCTAACTCAACGACTGAAATTATTCTGAAACCCTGTGTGGAAAAAAATTGCATCTGTGCACTGAGCAAGAGTATCACTGGCAGCCATTTAAAGAGGCGTGAGAAAGGCAGACGAGCAGCGGGCCGGCCTCTCTCCGGGTGCTCGCTCGCATGTGGCCGACACATTTTTGCATCTTCAAACACAATATGTGCGGCGGTGTCACGGCGACATGTGACAACGTAACCAAAGTGTGTATTTCGTCGCCGCGAAGATGCTAGGCGACAGGAGGTAGTTGCTGTGTGTCACGGAAAGAAATCCTGAAGACTGCTGCCAAGATTTAAAATGACAAATGTTCACTGGAATGAAACAATGATCTGGCGGTTGTGGTGTTGCTTGCGATTTTATACAATGGTTCACATAAGTGTGAAATGGACCACACGGCATGATCGGAAAGGAAGTGTCCCTTCTTTATTGAGCTCCAGGCTTTTTCCAGCTATAAGTGGAGCCAGTGAATATGCAATTCTTGGCCCTACGTGGCCTTTTTCTTGGTGTCTGAAAGTGAAACGCCGCATCTCTTAGCGTGGCCCGGAAGCTCAGTCGGCAGCTCATGAAAAATGCATCTGCCGTTTTTTATTTATGTATATAAGTCTTCGCCTCTGATAGTCTTCATATCATATTCGTGTTGTGTCAGTGCGACTATTAATTATGTAGCAGAGTGCAATTGAGGAGACGATATTGGTGCTAAACGGCCCACGCCTCGCGTGGATTAAACACCTGATGATGAGTAAATATAATCAAGAATTCATTATGGATGGGTTTTATGTTTGTGTTACGCATTGGTTTCCTTTTTTTGTCTCAAATGGACGAGCTAGATTTATTTTGCATGAGTAAAGAATTGTAAGTCATTCACTTTCTTTTCTTACTGTCATGCTGCTTAGCAACCATGTCAAGTATGTTAAGCATTAGTGGTTGAATGTCTTTTTTCGTCTAATTTTGGAAAGTAACATCGTTATTCATTCAATTAACCAAATATTACACATTGTAAACAATCCATTTTCTTCTTCCAAATCATCCAATCAATTTTGACAGTGTTGATTGTTATGAAACATGATTTAGCTTTCAATTTTATGCTTGTATACCCAGCCACAAGGTGGCGCTAACCGCTATTCGCTGTAAATTCCACCCGTTTTACTGCTTTCAAATAATAGCTTTGCGCTCAGTCATCTTTCGTGTTCATACTCAAACTAATCAATAATAAAAAGTTGAGAGCTGTCCCAATATACTCATCCTTACCGGAATTAGGTCAGCCCATCATCAGTACTCCATCTTCTGCAATCCAATATTACTGCGAGTATTATGGCGTACGCACGCAGAAGCACAAATATCTTTTCACATAGCGCTCATTAAAACTGTTGGCAAACAGCCCAATGCAATCAAACATTGAATATATTTTAGTTGATGAGTTCTGCTCCATTTTTGGCATTCCATCTTGTAATTATTTCATTTTTTAATGTCGGGTGGAGGGAGAAAGACACTATTTGACATTTTAAAAGCGGTTGGAATTAATAATTACCCCTTCACATAACTGACATGAAAGTAGACCCCAATAAAGACCACCTAGACTTCTCCCAAATGTAGACAAAGTTAAAATTATGACTAATGTGATGATGTCAAGAAACAGAATGAATCATTCCATGTTGTATTTTTACTTTGTGAGTTTCAAATTCATAATAGTTGTGCCAATTTAACATGGGCCACTCCTTAAGTGCTCCCCTGCTGGGAACAAAATAGCCATCCCTGCTTTAAACATGACAGATTTATGATGACATTTGTTTAACCTCTTTATAATTAAATCATAGTAGTTCAAGGAGAATCTCTGCCGGTGAGGGACACTCATTTTACCCGTGATTTACGATCCACTTGACGCCCTGTCCTTTTTTTTGTTCAAGCTGTGTACATGATGATGTTTCTGCACCATTGACACCCATTGATGTCCAATCAATTTCTTGTGTGAAACGCTGGTAACAAATGATCGATTGGTCCTTTTGTGCCATGACTGAAAGACCGTGCAATTTTCTATGTCTTGTCTAACCAGGATTTCTGCCAGTTACAACTCAGGCGTAAAGTCTTAAAACCGATTCCCACCAGAGCATCCCCGAACCATGGCCCTTTTAAGACCTTCAAAATCTGGTCTACAGACCATTCTCGACCATTCCAACACAAATTTGTATAATTCAAGGTGGCACTTTGTCTAACCCATTTGAAAAACACTGCACTAGACAGTGTTCACATAAGATACGTGGTTACACCAAACTCTTCCTCATGATATAATAATTATTTTAAATCTCCTGCCCCTTGCCTCCGTTATTTTACCCCCCCTTCCCATTCAGCCTATGTGTGCACTCGCCTTGGCCCAAGACCAAAGCCTCCGTTCTCGATATAATCCTCGCCATCGATCAGACTTTGTTTACTCCGACGTGGCTTCTCTCTTCTGCTGCAATTAGGAAGCAACCTTGCACTTCCCCGCTCCTCACATCGGCTTTTATAGGGGTTATTTTTCTCCTTAAGTGGCCATTTTTCATGTTTCGGCTAGGTAGGCGGTGTGGGCGAAAGGAAGGGAGCCACATCAATGATTAGCTACCTTATTCCTTTTTTTATATTGATGTGAGATGTTTTTGGTCTCCTTTATTCTTGGGGGTCACTTCAAATTCATGCACTTAACTATTAATATTCATTTGTAGGTAAAGTGTTTCCCATTTTACACTGTAAAAAGTCATCTAACAAAGAGTAAACAGCTAAACTAACAAATATATCTTAGAGACAATAATGTGGGCATCCAATAATCTTGCTTTAGTATCATTTTGCAACAAATATTTGTCTGTTATGCAAAAAAAAAACCCTGAAAATTAGCCTTTTTTATAGGATCATCTCTTGTTTAGGAATTGTCCAAAAACAATCAGTGTTAAAGAAACTTCAAATGTTCTCCGCCTAAGAGTTTCTCCACTGTAAAATGTCTCTTTTGCATAATTCCAAAACCCGCATCACCCCGGCTTGATGTGATTTAGGGCCCCCCGCTTTCAAGGAAATTGGACTTAGGGTATGTAAGTTCACACTTCTCGCCTGCAGGCAATCGATTTTTCGTTTTTTTTTTTTTCTTTTCCCCTCTCTCGCTTTCTTTCTAGGGCTTCAGTTGCTGCTTGTTGTGAGTGTTAAACATGCTGTTAGCGTCAACGGGGTCACAAAACTCACCGTACATGACTTAGCTTGAAATGTAATCATTTGTTAAAATCTGTTGTAGGTAATATGCCATTCCACAGTGCGTTCAATTTTTTAAAACATGTTGAAAACTTGGCAAGCAGTCACATTAGAGGGTGTTAATGAGAATTCCTTTTATCAAGTATTAACTCACAATTTGAAATTTGTCCAATCTCATTTTACATGACTGAAATATTACTGCTTTTTGGTCCATCCTATGTTATATAATATATATGTGTTCAAAAGTTTGTCTCTGAAAACAAGATAAATGCTGCTGGTCATCAAATAGTATGTCTCCCGCTCTGTTTTGGGCGTTTTTCAAACTTTTTTTGATGTCCTACTAATGATAGACTGGACTAAAAAATATCATGTTCATTAGTCTAACTAGCATGTGTATATTATTTTTGAAATTGTGTAAACATTGGTCAAAACATGACACTGTTGGGTGCTTTCAACTAATATCTGTCAACCTTGTCAAATTGCTGGCCTTATTAATAATTGCAATTCCCCTTATTAAGTGATAAAAAAAACTTGCAAATGTAACACGGCACATATTTACTCACGTAGGACGGGTGCACTTAAATGTCTAAAATTTTGACCAAAAAAAAACGTATAAAATACAAGAAAAACATATAAGTTGACAGGTATGAAACTTCCTTTTTAGTCAATTTCTCCTTACAACTTTTTTGTAGCAATCCTCATAATATACATGCCTAATAAATTCCATGTTCTTAATTGAAGCTGAAATTTTAAAATTTGCTCGATAATTTCTCCCAAAAATAGCCCCTCCAAACCAAAGCAGCAGCCTTTCCAGTATTTTCGGGCTTCTTAAGACATTTTTTATGAGTCTCCGCTTACTTCTAACTGTCTTGAGGGTACTACATTTTTCCAAATTGTCCATAACCGCCCCTGAATGTAAAATTTCACTATGAGTTTTTGAGTACGGGGAAAAGCCCTCTAAATTTGTCTCAGCATGCTCGTGTACCCTGACAAGTCAACTCTGTGACATCACCACCTTTTCACGAGTCTTTAATGAATAGCTTACTTAGCAAACTCTGGGGGTGTAGGGGTCAAGTTTAAAGGTGGCGGATGTCCATCAGTCACCGAGGTGAGGGAAAGACCCTTCTTTGTCTAACTGATGTAGCTTATGGCTCACCGCCAATTATGTGTAACACTACTACATCTTTTTCCATATAAACTCAGACACTACCAGTGTATTATTAGACTGCACAAAGTTTGACAGCCTTCACGCAATATTGTGCAGGGGCGCTCCCATCACCTTCTCCCGCTGTGTCACCGTCATCTGGCAGATGGAGAATATTTGCTAGAGGGGGGTGTACTTTTGGGACCGCCGAGGGTCTCACCCAGCACTCGTACATTTGAAGGCGGGTGTAGAAATGTGTATCAAATTAACTCGTCGGGGCCTCCGAGCAATCACAGCTTTGTTATTTTAGGCTTTCAGGCGAAGCCAAACTGGATTCGATGGCTCGGCCAATTACCTGTAATTTTCCGAGCCGCTGCGCCAGCTTTCGCCGGGCCGGCTACGAACACTGGACCACTGTCTCTCGTTGCTCCCGTGGCAGTCTTCCGCCTTAAGTGAACCCCCCCACCCCTCTAACCCGACAAGTTCATATCCATTGCAGTAGCACTTTTTTTTTTGGAAATGTTAGCTGAAACCTTAAACCCTTGACTGTTATTTCTTTACCTGCAAATGTTTTTTTTTTTTTCTCTTAGACATTAATGTCAAATGATTTAAAGACTTGGCATTTTGTCCCACCCCTTAGCACCCATCTAGGATTAATCCTATAGGGCAGGATATCTGTTATTTTATTTATGTTTGTGCATGTGACTTTTCCCCTTCAGAGTCACTGAAGGAGAGCGAGCCGCTGGCAGTAAAATGCTAATTAAGTGCAGTGTTGCACACAAGGACGATAGAGAACGGATGCGTCAGTCCGTTTTAACTCATTTTGTTCCGGACTGGCCAGGTCACTGTGTACTTTGCTTTAATGGCACCATTAGTAAACAAACCCTTCTGTCGTTTAACCAAGGCAAAGCAATTGAGAACATAAATGAAATGGCTTGAATAATGAATGTAGCCACATTATACCTCTGATATAAAACATTTTTATAGGCGTTGCATCCCATCAGGGGTTTGATTCCCAACCTTTGACTATTGAGGTTTCATGGAATTTACTTAATCAAGATAGTCTAACCCTTTTTTTGCCTGCTTTGTAGGAAAATGTAAAGCATATAGTTAATGACATCCACTCGGAGGTTTAAAACTCCTATTCACGGAGATGCAACTTGTAAAAAAAACTACTATTGGCCCTCTTCTAGACAACTCTTTTGAAGCAGTGGATGAATTCCATGATGATCTGATAAGATGGAGCAGAACATGACTCCTGGATGGGAGCTGGGAACCAAGATGAAGTGGGAGATGTTATCAGTAGGCGCAAAAAAAGCCAACCAAATACTCTCTCGTGGCTGATATTGATCATATACACTTGTCTGTAACATCAAATCCATTAAACTAGTAGTGTCAGTAAATATCAATATCGTAATGTAAAGATATTCTACTATCACCTCATCTGGTACTTTAAGTAAACAACATTAATCAGAAACAAACTTAAGTCAAGGGAAGTGATAGAAAAAACAATCCTCCCTTAAAATAGATCTTCTTTTTAAACTTCCAAGCATCCACTTGTGCAGTATTTTTAGCCGGGTGAAAACCTCGTCATCCATCACAGTCAAGTACCCAAGCAGCCCTTACACCCACACAATGGCAGCACACCGTCACAACAATGTGACTTCCCTCACCGTGACGAAAGTGGTCCATCATTTTCTGATCACGCTTATCCTCCTCCATGTTGGTGGCCATTTAAACGACCAATCAAATTGTCATTCACCCCAAAGAGCTACTTGAAAAGATGCTACACGTATCTATTCAATTATCACTCGAAACAGACTAATACTGTCCGGCAAGAAATTGGACCACCGCCAATTGTTTTTTTTCCTGGGAACGCCTCTCCATTTGGGGGTGCTGCTCCCTGACGCCTGTGAAAGTGGACCCCCCCTGTGTATCCTCGCCATTCGATCCCATTCCCAAGCACTATTGCTAAAGACTTTACCGTCTTTGGTTTCATTGCGGGTGCAAACTTAGAATTTAGACATTTTTGAACAATATTCCTGCGGTATTACCTCGATTCAAAAGGCAGAAATTTGGGAATCAAGACATCTTGGATTCACATTGCTCAGTGATAACTTTCCACTGTGGCGTTTGTTTTGGGCTAAAATCAACATTAAGTAAGAAGAACTGCCCTGAAGGAAATTTGCTATTATGACATTTTCCATTTAACTAACTAGCATATTTGGGTCGGATAGCCATCAAATATCATAGAGTGGAAACCAACATCAGAGAGTGTGACGTTAACTCCTCCCCGTTTAACAATATTTGCATGTGTGTGTGATGGTTTTGTCAAAATATTTCAAGCAGAACGTCAGATTTTTTTCCTCTTGCTGCACCTGTCACTTCTTTAGATTTCATTACCATAACAAGCAGGGTAAAACTCTGAAGTAATTACTGTATTTGCATGAGCAGAGCCCTATCAATGTAGTACTTTGCTATCCCTTCACTCTGTATTATTAATATCACACTAAACAGAAGAGAATATACTCCCTCCCAACCATCTTTTTTAACAAAGGTTCATGTATTTCCACTCTTAACTTCTGGGAAATGTAACGTCATACTTCTGGCAGGAGGAATTCGACTTGTTGCCGCACCGCAACGAGCTTCTCCAAGTTCGCAGCCCCTCAGGATATCGGAGCGAGCCTTTGATCAAGGCCGAGTTTATTTGGAAGCACTTATGTCAAAAGACAATCTCTACCCGACACGATGTTGGCACACGTCGAAAGGAAGATGTCAAGGTCACTAATGAGCCATTAGTGCAATGTGACTTCCCTCTTTTGTGTTCTTTTTGCCATCAGACAGATGGTACTTGTGACATCAGGAGTTTTCACTCTAGTTCTATTGTCTACCACCAAAGTGTATGTGTAGTCTTACCTTGTACTTTTAATTGAGTGCTCAGTCACTTAGTTTTTCTGGTGATGTCATCATACTTTAATGAGACTCAGAGAAAGTAGTCGGATTAAATGGATCATATGAAACTCTTCCGTATTTTCATTAAAAACTAAAATTGAGGGGAAACCGATGGTTTTACAGAGCAGCTTGTTGCTAGAAAACCAGGTTAAGTAGATCCCTATCAAAGTAGAGCAGCGTTTCTGTAGGCCCCGTGTCAGGTTTCCACCTGAAACCCAAAGGTGTTTTCTTACCGATTTGTATTCATTCACACAATGGCCAACCGTAGCTCTCTTGTTTTCCCGAGTAAGGGGAGTGCAGACAAGACTTTTGTTGAACCTATCATCGGATACGAGCGTGTTATTTCACAACCACATGGTTTGTTCCGACTTGACAACCCCTTCCTCACTGTCCTACCTCTCTCCTCCTTTGTGCTTTTCTTTGGATTGAATCATTCCAACCTCAAACCCACAAATTAGCTGTTTAAAGTGTTTCATTTGTTCAGAGCCACATTGGATTTGGTTACACTTGGTTGGAATATGCCAAGAAACACTAAGTTTGGGTGCTCCAAAATGTGTTATTTTCTCACACTGCTGTCCATCATTATCACTAAGTATTCAAAGCAAATAATTCACAAACTTGATACCTTCTCTTTGCATTTTCAGGGATTTTTCCTGACCGTGTCCCCAGAGTCCATGTTTAAGGTGGCCAAGCACGCCTCGCAAAACAACAAACTCTTCTGCATGAACTTGTCGGCACCTTTCATCTGCCAGTTTTTCAACAATCACATGATGGATCTCATGCCATACGTGGACATCCTGTTTGGCAACGAGACGGTAAGTCGCCATCTCTATTTTTCACCCCTACAAAATAGTAAGTCACATCTGTGCAGCGTCCGACTTTCAAGTTCCAAACAGGTCGCAATTTCTGACCTCTCATATGCGCAAGGAACTTTGACGCAGCTGAGGGAAAAAAAAGAAAAACCCTGATTTATCGCTCACTTCAGCGTTTTGCTCTCCCCTAATTACATTGAGAAATGGCTCCGCCTGAACTGCGTCGTGTGTGTTTTGCAAATGCTTTGGGTTTTGCATATGTTGCTACTGTAACCATTTGCCTCAAGAATTTCTCTCACAACTCCAGTCATTATTGACTCTAATGATTCGAGATAATTGCATGTTTGGAGAAGGATTAATGTCAGAACACTCTGTCAGGACTCGTTCTCCGGGAACCAAAATAGGAGCAAACGACGGCAAACAGAGCAGATATTCACCCCTCGGCCGCCTCAAGCCGTGAGCTCGGCGGACTACGAGTGTTTGTCTGCAATGTTTTGACCCCTGTTAGCCTCCCCCCTTTACGCAGATGCTTGGTGGATGCACTCCTCATAAAGCCTGGCTTCAGACCTCGGTCCTGGAGTTTTTTTGACGGGCAACAGGGGTCGCCTTGTAAAAATTTACTTCAGGCCAGTCGTCCCATCCATTCATCTTGTTCCTTGAGCGCTTACCCTTATTAGCGCGTTGGGTCAACTGTGGTCTACCCCATCAGAATGAGCCCCCAATGGTCACTGGCCAATCAGTTAAGGCTACTTAAGTCTTCAGCACAGGTGTCTAGTGCAAAAACAGATTGAAACAGACTCCTCCCAACTTGTACTTTTGAGAACCTGACACAGAAACAACCATTGATTCCATTTTTTTTAATGGCGGCAGTTAATAAGGCCCCCGACGAGAGGAATGATTGCCGTCAGTTTCGCCGATAAAATGAGCTGTGATTTACCTACGCACTCTCCGGAGCGTAGGAGATAAAGAAGTACAGAAAAGAAGGGCATTGGGGATAGAAGCATTACTCTGGGGTTTGCATTGCGGTATTTAAGACTAACCGAATGATCATTAAGGAATTAATCTCCCTGCCTGATTAGGCTTTTAAGCGTACTTTATGCCTGCATGTCATTTATCTGCAGTATATCTGTGCTCTTTCGGGAGATATTATGATATCTTTGAGATTTTAAGGATAAAAAGTGCTTACTGGAACATTTGGAATGTTGACCCCAATGACTGAAATGTTTTTTAACCCATTCATGCCGCAAAAAACCCTGAAATTTCAATTCATACAGTATCTTAGAAATAGTACGTGCAATGATTTTTCTTAAGAGTTTCCCTTCAAAGTAAAACATTTGTCCTATCTATTAAAACCATGAATATGGAGGTGACAATTCTGAATCAGGGGGCGTCTTACATGAGAGAAATCGTAAAATTCTACGATTTTAAGGCAATTTTTGGGCTAAGGAGGTGGCTAATATGCGAGAAAACACAGTACTTAAGTATACTTCCAGATGGCTTCTATATAGGCACTTCAATTCCATCTCCTTTGTTGTAATCAACTCCACAACAGGTAACCACATTTAACAAAGGTGAAAATTGGCATTTGACAGATTTTAGCTGTGGGTCATTTCAAGCTGTTCAGCCAATTGTAGACCAATCACAAGGTGCCATTGAAGTGAGGCAAAAGACGCAGGAGGTGCACTAGCCCACTTTTAATTGAACCCGTTCTCTGTTTCTCTATGATGAGTCACCAGCCTGGAGAAGCATGACCTTCACTGTGACGTGTAGTTATGGAGCGAGATGAGTCACGGTGCATATTAGCTGTTTTCATTTGCTAAATGGAAGAGGGGGAAACAATCTGCTCTTATCTATCAATCTCAAACGGAATATAGTGAATCTTATAACTCCAAACAGGAAAAGAGCAATGGCACCTTTAGAACTTGGATTTCCTACTGAAGTCTTGCAACGTATTGCTATAGGAGGGAATATTTCTTTGACTTGGCCTTGTGAGATGGGAAACCAACTGGGAATTTGAATATTTCAGACTCTACCAAGGAACGTAGAATTCACAGGGCATGTCTGTGTGTGCTTGTAAAAAAAAAAAATAGGGATGTTAGAGGTGGCATTGCAATGGTGCTGACACCAGTTCTTCGGATGCCCGGCGGGCTTTCCGAGATGCCCCTAAAGTCCTAATTACTGCCGCTCAGAGTTTGGCCGTTCGCTCCAACAATCCTCTTATCCTCATAGAGTTGGCGGGAGCACAGTCCTTTGTCTCCCCGTGATTGTGTTCCCAGCTTTTGGCAGTCGGCTCCTGGGGATTCGCTGTCATTCCGGTGGTGCTTGGGAGAACTGGCAAACCTTCAAAAGTACAACCAACATGCACCATCTCCCTGATATTACAGGTGCAAAACAAAGTAGAAAAAGTGCATGTGCTTGTTCATGGAACTTCAGTCCCCTTGAGGAAATTAAGGCTTGGAACTGGGTGCCATGTTCAGTCCGGCAAAAACTTCAATCCCACATGATTGAGCATTGTCCATCTGTGTAGTTATGTCTTTCCAAATTTACTGTATTCAGATAAAATCCTAGTGCAGGTCTCAAATGATCTCAAATGACCACTTCAAGTATTAACAGCTGTTGGCTCTAGAGACTATTTCGGGATTCTAACCATGAGACACATGCTTACATAAATCGAAGTTGTGCGCTAGTAAAACTAGCTTTGAGAACTCCAATTTGGCCCCATTAGATATTAAAGAGTACTTGGATAATAAACAGTACTTAGATAATAAACAGTACTTAGATATTAAACAGTACTTAGATATTAAACAGTACTTGGATATTAAACAGTACTTGGACATTAAACAGTATTTAGATATTAAACAGTATTTAGATATTAAACAGTACTTAGATATTAAACAGTACTTAGATATTAAACAGTACTTAGATATTAAACAGTACTTAGATATTAAACAGCATTTAGATATTAAACTCTCTCTCTCTCTCTCATGAATTCTACAACTAACATGTAAATTTGACTCCAAGGATTTATGACCTTGAACCAAGACTGTGCACTTCCTCTTTTTGGGCATAAAATGTGGAATTTTTCGGCAGGTCTACCCATGACAGACTTGTGAAAAGCCGGTACAATACGTGGCTTCGGGGGCTGAATTTCTCCAAAGTGTTACTGCGATTATACTCTCTTCCTTGATGTATTTTTACGACTCGAATAGGTCGTCCCGACGGACATCGTAAAAAGACATGTCGAGTCACTGGATATTAGCGATCTTCCTTGAGGCAGATAACCAACTGACCTCCTGTCCTAGCGCGAGGTGAGATGCGCGATAGAAGTATTTCAAAATGATGAGGCCATCAGACTGATATCCAAGTCACTTGCCCACACCTTCGCCCCCTCTGGCGCAAGGTCCCAGTAGACTGAGGTTAACGCCTCTCTCCTCAACCTCCCTTTATGCAAACCCTCTATTCCGTAATTGCCATCGGATATTTATACACCGCACATGTTTCCGGTTGTTTAACAACCCTCCACCCCCCGCCGCTGCCCTTGTGGGAAACAGTACGACTGAGATGGATGGCGAGCGAGGCCACCGCAGGGGTGTTATGGAGTGACGGGGCAAGGGCACAGTTATATTTGGTCGCGTGAAAGCCAGGACCTATAAAAGAAAAAAACTAGCCGCCAATTCCAGTAAAGAATTTAAGCATTTACTGCCGTTGAAGGCTGAGAATTTTTCTGTTTCAGTGACACTGAGACCAAGACAAATCCAATCGATTTGGAGGACGATTCCTAAAGCATTATCATCTCATTAAAATCTAGCTTTTTTTTACTTTTGTTTATCCAAGCTGGCTTTTATTCCACTAAAAAAGGAGGAAGTCAATGAGTCTTTTTTCCTCGAAATGACTGAGCAAAAACAGCCCTTCGTCCTCCACACACATACAAGCGCACAATGTCAAATACAATTACATTGCTAGAAAAAGCTCAGGCTAACGCGGTCAAGTAAATTTCTTCCCGCATGGCCTTGGGGGAGTTCAACCTTTTCAGCTTATCAACTTTTATTAACCTTCACACTGAGTTGTGCTGCTTTTGATTGGCCTTCTTTAGGAAAACTTTACAATTGTATTTTTTTTTTGCTTCTCTTTTGGTCTCACCGCAATGTCAGCAAATAACCCGTCCTGTTAAATGTTCCATTATACTTGCATCCCATAGTCTCCTTTTGGATGAAATCAAGTACAGAAATTTGGCCTTTGTTTACCTTATTTGGGTCATCACACCCACTTATCTTAACTGTAGTAAGATAAGTCTTGTAATTGCAGAAACCACCCTCTTTGCCCTATATCATTATTTATTATAGTGGGTGTCTTTCCACTTTGTTGCACTTGTCCTTAATCTCCTACTGGATAAAATATCTATTCTGATATCAGGGCATTAGAGATTTGTGTTTCTCTTCACTTCGTTAATCCTGGTTAGAGTTTGTTGTTACACTTTCCATCAGAAGCCCTTAATCTTCTTTTGGATACATATTTTTTCTGTATTTATCGTGTAATGATTCTGTCACTTTCCTCATTACTACCCTTAGTATACTCTTGGATAACCTCTTTACCATTAGTAAGAAGGATCCTTTATTTTTATTGGTTGGGTCCACTTCAATTGCCCTTAGTGTTCTTTAGTACTTGTTTTCTATAGAAGCCCTTAATTTCCCATAGGATAAAATGTACAGTTTCTTCAGATTTATTCTTAAATTTAGCTATTAGAGGGACATGTTTTTGGTGTTTTCTGCTAATTTGTGGCACTTTCAATATGGAAAGAAGGCAAGTTAGGCACATATGCGTTTCACGCTTTCATTTGTCTCGCCATCAAATTCTCAACTGCGGATTATTAGCTTAAGCGCTCTAAAAATATCCCTCGGACTGTCTAATCCTCTGACAGCAGCAACATTCTCAGCACTCCTTCTGACAGCTTTTTAGCAACGATGGCCGCCTCGCTATCCCCATCTTTTACCTCGTTTGGCCCTGGCCAAAAGCATTCCCCCTGCATCCCAGCTTTATTTCCCCCGTTTCTCTCGACCTCTTTTCGCCACTTGGCGGGCCCAGATGTCACTTGAAGGAGTCGCCATGGCGGCGACAGCTGCGGCGGCACATGGAGCGACGTTGCAAATCTGTCGAGCGCAACAGCCCAAAACATGTCGTGTCACATGCAGAACTCACACGCGCACAAGCCTAAAACATCAAGTATTGACGCAGTGGGAACTTTGACGGGGTTTTGGTATTTATGGCATGTTATTTGGGTTTTGGGATTCCCTGTGGAGCTTTGATATTTGTTTTTTTTATTATATGATGTTCATTTGTGATGCAAAATAGTAAAGTTGTTTGGGGAATTGTTTATCTTTACACATTTTTATTTGGTTGTATTGCATTTGAAGTGTTTTTATTACTATAATAGAACCCAAACTCATTCCAATTTTGTATTAGTGTAACAACTACATCATTACTTTAATATCAATTTTCCTATTGATTTTTATTACCTGCAGTCAGTTAAACTTACAGAAAATAGAAGTTAAGTATATGCTTGCATAAAATAAAGGGATTGTTATTAGACTCATAATATTAAATGATACAAATGGTTCAATTTTGAGATAATGAATGATGGTGATATGATCAGAAGAGGGTCAAAGGTCACTGAGGTCAGAAATATAGAAATGCTTTGAATCTGGCTGCTTAGATGGAATTCTGCTCTTTTTTGTTTCTTCAGCTTGGATTAAAATGGCAAATTTATTACTATTATATAGCCAATTTATCATTGTAATTGTCATTCAATATAGTTACAACAGACCAATATTTATTCACATATATTAATTTATTTGCAATATTTCATTATATTGTCATCAAAAAATATCATTGTGTTTTGTTTTATTTAATTTTGATATAAAAAATAGTCGATTAATACACTTGTGTGTTCATGTGTGTGTTTGTGTGCAGGAGGCGGCTACATTCGGCAAGCAACTGGGCTTCCAGGTAAGTACTTCACCGAGCGACGCCTTGCTACTTTCTTCTTTATTTCTGCTGATAATGAAGTTCTTTTTTGGACAGTGATTGATGCGCTATTATACAGTCCAGGCCTCGCCGCAGTTGCCATGGCAACCTGGCAGCCGTCGCGTCTTCTTTGTTCAGCCGTCTCTCGCTCGCTCCGTGTTATGACGCATTCTTGCTCGTCCGACATCGCGTACAGATGTTATTCATTGAATTATTCTGAAAGCCTCTCGGGAAGCCCAAGCGTCGGACCGGCCGTCTTCTTTTTAGCCACTCGTCTTGGTGGGCTTATCTCCTGATAGATGAGCATTTATAAACTATCTTTAGAAATCAATGGATTATTTTTTCCATATCTCTTTTCACCAAACCAAATCGTTATGAATATTAATGTTGTTTTTTTAATCATTTCAATACATTTTTATATGATTTTGTACAAGAACTAAAAATGTTATATTTTCCTTATATCAAAAATATATATAGTATATAAATATTATATGATTTTGTACAGAACTAAAAAAAATACATTTTACTTATATATACAAATATATATATAGTATATAAATATTTAAAAAGTACATCACATTTAAAAAAATCGATAGTATTCTAATTTGTCATTATTCCATTGTCTACAAATCAAAATGACAACCCTGAGTTAGTTTTTACTTTTTTTTTTTTTTTATAAATTCCCGTATCTCGCTTTATTATTATAATTTCCGAAATCATTGGACGAAAAACTCCACTCTAATCCTATTCAAGCCTTTTAAACATTCCACAAATTGGCGCTTTTGTCTGGCCTGGAAAGTGTTTTGTCATTAAGCGGTATCATCTGACATGTTGATCCTTCCTTGTGAACGCTTTCAAATCAATTAGCAACGGAGGCCCTTTTTCCCATCGTTTTTTTCGTATTTTCCACTCCAAATGCTACACTTTTCATCCATCTGCGACCATTCACTGCCAATCTTTCCAAAATCAACCTCTATAGCCGTCAATGGCACCACATAAGTAAAACACCCCAAAAAAACAACCAAAAAACTACTGTTTCTTCTTCAGCCCGTTTTTCTAGCTGCCCTCCATCAAGCCATCCCCCCCACCCCTCTCCGTCGAGCCCCTTGTTTTATGTCGGGAACATAAAACCGGAAGGCGACAATGTGGTGAAACCTTGTGTGCTTTTGCGTGGGTTCTGTGGGGGAGTGCTTGCACTCCCTTTCAAGCAGTCATGCTGACAAACAGCCTCTGCGTTAACCTCACCATTAGCACTTACTTAGAGCGTCCCACCCGCTTTTTCCTCGGCCCCGTCGGGCCTCTCGGGGATGATTAAAGGACATTTAAAGGTGGAAAATTGTTGTTTTCGGAGGACTCCCCTCTCCCCCGACTCTTGAGGGTGCTTCAGGACCCTTGCTCAAGATGAGTTAATAAGAAAACTACATTGACAGGTGTAGAGGTTTTTATTACAGAAGTACGATCAAAGGTTGTAGTACATCACGGAGAAATTGCTCCACTCCGAGCGGGATTGTGCGATGTGAATATGTTGAAATGGAACACGTTGGGGTTTTCTTGAAAGTCATACCAGGGGAAATTTACTTAAAGAATAAGGGGGGGAAGTTTCAGAGACTTACATTGATATCTTGACTGGGAAGATATAGGTTTCGTTTGTGAATTTGAATTGGATTTGAGTTACAAGTTAGACATCCTATGAGCCCAGGTAACATTGAGTAAGAGTGAAAAAAAACACATTTTCTCAGTTAACATTGACATCTATATTACAAATATTCATTATTCTTCTCTCATTCCAAATAAATTGGACGTCTTTTTCCTTCAATGACAAACAATGAGTCTAAAAAAGACTATTCAAAAAGAATGTATTGGAATGAGATACTTTTTTTTCTGTCTATCATATATTTTTTTTCCATTCATATACTAAAAATAAAGAAAAAATAACATCACCTAATTAAAAAAATACATATTTTCCATTTTCAGACCAAATCTGAATGAATAAATCTATCACTGCATCCCTTTCTTTCCATTTCATAACATATAGTTTCTTTCCTTTCATCGAAATTCAACTCACATCATAAAACATATCATTTTCTGTATTGATCCAGCACACATGATGGATTACCCTTCCTTCACTTCACTTCTATTCCACTCTGTTTGTGTTTAGACGGACGACATCGGCGAGATCGCCCAACTGGCTCAAAAGCTCCCCAAGGACAACCCTTCCAGACCCAGAGTGGTGGTCTTCACTCAAGGCAAGGACGACACTGCCGCCACCACTGCAGGTAAATTGTCACCATCTCCCTTGTAAACCCAAAAATCCCCCCAAAACCTATTTTCCCTTCTACTTTTTTCGTATTTTGACAAGGTTTGCGAGACCTCCCCCATCTTGCAACCCCTGTCTTGCAGTCGCGCGTACACGACCGTGACAGATGTGCGTAACCGTGGCCTCAAATAGACCAACTCAATCGGGCCTCCCAGGCTTTGAAGTCGAGCCCAAGTATTGACGCCAGATGTCGAGAAAAAAAAAAAAAAGAAGGGCATTGATTTGTATAGAACTTGCAACTTGGAAGTACTCCATACATTTTTTTTCTCAGGGATTCTTCCCTTTAAAACCTTCTTCAGCCTTGAAAAACTTCATTTAACTCATTGGTGTTCAGTGATGACTAAAGACTAAAAAATGGGATCCTTTTATGCCCTTGTGCTTTTTATTTTTTGGCCTGAGGTGAAGACCACCACCAGCACATTGGCTTTTTTGCTACATTCATTGTCTTTTATTCCATTTTTTACCAGCGTGTTTTGGCTTTTATCACCCGTCTGCCCTTTTTGCTCAGGATAAAAGAAAGGTGAAAGGGGTTGTAATTGTTCCGATATCGGGAAGCGAGGAGAAAAATCGGCATTTGGATTCGCCGTTTGGGTTTTTATGAGATGATAGTTTGGGATTTGGGTTTATTGTCAGAAACGCCATCTTGAAACCAACATACGGAAGTACTTGGTAGAATAGGAAGGTTTAGGACTAAGTTTAATTTTTCATGAATATGATTTGCGATGAACATGATAATCTTTTCTCTCAAAAATGACAATTGCTCAATGTATTTTCTAGATGAGAAAATAAGTATATGGTCACTTTTTTCTCAAAATTTGACTAAATTTTACGCCCCCCCCCCATTTTTCTGTTTTTAAGGCAAATGACAACAATAAAATACATAAAAAATTAGAAATTGGCGAATATATCAATACTATTTAGTTTGACAAAAGCAACATCCAAGAAATACACCCAAAAAATAAAATACATAAAAATGTAAAAATTATAAAAATATATATTTTGACAACAGCGACACCCAAGAAATACACAAAAAAATAAAATATTTAAAAACCTAGAAATAATAAAAAATATCTATACTATATATTTTGACAGCAGCAACACCCAAGAAATACACAAAAAATAGAATACATCCAAAATTTAGAAATAATAAAACAAATATATCTATATATATATTTAGTCTTTGATTAAGAATTACAGGCTTTATTTTAATTCCTTTATTATCTCTACTGTCTAAAGAGGGGGAAAAGATAATCATAAAGACATAGTTTTGTTTACTGTTAAAAAGAATTGTGCTATCTTTACAAACAACTTAAAGTCCCTTTCGCACTCTGCGTTATGTTTGTCCGATAAAATCTTGGATTTTTCATTTTCATCGATTTTTCTACCTTGTCTGTGTACAGAGACAAATAAACAACAATGACACATTATTTTTCTTTACTCGTGATAAGAAAGTGCATCCTTCCTTTAAAAAAAACAACAAGCAAAAAAAAAAACACATTTCTCCAAGCCTACGTGATCTAACATTAAGATAAAAAATTTCTTCATCTCAACTAGACACCAAACAGCTACATACAATTGATCATATTTTCCCAAAACCCTCCAAAAATGTTTTTGTTTGCCTCAATTTGCTTCCTAAACTGTTGATCCAATCAAGCATGATAGAATTTTCCTCATCTCTCCGTCATAAATCATCCTGGGACTCATTTTTCCAGCCAAGTAGGTCAAGACTTGTTTGTCTGGTGGACATTTATCGGGCGAGCAAAAATGAAATCAAGCAATTAGCATGCATCTACCCTCAGTGTCATCCATCAGATGGAAACTATTGAAGCGGATGACCGGCTCACTTGCAATTGAATCGTATCCAGGGGGAATTCCTTCGCATAAAAACAAAACCGTAACAACACCGTGACATGGTGATTTCTACTTCCAGTCAATAAGCAAGTGACATTGCTTCATCGCCTGCTAATGAGCTTGTTCTAATCAGTCAAAGCCCGGGAAACTTCTGACGAATAGATATTCATTGTCATCGTACCGCGTCGGAAAAGCGTTCAAATGAAAGGGAGATGACGCTTTTTACATGTCACGTACAAAGGCAAACGTTGGAAACGCTTCATATGCTCGTCATTGGGATTCACAGCCAAATAAATGTCAACATTACAACAAATGGAAGGGAAAAAAAAAAGAAAGAGAATTAAAGATTTCCCAGAGGCGGTAGGCTAATAAATTTGACGGCTTATTTTGTTGGCAATTTGTCCTCCTGTCGAAAATTGAACGGTCGCCAACCTCGCCTCGTTACGTCATGTTAAAAGCATTACGTGGTGATTAAGGATGGGGGAAGATGAGTGTTTTGTTGTCCAATTAAAAAGTTGGGAAATAATGCTGACTTATGACGAGAATGCAAATATTTCATATTAAAAAAAGGAAATGATTGTAAATATTGCAAAATAGGAAGCAATATTAAGCCAAACCATGCAAATGTAATGAGAAATAAGAATACTGATGAAACATTTATGGCAAAAAAAAGCAAAATTTAGGCTGAATAAACCATCATTATTAATTAGGATATGCCATAGACAGGTTAATAAAAAGTTAGCAGTGATGTTGCAGTATAATATTAAAGTTTATAACAAAATTGTAGAAGAAAGAAAGGGTCAAATTTTGATTAGAACTCAAAAAAACAAGTTTTCATGTTAAGACTCAAAAAGTAAACTGGAGTACAGGAAAGTAGTTTGAACTTTACATTTTAAGTTAACTCATTGACTCAATATTAAATTGATAAAAATATAAGTTAACATTACACAAAATAACTTCATTTATCTTAACTAATCACTTAAGAAAACATAAGAATTTGCGTTATGCCATTATTTACCATAACAACTTATTCTAGGCCATTTTATTTTTTACAGTCAAGACTATCAGTTTAAAACACAATGTAAAATTATATTGAAAATCAAGCTCAAATAGAGAAAACATTCTTTTTGCCTATTTCAAGGGTCTAGTTACAATTTAAAACATCTGTTTAAAAAAAATTGGACGTGACATTGTTTACTTTCTACATACACTTTAACAACATTTAGTTTGTTTGTTGGTTTACAAGCTGCAATGTTATTCCACTTGAAGTGGAATAATCCGTCCGTATGTTGCGTGCGTCTTATTAGCCAAAGTCAATTACCGAGAAAGAAGACGTCTTGGCAGGGCATGTAAAAAACACTTTTCTTTCATGTTCTTCTCTTTATGTATCCGCGTTTGGCGACGGTCCTCGTGCCGGTGGTCGAGGTAATTACAGGCATGTGTAATATTTTCAAGTTGACGGTTGCGACAGAGAAACATATTGAATGTCGACTCGTTTCCCCCACGTTTGCCAACAAGGCGCTTTCTTCCTCTCACTGCGTTTTCGCATTTTTGGCCCAGAACGCAACGGGAAGTGTTCCAGAAGAAGTTTCTCACATGGAATGTGTTGTTCCACTCTGATGGGAGCGTCACGCCGTGCGGTCAAACTCATTTTATCAAGGGGAATTTCAGACGTGTTGGCCAAGGGTGAAAATCACAGGAGACTATTTGGAAATACATTTTGATATCTATACTAGTTTTAGCCCTCCTGTGAGCACCAAACTTATCTTTACAAGGGTCGCAGGTGGCGCTGGAGCCGATCTCACCTAACATCGGGCACCAGGCGGGTTAAATCGGCGGTCAGCCAATCACATGGCACGAATAAATGGACAACCAATCATAGCTAGGGGCAATTTAGAGTGTTCAATCAGCCTATCCTGCATGTTTTTGGGGACCAATCACAATTCAGTGTTCAATCAGTCTATTATGCTTGTTTTTGGGGAATTGGGAGGAAACTAGTGCACCTGGAGAAAACCCAACCAATGTTTATCTATAAATAAGGCACATGGAATTATAAGGCGTGGAAAAAAATAGGCTTTTAGTCTTGTAGTTGCGCCTTATGTTGCGGAAAATACTGTCATGATAAAATACTAATATTCATGTATTCATTTTCTGCGACTCTTATCTTATAAGGACCCAACAAGCAAGTATTTTTATATAATTAAAATGGCCTAACACTTATATCTTAATAACTTATGAATATTTTGGACAAATTGCCGATGCTAGAACACCTAAAATGGACACATAATATTAAATGCTCCTGAAAATACAAAACAAGCATACAATAACATTACTTTTTTACATATTCACCATATTTTTTTATTCATTTATTTGTCACTCACTCAGAGTGTTCAATCAGCCTATCCTGCATGTTTTTAAGGATGTGGGAGGAAACCAGTGCACCTGGAGAAAACCCACACAAGCCCAGGACAATCATGCAAACTCCACAGAGTACAGTCCGGATCTGGGTTCGAACCCTCGATCCCAGAACTGTGAGGCCGGATGCTCGAATGGCGAATTTGTGGCTTTTTGACACGTAACCAGCGGCAACGTAGAGTAAAGAAGCCCCCTAATTGTCGCGCTTTTGTTCATAATACCCTCATTAGCGCTCTTGTGTGGCGCTGATTAAAATGGAGGAGGTCTTTCAACAGGAGTCTCTTTGAAATTAGTATCAATTAAGGCCTTTATTAGCTACAATTCTTTTCAAAAGCGCCAACCGGCAGAGAACAAAACAGATGAATTAGGCAGATCAGACGTCGACGGTTCATTGAGGACGGAGCACGCCGACTATTTGATTGTTCCTTTGACGTCCACGTCGTCGTCAAAATCCGTAATTGTGCTTCGCCGACGATAAATAGACGGCCATAGCAATGGCGGCTAATGAGTTTAACGGGGCTTTTATAAGATGGCTTCCAATTAGATCATAAACGGGACCCTTGGCGGGGTCAAATTTGACAGCAAATTGCCGTTAATATCACTAATCATTTTGCAATTCAAGGGATGTTTTTGCTCAAAAGCCAACATAAATTATATTATGTGCAGACTCCACTTTTGATTTAATCAATTCAATTAAAAAAGTCGGATTAAATACAAATCCTTTGAAATCCAGAGCAGTATTTGCAGTTTTATTCTCTTTATGCAATTTAGATGTTTGTTTGGCAAATATAATTTGATATTTGATTGAAATTGAGAGAACAGATGTTATTTGGTTTACTAAACAACACTAAAGTATTAATAGTTAATGTTCTCATCCCAAGGCCAGTAGGATATTCCCCTAAAATATTGTTTTAAAATCAATCCAGCATTTATTCAAGTCAGACAGGCTATAATTACATCTACAAAAGATGTTTTTGTTGTTCACACTTTGATTTCGACACTTATTATTAGATTATTTTTTTTCTGCCCAAGGTCAAAGTCGACTTCAAACTTCAAAATATCTCTCTTTTGTGCTTGATTATTATTTTTAATGTGGCCAAACAATATGAAGATTCATTATCAAAAAAGCCACGTTTTCACCCCCCAAAAAATCAAATCAAAAAACGTTACCAGCATGATTAAACCGTGGTGCACGAGGACTGATATACTGACATTATTATGTTTATTTGAGAACATCGTGAGGCTGTTTTGGGTTTTCCCTTGTAGGAAAACAGTCTCTCTTAGCAAAAGTATGTCAAATGTATTTCAAATAAGTACATACGCCATATTTTTGAAGATATTTTGGATACATTTGTTCTTGTCAAATGAGTTACATTTTAGAGCAGAAGTTTTATGCATGATGTTTTTTGAAAATAGCGAATTTAAGTACATTGAAGGATTAATTAGCATATTTTGTGCACTATTAGGCACTCTGGATTTTAAGAGGCACATACAAATAATGGTCTATAGTAGTAGTGGAGTTGTATTATACATGTACTTGATGAAGCTGTGCTAAAGGGAATTTCATACAATGATTAACCAATATTTATCCATAAATAAGGCGCATGGGATTATAGGGCGCGGAGAAAATTGTGCCTTATTTTGCGGAAAATACTGTCATGATAAAAACTAATATTAATTTATTCATTATCTGAGCCATATACCATACATGGACCCAACAAGAAAAACTATAAGTACATTTCTATAAGAATTTCATCATTTAAGGAAAATGGAAATACTCTCTGCCCTGGATTCCAGCAAAAACTTGAATTTAAGAGTTTAACTTTTTGGTGCTCATTTTTTAGATGGCAAGGTGTCAATGTTTCCCGTCGTGGACATCGACCAGAACGACATTGTGGACACAAACGGAGCTGGAGACGCCTTTGTTGGAGGTACTTTGAGTTAAAAAAAAGAACTGTCTGCTACACATTTTTATTGTTTGTTTTTTGGGAGATACATGTCATGGGGAGGCTGTAATTAGCTGTCCAAATTTGAGTTGTCTTCTTGTCCTCCACAGGGTTCTTGTCGGCATTGGTCCAGGAGCATCCTCTGGACGAGTGTATCCGAGCCGGACACTATGCCGCCAACGTCATCATCCAACGAGTGGGCTGCACCTTCCCGGAGAAGCCTGACTTTAAATAGACGTGTCACGCACGTCCCGCACCTCATGCTTGTCACATGTGTGTGCCAGTCAGGAATTTGATCTACCTTTTTTTTTTCTTTTGTTTTCTACTCACAGTGGCCATCAAGGAAGAAGTAAGTGCTAATAAATAGCTGTTGTACCAGCATCAATTGAATGGGAATTACTATTTTAGCTTTTAAGTCTATTTTGTAGCAGTCAAAACATTAGGTACACCTCTTCACTAAAAATAATTTAGAGTTTAATTCATTTGATTTTATAGTGTATTTTCTTACATATTAAAAAAAATGAAGTGACATGAAAATTGTTATTTTTAATTTTTAAATGATTAGGAATTTACAGTAATCGTGACCTCACTTATCGTGAATTCCATATCTGATTTTTTTTTCTGCTAATAATTTTAAAAAGGACAATTTTTACAGTTCATAAAAATGTGAAAATCCACTCTGAAATTCGCAATTTTCCCATGATTGCGGAAATGTTTGACCTACATTAGCCGCGATTTTCGAGGGATTACTCCATATACATGCAAATGTTAAAACTAACTTTTTTTAAATTAAATCTTAAATAAATTTAGTTTTTAATCAAGTTTGTTTTTCAATGAAAATGTATTGATGAATATATAACATATTGTTATTATACTTAATGTGAAATTCACCCTTTTTCCATTTCACTTATCCTCACAAGGTTCACCGGGGTGCTGGAGCCTATCCCAGCCGACTATGGGCAGTAGATGGGAGACACCCTGGATTGATGGCTAACCAATGGTAGGGAAGAAGGAGATGCTCACACTCATACTTAGGGGCAATTTAGAGTGTTCAATTAGTGTACTCTGCATTTTTTGGGACTAAACCGGAGTACCCGGAAAAAACCCACACAAGCTCCACACAGGATGGTCGGAACCCAATGGGGATTAAACCCTCAATCTCAGAACAAATGCAAATGAAAATATACACTTACTCCTATGTATTTTTTATTGCAATATTTCAAAATATACAACTTGAAATTTGAAGTAAAAAGACTTAAGTCTAGTCAACTTAGTAGACAGCTGCCAACTAAATAAGAAAAACAAAAACCTGCTTCTTCCTCACAGATGCACACTGAAATGAAAGAGGGGGTTTGGGGGAAGTGGGATGGGGATTTGAGGGGGGGGGCATTTGTGATTGGGCAAGATCGCCACTCACATGGCAGCTGGCTCATTGGCCTCCCTTAAGATGACAGATGGCAAAAGACAAACAAAAAAGGAAGCAGACATGATTAAGTCATGACAATAGAGGGGGGAAAAATACCTCTTTTTGTTCTGTGCACCTCTCTCACTTTCCCAGTTTAACTTTTCGCCTCGCTTCATTAACCTCATGTGGAAACACAAGTACCGTAGCAATGTACTGTACACACTGCAATTAATAGTTTAGCGTCCTAGTCTGCTTTTGTGGGGACCAGACCAGAACACATTTGTGCTTTTTTCCCCCTTTCATTTCAATTGGAAAAGTAGATTAGAGATGTGATTTGAGTCGTAATTGAGGCCCTGGATGTTTTTTTTTTTTTTTACTCCGCAGATGGGCAGGACTGTTTGTGGGATAGTTGGCAAGGGTTGGGAAATAGACTGGGGGCGGGGCAGGGGTGTGACGGTGGGCTCGGGGGATGGATGTGGGCAGATTGCAGTGGTGGCACATGCTCCTCCAATTGAAATGATGGAGGACCCGCTGGGCCCCCCTGGCTTGACATTCATTAGAAAACACAGCAGCCTCTCTATTCTTTAAGCCCACCTGCCCCACGGCCGCATTCGCACGTCTCATTTGTAGCCAATTAACAGCATGCTCATTGAACGCCATGTCCAGCGCGCGCTGGAAACATGACAAACTTATGGCAGCCCACTGAAAGTGAAATAAAATAATAATAATGTGACCCGCAGTGTCCTTTTGGATCACGTCACTGATAGTTTTTTTCTTTCATGGTCCTTGTTCTCATCTGTGATGCAATGGTGGAAATACTTTTTTAAAAGCGCCTTTTCAAGTTATTCACAAATATTTTATATCTTAGAGACTTTAGTCTCGTCTTGGATAAAGTGTGTCCCATTTATGTGGAAAGGCTTTATAAATAACAAATGCTTTTTAATTTATTCCATTAAATCCACCACAGATTTGTTTTCCCTAATGGCCCTTAGTCTCTTCTTGGATGAAATGTGCCTCTTTTCAGGAAATGTGCTGGCTCTAGTTCAACAAATTTATTAAAAATCTGCATCTACTGCAGCTATCTGTTGCTTGATGTCCTTAATCTCCTTTTGGATAAAATGTATCCACTTAAATGCGGAATTGCTTCCAAATTTAGGGCCCATAGTGTCTCATATTGAATATGTCTGTTATGAGATGAAAATTCAGGAGATTCAATCAACAAATTTAATAATAGTAATTATTTTATTTGCAAATTTGTCATCCTCTTTGGCCGTTTTAGTAGTTTAAAACGTGTCAATTTAATATGCTTTTCTAATGATGTATTTGATCTCTTTTTAGATAAAATAATGTATTGCAAATGGATAGTCATCCTGTGCCATTGATTTCAATAGTTAAATAAACACACAGTACTACTAGATGTCAATGTCAATTCCATTTATTATTCCACTGTTTTAAAATATGAAATTGGCTTTTTAGGAATAAAACCATGGGAGGCGGTAGCTGAAATGACAACATCCAAGAATTACTGATCGAAGGGGGTGCATATGATAAAGCATTCATATTTTTCACATGCAACTTCTGCAGTGGAGCTCAATGGATTGTGCAGGTGAGTAGCTACAGAGTAATAATATATGTGAAGTACTCCAGTGAAGGAAGGAGGGAGGAGAAGGAGGACGGAGGGAGGGATGGGGAGGGAGGGAGGGATGGGGAGGGAGGGAGGGAGGAAGGGAAGGAGGAGGCGGGGGAGGGTACCATTTTGTCACAGGCTGCTATGTAGATTAACCTTTCAATTAGTTGTTATCAGCTGCTCTCCACGCGGCGAGCTCCGCATCTCGGATTATGTCTCCTTCTCCGTCTATTTGTTTTTCTCACGTCACCATCATGGAGACGAGGCGACTCTGGGAAACTTGAGGTAAAAATATGTGCGTGTGTGCCTCCCTCCCCTGCATGCAACTCTCCACTATTTTGGCTGCGGGGATAATTTGCGAGTTTAATGGCGATAAAAAAGAGCGACTCGCGCGTGCCTTCTTCGCGGTGCGTTGCGCGTCTGGGACGTTCACTGTCATCGCCGAAAGATCGGAAAGCACACGAGCGTGCATTTTTGAAAAATTGCATAACGAGGCGTTTAGGGGGAAATTATCGGGGGATTAACGGTGGGATAAAACGCTGGATAAAAAAGGGAGGTGGTAGGTGAAGGTGCTGCTGGTGGTCGCCTTCACGACGAGCGTTCACACGTTTTTACTTTACCCTTCCTCCCGTAGGAGTCATTAAACGCGCCACATTGGATCGTTGTCCCACTTTTTCTTTATCGGCGTTTACGCCGTAATGAATCATTTAAGAGTGTTGGAAAAAACCCAGTCACTTTAAAAGAGCGACCAACTGTTTCAAGGAGGAATGTGTCTATAAGGTGGAGCAGCGCGATGATGTTGTTTTATGAAATAGTCGGCTCGATCTGTAGTAGCACGGTGTCGAATGACAACCGCGTGCACGTGAGAGCCAACTAAACACGTTTAGCGTGTGAATAAAAACGTTTTCTTCGCTGTTTGCGATAAGTGGCACGGAAGCGACCACGGAGCCACCTTAAGGGGCGGGTCAAGCGCTTGGGAAATGACAGGTCAAGCAGCCAATAGCGTTGGCTCTTTTGCAAAGATTGACAGGTGCTTTATCAAACCAGCGATCGGATGTCGTCCGTTCACAGCCAATAATTAAGTTGTTAGGGGAGGGCACATTAGTGTCGGTGAGCTTTAATGAGACTCCATTGGATTGTAATCAGCGTCATGTCGGATTCGCTGTAAACTACAACAGTGTAACAAAATGGCGACTCTTTAGGTGACGACACTTTTTAAGGCTGACATTTATAGTGCGATTGTCGTGGGTTGATTTTTAATGCATTTTTCTTTTCTTATTACACACTTCGGATCGACTTCGACTGCAAGGTTTGTTACTAACTGGTTATTACGGGGTTGATGTGTTGCGATGGTGCGATTCGCCTTCGGCGGGCGGCTGGCAGCTGTCAGGGGAGAGAGCATCGATTGTACGGAGTGGCGTTGAACACTTTGTTGTGGCGGCCATTGAGCTGTCAAAAAGTGGCGTGCGGGGCAGCTTTAAGCGTGGAATGTCCATCTTTGTCCGTCGATCTTTTTGTGCGCTTGTCGCGTGCGTCTTACTGCGGAGATTTTAGGATCGGAGAGTTTTTCCCGGGATGTGGATGTGTTAGAAAAGCAAAACTTGCAGCCGATCGTTGGACTTTTTTGCCCCACAACACCAAATAAATGTGTGTTTTTAAAACTTGACAAGTTACCCTGACATCTAGTTTGGAATGCAGTGTCATATTCTATTTAAAGATCATGCTCTGTTCCGAGTTGCCACATTAATGTTCTGAGTCGATTTGAGGAGTAAAGTAAAAAAAAAATAATAATAATAATAACAAACCTTCACACCCATACAACATTAAAAACTATAGATCACTTTTATTTTGATTTTCTTAATTTTCACAAATATAGTCATTAAAATTAATTCTAAATAACGGTTAATGCAAAGTGCACATTTCAAATTAACAATAATGTTGTTAATAAGTAACAGATCTTAAATGCAAATCAGTAAAAGTTAAATACAACAGAAGTGCATTTAGGGTGAAATCCCATAGCTCACCACTAGGGGGAGTTTACATTCCACAAGTGGCACTGGTGCCAAATTGACAATCTGTGCGCTTTTTTAAATCTATGCACAAGTTTCAATATGTATTTACACTTTATAATTGGTTTTACATAGCCCAAAGACATTACTACTAATTCTAGTACTACAGTATCCCAAATTTAGATGCTATACAGTGTTTATAACTAGCAATTCCCTTTGTATCTAGTTTATAGGCTGGTCATGAATATTTGCATAATTAAAAAAAATGCATTTTCCTCTGCCAGATTCCAGGTGGGACTAGATCACCCGCCTTCCCGCTTGTGGAATTTATCGTTGCCCGATTTTCTCCCCGAACGTCCGTTGTCTTAAGAAGTGGGATTTGAAAGCCAATTTGAACGGCATTGTGGAACGTACCTTTTTTTGACCTCCCCCAAAGGATGTGGATTTACCCGGTGGAGCTTGGCAGCAGATGGGATTCCGTATGGATGGCGTTTTTGTGAGGCTCCCGATCCAACCATGGTGAAACTCGCCAACCCTCTGTACACCGAGTGGATTCTGGAGGCCATACAGAAAATCAAGAGGCAGAAGCAGCGGCCCTCGGAGGAGAGGATTTCCCACGCGGTGGGCGCGTCGCACGGACTGGATCGGAAAACGGTCCTGGAGCAGTTGGATTTAAGCGTTCACGATGGCTCTATTCTCAAGGTTACCAACAAGGGGAGCACCTCGTACAAAGACCCGGGGAGCGCCGCCAGAGCCATCTTGCCTCCTGTCTCGCCCGTTTCGTCCGTATCGTCGTCCAAGGAGTCCCCGTGGAGTTCCAGTGACCTCCGCCACCTCGATTGGAATAAGATCCTCTGCAGGGCCATTGAAGGCCTGGACGACACACACGGTTCTTCGCTCAAGAGCATCGAGAGGTACCTCCGGAACCAGGACGATGTGGCCGAGGCGGCCGACAACCCGGCATTCCGACAGCGGTTGCGGCTGGCGGCCAGACGCTCGGTCAACAGCGGAAGGCTGTTCAAAAACGGACCGCGGTACCAGCTCGCCGGGCGAGGAGGCGTGGAAAGGAAGATGCCCAGGTGGTCCTTGGCTGCCCCGTTGTTGTTGACGTCAGTGACGCTTCTGCCCCACGAGCGAGAACAGGTATACTTGTGGGAATTTAGGTATTTTGTCATCACCAGGAAGCACTAGAACAGGGATGGGCAAACTTTTCGGCCCGGTGGCCAAATTGACTGAAAATTTGACAGATGGGCTGGTTCAGCACAAGATATGATACATATAAAAAAGTGCATCCGTTAACAGTGCATATGAAACATAAACAGAAAAAAAGGACAAAAGTATTAACATACTCATCATTCCTCATTCAAGTAAAAAGTATAAAGTACAAAGTAATGTAAAAAGGAATGTATTAAGAAATATTAAAATGTAATTTAAAAAAGATAGAGGGGCTGTAAAACATGAAAAACAAATAAGAGGGGACAGGGCTACTGCCACTGGCTTCCGCGTGATGACGCCATCTTTGGAAAAAAAAAACATTTGGACAACGGCGGGCCGGATTAAAAAGCCTTGCGGGCCACCTACGGCCCGCCGGCCGTAGTTTGCACAAGTATGACATCTAAATAATTACCCACAATAGTGTCCTTTTTTTCCCACGCGACCGACATACCAAGTTATGAGGCTACCAATAGTACGAAATTAACTAGTTTGCACAAGGATGTAGGAATTCGGTGTCACGTATCAAAAAGGGACCACTCATGAGAGTGAATTTATAATAAGCACTTTCTACACATGTTGCTGACTTCATTATGGCAAACTCCACTCGCTCATTTGCTGACACCTGTCACGTAGCAGGACAGAATGTCGCTTTTTTTTTTCATGTCACACCACTCAGGAACAGATTTTGGTGTATTTGTTTTTCTGGTACACGCTCCTGTCAATTCTACCTCGCAACAACTTCACTATCTGTTTAGCTAGTATTTTGCTTTACTCTGAATAAATCCAAAATACTTAGTCATAGTATCTCCTGTACTTTTTTATTTTTGGTGTGTAGAACTTTGGCTCTGGGTCTCGTACCCTAGAATGGATTTTGTTATGTCGTTGCTGTTTAAATGTTGACTAAACACTTTACTGTGTGGCTCTAGTGGGATAGTGTTGCTGTCTCTTGTCTCCATAATAACAGAGCACTGATAACCAGGAAGTCATGCTGCGCTTGTGTGGCAGGCACTTTGCTGTAGGCTTCCCACATGTTACATAAGCTCAGCCAAAATGACCCATAAAGGATGAGGTCTAATGTCTTATGAATAGCTGCATACATATCATTTTTGTCAGATAACAAGTTAAGGTGCCTAGAGGACTGTGGTGAAACCAAATATTATGATGACTTTATAATTGATCTTCCAAACTGCTCTAATTGCTTTAGAAGTGCTAAAGCCAGTGTATTTCTCCGGTGTATAAATTGAATTCATCCCCAAGGGGCCCTAAAAGGATTGTCCTCAATTCCTGTGAGGTGCATTGTTTTCTCGGCATTAAACGCCTCAAGGGTGGTTGAAGGCGTGTGCTGAGATAGAGTTTACGACAACTGGGTTCCTTCTTTTTAACACGTCTAGGAAGAACAATGGTTTAAATGACAAGTCCTTGTCAAGCACTGAAGATGAAAGCCAAGAAGAAAAGCACCAATCTGTGACAGGGTTGTTAAAAATCATTGCTATTTCCGGGAAAGTCCTGGAGGTCGGCCTGTTTAGGTTTTAAACTCTTGGATCTCGGGGATCGTAAATAAGTGCTTGAGGGAAGAGGAAGCCATTGGTTTGTATCGACCAGATCAGACGAGTTAGCTTCCAGGCTATTGTTGTTCTCTAAGGTCTTGTCATTGGATGTCAGAAATGGAACGTTAACATGGCGTGGCGGAAAATATGATCAATAGAACACTTGAATGAAACTTGGCTTTGAACTTAGTGCATTGTGCAGTTGATTAAGTCATTGACTGCTGCTGATAGTGTTCCATCTATCACCATCAAGGGTAACAAATGCCACTAAAATGACCAGCCATTTGGATGATTTAAGCAGTTTCTCTTGCCTAACATCTACCATTTCAACAGTATGTGTGAAACATTATTTTTTTAATAGATGTGTCAAGGTTTCATACATTTCCAAAGATGTCACCTTTCTTCATGCCAGTTTCACTGCGAATAATCAGGATATGACGCCTCTAATTCTAAGACTGTCTATGACCCCCCTCAAAAAAAATAGATTTTAGTCCCAAAAAAAACAACAATGTGGAACCTTTTGTACCATTTGACATCTCCAAACCCAGTCAATGTTTTTTCCATTCACTCAAGTGTTGCAACTGTATGGCCTCACTTTGTGGACACGCAATGACTATGTTATGTGTTGATAAAAACAGGTACTTTGCTGGTGGAAAAGAGCAGTGTTTGCTCACAGTATATAAGAGTCTGAAGAGACTGTGCCAGGAACAAAGGCGAGGAATTGGACCCCCCCGCCCCTCTCCTGCTGTGTTATGCAACCACTTGAGCTCCTTTTCCACCAGCACCAACGTTCTATTAGAACCCCACCCCCTCACTCAGGACAGTCTGCTCTTTTCATGCAGCATCATTTCCTGTAATGTACTTAATTTAGACTGCTCGAGAAAATCATCAGCGTCGTAATTCTCCTTTCGGTTTTATGTAAAACGTCGCTGCCTGGAATAACTCTTGTTCCGGGAGTAGATATGATCACTTAGTACGTAGGAGATGACACCATGATGAACATTTTCTTGCATTTGAATTTGTTGCTTGTGTTAGTTGGGTCTTGGAAACCAAATCTGGCATTGAAACCTTTTTTTATCCACTGGGATTTGTTTATATTTTGTATGGTATTTAGTCGGCAGTTATTTATTCATCCACTACAAAACCTCCCTGAAAGTTGTCTACCAAGGGTGGTTCCTGCGGGGCAAAACACAGGTGGTGTGCAGACTGGCCTTAAAGCACAGACGGAAAAACTCCTAAAGATTCTTTGTGCTCATGTCTTGAGGCGGATTATGTCATATGCAAAAGATTTAGGATTTTTCTTTTTTTTAAGCAGCAGCAGCAGTAAGGGAGATGGAAAAACATACCAGGCTAATTCAAAGCAGAGTGACGAGGTGTCTGAAGGCAAAGCTTCAAAAGCTGGGCATGTGAAAATGAAGGCACTTTTGTACCCCATTCGTGGTTCACAAATGGTTGCTTCCGTTGGCTTGTATGGTTTTCATATCATTTTTAAGATTTTTATCTGGTTCTGGTGTTACTTACATGGGAGTCAGAGTGTACGATGCATGCATGTTTTTTGGAATGTGGGAGGAAACCTGGAGTACCCGGAGAAAACCCACACAGGCCCGGGTTAGAACATGCAAACTCCACACAGGTGGACCGACCTGGATTTGAACCCAGGATATAAATATTATATTAATATAACCCATATACACACATATACACATACATATACATATATACACATATACACAATTACACATATATACACAATTACACATATATACACAATTACACATATATACACATATATACACATATATACACAATTACACATATATACACATATATACACAATTACCCACATGCACATATATACACATATATACACAATTACACATATATACACATATATACACAATTACCCACATGCACATATATACACATATATACACAATTACACATATATACACATATATACACAATTACCCACATGCACATATATACACATATATACACAATTACACATATATACACATATATACACAATTACCCACATGCACATATATACACATATATACACAATTACACATATATACACAATTACACACATGCACATATATACACAATTACACACATGCACACATATACACAATTACACACATGCACACATATACACGTACACACTTTAAAATGTGTAGAAATGCCATCAATCAGTTCAAAGCAAGTTCCTAAAAACTACTTGAAGTGTTAAAAGGTTCCATTTATAAAAGATGACCCAAATCATGTTTGTCTGATTAAACCCACATATTTTTATCGGTCGCGTGTGGTTGTTTCAGGGTATGCAGTAGCTGTTTAATTAACTGCGTGTATACTTTAATGAGGATTCCATTAGACTCATGTTCCCACTTTATGCTCATTGTCAGCCGACAGGAGGTGATAAAACTTGCCCATTGTTTTTTTTAATTTCAACAGAAGAGTGAAGATAAACATAACCCCTTTCAAAGGAAATGTATTTAAAGGAGATAAATCAACACAAACCTCGCCTGACACTTTTTATACATGAAGAAGCAATAACTTATGTAAGCGGAACATTTAGGGCTCGTGTTCAAAAGACGATGACGTCGTTTTGAGGGGAAGAGCTGAAGAAGTCCAACATCTTTATACGCTGCCATTGAGCTGCATAAAAGTCAGATGATTTGCAGTTTGACATTGTACGGCTGCTTTGGTGAATTACTGTCACTATTGTTTCAATACTGTGTGGCGAAGTGACACTTAACAGGTTGTATAGCGACTGCTGGTTGTAATTGACAACGTAAAAAAATGGACGTCAAATCGTGATCATGTTACGAACGACTATCAAAACTGAAAATGACAATGAAAAAATCGGAATCCCAACGTAAAATTAGGTTTAATATAGGGTGAATTCTGATAAACACAATGTTTTTGAACCCAGTCAACTGTCAGAGCAGCTAAAAAATAACTTCTACTTACTGGTGATTGACATTTTTTTTTAAACAGTAAATTCCATTGGTGCCAAGTAGTCATAATTTATACAAACATTTAAAAGTACACATTTTATTGGTATAATACAAGGAAAATATTTCCCCCAAGGTGAAAGTAACCATCAGAATTTGTTACTGCCAACTGTAAAATGCTGAGAACTCAACTTTCCAAAGAATAAATCCAAGAAGAAAAAAAGGGAATTATAGGCTGTGGGATAGTAGATAATATATTGCAGTTTTATTTTCTGACCGTTTCAATGAAGGTATTAAGATATTACAGTATTACAAGTATAGCATTAAGTTAACTTTGATATCATGACAACACTGTGGACTTAGTGAATGGCAAAATTAGCTGAGGTTTCACTTCTATTGTCCATTGAAGTGATTTTGTCTTTGGGGGGGACATCCTCAAGGTATGAGACAGCCATTTTATTTCCCTTCAACTTCTTAGTGCCGGAGACCCGCTGTCAAATATTGACCATGGCGCTTGGAAAATAGAGTCATCATTGACGTGGGAGTAAACATCCCCTCCTCCTTCCCTACACTCGCCATCTAATTGACACGGAAACCGTCAACAAGGACAACATCATCACAATCTGCCTTCTGTGTGTCTCTCGGAGGACACTGGTGGACTTTGAAAGAGTAGTCCCGTCATGTTTCTCTTGATGGATAGAGAGGAAAACAAGATTCAAGCATAGGTCAGGAGGTGGTCACAAGGATGTGCTTTTATAGCAACCAACAAGCGTGCATCCCCAGTGTGCCCTTTTTAAAAGTGCGATTGACAGAGTCTTGATGAGATACGATCAGTGCACCCTTAAGTAAAGATCATATCTGCCAGTTGTTCACACAAGGCGAGACAGCAGCACTTGGTTTAATGCTCCCCGAAGGGGTCTGCCAATGTGATGGTGTATTTTTTTAAAGGTTCCGTCATCGTTTTTTAGCCGGGGAAAAGGCAAAGGTACTCGTGAGAAATGCAGCGTTTCGGAGCACAGGTATCGACTGGAGGTTATAGTATCGCGGTAATTTGATCACACGCTCGTTAATCCTCCTCGTCTAGAGTGCGAACCCTTAAGAAGAATCGGATTAAGCCTGTAGAATGTGTCTACTGAGATCATGGTGACACTCGGAGGTAATGGATAGCAGTAGTTTTTCTTTTTGTATCCCACTGAGGATACGTTAAGAGTTAGTCATGATGCGGTCGATCTTGATTTTTGGGGAACAGATGGAACAAATGTCTATTTACTATAGATTCCTTGTTTTAGTGCATTTGTGTCAATTGGCTTTTTTTAATAGAAAGGATGAAAATAATCCGTTTATTCAGTGGGCTACATTGTTGTAGTCTTGCATCATCTTGTGGCCATAATAAACATGTACAGGTTATACTTGGGTAATTCAGTAATTTAATCGGTCACAAGTTCAAATATGGAATGTTTTAAATTATAATTTAGGAGTGAAAGTTTTACAGTTTTACACACTTTTTGTGAAGTATCACTATGAAAGCATTTTATAGCTCCAAATTTGGCTTCATTTGCTCCAACTTGTCTTTTAAACAGCTTCTTTTATGTTTGTGTTCCCACTCAGCTCCGGGTGGACCCCATCCCAATATGCAGTTTCTGTCTCGGCACAAAAGAGTCCAACCGGGACAAGTGTGCGGAAGAACTCCTGTCTTGCGCCGACTGTGGGAGCAGTGGTAAGTCCACACACAATGGCGCCAACAAATCGCTAGATTGCAAAATCAATGGCGGCCGTTAAGGATTATGGACAAACCCTGTTAGGACACACAATGAGACGCATTTACATACAACCAGCATTCTTTTATATGTTCTTTTTGGGATTCATTGATCTACAACTCATACTTAAAATCAATGTTCCCTTTAATTTTTCATGTAAAACATGCTGTAAAACACAAAAAACATAAGAGTGGACAGAGCTACTGCCACTGGCTGCTGTGTAAACGGGAAAGAGAGTTTGGATTTTATTTACTGCACGCCATATGATTGCTGCTGCGCAGAGAAGACAGGAATAGTGCGTAGCTTAGAGGGAACATTGCTTAAGATTAGCTGTTAAAGTAAATTATAGGGTGGCTTATATTTGAGTAAGTGTGCAAAAACAGCTCTAATATATAAGAATGATCTGCATGGTTCATTTTAGAGACAGAAAATCGATGATCTAACCCCGTTTAGAGTCAGAATCAAATGTTTCTGATAAGAACCTGGATTGAATATTTGTTTTTCCTGACACATTGACTCACTGCCGTTTGTGGCGACCCTGGTGTTCGAGCAATTATTTTTAAACGCTGCAAGGAATTGTTCTCAGCGTGACATTTTTACTGTGTAAATTGGTGTCGAGGTGGTTTTCATTAAGCGTACACAAACCATCGTCGTGCTGTAAAACAGCTGTTTTTACAAGCATGACAGGGCGCTTTTTGACTTTCACGCGTCGGCTTCCGTTAGAAAGAAGCGCCGCTACGGTGTCTGCCTCATTAGATTTAAATGATCTGTAATTAGCCGCTCCGATGTTTTGATCACACTAGTTTTCCACGCAAATTGTGGCAGTCGGGAAGGGGAGGGGGGAAAAACCCGTCATTAGTTTGGAGCGCTGCTCATATTAATATTTAAACAGCGTGCGGTTCCAACATTGGTTAAAAGCGCTGTTGTGTCTCTTTCAAATCTTCCTCTAGGGCATCCCTCGTGTCTGAAGTTCTCCCCCGAGTTGACCAATCACGTGAAGCGGTTAAGATGGCAGTGCATCGAATGCAAAACCTGCAGTTCCTGCCGAATACAGGGGAAGAATGCAGTAAGTGTTATTATTGACTTTACATGAAGGGCAATGTCGGTCAAGTTGTATTTATTTTAGTTATGTTTTGAGTGTTACGTGTACTCTTGCACTATATCTGTTTTCTTGCACTTATCCTCTATGGTAGCATTGATTTCTTAGCACCACTTTGATATCAGTTCTTACTCCAGGACCAGATGCTCTTCTGTGATTCTTGTGACCGGGGTTTCCACATGGAGTGCTGCGACCCGCCCATTTTCAGAATGCCAAAAGGTTAGACTATAGTTATGTAAAGATCTTTGCCTATATAATGTATACAGGGTAGTTTTTTACATATTTAAGAAATGGCATGGAAGTCTGTTACAGTAGAGACAATGGAAACAAGCCATTGTTTACTATGTGGCTTTCCGTCTTTTTTCTGAATAATTGACTCTCATTGTGAACTGACGATAGTGTTTAAAGAAAAATGTCCTTGGGGTTGATGAAGCCACTCTAAATATGACTTTGTACACCCTCCAGGCACGTGGTTGTGCCAGGTCTGCAGACCCAAGGAGAACGGAAAGAAGCTACTTCACAGAAAAGCCGACGAGATCAAGCGCCGATATGCAAAACCAATCGGAAGGCCCAGGAATAAGCTGACTCATCGAATGTACGTTAAAGCAAGTGGCTCCATAGAATACTTGTATTTACCTAACTCTGTTGTCTTTTTCCAGGTGTCTAAGCAGTGGTGATGGCTCCATGGTGGCACTCGGAGGAAGGGGGTCACCTGGTAGGGGTCCCAAGTTTAGCATGTGTACCTCATCTGCTCATGCTGCATCTTGGAAGGACAATAGAAGCAGCTTGGCTGTTCCAGACGCCACCCAATTCACCATCCCTACCCCCAATTCCACCAACACCACCACCACCACCACCACCGTCACTCCCCTCCTCACGCCCTCTTTCGCCACTCCTGCTGCGCTCGGCGTTAACAGGAAAACCAAAGGGCTCTTCGATGGGCTTTCCAAATTCTTCACTCCTTCCCCCGTGGGGCGTCGCTCGCGAGCCGTAGCCGCAGAGTCGCCCGCCGACAATCGGTTAAGCCCTAGGGACCAAGACGGTCACAAGATAGCGCCTCCGTCTGCGCTCCCCGCCGCCTCCACCTTGACGTCGCCGGGATTTAGCCCGCCCTCGCAGTTGTCCAGTGGCTCCACTTCGGCTAACTCGCCCCAAAGCTCTTCCAGCCAGTCTAGTGTTCCCTCCCTGGGTAGCCTCTGCAGTAGCAGCCAGCTCAAGGGACTGTTTGACGGACTCTCGCACATTTACGCCACTCAGGGACAGTCGCGGAAAAAGAGGCGAGCGTGCTACGCGCCGCCCAAGCGAACGGAGCAAAAGCCGGACTCACTTGAGGTGTCCGAAGCTCAGCCCCGACCATTGGGCCAAAGCCAGTTTAGTAAAAACCGACTCAGCTCCACTTCGCCCGGGCCGGGCCGACCCAGAGGACACGCTTTTAAGCTAGTCAGTCATTTCAAGCGCAATCCCTTCCTTAAAAAGCACAGGACGCTAGGCAGGCTGAGATATAAAGTCAGCCCCCCCAAGGGAACCCCCCCTTCGCCAGGCAAGGTTGACTTGACTGACGGAAGAGTTAAACCAGAGAGTAACCATGGTAAGCAAAAAAAAAAAAGGATCCCGAGAGCCAGCCAAGGCCGTCTCCGCACCTTGTTCAGCTTCTTCTTTCTTGACTTTCTTTTAACGCTTGCAATTTTTTTTGTTTTTCTAACGGACAATAGCCCTGATGCCCCCCTCGGCAGTCTAATTTCTTGCCTAATTTCAATCTTTTTTAATTAATTTTTTTTTTTTTTTTACTTTTTTAACATGGCTGCAGAGTTTGACCTGCCTTCCATCGTGCATGGCCCACTAACAACCACCAATATCTCCCCTCATTCTGTCCTTAACCCCCACCTCCCCAACCCTCTTTGCATTGTCAAGCCCACGCCGCCGTCATCCATCCCTCAATCGTAGTCGTCATCAACTCGGGGATTCGCCCACACACGCTGAATCAGAGATGACATAATGACTTTAAGCCACTGCAACAAGCCGTTACTTGGAGTGACAAATTAGTGCCAAAACCGCTCGTAAATACTTTAGATTTCATTGTAAGGTAATAAACGCAAGCCTCAGGGGGATGGAAAATGGTTAGTAACTATAATTACCTGAGTTCATTGTGTTATACTCTTTATATAAAAGTATAATTGGCGAGCATGGCAGCAAATGATTTTTTTCAGTGCTAATTATTTAATGTTTTTTCAAGAATTTTGCCAAGCTGATTTCACAATAATCACTCAATTTAAATGTAATTCTGACGCGATAACATGAGACTTTCTGTTCATATGCACAGAAAAGGCTACAAGATCAAAATTATAACAGAATACATCAAGCAGGTCATCAAAAATATGTTATTCGATCACTTATCCCTTTTTTTAAATAGTAAGACCTTTTAGTGGAATACATGACATACCCCCCAGCAGCCTGAGGACCCCTCATTTAAACTGTCACTCACATTTTCTCGATCAAAGCCGACACCCCCCCCGGAGATGGTGTAGCACCACCAATGTGTTAATGACAAATCACTCCCTGTGGAAATAGGTTTTGATTCAGATTCAGTGGTAAAGTCACCATGTCTCTCATAAGACGACATCCCGCCCAACCCGCTCAGCAGCAGCATCACTCATCAAGTGTCGCTGTCCGTTTCAGCACTGCCTCGGCTTCTTAATTCGCGGGGGTCTCGGAGGATGACTGAGCACATGAAAGCGGTTATGCAATTAGAGTGATTTAGTTTCACTTCATTACATTAGGGATTCCTTCTCTCTCTTTTTTTTTTTTTTTACTCAGCTCCTCACACATAAACATTGAAAGATGTTACATTAGGAACATCCCTCCCGAGACCCCCGAGCCGAACAACGACAGTACTGGCAGTTTATAAGCGCATTTGCATAGAATGCATTGAGGAAGATGATTCATTATTCCTTCATTGTTTCGTTAATAGGCCACAACGGGGAACTGCGGTCCAAAAAGGAAACTCGCGCCAATTTAGTGGCCATGTCCGGGGCGCATGTGATGGAAGAGGATGTGGAAATGTTCAGGAGTGTTCGAGAAGTTGCTGCACAGGTGAGGGATTTATTTATTCATTTTTATTTTTCACTAGCACATCCTGAGGTTGACAGTTCTATTTGTTAAAATACTGTTAACAACACCTTATGACCTTTTTTTATCAATTATATTTGTATACGCTTTTAAAGCCAAGGAGGTGCCATTCATTTTCTATAGGCTAAAACGGCGAGTTGTGTTGGTTGACTGTTTTTAATCTTTGTTGTCTTTTAATACGGGTATTTACGATTTATTATCCTACTTTTAATTTTTCACTTTTTTGTCAAGATATTTCAGTTGTTTTTTTAAATAAATGTAATGTTAGTTGTGGTACTAGCATGTGTCAGACTTTTCATGCAAGTTGTGTTTGTTGGCTTTTTTAAATCTTAGTTTTCTTTTAATACAGGTATTTCCAATTCATTATCCTAATTTAAATTTTTCACTTTTTTGTCAAGATATTTCAGTTATTTTTTTAAATAAATGGAATGTTAGTTGTAAAGTTAGCATGTATGCATTAATATTTCACATATACATATAATGATTAATATTCCACACATACATATAATGATTAATATTCCACATACATATAATGATTAATGCACACATATATACTAGTACCCAAAAATAACTCCAACAGTTAGGCTGTCATGGAACATGGCTTTTATCTTTATTATTTTTTGATAATGGCGACTGACCTTCAACTTATCACCACAGTGGAAAGTAAAACCTTTTTTTCTCCCTTTTGTTTTTTTTAACAGAGAACGGGTTGTCAAAGAAACACCGACTCCACACGTTGTCCAGTTCTGATAGAAATCGGCAAGTACGAAATACAAACCTGGTATTCGTCACCATACCCGCCTGAATATTCAAGGTACACTTGCAAATCTTTTATTTTCACCGCTTTGCTCGGATAGCTCCATCGTATCGACACGGGAGCGTAACAACGTGTATCCTTGTTGTTGTTTCTTTTGTCAGATTACAAAAGCTTTATCTGTGCGAGTTCTGTCTCAAGTACATGAGAAGCAAAAACATCCTCCAGAGGCACACAAAGAAGTGCGGTTGGTTCCACCCGCCAGCAAACGAGATCTACCGAAAAGACGGCCTCTCCGTCTTTGAGGTCAGCCACGTTTTTTCCGGCAATGAAGCAATAAGCACACACGTTGGCTGAGATTACTGAGCGGGCGAAAGAAGAGAAAAAATTGACTCTCCAGTGTCCTCTTGCTCTTTTTCTTTCCCCGCTTTAGGTTGACGGAAATGTCAGCAAACTCTTCTGCCAAAACCTCTGCCTGTTAGCCAAGCTTTTCCTGGATCACAAGACATTGTATTACGACGTGGAGCCGTTCCTTTTCTACATCCTCACAAAAAACGACCACAAAGGCTGTCATCTCGTGGGCTATTTTTCCAAGGTAAGCAATTATACACAGTAGGGAATCTCCAGTACCATGCAAGTTGTAAAATTTCTCAGTCAAATCAATTACTTTTGCAGTTGGGCTAGGGCAAAATATAAGGAGACTTTTCTTCTTTTTTTTAAACCACAAAAAATTCCCTTTTCCGATTTCAGTCTATTTTGGCCTGACATTGCTTGGAGCGAAATATAATGACTTTAGTTAAAACAAGTCAACTTTGGTTATAAGTTCTATAGTTTTTAATTTTTGGAGTTTGGCTGATTAGGCCTCTAGTTTTTAATTTGTTGCATTTAAGTCAAAATGAAGGAAGGCACTAAAAACTGTGCCAAAAAACACTGATATTTTGAAAAAAAAATACATTTTGTTGATTAGGCTCTTTAAGGGTGCTCCTATAGTTTTTAATTTTATTGAGTTTGGCTGATTAGGCCTCTAGTTTTTAATTAGTTGCATTTTTTTTCAAGTCAAAATGAAGGAGGGCCCTGGAAATTGTGCCAAAAAACACTGAATTAAAAAAATATACATGTTTAGTTTTGATTTAACCATATTCTTCATATTTAATAATTATCCCTTTATTCATTCTTGAGTTATCTTGAACACCAACATCAGTTTCACAGACTGACAGAGGTAAAAAAAAAAAGGGCCATTCAGCATTATACATTTTATTGACCCAAAAAAATGACACTTTTAAGGCATATTCATCTTCATAGGAAAATCTTTTGGCTCTACATAAAGGAAAAAAGGCGTCACCGACAAGGACAATGGCAGGTGCTATAAATTTAAATCTCTACTGACATACTCCATCCCTTTTTTTTTTTTTTGCCTTCCCCGCAGGAAAAGCTTTGCCAGCAGAAGTACAACGTCTCCTGCATAATGATAATGCCTCAGTACCAAAGGCAAGGATTTGGACGCTTTCTTATTGATTTCAGTAAGTTCCTCAACGCTCCATTTTTGCACTAAATTTATTCCATCAGTCTTTTTCTACATTTTTTTTCTTTTAATGCAAGTTTTCTGCCGCTTAAGTGGTGAATGTCTGCTAGCTGGTGGCAAAGTGCGGGTGTTTGCTTTGAAGAGCCCTAATCAAGAATGTTCATGAGCATTTTTTGAGGATTAAGAGCAAAAAGACTGCATTTTTTTGGCATATATTTAAATGAGCAGACATTATTATGGAAATGGGACTTTGTTAACTGCTTATGTATAAACAGCAGGTTCTCTGGTTATGTTTTTAAGTCACTAGGCTGTAGGGAAACATGATCGTTCTATGTCTATGTCTCTTCTTTTTTTGTGAGATTCAAGAATTGATTCACGCGTGATAAAGCGCACAGATAATGGCGAATTTGATTTCCTGTTCACCTGAGGGGGCCGTTGAGACACGCTGTGATATTGAGAGAGGATTAAGGGAAAGCACAGTTGAATTCTCAGATTGCCGAGTACTTTATTGGAAAATGTAGCCTTGTTTAGATAAACAGATTTTCTCTTTTATCACATGGTACTAAAGGGACGTTCTTCAGCTCAAAGGGTTATGACGTGCTCGTTTGTTTTTAAAGGGGACATACTATGGAAAATGGCTTCTTTTTTTTAGTGCTTGTTTACGAGTCGCTGAGACTGTAGAGAACTGGCCCACCCATCCAGTGGGAAACTACGACGTAGATGTTGAGTTTGTCTGTTTATTTTGCCAAATTCTGAAAAATGTCTGTTCACTTTGGGAAGTTGGAACATAATGGCATTTTGATTTAGTTTAATGGTAAAAGCGAAACGCGTATCTCAATACAGACTGCTAGAATTAATATAGAATATATATATATATATATATATATATATATATATATATATATATATATATATATATATATATATATATATATATATATATATATATATATATATACATACATACACACACACTGTTTTTTTGTAGTCTTTAATGAAATCTAATACTTTTCATTAGAAAATATATCCACAAATGTTTGTTTTTGCTTTGAAAATCAATTTTACAGTTATGTAGTTACATAATATTCATAATCCAACTTTTCTGAGCTGAATTACCGCAAAAGCCTAGAGTGAAATAATTTATCCCAAAATTTATGGAGCAATTATTCGACTATCAAAATAGTCATTTATGACAGCCCAACACTGTAATTACCACAATGAGAGAGGGGATACCTGGAGACCTATCATATTCCTAACCTATGTGACCTTTAACCCTTTCCCTTCTCAAATCATCTCTCCTGCAAATTTGTCTTAAATAAACTAACTCGTTATCAAGTTATTGCAAAATTCAATTTCTGACCTCTGACCTTCACCCTTACTACCCTAAAATATAATCACTTTTTCTAATTCTTGACTTCTCGAACACAGACACACCGACATACGGAACTAAACACTTTACACAACATCCATAGGTTTCACACATTACTGTTGAAGGTAATTAAGAATCCCAATGTGTGCTTCAGCGATGAGTATTTTCCTGGCGCACTAAACATAATGTCCTCAATGTTTCTCGATTAGGTTTGCTTGTTTGCATCTCGCTAGTGGGCGCGCGTTAAAAAGACTTAATTAATTCCGTGCAGTTCATAACGGATGACCCCTGACGCGAGAAGGAGGGGTGCTGAAATGAAACTAATTACACACCGCTGCATATTCCCACTTCTTGGCGTGGCTTGTTATCATCGCTCACGCAGTCGTTTTGTCGTATCGATGGCATCGCTTGGCTATGTCCTTACAGAAGAGAAAATAAGTGATTTCCTCTGTTTGACTATTTGAAGGTGAAATCCCAGGTTGAAGGCAATGTCACACATCCTCACCATCACTAAAATCCTATCTGAAAGGAGCTCTTTCAATCATTTGTTTACTTTTTTTTTTTTAGGTTACCTTCTCACAAGACAAGAAGGACAAGCTGGTTCCCCTGAGAAACCCTTGTCAGATCTGGGTCGCTTATCCTACCTGGCGTATTGGAAAAGTGTCATCCTGGAGTACCTTTATAGGAAGCCGGATAAACACATCAGTGTTAAAGGCATAAGCAGAGCCACGGGAATGTGTCCACACGACATTGCCGCCACTCTACAGCATCTCGGCATGATTGACAAACAGGATGGACGGTCAGTTTCCATGATGCTAACACGGGCCGCTCTTTAGTGTGGGAATGTGTGTGTGCATGCATGTGTGTGTGTCTTGTTTGATTTATCCAGGCCAGTGGGTATTTTTAACAGCGTAGCCTTTAATTGCAGTGGAATATTGACAAAAGTAAGTCAGGTTAAGCACCCCAAAGGACATGAGCACACTTTCGGTGCACCTACACACAAGAGCTCATTCCAATACATTGTATTTTTGGAAGTGTTTTATTTTATTGTATTTTGATTGGGTTTATATTGATTGAGTCACAATCTATTAGCATCACTGGCAAAGTATTAGGGATTTATCCATCCTACTAATAGGAAAACAAATGGAATTTAAATTCTTTGTGAATCCGTTTTGGTTTATTTTAGTGTTTTTGTTGTAAGTTAAATTGTTTCTAAAACCCAAAAGATAAACAATATATTTATACATTTTCATTTCTTTTGTAGAGTTGTTTTTTTTTTTGTATATGTTAGCTATTTATTATGTTTTTTTTTGTATACTTAGCCCTTTTATTATGTTTTTTTTTGTATACTTTAATCCTTTTATTACTAGTCTTTATTTTATTTATGCACTGTTCAGTTTGTTGCTGTTATCTTCACATTATTGTGGATTATGAAATCATATACTGGAACATAACCTTTGGTCCCTGTTTTTTTTTTTTTTTTTTAATTATATTCTTGGCAAAATATGATGAGAATAATATGATATGACACACGTTTTTTCTCCAATGCAGGGTCGTGCTGGTCCGCAGAGAGCGAATCATCCACCGTCACATAGAAAAACTGCGGTCCGACCGTCGTCGTCACGAGGTGGACCCCGATGCCCTGAGCTGGACGCGCTCCACTTCGCACAACGCCATCCTTTCCGAGGAAGAGCGAGAAGCAGAGATGGATGTAAGCTCCTCAATCAGACGCCATTTGTTTACGCTCTCCTGCCGCACTGAATATTTGCTTGATAAGCTGCCGAGTTCAAATGGAGGCCAGAGGCATGCGGCGCCTCTTTGCTGTCAGCATTGCTGTAATTCAATTCGGCGCATTTGACAGCATTTTATATGCACTATTTGACCAATTTGCCTTATATCAAATCATGATGTTGTTCTAGTATGACTATAATGTATTCTTAAGAAACACTTAACTCAGCTACATCATTTTATTCCCTAAAAACGTTCGATTCTAACTATTTTTTCCTCCAGGCTGAACATTTGAAGAGGCAAGCCAGCTGCTGGGAAAAGGAGGAGCGAGTGGCAACTCACAAACGAAGACAATCACTCACAAAGATGCACTGCAAGGTGCCTTACAGGACGTATGAGCGACGCTACGCTCCGTCGTGGAGCAGACGTATACAACGGCCGCCAACGGTCAGCGACGATGATGACGACGACGACGACGAAGATGATGTCGAATCAGACGGCTCGCCGCCCGCCCTGGCCAAGACGCACGCCGTACTAGCGGCCAAGAGAAAGGTGACTTTTATTCTTTGTCGTTGGCCAGAATTATGCTTCTCTAAATCAGATGCGATCCCTCGTGAGAGTTTCGTGTTGATCGTGAGTGCACATTGTAAAACATATCCCACCCGGGCTTTGTTAGCTGGCGTGTCATGCACTCAGGCGGGGTGAAAGTTGGGATAAATATTCATGAAGTGAGCTGAGACTGTCATTCGGAGCCTTTTTAGAAATGCCCACAGCATTGGATAATGCATTGTATTCACTGCTGATGTCCTGCACTGCTCAGGTTGAAACATAGTCTAACACAGTGTTGGGCAAACTTTTGGGCCCGGGGGGCACATTGACTTTAAAAATTTGACAGATGGGCCGGGTCAGCACAAGATACGATACATATAAAAAAGTGCATCCGTTAACAGTACATATGAAACAAAGAGAAAAAAGGACTAAAGTATTAACATACTCATCACTCATCATTAAAGTAAAAAGTATAAAGTACAAAGTGAAGTAAAAAGGAATAGATTAAGAAATATTAAAATGTCATTTATAATTAAATCTGTCACAAAACAAAAATCATGAGTTAAAGTTGGCTTTATAAAAGCTTCACAAGTCATTTTGTCTACTCGCACACTTGGCTCAGAACATCACGATTTCACTCTGATGCCTTAAAAAAAATCTTCCAGAAAATTTAACTTAAACTGCTCTTCCAATTTACCCAGCTTGTATGCCACTGCCCCCTTGTGCTGGAGATAGGGATATTGCAGCTGCCAAATTCTTAGAAAAGAAAAACCTGCAGTATCGAAAAATATAATGATATAGTAATATGGTGTAGTGGTAGCGGCAGAAGAACGTTAATGTGTGTTTTTTCTACTATAATTTATTTTACATTTCTTGTCTTATTTGTGTTTTAGAGGGGCATTGTGCTGAAGAAGAGAGGCCGCAAGAGAAAGCGAATCAACAGCAGCGTCACCACAGAGACCATCTCCGAGACCACCGAAGTCCTGAACGAGCCATTTGACAATTCTGACGACGAGGGTCCCGTGCCGCTGTCCAAGCGCTCTTGCGGTGTGAGCCCCATGGAGGAAGAGGATGAAGAAGACCACAAGAGCCAGATTCTGCCACCTGTGAAGCGGCGGCGGGGTCGACCCAGGCTCAAGGAAAAGCCGCGGAGAGATGATCTTCAACAGTGGAATGAAGGTATGGCGTCCATTTCCCAAATGACATAATAGGCCATGCTATAGGTTGGAATTTGCGTCTCACATGTTGACATTTTCCTTGGCAGGTTCTGACATCCCTTCCAAGAGACCCGTCAGACCTCGTCCGGTCAAACGAAAGAAAGGTTGGCCCAAAGGAGTTAAACGGGGTCCACCCAAATGGCGCCTGAAGAATGAACGAAAAATGGGCTTCAAGCTGAACTTATACACGCCGCCTGAAACGCCCATGGAGGCCGAGCAACACCACACCCAAGCCGAGGAAGCGCAAGGTGACCCGGACCGCGAGGCCGACGGCGGCAGGCCAGCCAGGCGCTCGTCCCGGCGACCTTTCCAGTCCGAGCCCCCAAGTCCAGCTGACCTCTCGCTACAGTCCAGCTCGCCTGTTCCCGCCCCCTCTTCTCCATCCCCTGTGAACAAAGATGGTGATGATTTTCCAGAGCCTCCAGATGACGAACAGTTAGAAAGTGATCGTGAGATGGACTATCCGACCAAAGATGCCAATGGCGGCGCAGAAGTCGCCGCGTCACCGGATAATCACGAGGTGGAGGAGAAGGAGCATATGTCCAGAACGGAGGTGGACGATGGTGAGGGTGAAAGCCACGAGACGGCAGAAGCAGAGAGCGGTCAGTCTGAGGGGCTGGCAAGTTTGAAAGAAAAAACTGAATGTTTTTTACACCCCCAAGAAGAAGATGGTGGCATTCCATCAAGTCAGCAGCTTTCTCAAGAAGACAAAAGCAGCATCTCACCACAAGAAAGCGTTCAGCACGCCGAGGCCGAAACGAATGAAGCCTCGCCACCGCCTCCCATCGAAGCGCCTTCCACAGAAGCAGCCGCAGATTCGGATAACGCCGCAGAATCCGAGTCCGAAGAGGAACTGGCGACCAGTCCTCGACAAGATGAAGCCCCGCCGCCACCAGTGAAGAGATTGCCTGTCAGTCAGTCGATGGTCAAGGACGGCCTCCCAATGTGCACGGAGTTCGACTCCGAGACGGCGCAGGCCGTCCAGTCACTGACGCGGGAGAGCGAGCAGGAGACGCTGTACCAGGAGTGCGCGGAGAGCCGGGAACCCTGCAGGAACTTACACGCCTACACCCCGGTCACCCCGCTAGAAGACTGCCCCCATTCCGAGCACAGCAGCCCGCTATCGTCAGCCCAGTCGCATCCGAGCCAATCGGTGCGCTCCGTCAGCAGCCCGGCCGTGTCCATCCTGGAGACCGGCTACACGCAAATCAGCCCCGACCACGGCGCCATCTCGGTCCCGTCTCTTCACAACATGGAGACCAGCCCCATGATGGATGTACCGTCGGTGTCGGACCACTCGCAACAGGTGGTGGATAGCGGCTTTAGCGACCTAGGCAGCATCGAGAGCACCACAGAGAACTACGAGAACCCCAGCAGCTACGATTCCACCATGGGCGGTAGCATCTCCCAGGGTGGCTGCCCCTATGGGGGCCTCCCACCCAGCGGGCTGGCTCAAAGCAGCTGCGCCGTGAGCCAGCAAATGGCCGCCGTCAACCCGGGCGGCTGCGGCATGATTCAGCAAAACAACCTGAGTTCGCCGGCGCACTGCAACGTCAAGTCGCCGCAGGGTTGCGTGGTGGTGGTGGAGCGGCCCCCCAGCGTCAACCAGCACAGCCAGCGCGGCACGCACAGCCAAGCGCACGGCGGGCATGGCACTCACGGTGCACACGGCAGGCACGTCCCCCACAATCAGCATGGCCCCCGCAATCAACTCAGCCAGCACTCGCAACACAATCCCCTCAACCAGCACAGTCACCACCACAATCACCACCTGCAGCACAATCAGCTCAGCCAGCTCAGCCAGCACAATCAGCACACCACGCATAACCTCCACAATCAGCATGGCGTCCCAGACGCCGCCACCACCGCCGCCCAGTGCGCCATCCCCGCCAACTTTGCCACCGCCGTGCAGCTGCCCGACATCCCAGAATCGGGAAACCCCAACTTCGCCCTCTACGAGAGAATCAACCACCAGAGCGAGTACCCCGGCGGACACTACCCGCAGTCATCTGGCCTCAGCCTGGCCAAACTACAGCAATTCACCAACACTTTCATCGAGCACCCCCACTCTCTCCCCTTCAACCACTCGGCGTCGCACCCCATCACGTCCTACGCCAACACCCCCTCGCAGCACTCTGGCCTGGTATCATTGTCGCAGACCCCTCACCGCCTGCCCAACCCCCAGGTGCAGGCCGCCATGACTCCACCCCCCAGCTTGGGTTCACCACCCGCCGTGATGCTCCAGCGCAACGTGGGCATCCCTCCTCCGGCGCAGCGTATCCAATCTCAAATGGCGGGCAAGACTCACGCCTCGGCGCGCTCCAAGTCGGCGCCCCTAGCGCACCACCACCACCAGCACCAGCAGCAGATGTACGCGCGGCAGCCACAGGGCGTGGCCATGCAGGCGCCGGCCCGGACCCTGGCGGGCATGCAACGCATGAACATGAGCGTCAACATCATGCCGGCGCCGGCCTACAACTCCATGAACATGCCCTCGCTCAACCCCATGAACGGTTACGGCATGAGCCAGCCCATGATGAACAGCGGCTATCACGGCAACCACGCCGCCTACATGAACCAGTCGCCCCAGTACTCTATGCAGATGGGCATGATGGGAACGCAGCCATACCCCCAGCAGCCCATGCAGGCGCCGCCCCACGGCAACATGGTCTACTCCCCGGCCGGTCACCATGGTTACATGAACACGGGCATGTCCAAGCAATCGCTCAAAGGGCCTTTCATCAGACGGTAGCCCACCGTCGTTGCGTGTTTTTTCCGCTTTAGATGCACTGATCTGGCCTTTCTTTTAGTCGTCGTGTGATATACGCTACTCACAAAAACCTTGGCGGTATATTGAGCTTCAGGGCAGAATGCCAGTTTTCCCCAGCACTCACTTTTTAGCCAATGTAAAGTCAGCACTCTAATATTCTATATTTACTACAAGGTGCAGCTCTGAAGAGAGGGAGATGCAGCAAGTGTGTCCCCACATGACAGAACGTTCTTGTCCAAAACACACCACCATTCTCTAGAATTGAATCTCCAGAATGACAACTCTGTTCAGGACGCACTCATCAATGCTTAATTTCCTGCCGCTTTGCTTTCCTAACATAAAGAAGGCTTACTAACATCTCAACAATTCCAATAGACGATCATCACAGAAAATGTTAAAAGTAAGGTAAGAAAAAAAAAACTACTTTTTTATCAATAATTATTCACTATTTTTTAGAGCCACAAAGTGCTTCAATTTAAATCCTCTGAACTCTAAAACCATCCATCTTGAACTTTAACAAAACTGAAATTTCACCCCTAATCGCAATATCCCCACTTTTATGAGTAGCCTATATAATTATTCTATTTTTATTCTTTTACGACAAAACCAGCAGCAGCACTTGGAAAGAATGCAAACGTTTTCATTAACGCGTGAAGAGGAAAAAAAAAGGCAAAAAAAAAATACATTAAAAAAGAAAACAATTATTTCTGTTCCTCCAAGATGGGAAGCCTTACGACACGGTGATGTTAATGATGAAATCTATTTAATTAGCGGCGGGTTCAGAGGCTCCGGGGTCGGCTTTTCCGGTTGCCGTGTAGCAGCCTTTCCCACAAGGAAGCCATTTTTCTAATGTGCCTGCTCATGAGTGGAACCTGTTCAGTGTGTTAACTGTCCAACAGTACTCACGCGCATACTCTTTTCGTTTGTACCATATTCGCGCCTTTGTATATTTAAATTATTGTACGTATTTTTATTTTTTTTTTGTAAAGTGGCAAACTTTAGCATGCTTGCGTCTCCTTTTAGTGACAGTGCATTGGAGTAGTACTGTACAAGTGTCGTGCTTAACAAAAAATAGCAAGCCATTTTCAAGCTACCCGCCGGGCCTTTTATTAGGTGAAAAATCAAATTATATTTTGTTAATGCTAATGTAAAAAAAACAAAAAGAAAGAAAAAAAGAAGGAAAAAAAAACATGTAAACTTTTAGTCTCGTTTTTTTTGTTGCGCTTTGAGAGGTTTTATTGCTCTATGTATGTATAATTCTGAAGTCTTTTTTGTAACAGATTTCCTCGAGGCAGCTTTCTGTTTAATAAAGCAGACGGATTTCTGTCCAAATATACGAGCATATCTCCCTCTTTGTACACTCCAGAATATGATATATCTATATATATATATAACAATAAAGAAAATATCAATTTCATTGATATTTTGCAGAATGACTTTCATAGTTTTTATTGTATTGTATCTTTGTGAAATGCGTTTTTTTTCAATACAAATGGATGACATGTGTTGGTTTAACTTTATATTTTCCATTTTTGTACTTCAACAGAAAATCTACAAGCAAGAACAAGCTCAATATTTTTGGTCATTAAGGAAAAATGAATAGATTCAAATTGAGGTTTGATTTTGAATCGGAAACTAATATAAAACCTATTGTTATTTTTTTAAGTGGAGTTTTAACCAAAATGCCTGCAATAGCTCATTGTTTTTAAGCAAGTAACAATCTGAAAATGTATTATTTTTTAAGAAATATGAATTGTTTGCATATGTCGTCGTCCCACATTGTTAAGCCCGCTTATGTAATGACGACAAAGCTTAAGAGTTGCGTTGTTTCCGCGACTGGCGGCGAAAGACGGGATTGTGTAAGAGCCGTTCGATATGCGGGGGATATTTTTAGGGCCTACGATGATCTGACTGACCTTTGTTGCCATGCTGGTTAATTTCCAGCACCCGCAAAACAAGATTTAAGTCTCACTTGGTAGGCTTTGCTATTAAAATTGGGGAATTTTTACCATCTCTAGCAGCATAAAAATGTCTGCTCATCAAAAAACAGTCCTTTAAAAAGACGGAATCATATTTTGAACGATATTAATGGAATTACTTAATCATAAAAAATGTAACAGACCAATATAAACATTGTCTTGTTTTTAAAATTGAAATGGCTATTTCCAAGGGCCAAAAAGTATATAATTTGTGGGAAATATTTCCAAGAAAAGGTTTTTTATCATGAAAAAGTACCAGAATTACAAAAAAAGTAATATTTCCAAGAAGGTTTCTATGTTTTTACCTTGACAAATATTTAAAGAAATATTATTTGAGTGTACACCAGATTGTTTAACTCATTTTCTTTCATTAATGGTGACAGATTTGCAGCCCCCTAGTCAAATTGTACAGGACGTCTATTGCCATCAACGTCACTGAAATAAGATCACAGCCTTTTTTCCTAAAACTTCTAACACACAAACAGAGATCTTTGGAAGTGGGCCTTCTGATGCTTCTTGACTTTGTCACTCATTTTGACAGCATAATCATTAAACCTGTGATTTAGAGGGCTTTGATTTTGACAGCTGCTCTCTATCTATCTCTGCCTCTCTGGAGAGCAGCTCTTATCAACTCCATGTTTTCATCTCATTTCAAAGTGCACACGCGCACTGAAGATTATTTTTGTCATCTCGCGGCCTTTCGTACTTAAAACGCGCTGTGTGGTTTATAATTAGGAACGCTGTCTTGTTGAGAGCCCGAGAGAAAGCTCTTTTTTTTATACAATATCTGAGCGATTTGCGATGTGTGACCTTTTCTGGCTTTTCAATGTATAAAAACTTGGGCAGACCTCCATTTAATTAATGGCTGGTTCATATGTATCACATGTTAAATGAAAGATTAAGATGAACACATTTTTTTGTTTTAGCATCCAAATAATAACATTAAAAAAGAATAATTCATATTTTTTAAACAAACTTATTTAACTAGTTTATACTTTTAATGATAATAGTTTCTAGAAGAACTTGACATCAAGAGAATTTTTTTTTGCTATATTTTCACTGAAAAATGGTTGATTTTAAGTTAAAAAAACTTCATAATCTTCAAAAATCATAATCTTTGTAATGAGGAAATACAGGAACAACATAAAAAAAAGTCATGCTGAGGATATCCTTTCAAAATTGAGCACATTTGTTGTTCCAATTTAACATCTCTAACCTGTTCATCTCTATTTCCCAGTGGACTTTAATCTGATTGGCTGGAGCTCAACATCCAGCGCTCGCAGCTGCTCCAGGAAACCAGCATTGGGTTTGATGCTGCGGTTGGCGCCAACAGCTGCGATGGCCTTCTCCAGCGTCATCTTCTCGTGGATCATCAGGTAGGCCAGTACCAGAGTGGATGAGCGGCTCAGACCCATGGCGCAGTGTACCAGCACTCGACCTGGGTATTAACGTCAATAACTTGGATCCAACTGACTAAAAAAAAAGTTGGTAAACCTTGCCAAAAAAATGAAAAAGATTGACGCTGCTTTATTGCAGACAGGAGGATTGGGGCGCATGGGAGCATGTAATTGAAACACTCTTGCTGGGGATTATGGCACCACACTGGAATAAACCCCCTCCTCCTATGTGGAGCCTACTAGTACTAGTAACTATGATTAAAAATTATATTTTAAAAATGATGTGTAGATGTATTTAATGTATATGTTACCATGTATGTATTTGTTTAATGGGTGTTAACTGACCTGTAGGCAAATTCAAGGCGCTCCTGATGAAATCGGATGACTTATAAAAGAAGGGGCTGAGGTCAAAGGTCACCATGTCGTAGGCTTCTACGCCGTGATACTCCAGATTGACGTTTTGGTAGAAGATAGCACCCGTGTCGACGTTGAATTTGCCGTGGGCGGCGTTCAGCACGTGGCTTATGCCGTACGCCTTAAGGTTGTGCTTGTTTTTGGCAGCATACCTTCAAAAAAATTGGTAGAAATTAGACCAAAGATCTAGAATGGGTTTTAGCCTATAGCACCCTTTAGAATTTTCTAATTACTGTCCATGATTGGCATTTTAAACAAATTTCTCATGCTAAATAAGACATGCTGAATAACAAATCCTTGGAAATGCACCTAAATGCGTACTTTAAACCAAAATGGGGGGTTTTGTATTTAATTTTTGACTTTTTTTGTTGGTTTACTCATGATAGACACTTCAGGGGATGTACATTGAAAACGGAACCCAGAAAATGTTCCTAACATGGTCGCCACCAAGCAAAATGTCCAACTTACATGTCTCCTAAGAAGATCCTGGGCCAGACCTCGTCCATGTGGTTGCTCTCGCTGCCTTTCATAGTCCACATCAGCTTCTGGAGTTCAGATGCTGGGGGGCTCACATACTTGGTGGGCACGTCCCCGGGGCTTTCTAAGCTCCTCTGACTTCCGGACATGTCTGATCCCACGACTTTTGCTTTTTCATAGGTGAGCAAGCCGGACAGCAACTCATGTAGGCCGTCGACCTCCTCGGCCTTAATCTACCCGGCAACATTTGCGGCTATTTTGATGTCACCCAAAATACTTCCAGCGTCAACATTCTTAAAGGTTAGCTCTCCTAACACATTTCACTCAGATTAAACTGAATGATAATATTAAAAATGAAATAACACAATAACACATTTTTACTGTTGTTCCTACATTTATTGACTCGGGTTGCACACAATTATCATCATTTTGACCTTTAATACAGCAGTAAAATACATTCACATTGAGAAAAGTAAGTTGATTAAGGTTTCAAAATAAAATGCAATGACATCAATAAAATTGCACAGATATTGACATAAGAATCACTCACACAAAATCATTTTAGTTGGTCCATTTCTGACATGAGTTCAGTTCATAGACAAATAGAAAGCTGACATCATATTTACTTTATTATGCTGCCATTTTATTTCAACTAATTTTGCATGCTTTATATAGATATTTTTTTATAATATTTGTCCTTATTATCTTTTTTTCCCCCATTATTTTTTAATGTTATTCATCGCCTAAATTTGCACTTTGGAGATATTTGAATGGATTTTGAACTTCATATATGATACTAATATATTTAAATGATTAAAAATACATACATTTAAAAATATTTTAAACATAATATGCTACTTTAAATTATTCTATTCATGTTTGTACATTCTTTGATATTATTTTTAGTATTTAAACTACAATTGCAAGTTTACCACATCATGTTTACATTTTTTTGTTACTATTTGTACCAATTTTCTCCTCTCCTTTCCACCAGACTCACAAAATGAGGCATGCTCCTTTCCGTTTCCTGCGTGCACAGTGGCGAGGCTGCAGGTGAAGGTCCAGGTCGATGAGCAAGGCCAAGAAATTCCTATTGGGATAGATGGCCCTCTTGCGGACCAGTCGCTGGAGAGCCTCCTGCAGGCTCAGGCGCCGGTAAATCATCAGATAGGCCAGAACCAATGTAGACGATCGGCTCATTCCCATAATGCAGTGCACCAGAACTTTGCCTCAGGTAAAGAATAACAATAACATGTTACACATTTGAACATGTCCTACTACATTTCTTGGTAATGATGCATATATTTTTTTAAAGTACCCTCACCACGAGGTGACTTGAGTCCTTTGTGGATAAAGTCAGCAGCGTGTCTGAAGTAGACATCCAGGTCAAAGTGGGTCGAGTCATCGGCAGGTATACCGTAGTACTCGAAATCGTTGCCGTAGAAACTCTGGTTGCCGATGCTGCCCGGTTTGGCGTGTGCGGCGTTCAGCACGTGTGTGATGCCCAACTCCAGCAAGGCTGACTTGGTCTGGGCCACTGTCCTGACACCATAGTGGCATTTGGGTTACTCATAAACGCTTGATAGCATTGTTTATTGATATACTCACACGTTTCCTATGTAAATATTGGGCCAGACTTCATCGACATGGCTGAGACGCAGTTTGCACGAGTCCAGAATTTTCTGCAGGTCCTTGACCGTCACATATTCTTTGTGTTTGCAGCTCCACATTTTCTCTCCGAATCCTTGCTTCCTGCCGGCCTACGCACCATAAGACTGTTAGACTTCTTTCACTTGTTGCTTTTGATCTGTCCCGGCAGCTGCTGGAATCTGGCTGACATTGGATACTCATACCAGCCCCGATATAGACATCACATGTGCTGTTACAAATAATAATAATAATGGTAACAGGATGAACTAATACATGGACTTGTTAGGGTTTTTTTTAAACATTATCATGCATGAATTACAGTAGTTCAAATATGTATAGTCTTGCTATAATAAAACAGCACCATATGCTGGAACACTTATACACTAATACTAATAATTAGTGCAAAGAATGAGTAAATTATCAAAATGTTTATGAACAGAATTTTCCTTTTACATTATGAACAATATATTATGAACAAGAGAATAACATAAGAACATTAAATAATGTGCAATTTTAACAACACTTTTACACAGTTAAACATATAATTGTGATGTACATAAAACTGATCACAGAAATAGTCTTGGGGAAACTTAAAAACACTGTTTTTCAACATCTGGAAAGCAATTTGAACAAATGAATAACTTTCACACTACACCCCTCTGGGGGATAATACAAGAACTACACATTTTAAAGAAAATTCATTTTTTTTAATACAATGCAGTTTTCTTCCTCGGGCCATACCAAACCACCAGACGGGCCGGATCCGGCCCGCGTGCCATATGTTTGACACCACTGGCTTATAGCATCAAGAGCACACAACTCACGACTATTCTTCGTCATCTTTTCAACATAAACGGATTGGGAGGACAAAGCACCTCTTGGGAGCGCGGTAAGCAACTCACCATCTTTTTTTGCACTTTCAATGTGACAGGACAATGTGGGCGTGGTGGTTACGCCCATTGTCGACGCGCGTAGTTACTAATTGAGTGCATGCGCAGTAACATTTCCTTTTGGAACGCTGTTGATGAGCTGTCACGGTAAGAATAATCGAGCAATTCACTGGCCTAAATGCGTTTTAATCACGCGATCGGGAGATATTTCAGCAATTAGTTGAGCCCCAAAACGCCAACCAATATCTTAGTTTAATGCCAGCTTTAACACACCGTCGACAATTAAAGTATGGGCTTTTCTTGAGCGGCTTTGTGCCACATCATGTGACTAGTCAGCATTAGTGTTAGCGTCACGATTTGACTTAAAAAGCACGATCTCCGTTTTCTCTTCATTATTGAGTCGTGTAGCAAGACTTTAGATTTAATCAAACAATGCAAGACATCAACCGACAGTTTCCTGGGTAAGTGTTCACTCTAGATCTAGTCTAGAATGCCATCCAGGGACACGATTTAGTTCCTGTTGTTTTGTATGTAATCGTTTTCATTCTGGGTGCTAAATACCCTTTTCCGATTTGCAATTGTTCTGTTTTTACAAAAAAATCACGTATACAAAATTTAAGCCAACTTTCTCCTAGACTACACTGGTGTCAAAGTAGCGGCTCGCGGGCCAAATTTGGCCCGCTGTGTCATTTTGTGCGGTCCGAGAAAGTAAATCATGAGTGCTGACTTTCTGTTGGATCCAATTTAAATGAAGATTATACATGTGTTATATTACATCATCATCCCCTTTTTAAAATCAATAATTGTATTTTTTATCCATTTTTCACTTTTTGTGTTTTTAAGTTTAAAAAAAGCATATTGTAAAATCTAAACATAAATCTATTTTAAAAATTGTTTTCCACGCTAATATTGAACATTTTCCCCAAAATATTTTGTTTCCTTTTGAAATGAAAAACAAATTATTACAAGATATTTTCCCTTATGAAGAGAAAAAAAGCTCAAACATTTGTTTCGGATCTATTAAAAACTGAATATTTAGGGCTTTCGATGCAGTTTTTTTCAATCCAATTTAAATAGAAAAAAATATCTAAATATTTCAAAAATAGTACAGCTCACGTGAAATCAAGTTGACCTCATTGTGGCCCGCGAACCAACCCGAGTTTGACACCCTTGTCCTACCTAGCTGTTAACTTCAGTCTGTATATTTAATCGCTAACTTATTTTCATTCTTTATCTTGATCATTTATTAAAATTCTTGTAAGATTTCTCTATGTTGTAATTAATTGGCAACCCCCAAATGCCTTGGCTAAATCAAGTTTTCACTGTTTAGCATGAAGATAAAACTACTTCACATTGAAAAAAAAACTAAGCCAACCTGTTGAATATATGCTAACTTGTGCTTTTTTTGTGTGCAATTTTTCTCTGTTTAGCACCAAGATGCAGCTTTCTGTGTGCCTAGATCACTCTTGAGGTTACAGAAGGGGAGACTTGGACTGATCAAGGTAAGACTTATCCCCACAAAAAAAAAGTTGAATCTCCAGTCTCTATATATTCTAACTTATGCTATTTTTCTTCCATGCAACAGGCCTGAGGTATCTTGGTTGCCCACTTGAAGATGTCCTCTCTTGCATCATATGGTGTCTGTATTTCTGAAAATCTAAATTCAATAAAATCCTAAATCATGACATTTCACTGGCCATTTATTTCCACAGCTTTTTGACTAGATCTTCAAAGTAAGAAGGTTGTCATTTAATGTTGGAGCAAGAATGTTTTTTTTCTTCTAATATTCTAAGTGTTAATCCCCCCGTTTTTGTTCTAAATTTTATTTTCCAAGTGTTTATCCTCCCCAATTGTTAAAGATTTATCTTCTAAATGTTTATCCCCATTTAATTTTCTATTTATATATACACCCCCTGCTTTTTTCAAATTTGATTTTCCAAATGTTGATCCCGACTTCTTTTCTAAATGTCTTTGTCAATTTTTTTTCCAAAGTCTTTATCCCGTTTTTGTCAATTTTTTTTCCTAAGTGTTTATCCCCCCTTTTTCTGTCAATTTTTTTTTCTAGGTGTTTATCCCCCCTTTTTCTGTCAATTTTTTTTCTAAGTGTTTATCCCCCCTTTTTCTGTCAATTTTTTTTTCTAAGTGTTTATCCCCCCTTTTCTGTCAATTTTTTTTTCTAAGTGTTTATCCCCCCTTTTTCTGTCAATTTTTTTTTCTAAGTGTTTATCCCCCCCTTTTTCTGTCAATTTTTTTTTTCTAAGTGTTTATCCCCCCTTTTTTTGTCAATTTTTTTTCTAAGTGTTTATCCCCCTTTTTTTCCATCAATTTTTTTTTCTAAGTGTTTTGCTGTTTTTTTTATCTACACATGTTTACTTGTAAATAAAGTTTCATAACTCTAATTGTGACTTGCATTTTTTGTTAGATAAAGACCAACACATGTTTACATTTCAAAGCTTTTATTTTGAAAAACTTGAATAAGATGAAGTAATTCCTCCTTTCACCAGGTGGAAATCTGGAAAACAGGATGTCAGCTTTTATTTTGAAAAAGTTTGTAGATTGGTTCCCGTCGATGGTCCAGCATCGTAAAAAATCGAATCTTCTCCACCCCCTGGTGGAGAAGATTCGAAAACTGAAAAAGGGGTGGTTAGTACAGTTAGTTGAAAAAATAATGAGTAGGGCTCACCTTTTATTTTGAAAAACTGAAGCAGTTCCTCTTGTCACCAGCAGGAAATCTGGTAAATAAAAGCCCCAGCTCTTATTTTGAAAAAGTTTGTAGATTGGTTCCCGTTGGTGGTCCAGCATCGTAAAAAATCGAATCTTCTCCACCCCCTGGTGGAGAAGATTCGAAAACAAAAAAAGGGGTTAGTACACAAAGTTAGTTGAAAAAACAATGGGAAGGGCTTACCTTTTATTTTGAAAAATTAAGGTGTCTGAGGCTATCTGTTCATATGCAGAAACCAGGTCCCTCTGGTGGATTCTGAAAAACAAGAAAAAGGGTTATGTACAGAGTTAAATAAAAAACCATTGAGAAGGACTAACCTTTTATTTTGAAAAACTTCATAGATTGGGGGCTCCTGAGCCTATCTGTTCATAGGCAGAAACCAGGTCCCTCTGGTGGATTCTGAAAAGCAAAAAAAGTCAGTACACAGAGTTAAATAAAAAAAAAAACATTTACAAGGTCTTACCTTTTATTTTGAAAAATGGGGGCATGAAACCTGGTCCCCTTTGGGTGGAATTCTGAAAAATAAAACATTCACACGGTCTTACCTTTTATTTTGGAAAAAAACTCAGATATGCTCAGGAAGAACAAATCTGAGTTTTTCCAAAATAAAAGGTAAGACCTTGGAAACGTTTTTGTTTTTCAGGTTTCCTACCTATGTCAAGATAGGCTCAGCCATAGAATTCTGAAAAACAAAAAAAACATTCACAAGGTCTTACCTTTTATTTTGGAAAAAACTCAAATATGCTCAGGCAGAACAAATCTATGAGTTTTTCCAAAATAAAAGGTAAGACCTTGGAAACGTTTTTGTTTTTCAGGTTTCCTACCTATTTCAAGATAGCCTCAGCCGTGGAATTCTGAAAAACAAAAAAACATTCACAAGGTCTTACCTTTTATTTTGAAAAAACTCATAGATATGCTCAGGCAGAACAAATCTGAGTTTTTCCAAAATAAAAGGTAAGACCTTGGAAATGTTTTTTTGTTTTTCAGGTTTCCTACCTATGTCAAGATAGGCTCAGCCATGGAATTCTGAAAAACAAAAAAGCATTCACAAGGTCTTACCTTTTATTTTGGAAAAAACTCAGATATGCTCAGGCAGAACAATTCTATGAGTTTCTTCAAAATAAAAGGTAAGACCTTGGAAACGTTTTTTTGTTTTTCAGGTTTCCTACCTATTTCAAGATAGCCTCAGCCGTGGAATTCTGAAAAACAAAAAAACATTCACAAGGTCTTACCTTTTATTTTGAAAAAACTCATAGATATGCTCAGGCAGAACAAATCTGAGTTTTTCCAAAATAAAAGGTAAGACCTTGGAAATGTTTTTTTGTTTTTCAGGTTTCCTACCTATGTCAAGATAGGCTCAGCCATGGAATTCTGAAAAACAAAAAAGCATTCACAAGGTCTTACCTTTTATTTTGAAAAAACTCAGATATGCTCAGGCAGAACAAATCTATGAGTTTTTTCAAAATAAAAGGTAAGACCTTGGAAACATTTTTTGTTTTTCAGGTTTCCTACCTATGTCAAGATAGGCTCAGTCATGGAATTCTGAAAAACAAAAAAACATTCACAAGGTCTTACCTTTTATTTTGAAAAAACTCGTAGATATGCTCAGGCAGAACAAATCTATGCGTTTTTCCAAAATAAAAGGTAAGACCTTGGAAACGTTTTTTTTGTTTTTCAGGTTTCCTACCTATGTCAAGATAGGCTCAGCCATGGAATTCTAAAAAACATTCACAAGGTCTTACCTTTTATTTTGAAAAAACTCGTAGATATGCTCAGGCAGAACAAATCTATGAGTTTTTCCAAAATAAAAGGTAAGACCTTGGAAACATTTTTTTTATTTAACTCTATGTATTGACCCCCTTTTTTGTTTTATCAGAATTCCAGCCAAGGGGAGCAGGTTTCCTGCCTATGTCAAGATAGGCTCAGGCAGAACCAATCTCAACATAGGCAGGAAATCTGGTCCCCCTTGGGTGGATTATGGAAAACAAAAAAAAGGGTCAGTACTCAGATTGGGATGCCTGAGCCTCTGTACAAAGGCAGGAAACCAGCTCCCCCTTGGATGGATTCTGAAAGACAAAAAAAAAGGGGTCAATACACAAAGTGAAATGGAAAAAAAACTCAAGATTGGTTCTGCCTTTTGCCTGAGGCAATAGGCAGGAAACCAAAAAAAGGAGTGAAGGCACAATAGATTAAAGTACAGACTAGTGCCGAATGTCAAAATTTGACATAACTACCTCCTATATTTAGCGTTTTTCTATTAAAGAACAAAACGCAATATTAGAAATTAAAATAAAATTGATCTGTCTGTTTTCCTCCACAAAAATATATCAGTATCTTGATCATGTGGTTGGAAATTTGAAAACACTGGACAGGGGCCTACAAGGTTAAAATAATTAATACTTCTGCCTCAAGTTTTCAGTCAATTATTTTAAATCCATTCATTCTTAAAAAAATAAATATACAAAGAGCTTCTGTTTTTCTCGTTATATTTAAATGAGTCAAAAATGACACCTGCACTATTGTTAAATACATCTGTTTTGTCAAAACCACATTTAAAACTTATATGAAAAAGGTCCAAGCCCTGAGGTCATTAAAAAAGTTAAGGGGCTAAAAAGTTTATAAGTTATTTATGTTCAGTTCCACTACATGGCAGATTTTTTTTTTGTAAGTTCAGAAAGATGTGAAAAGCCACATGGAAACTCATAAGTGGAAGGGAGCTACTCCTTCACTTGCCACTACAGTATTTTTATTTAATTTACTATAATAGGGATGAGCCTACTTTACGGTTTATCATTTATCAAAGCCATGTCTGGTCTACAGTAACCGCGATAATTGAGGGATTACTGTTTATTCCTTACACATCCACTAATGACGTGTGGGTGACTTATCCAGGTTTTTTTTTTTTGTTATTTAAAAAAAAAAAATATATGAATCATGATGAAAATCGAGCCAATTGCGCAAAGCCCTGAACACTGAACGCTGGCGTTTAAATATTACACGGATGGAGAAAATCAGAACTATTTAAGAATGACTCGCTGTTATGGCGTCGACAAGCTGCTAATTTCTGGACGTTTCGGCCACATTCTTGATGTTTCCCAGCAGTCTGTGCTCGTTGAGTGGCTGAAACACACAAAGAAATGATTTCTTTTTAAACAAGGAGCGATCGTTTAACGCAATGTAGCCAATTTGTTTGCAAACATTTTGCTGTCTGCATACACGTGGGGCTACATCGCGTCAAAAATCACTCTTAAGACGAGAACTGGGGGTTCAAATTCCCCAAATGACAATGTACCAAATGTGCAGCATCGTTCTGTGAGAAGTTTGGCAGGACTTCGTCGGTAAATCGTCAGTTTTGAGCTGCTCCGAAGTGCACGCCCGTGCAGCCTTCCGGCATCTAAGCCGTCATGGCGTCTGACGTCGACTATTTGAACTCTGACATCGGCCACGCCTATTAAAAAAGGACACATACATTTTTCTAAGACAAAATCATAATAACGTGCATTAATCAGTATATGTATGTGTGGAGGGGCTGTTAATGCTTTTTGGTTGAACTTTAATGCTTAAAAGAAAAAATACATTGTTTTCATAATAGCATGCATTAGTCAGTGGGTGGGGCGAGGGCGGGGCTGAAATACGTGTTGATTGGGCTTTAATCCTTTAAAATACAGTAGTATTGCACATTATGAACATTGTGATGACATGCACTTTGGTGTTTGTTTTTTTACTTCTAGACATTTAAATGACACTAGCAGAATCCTTTAATAATTTAGTATTTTAGTTGTCCAGTACAGTAGTTCTCTGACGCAAGATGGCCGCGATTGCTTCTGCCTGTCTATGTGATATACGGACATGATTAAAATATAATTTAAAAGGCAGGGATATTTAAACTAATAATAATAATTGCACGCATAGGCTGACCCGTTTCAATTTGGAATAATACTTTCTTTTTTTCAGAAATTATCCGCCACAAACGTAGTTTGTTAGACAGTAGTTTTTAGTTGCGCTTCTATTGTATCCATTACATCCCGTGTGACGTCTCAGCAAGATGCCAAGCAGCTCGATATGAGTGCCCATGCCCACAATCGCGGGGATGTGATCACCATTAAACCCAGTAACGGGGTTGTGATTTATTCGCATAAGACACCTTTGAGTCGGCCTGTCTTTGGAACACAAACGTGCCGGCAGGCGTCCTTCTGTTAAGATCTCAGCCAGGGTGAGTGAACCCCGAAGCCGAGCGAACTGTTAGCTCCGACTAGCCGCCTTTGAAGCCAAACGTGCCTTTGTTTTGGCATTTCAATGTCAAGAAGTTTGAGGTTAACGCTTATTTGTTTGCGTTAAATCTTTGCAATTGATCTGCACGTGTCATATAAATATTAACCAACTAATCGCGTGGTAACCAATATTTCAGTGTATGAATACTGTATTGCATTTTTGCAATAGTTTAGCAAAACGTTTTAGGGGTACATGATGTAACAATAGTAGTGGTGGTGTTTAGATAAAGCTGTTTAGACTTGAAAGCAGAATATTAAAGATTGCTTCCATCACTGTCATTGTCGGCAGTGAGCGTCCAATCCATTTGAACTGTGGGGATAACTGTTATTTAACAGCTCGACCGTGTGTTGTTTATTTTTTGAAAGCTGAATTTCTCAACGTATTGTTTTCCAGCTGGCGAAATGAGCCCGCCGAGTGTCCGCGATTGGACCCCTGTGCATGTGGCCAAATGGCTGAAGGATGAGGGCTTCTTCGACTACGTGGATCTGCTGTGCCATGAGCACCGCTTGGATGGCAGCAGTCTGCTGGCCCTCAGCGAGTACGACCTGCGCTCGCCTCCCCTACAGCTCAAAGTACTGGGCGACATCAAGCGTCTCATGGCGTCCATTCGCAAGCTCCAGAAGCAAAACTTGGACGTGCTGGAGGAGCTGGGCCTGCCGTTCGACGGACACTCCCCCACTGGTTCAGGAGACTGGTTCTGCAATGGCGAGGTGGCGCGGGATTGCGACGGAGCCGACAAGGCGCCCGTGGGGGAAGAGTACCAGAAGTACACTAACGGCAAATACAAGCAGCAGACGCGGCGGCTGGATCCGGAGTTTTGGAAGACGGTACTAAGTTCCGTCTACGTGGTCTTGGTGTTCGGCATCACCTCCTTCGTCATGGTCATCGTGCACGAGAAGGTCCCCGACATGGCGACCTATCCGCCTCTACCTGATATTTTCCTGGACAAGTAGGTGGCTCGTTCGGGAGGGAATGACTCGGGGCGAGAAATGATGGGTTTTATGTTTGTCCCTAGTATGCCGCGAATCCCATGGGCCTTCGCCACAGCGGAGGCGTGCGGCCTCATCCTGTGCATCATCTGGGTGCTGGTTTTACTGCTGCATAAACATAGGTGATGTACATTTGCGAGGGCTGCCATGATGAATTGACGTGAAGTTAATTGGCAACTCTTAATTAGCGATTCTTGATTATATAAATGGTTTTAGATTCAAAATAGTCTGTTTTTTTAATTGTCTTATTCAAAAATCAAACATTTTCTGCCATCAGGTCCATTCTCCTTCGCCGCATGTGCAGCCTCATGGGAACGGTGTTCATGCTCCGCTGCATCACTATGTTCGTCACTTCGCTGTCCGTGCCGGGACAACACTTGCAATGCTCCGGAAAGGTAACGACAGGTTTCAAGTACTCCGTCACTTAATGGTACTGCAATTACAGCGATTTTTTTCTTGCTGGCTACAGAAGTATGGCGACAAGTGGGGGAAGCTGCAGCGCGCCGTGGCCATCTGGAGTGGCTTTGGCATGACTTTGACTGGCGTGCACACCTGTGGCGACTACATGTTCAGCGGGCACACTGTCATCATCACCCTACTCAACTTCTTTGTCACAGAGTGTGAGTTGTGCACCGAATAAGTTTAGTATGGCGCATGAATTGAAGTTAAATGCAAATGTGTGTGTTTGTATTTGAGCAGACACCCCACACAGTTGGCACTGCATCCATACGCTGTCCTGGGTGCTGAACTTATTTGGCATCTTCTTCATCCTGGCTGCACACGAGCACTACTCCATCGATGTCTTTATCGCCTTTTACATCACCACACGGCTTTTCCTCTACTACCACACGCTGGCCAACACGCGAGCCTACCAGCAGAGTCGCCGGGCCCGCATTTGGTTCCCCATGTTTTCCTTCTTTGAGTGCAACGTCAATGGGCCCGTGCCTAACGAATACTGCTGGCCATTCTCGCGACCCGCCATCCTCAAATTGATCATCGGGTAGAGAGTCAGTGACATCCGTCCGAATGACCTCTGCGGAGCGCCTTTTTGTTTAGGGTTTGAAGCCGCCAAAATGACACGTTTCCCTTCTGTCTTAAGTATGATTCCACTTGCCAATAACCTTGCGCTTTGCAATAGGTCTCCTTGTGTAGAAAAGTCATGAAAATAAGGGCAGATCATTTTTTTCTGTGCTAAATTGAGTCTGAAGAATACATGATGCAATGAAATGGAGGGAGGGGTGAAGTATTTAATGTGGAAAATGTGTAGTGTTGTGTGTTTCCAGATGCAAGTTGAGGGAAAATAATTAGAATTTATTAATGTGCGTTCTTAACATTTGCACATTTGACCGGATTAAATCTTCTGGTGGAGCCATATGTCGTCCACGTGTCGCAGGTTTCACTCCTGACATTTAGTATTAATGGCAGCAAAATGCTAACCAGTTTTTTTTCTATTTCTCAAATGTGTGCTAATTTATTCATGATTGTGTTTTTCTGTGTTGGAGATATGTGCACAAAAGAGACTAATGTTTACAGTTGCTCAAGATGGCGACATGCTTTTTTGTTCTTTATTCTTATGTTTTTTGAGAACTTATTCTTCTGTCAGTATTTGTTTTTGTTTGTGTGATGTATATAAAAATGTAGAAAAACATCAAGCCACAATTGTGGTGTCTTACCTTTTTTCATTAAGGTTAAATGGAGGTATTGTGGGAAATGGAGTTTCTAATATGTGTACACATTTCAGTTCTTAGCTTGTGTACATTTAATAAGCAGGACATATTTGAAGTTCTCACATGGCAGTTATTATTTGTTAAGTTGGAGACTTATTGGTCGGTAATTGCAAACTAAAATTGAACATCGCGTTAACTTGTAAATTAGAGACATTCTTATATGCTAGTGTGAAATGCGCGATCCAAATGATAGTGGATGATAGTCATTTTCCTGACATTTAATCGTTTACTTTCTGTCTGGCACAACACGGGCAGCTTAGGGGCCTAACATTTCCGACGTCAACATTTCCTCCACAAACTACAACTGCGTCCAGAACTGGCTGGCCGTCGACTTCATACTTTGCCCCCTCTTCGTATTCAAATCGACAGCAACCAAAAAGAAAATCCCTTGGTAAGTTAAGTACCTATTATTTTTCGATCCCACCCTGTCCATGTTGCATTACTTCCGTTTGAGTTAAGTAAAGATCTCCGGCTTCTCCTTTCCTTTCTGGAAAACGCCCCTCTCTAGCCTGCACGCAACATGTGTTACAGTTCACAAACTATCTATATAGCCATCGCTTACAATTTTTTTTTCCTAAATTAAGTGAGCCACTGGCAACAACTTCAAACGTTTAACTAAATAAATAATCAAAAGTGATCTTATATCTGGAATATATTTTATGTTACAAACCACGGTAAGCACTAATTGAACATTTAGAAATGCAATGCAATAAAGAGGGGATTTTGGGGAGACATTTTTGGGATTTCACTCAAATGCAATGCAAATAAGAAACAAAATGCATCTAAGTATTTTGTTTAAACCACGTTAAGTATTCCCTCATATTTGAAAGTTGCAAATTGCAAATGAACTGTACTTATGAAAATTTACCACGAGAGGGCGCTATTTACAATAAGCAAACGTTACTATAGAAATAGCTTTTTTTGTATTTTTTTTTAAGTTTACAGAAAAAATCGAGAGAAATAGAGAAGAAAATGTATCTGTATCTTAATATTTGTTTTCAGCAAAGAGTACGAATTTTGAGCAGGTGCATAGTTATTTAAAAAAAGTGTCTAATGTTTTTTAATTCATAGAAATTGTATATTTGTACTTACACAGGTAAAATGGCAGTCCCTCCACCATATGCAGATCTAGGAAAATCAGCAAAGGACATCTTTAACAAAGGATACGGTAATTAGAAGTTTACACTTTTCACTATTTAAATCCACTTGCAAAACTCAATAAAACTGTGTTTGTAGGTTTTGGTCTATTTAAACTGGATGTCAAAACAAAGTCACCAAACGGAGTGGTGAGTACATGAGTTAACTGCAACCACTTTAGCAACAAAATGAATGAAAAGGTATGCAATAATATGGGCTGACCTTGATATCTTTCCATTTTAGGAGTTCAAAACATGTGGCTCATCAAATGTGGAGACCGGCAAGGTGACGGGAACTTTGGAGACAAATTATAAGTGGGCCGATCGTGGCGTAACCTTCATGGAGAAGTGGACCACTGAGAACACACTCAGCACAGAATTATGCGTCGAGGATAGGGTAAATATGTACTTACTGTAATGTTGTCAAGTAGATAAATGCTCTAAAGATGGACAGTTCCTGCATTAATTTATTATTATTTTTTTTTTTTAGATCACCAAAGGCGTTAAACTGAATTTCAACACGACAATTTCCCCAGACACTGGGTTCGTGCTATACATGTTTTCCCACTTCGGACTAAGACAAGTAAAACAATAAGGAAAACAATTGATTTCCTATAGAAAAAAGAGTGGCAAAATCAAGACGGCCTACAAGTGTGAATACCTTCATGCCGGCGTGGACGTAGACATCGAAATGACGGGACCCACCATCCACGGTGCGGCAGTGACGGTCTATGAAGGATGGCTGGCCGGCTACCAGATGAGCTTTGACGTGACCAAGTCCAGAATGATCCAAAGTAACTATGCCATTGGGTACAAGATGGGAGACTTTCAGCTACATACCAACATGTACGTACACAGTCGAGGGTGAAAATAATACACTCAAAAGTTGTAATAGTTAATAATACATGAGTAATGGGCCCCAGAACACATTTGTAGTGATTGTAGATTTTTTTTTTTTTTTACCCAGCAACAACGGTTGCGAATTTGGGGGCTCCATCTATCAAAAGGTGAATGAGCAGCTTGAGACAGCCGTCGACTTGGCTTGGGCTGCGGGCAGCAACGGAACTCGCTTTGGCATCGCTGCCAAATACCAGCTAGATTCTACTGCCTCCATATCGGTAAGCCCCTTTATGAATCATCCACTAGTAAGTAGCTATTATGCGAGCTACAATCGTATTCTGATGATGCACATTTTTGATGCTCGTCTTTCAGGCCAAGCTGAACAATGCCGGTTTGGTTGGATTTGGATACAGTCAGATTCTTCGGCCTGGTAAGAACAAAAAAAATCCTTCAATTTAATAGGCTTTTTTTTTATCACATTGACTTGCTAAGATAGACATCCAATCTATTTGGACTAGGTTCAAAATTGATTTCTGTCGTTGCTCATTTTCAAATGACTAACAAACTGTTCTCATTTGCAGGAATGAAACTCGTATTGTCTGCACTTGTGGATGGCAAAAACATCAATGCTGGTGGTCACAAATTGGGCTTGGGGTTGGAGTTAGAGGCATGAGGTAGTATTTTGATCACAAATTCAAAAATAGAAGGTGAATTCAATGGATCATTCCAGTCCCACAAGACCAATGTAAGAAATTTGCAGCAGAAAGTGTTTTTTTTAATTTTTTTTTTAAATTCTCAACGTATGGAAATCTAAAAATATTAATGGGTTAACTTTGTTGACAATCCCAAAGATTGAAGTGTAGGATTTACATCAGTGCTGAAAATGTTGCACAAAAATCAACCTTTATCAATAAATTTATTTTTCCTTCTACTTTTCTGCGGTCCTATTTTGAAACTTATACTAGATGGTTCACATGTAAATACATGGAGGTAAAGCAATGCTTTCTAGCCGTGTCAATGCCGCACTTTAAGCACTATTATAGCCTACAGTTTAAAAGCCAGCGTTAAGCCGTCTCCAACTGTGAGCATGCTGAGGTTAATGCGAGTATCTCTGTGAAGCTTTTTGTTCAGCTTGTCAATAGACACTGTGGCCAGGTCTTCCGGTGACGGGTTTATGACGGCTCCACCCCAGAAAACCTACACACAAAAACATTAATTGCACCTATGGAAGACGATTGAGGTTCTAGAACAGGTTGTGCACGTGAATGCTTACATTATCGATGGCAATGACGCCACCTTTCCTGATGAGACGTAGAGCCTTTTCATAGTAGCCATCGTAGCTTTCTTTGTCGGCATCAATGAAGGCAAAATCGAAGGTCTCGGCCTCACCGGCATCTAATAGCTCATCTAAAGATACATTGAGAGAATTGATATTTGAAGTATTTTCATGTGAAGTTATCTGTCGTTATGTTACCTAATGTGGTCAATGCTGGTTGGATGCGAAGGTCAATTTTCTTCTCCACTCCCGCCTAATAAGTAGAAATTCTCAGTCGTCTCATTTTGCCGTCATTGGCAGCCGGTGAGTAATGTGTTAAGAAAAATGTGGTTACCTCTTTCCAGTAGGGTTTTCCAACATTAACATATGTCTCTTCGATGTCGCATGCCACAACCACACCATCTTGAGGCAATGCTAATGCGATGCTTAATGTGTTGTAGCCTGTGAACACTCCTACAAAAGGCAAAAAAAAAAAATTCAATATTCTGTTTTATTGCTTTTTTGTTTTGTTTTTTTATAGCCTTTTTCATGTATGTTTTGTAAAATTTACCAATCTCAAGGGCCTTCTTGGCTTTGATCAGTTTGGCCAAATTGGCCATGAACTGTGACTGTTCAGAGGAGACCATCATTACATTTTTGTCATGCTCCAATGTTTTCTGAAAGTAGAAAAACAGGATGATGAGCTTGAAAATTTATGTGTTGGCATGTGAATGTATACCTGTCTGAGGGTAGCCAAAGCAGGGTGTTCCCTCATGGAGTTGCGCAGAATGTACTGCATGAGCGGGCTATTATCCGCATCAGTGCCGTGGCTTTTGCACAGTTTCATTTTCCTGGATTTTCTATTCTTCCCTGTAGTCAAAAATACATAGAAATTAGTCATCAAGACAAGTGGACCTCACCCTATTATATGTTTCAACAGTTAAAACCTTTTTTTTAAGAAAGCAATTATATATGTGCATGTGGGTACGTGTGTAGGTATGTGTAATTAAGTGTAAGTATGTGTAGGTAGGTATAGATATTTATATATATGTCTAGGCATGTATGTGTAGGTATGTGTATGTATGTATATATATGTCTAGGCATGTATGTGTAGGTATGTGTAATTATGTGTAAGTATGTGTAGGTAGGTATAGATATTTATATATATGTCTAGGCATGTATGTGTAGGTATGTGTATGTATGTATATATATGTCTAGGCATGTATGTGTAGGTATGTGTATGTATGCATGTATGTGTATGTATGTGTAGGTATGTTTATGTATGCATGTATGTGTATGTGTGTGTATGTATGTGTATATGTATATTACATTTTATGTTTTTATTTATACACACATACATTTATATATGTTAACTTAAAAGTACTGAAGTTTATTGAAAAATAATTTTGTATGAATATGTGAACGATTTTATCTTATTTATTTGCCAAGTTTTAAGTTATAAAAACAATTGAAGCAAAAGTCCTCCCCAAACAACATACTAACCATTTATTCTATCTGCAGATCTTAACGAAAACGATGTTATTTTAGGTAGATATTAATTTAATTTGTAGATTCAAGACCTCACTGTGGAAAGTAGTGAATCCATGCATAATGGTTTATAACCACTTTATGAATATCACATTGTTACAAACTAAAGTAATACGTTACGTATCTAATAATTCATTGACAGATTATGATTAATCCCTTACTTTAGGCAGCAGTAATCTTAGTATGATAAATACAATAAAATAGATAGGCAGTAGTAATCTGAGTATGATACATAAAATGAAAAAGCTTGGCAGTAGTAATTTGAGTATGATAAGTAAGATAAAAAGGGTTTGTCCTACCGAACAAGTATCCTGCGAGAAATATTACTCCGAGAGTGACAGTTCCAATGAATGCTTCTTTCGATACGCCCCGGAAAGTCATGGCGAGGGGATGGATTTACTAACTGGTCCCTCACTAGTCTCTCAATGGTCGCCTACCCATCCTTCGTTGTAAACACGTCATAACATAACGCCGGAAATAGTATCTTACTATGTGAAAACGTCAGTTTCCGCGTGTTCCAATGTCAGATTCGCTGTCCACATTACGCATGCGCACTGAACAAAACAAAAACGGTTTACACATTTTATGTCTTCATTGGTGCTGCATTTGACATGCCTTAATTTATAATTTAATCGAAAAAGACGATCAAATGACAACTATTAACGAAATGTTTGTAAACGAACAACGTCCTGATCCTATGCCTAAAAGTGACAATATTTTGTTTTGCAAAGTTGCTCTTTAAAAGCAATGCAATCCGTTGTATAAACACGATCTTAATGGAGAAATATTTGTAATCAGGATTTAAAAAAAAGCATACCAAAGATCGCCCTTTCTCCTCTGTGTGGCTTGAAGTGATTAAATTCCTAGCAACCTCGACAGTCATGTGCAATCACATGATTGCACAATGGCTTAATTTGAATTTAAAATCAGGCTACATAATTAAATCAATGTCACAGCAATATATATATATATATATTTAAATAGCATCGTTTATAATGTTCCGCGTATACAATATCGTAAAAAAATATCCACCTAAAGGAGTACAGCTCCCCGTTGCCAATAGAGTGTAATGTAGGTTCTTAAACAGACGAGGGCAGTGTTGTTTTATCTAAAGTGTCCGTCGTGAATGTCATACCGGAAATTAAGGTCTAAAAAAAAACACGCACACACACACTTGCACGTATAGCATCTCGTGCACGCGTATCATTTGTATGATTGTATAAATTGTTTGGTGGAAATCATAATAAAGATCTAAAGATCGGATGTTTGAATCAGAAGACTGCAGCGACGAGGAATCCACTATGTAATGCAATTGTGTAAGACATTTTCTCATAAGCGTGTGTTTATGTTTGATTGGGTGCACTTTGTATAAATGATCACAATGTAATGAGAGTCGTGGTTAGCGCGTTGGCCTAACAGTGGAGGACTTGGATTCAAATTCAGGTCGATCCACCAAATTCAGATAGATCCACCTGTGTGAAGTTTCTATGATCATCCTGGGACTGTGTGGGTTTTCTCTGGGTACTCCGATTTCCTCCCACATTCCAAAAATATGCATGTTAGCCTGATTGGACACTCTAAAAGTCCCCTAGTTATGACTGTGAGTGTGAATGGTTGTTTTTCTCCCTGTGATTGACTGGTTCCCCCACCTCTGGCCTGAAATCAGCTGGGATAGGCTCCAGCACCCCCCAAAAAATGAAATGAGATCAGATGAGTCATACAATATTACATTGATCTATTCCAGAAATAACTTAGCCAATGTTACCACAATGTTGACATCAACACAATGAATTTTCAGTTATTTTTCTATCTGTTTAAAACAAAACATGACTAAAAGTATTGTCCAAAAATGACACACATTTCTTTCTTTGTATTTCCATTATAGGTTGTCCAAACTGAGGTTTATCGCTTTTCTGGGGCCGAAACTCAAGTTGTGACTTGCCCCCCTTGGAGGAAAAAAGGCTGCCATATCCTGGGGAGTGTTCTGGTATGTCAGCATTGCTCTGATTGAATTTCATAGACTGCTTCATGTACTGTAAAAGCCTTGTTTTTATGACGGCACCATTCCATTGCTTTGACAAGTATCACCCGTAACTATATCCTGTTTTGATGCCCTCCTATGGCAGGTTTATTTTTTCTGGGAGATGGCTCATCACTCATCTTTTAAAATGTGAATTGAATCAATGTTCAATGGCACTAAACTGCTTCAGTGGCTTAAAAAACACTGCAAATATTTAGTATATTGGCCTTTGCAAAACACTTTTGATATCCTTTAGGGCTGCTACAATTAAATAACTAATACTATACCAACATAGTTGTTGACTATTTTCATAATTGATTGTTTTGCAATGTTATTTACCTCAGAATTGTGCAATTACTTTACAGACTATACATTGTAAATACTGTTGGATCTAAGCTTAGGAATAAATTATTTGCATTTTTTTGCCATTTTTCATAAATAACAAACCATAAAGTATAATTTTGTAGATTATTTGTCTTTAAAATATTTTTTAGAAAAGTCTAAAAAATTCTAAATGACAATTTTATTTTTGTTTTTATTATTTATACGAAAGAAGAACATAAAAAATGTACTATTCTAAATTTATTGTTTACCTTGATGAAAGCAATTGACTATTTATAATGATTTAACCTTACAAATATATTTGCTAACATTTGCTTTAGCAACCCATGATACAGTTGCATAGTATTAAACGTCAAACTTTATTTAATGTATTTTTTATTCGCATATTATTTCTAGGGTCAATCAATGCACGTTCAAGGCTAAAATCTAAAGCCCAGCACAATCTAACAGTAAGTATTTATATTTAAGCATTCTAAAATGAGTTCAAAGTCCACATTTATATGCGCCACTTGATGTGTATTTTCTGTTGAAGCTCCTCGAAGCTCATACATGGCAACGTCTAACTTTCATCTCCATTTACTCCCACCCGTTCTCTCTCGTTCTTTATTATCATAGCATTGGCGTCAAAGGTTTTTAAAGACAGGGCTCTGACGAGCGCAGTCAGTCACTCTGTTCGCTCATAAAATGAAATGTCACGTAAGTATCAGTCTCTTAAACTCCCTCTCTTCTCCCCCCTCCCCTTCTATGGTTGATTGACGGTGCAGTGAACGATACGGCGGCATCAGAGAGTGGCGCCTGACAGTTTGATTTGACAGCCCTCTTCAAACCAAATATACTCCTTGTTCCTGACACTGCATCAGTTTGACAAGAGGTAAAATGGGACGATGGGGTTTGGGGGAGAAAAAAAAAAGACATTTGCAAATATCTGTACAAAATGATACAACTGCATACACTTGAACGTCGCTCGTTTTGATCTTTTATTTGTCCTCATTTAGATGGTGCAATATAATCCATCCATATTTATGGAATTGTCCATGATGGACGTTCAAGCCATCCAATATTTTGCGCTTTCTGGTAAGTCAATGAGTTTATGAATATAACATGTTTCGTGCCATTAGCTATCAAACATGCTTGTATGAGAGCATGTGTCAAAGTGGCGGCCCGGGGGCCAAATCTGGCCCGCCGCATCATTTTGTCTGGCCCAGGAAAGTAAATCATGAGTGCAGATTTTCAGTTTTAGCATCAAATTAAAATGAAGAGTATAGATCTATATTAAATGTCATGATTTTCCCCCTTTTAAATTAATAATTGTCATTTTTCAATCCATTTTTTCTGTGTTTTTAGTTCAAAAATCCTTTTGTAAAATCTAAAAAAATATATAAAAAAAGCTAATATAAATATTGTTTCAGATCTATAAAAAACTCAATATTCAGTGCTTTTAATCCAGTTCTTTTAATCCATTTATAAAACCCTAAACCTTAGCCTGACACCCTTGTACTAGTGTGTAAATGCAATGTGCATAGATTCCCGTTCGAGCTAAATGATTCATGGCAACCTTTTACATAATTTATAATTAATCGCAGCCCGTTGGCTTGGAATTTATGAATTGTGAAAACGCCTCGCCGCCATAGCGATAAACTAATTAATATCTTAAGTTCCCGATGCTCAGCACGCCGGGTGTACAGGGCGGGAATAATGCAAGGCAACAACAGAAGATCTGTGCATTGAAGTAGTGAATGTCTGAATGTGATGGCCGCAATATGCATTTGCCTGAAGAACCTAACGGGGTGGGGGGCTTGGAATCTTTTATCGGAGTTGTCACATGTTGTGGCTAATCACTCGGAGGGCCGTTATGATTAGTACTAATGCGTTTCCACCCTCTCGGCTGCGGGGCATGTTCAGTCGACTCGTTTTGCCGTGGTTGTCAGAAAAGAAGAGAATGGGGAAACTGTACGATTGGCAGGAAAATTAGCCAGAAGAAGTTTTTGGTTGTTTACATTTGTAAACAGCAAGGCGGTCTCAGTAAAATGTAAAGCTACTGTTTCTTTAGAAGTGATGATGATTGGATGTCAAATCCTTTCAAAAATTGACAGTTCAAATGGATTTTTCATCCATTGGATAATAACAGAGTGTACTATTAAGTATTCTTATTTTTTTAAAAACCTCAAACTGATTTATTTTTGTTATGATCGTTGTTTTTTTTACTGAACAACAGGATTTATTGGCTATAAGCTATGAAACTACCAAAAGAAAGAGTGGCCACACTTGGTAAAATGGTTGTAGTTTTTCTCATCCTCTCATAATCTGCAGTTAAATATGAGTTGGTATCACCAAAAACAATGTTTAACCCGGTATTTCCCTCCTAGATTAAATGACGTGATAATCTGACACACTAATATTTTTCTGTGCTGATCTTTAAGCCAAAGCCAAACAACCCTGCCGTTACAGTGAGGTGCTCGGACGTTTGGTCGCCGGTCTTTTGGTTGCCAGTCTTTTGGTCGCCAATCGAATGGTGACATAGTTTACTGTTGAAACTAACTCTTAAAATTATATTCATGAGAGAAACTTTACTATCTAAGAGAGAGAGTTTAATATCTAAGTACTTTTTAATTTTTAAGTACTGTTTAATACCTAAGTACATTTGACCGGCGACCAAAAGACCAGCGACCAAACGTCCGATCACGGACACCTACCATCTAAAAAACCAACCGAATTGCATAAATTGGTGGCCATAAACCCTAAGATTGGATGAATATTAGATAACAAAGAAGCAAAATGCAAATATGTTGCACAACTACCAACCTATAGCTGACTTTGCACACAATGGTTGCCGTGATCTTAAATCGACATGCCGATGTTTTCGAAAAGGAGCCTCCGGTTCAAGCCTAACGAACGGCGTTTACGAGCTCGGTGTATTCTTAGTTTTGGGCAGTAAATTTCAAGGCGAGCGTCTGCTAACTCTCCACGCTAGCATGTCACAGACAAAGAAGCGCTTCTCCACTAATGGTCCCTGAGGCTTCGCCACTATCTATTGATCTGCTGTCACCCAATTTCTCTGTGACTTATGCCCCTTCTTAATTCCTATTACTGTGCACACTGAAGCCTTATCGTGGGGGAACAATGGCTTTGTTGTCACTGGGGGCAAGAAAAAATATGAGATTGCGGGCGCCAACTCGTGACTCTTTGCCGCATCGTGACCTCCGCACGCTCTCCACTAGGCTAATGCTAGAAGCTCGCCACCGCATCAGAAAATTGCATCTTGGCTTTTTTTTTCCTCCTTTAAAAAAAAATGCAAACCATAAAAATGTCCTAGTGATGACTAGTCACTAGGCTTCCTTTCAATTATGTTTCTCTTCTCTTTTTCTACAAAGAGTAATAAAGCCATAAATTGCAGATCCGGCAGAAGGTACCCGCATTCCGTCCGTGAACTGCAGTTGAAGGTGCCATAAAGTACCTACAAAGTCAAAGATAAGGATTTACAGTTATTTAACATTATACCGCTACCTTAAATCACTCGGATAAGAGAATTAAATGCGGGCTTTGGCTTCTTTGTCCTTTTGCCAAGACTCTTTGTTATCTTTAAGAATGGAGTGGACATCACAAAGATGTGAGGTAGCTGACCTATGATGGTGATCCTTGAATAGGCATGAGAATACAGAGATATATATGCATTGGGTTTTTTTTGGATGGTAGAATATTTTTGGTTTTCAAAACATACTCTTGCAGAAGATTTGAAATCCAGTTCTACATAAATCAAAGCCATGACTTTGTAATATCAGCCTAATTGCATAATCATCTGTCTAAGTCAGGGGTAGGGAACCTATGGCTCGGGAGCCACACATGGCTCTGTTGATGGGTGCATATGGCTCTCCACTAACCTTTGAGGTAAACTATGGAAACTGCTGGTGAGAAAGCACAGGAATAGGGGCGTTACGTTGGTATTGTGGCAATGACACTACCCCCAGCGCCTTATTATAACCATTTCTTTTCCATTACACTCTTTTGCATGGATTTTCTCATGGCAAAATAATTCAGAGACTTTCTGTACTTTAAAAGTGTTGTAGTGACTAAAAAAGGTATGCATGGTAAAATATAGGTTTCATAGGGTTTTTTTTTTCGCCCCAAAAATTAGGAAGGACTGATATCAACAAAATAGCTTCATTTAAAGTTCATACCCATTTTTTAATCTGTGGTTGGAGTTACCCCATCATCTTATTTTCAACCAAAATAACGCCATGTGGCCTCGATAAATGAGATCATACAGTGAATGAAAACCCTTGTTCACTTTTGGCATCCTCTTCCAAAACTCATGACTCCATCTGAGGGAAGACATCCATCTTTCTTATCAGGAAGGGTATTGATATCATATAAAAAATCTGCTCGTAATACTCTGCATTGTCTCAGCAATGGAGGCAGACGCCAGTCGCTCGTAGCATCCGAATGTCCCACTTTAAACAAAGACGCGTTTAGCCCGCTGGAAATCACTGGCTCGTTTCAGCGTGAAAACGTTCACGTCAGAACGGCAGAGATGGCCGCCACTCGCGTTCAACATCTCCGGGTTGGCGACCCCGCAGCTATGATAAATGTCAAGCTCGACAATGTCCCGCTAACTAGGCGCACCGCCGCTAGCCAATCATCTCGTTATTGACCGAGAAGGCGTAAAGGGGGGGTCTGTAATGCGACTCTAAATGCTACATTACAGCCTATTTATCCAGCTAAGCACGGATAGTCATTCACTTGGCTCCGATTCCAACCACCCCAACACCGTTCTTCATATATTTTCATCCATCTCACCAAAGACAAATCAAATACGTCACAATAAACGGAATGGAAAGGAATCCTCCCAAAATCGAACCCATTATCTTTTACTCTACGTGTCACCATCCGGCAAATGCTTTGGTCTAACATTCTCTATTCGACACTGAAACCTTTGTGGTGCCCCTGTCGTCGTCTCGCAATACATCCATCTGCGAGATCTCACTCTCAGCTGTTCGCCCGCTTTGCATGCGACACAGTGTTTGTTGAAAGACGTCGGTTATGACACGGTGTCGTGTTCGCCGACTCGGATTCGGACCGACGTGATGACAGCACTTAATTCATTCAATCCTGATGGCGTTAAAATAGCGCTGTTGCCTATACATTGACCTTCTCTACAGGGCTCGCATCTTTTTCGGCTTTTTCGACCCTCTGTCGACCTTATTGCGTAACTCTGTATCTGACAGCTGTCCCAATTCACATGGGATTGAACGTCTATTATATTATATTATAGTCTTTAAATGAAGGAATCATAATGGTGGTACCAAAAGTATCATACTGGGATACTTTGACTTCACATGGGGCCTTTTTTTTCAAATTTGTTTTTCAGTGTGCATACATTAGTAGGATCAGTCACAGGTCTGCTTAATGTTTCACCAAAAATGTGTTTTCACTGCTTTTTCAGCCAGAAATAGTATTTTCCAGGAAATCAACTCATCCCCTACTGCAGCTTAGTAGTAAATAAGTGCAGAATTGTAACATTGGTTAATATTTTAATGGAAAATGTATCATTCATACATCATCACATTTAAAAAAAAACATCTGCAAACAGTTAACTCAATTCTTTTGAATCTTTTCTGCCACACAATTCAAAAGAAAAAACTGTACAGGAACCCAAAATGTCAAATTTATAAATTGATGGCGCTAACTTCCAAAGGATTAACAACAAATTGTGATTCATCGATTCATATTTTTACCCAAGCCTAATCTCCCAAAAGACCCTCCCTTCCCCTCCCCCTGACTTGGCAAGCTGGTATTAGCATGCCAACAACAAAATTTAAAACTGACAACAACCATTCAGAAGGCTTAGTAGCCTTCTTTCCCTGCCACGTAGGTCATATGCCTGAAAGGTATTTACGATACTTCACAACTGCTGAGCACCGAAGAGGCCATTCGTCGTCCGTATATCAATCAGCCGGGAAAAAAAGCTGAATGCTCGCTCCTCTATGAATAGCCAGATGGGTTTTATTTTGGCCGAGGGGGTCATTTCGTCAACGGGGACAGACCCCCCAGTCTGTCAAGTCTTGCCGTGACTGCTGTGGGTGGGAGGGAGGAAGGCTTGGCTAGGCAGGTGCTAAGACGGGATTGACAGTGGCCAAACACATGCTGAACTCTGTGAAATCGGGGTCTATTTTCACCACTATTGACGTATTAACACCCGTAAATATAGACACGGAGAAGAGTTCCCGTCCTCAAAATATGTAGTGTAATAGTGTTGATATAAAACAATTTGGATAGAAAATCAGCACATTATTTGAGCTTTTTATGTCATTTTATTAAGGAGAAAATTGAGGATGTGCTATTGGACTTTTTCCACTGCCATTGACTGGAATGGATGTTCCATCCTTTTAAATGGGGAGGGGATAATAGTAATTGATCACTATTTATTACTACTACTATGCCACCAAGTATGAATTGTGTTTTATTTAACCAATTATTACATAGAGTATTGGTGAAAAAAAGGGGGGGTTGTATGAACAAATTTGAGAGATTGTTTATTTTATTTACATTCTTTACTATTTTAAATAATTAATTTGCAGGTGGGTGCTTTTCAAAATGTTTACACATTGATTAAAGGTGGCATTAAAACGAAAAATAAGAAAATAAATTCAAAATTCAAAAATTCATGATTATTTGATATATACATATATTTTAAAGTGAGCTTTCCCAGTAAAAAGAACCCAACACATTTATTTATGGAGTAGCACCACCAATATTATTATATGCAGCTGTATATGATGACAATAAAGGCTTTTAATTGATTGATTTTGCTTTATAAAATGGTTTTCCCTTTGTCTGTTTTTTTAAACATGTACTGGTACTTTTCTCTTTTTACAAAAAATATATATTCATTACCATTAATGATAATATAGATCCAATCTATTTCCACAGGGAGGATGGCACCAACCAATCTTTGGCACTTGGCACTCCCAGTAAAAAAAATGGATGGGACGTCCATCAAAGTCAATGGCAACATGTAAGTTCCTTTACCTTTCTTCAACTACTTGTGAATAAGCCAATACGATCAAATTTCAGCAGTAGTCGTTTCTGTATGAACAAAAAAGACGATATCAGATTCACAAAACGCACACATAAACATCGCCCGCTGAGAATTTTTGCTCAAACGTAAAACTCCCAATCAAATCCTGGATCGCCAAAGTCTCCGGGGCGTCATCCGCAAAAACTCCGCCGCCATCCATCAACGCTATTGCCGTCCAGGACGGCCAGAAACTGCTTCTTTAAGCATTTCTCCGGGAGGCATAAAAGTATATTTACGGTCACCACGGGCAGGTATAAAAGAAGATTGGCAAACATGAAAATCAAGTCCTCTCGCGGGTGCCGTCCAGCCGCGTGCCGCCACGTTAAATCATTGGGCGGACGCTTGGAAAAACAACAGCCTGGTGAAAAAGCACCCTTTTTTTTCTCCTTCCACTCTCTCTCTCTCCCGAGTCTGTTATTGCAGTCGATGCCTTTTCCTCCTGCCCGTTTTCAGCCCTTCCTAATGAACTTCATCCGTCTTGTCCCGCACGCCAACGACACGTCGCAGTTTAATGTAACCTATAGTTTACCGTTTATTACCCGGCGCCGAGATTTAAGGATGCTGAGGATCGTGTTTCTGCGCATAAGTGATGCAGGATTGATTTCCTTTACAAATATATGAATCACCGGGGTCATTACAGCTCTGGACTCTTTCATTAAATTGAGCTATGTCTCCTGCTAAAACCTCACTCGCACCAGGAATATACTGTACCTCGCCGGATTGCAACATGTAAACTATAGCTTCATTTATCGCGCCGTTGCAGAGCATTGATCCCACGTCTGGGAAAAAAGACGACTGCTTACTTCCGTTGGCCTTTTTTGGGGGGGTTTTAATTAATTGAATGGTGAAAATATGCACAAATGTAATAAATACAAGGGAGGTGCTCTTTAAAAACAGCAAATTCTTTTCCTCGTAATGGATGGTAGAGCTCGGAAATGCCTCACGCACTTGGGCAATATTGACTCTTCAAATAAAAAGACATTCATGTAGATACAGCCATTTTGAATCCTCATTAGTCACCGCTAATCTGGAAACACGGGCCGTGAGTTAACGCCGAGAGGAGGTCGGCGTTGGCGGCCCGGTCATTAAAGGAGAAATAAAAGAGAAAATAAATCCAATCTGGGAAGGCCGGCTATTCATCATGTAGGCCACCGCTGGCTGCCTGCTTAACAGTTTTATTGAGTCATTCAGCCTGGCCGAGCTGATAATCCATTTATTGTGAACAACGCCTGACTTCAACCTCAAAGTGCTGCGTTCAGGTGATGTTAAACTCTGCCGTCTTTTTATTTATTTTATAGACATATTGATCTATGGACGCGGCATTTTGCCTCAAATATTTTTCTAAAAATAGAAGGCTGGCATATTTAAATTTACGTTTTGGCCAAGTGGTTTAAAACTAAAATGGTAGCCTCGGTAGTATAAAATCCTCAACATTTGAGACCTCACCGTACTTTTGTAAACACCTGATTTCATGGGTGCAATCTTTGCAGACTTATGTTGTTGCCATATACTCAAAAAAGAACCCCAAAAGTTGAGTTGATCAAAAAAAATGCATTATGGAGTGTAAACATAGCCTATAACTTCCATGTTGTGTATTGTAATATCATATAATATCATTTTGTGGCTAATAACGGAGCTGATCTGTATAGTGGAGCTTTTTCCTCAGTTGGTCCATAACCCATCTGGTGTCATCTATAAGCAATTTCACAATATTTTGTTGCTGAATTGTTTGATGTTAGTAGTGAATTGCAGTAGTTGACAGTACTAATGCAGAACTACATTGACAATTGGAGTTCAATGCATCATTTTTGCTCCGTTTTTTTAAAGCACAATTTGAACTAGCAGCAAACTTCCAAGTTAAATGTATTTTAAATAACAATGCAACCAAAAAATGTGTCCCTATGCACCCCAAGTTGTACCACTTGTTAAGTCACAATCATCCTATTAAATTGTGTGTGACTTCTCATTCGTTGCCATTGATTGCACAGAACCGTTGCTTGTAGATAGAACCAATGCAAAGCAATTCTTAAGGTTACTGTGCATTGAATTGAACACGTGGCTGTGGGGCGCTGACAAGACCCCTGAGATACGAACCGAGTCCACAAGGCCCATATTCACCAGCATCAGAATCCCCATTGGACCCCGCTCACCACCTTGTTACATGCATCGACTGCATACAGTTGGCCACTGTTTTGCTAAAAACTGATGGACTGACCTGTGGAATAGATTCATACTGTCAGTGGGAGGGGAAATTGTGTTCGTAGGTTCCGTTAGATAAATAGATAGTGTGTTGTTCGTACCAAATCTTAACAGGTACTAGAAAATAAGGGACAGTGGGATTGCGTATTTCCAGTTGCTAAAAATTAATCCGAGTGGTTATGTTTCCAATCTGTTATGATGAAATTAGCCTTGGACAAATAATATATGGTTAGAAGAGAGTTCCACATTTTCCATGTAATTTGATCATCTTTGATTAGTTACTTGTCGTGGCTGTTTACAAACACCCGCGTTGTTTGTTTAAAATGGCACCCTCCAATCTCTACGGACAGTGGCTGTTGCCAATTTTGGTAGCTGTTGTGATATAACGACGTTTAACTTGATGCGGAAGTCATTTGTGACATAACGCAGACTATTAAGAGTGTCTTCTGTCATCATCACTTTCAATTTACAATTGAATTTGAATGGCAAATCGTGTACTCTTTGGTGAGAAGCAGCATTTGACAAATGCACAACTATTGGAAGGACTGATTGAGGGTGAATTTTCAAAGAATATGATTTTACATCTGAGGTTTTATCAGGCTCAGTCAACCATCAAGCGACGGTCCATTTTTCTACCGAGTGAAACGGGGCACCGGCCCGATTAAACCGTATCCCAGTCGCCACTGATTTATTGTGACAGCGGCAACTCCCGGCAGAAGGCCACGTCGTCAGGTGTTGGGACTCGTGCAGGCGGGAGGATACTTGATAGGCCTCTAGTCTTTGTGAGAAAGTCCCCGGTGAGGCTGCTGAGAAGGCTCAAAATGCTGATTGCCGTACATGCGGCTACAAATTCACTTGAGCCCAGACAGACTGCTCTTGTTGGACTTGGAAAAAAAGCTCCAGCTGGATTTTTTTTTCTTCTTTCCAACGAGTATGTTTGCCTGTGATAAGGAATTTATGTTTTACGATGCCTTCTGGGCGATAAATCAAAGTCAGTGACTGTAAAATGACGCATGTGTGACCATAAAGCAAGGGACACTTGAGCAGTGTACCAGTGCATGGCGTATTGAAGGGAAAACTTGTGTATACAGGGAGGTTATGTAATTAAAAGTCGTCAAAATCTGAAACTAATTGAGTCAGTAATACTCTTTCAATGCCAATGTCATTCACTGTAATTACAATGTGGAGTGTCATCGACTATTTTTGTCATCAACTCCAATTTCGATTTTTGTCTTGATAGCTTCAGTTAATGGAAACTGCAGTTCAGATGTTTGAAGTTTCATGGCAAAGTAACAGAGCTGTAAACTTATACGTTTTCCCCATATTTTTTGATCATTTCAAATTGTGTACGCCATATAGCAATTTTAGTAAGGGGATTTTTTTTCAATTTTTTGTAAAACCGAACTCGTTTTTATCCATTTCGGCTCTAATCCGGAACGTATCGGTCTCTGGTAGCAGACGAAAAACGTCATTGTTGACTGCTAATATTGTCACGCATTTAGAATGATGTGCTCGCGTGTGCCTTCCCCTTATTACTATATAAATATAGCGTGTCAGCAAGCAATGTACTTAGATAGTCAAGCTGTACTGTTATATATTCTTTGCGAAAGTATTCATCTTTTCTACTGCCCTTTTGTGGCAAAAGTGCAAACTATCCATTGAAGTGAAAACAGAATAGTACATTATTTTGACATATTTAATTTTGTCATGCTGGATGTTAGAAGTTTGAAAAGATGAACTTCTTTTCCATTTGTTTCTGTGGTTCATCACGATTTGTACTTTTTATTGGCCACAAAACTCCTACTTAGTTTTTATCCTCTTTTTATTTAATAGATTTGAGATAATCTGCTGTCTATATCTTTCACGCCAGAAAATGACTAAAGTCATCTGAGCCAGCCGCGTTAAATCAAAGATCATTAAAAAAAATAGAGCATCCTAATGTCCTGATTCTCAGAAATAATCAAAAAAAATATATGGCCAAACTACTTTAACCTCTTTCATTACTCCCAGTTTTCACTGGCACATTTTTAAAGGACATAAATCCACTTGACGGGCATGATGGATGATAACTTGGGGTTTTGCTCTTTTTTGTGGGAAGGGTCTACTAAATAAGATGCAAGGGGGAGCTTCTTTAATAAGGGGATGTCTTGTGCCTTAAGAAAAAAAGAAGAGACTAAAAATATTGGGACTCCTTTGAACTTTTTGAATGATTGAAGCCAAACATAAATAGAAGATTCCAGCATACTTACACCAATAAACTTGAGTCGACTTGAGTTTTTCCCCGCAGCTTGACTTGACACTGTTGATTTAGAGTTTAGGTGCTAGTTTTTGTCACCTCTATGTAAAATGTGATTTATTAAGCAAGTGGACAGTTCGTGTCGTTGTCTTCTGATCTTGAGCCAAAAAATATTGCCTTTTCTTGACCCCACAACATCTGCTAAGCCCTTTTAGTTTGTCGTATATTACCTGTGAGAAGGAGGGCAGGTGTTCCCAACTGGAACCACAAAACGTGAAAAGCCAGTTCTGCATTTGACTCATTTTAACTTTATTTTAACTTCCACTGATGGCCAATGGTGCTGAAAATAGGAAATATGTATTTTGTTCCAAGGTTCTAATTCGTATTTGGCATAACTAAAATGCTTGTTTTTTGCAAAAAAATAGGTTTCCGGGGAAAATCAACCAATGAAAACACCTTAAATTCCACGTTTATTTAATTCTGCTTTCATATATATGCACGCTTTCTTCCTTATTTTATAGGCTAGCTTTGACCTGAAATACCAAAAAATTACATTTAACATAAATATATTCTGCAAAGCTAGGACATAATACTGGAAATTTTGACCTTTTTTTACCTGTTTAATGACACTTTTTCCTTCAGTTTTTACCCTAGCAACAAAAATCAAAGGTCTACAAAACAGGTATAAAAGAAAAAATATTTACTGTTACGCGGCACAATACTTATCATTGACAATTTTAGGAAACTTGCAATTTCATGTGCTTCTTGATCTCCATAATGGCTCTCTTTAATATTACTGAAGAAGCCTTAATCCTCTAATCGTGGCGCTCTTTACACTTACGAGCAAACATTTACAACTATTTAATAAGCCGTACCTATGAGAGTGGTGCATAATTAAATCTGGCTGGCGGCTGGCCATCGTCATTAGTCACACATTATAGATTGCTGATAACGTGTCTCTCATAAACTTCCCGGTAAGATGTGAGCATCACTTTTTTTATTAATCTATTTTTTTATATGGTTGATTGGTAGAAAATTTTCATATTTACAGCCTCTAATGTGAGAAAACACTCATTCAAGTTGGGGGTCATGTGCATTTACAGCCAGTAACCCTTTTTGGCAGTAACCTATTTATACAAGGTGTTTCAAGATGTTCAAATTGGAATTTTTAATGCAGGAAGGAATTGTTGTGGTCTAATCGTGCAGTGTGCAATAGTTTTGGACTGAGAAGTCAAATTGTGGCTTTATTATTTTAGTGAAAGATCTCGAAGTTGAGTTTTGTACATATAAACATAAATGTCTCATAAAAAGTTATATATTGGCTGCATGTAAACATGGGCTGTGTTTCTGGGTGTTCACCATCTTGCATTTAACGGCTTTGCTGTATTTATTTGTAAATGTGATGGCTCAATAGGTGGTGGTTTAAACCTAAAAGCGGACTGATGACGTTTTGAAAAAAATACTAAATAAAATTTGCCTGTTTACTTCCAAACCATCATTTCATCACTCCATGTAATGTGAGATTTAATATCCCTGCATGCATTCTAATTTCGGTAGGAAGCGGGTGGCGGTATTGGACAAAATAGCAGCTCACTGTTTATTGGCTATACCTTTCCTGCTGTTTTTGGACCCGTTTTTTTCTAGATGAGTTCAACCGTGAACTCCTTTGTTATCCTAATATGGTAACTTAAAAAACGTATAGGTTGGTACACTCATAAGTCAAGGTCAAGATGTGTATTTTAAAAGCGTACAACAGTATGCATCATAGCTCAAATGTAAACAATGTGTGGGAAAACTATAAGAACAAATGCAATCCCTGGTGTGTGAAATCCTGGATCCACTTCCTGTCGTTTCAGCAGTTTAGTCAGGAACAGTCAAACAAACAAGTTGAAAACGTGACCTTTTTTTGAGCGGCAGAGGATGTGATGGTGGATGGTTGGTTCCACGAAACGGAATAATTACCCTCGCGAAGACGGACGGAGACTTTGCACCTGCGTAGGCGGGAGTGAACGCTGTCACTGAGTGCCCATGAAAAATGGGCGGCTGGGCGATAGCCTCGGGCTAAGGCCAACGTTTGAAGGATATCAAACACCCGCGGTGCCTCCGACTGACCTCTTGTCTCGGACGTCTTGAGCTTGTGTTTGAGTCTCGCCGATGTAATGTTGCGCACAACGCTCTGTCAGACATCTGCTTTTCATTTCCTGCGAGAAAAACAGCCGCTAATGTAGTCAGGATGGGATCTGTCACTCAGGTTATTGCAGTAACTGGATAAGTAGTTGTGTTGAACTTTGAAGGACAATCAAGTTCTCTTGAAGAATTGTTTAAAATAGACTAGAACTTAATCCAGGCAAGTGTTTTTTTTTAATCCAGATTTTATTTTTTGTGCCACTGTCTAAAACTCTAAGTTGTACCTTTACCAAAAACTGACAATTTTTAAATTAAAGCATACATCTCCATATTTTTTATTCAAGTATAAGTATAGCTCATAGCAGTCTATCTTTTTTATCCTCTGCAAGAAGACATACCTACACCATATACATACCTCTTTTAAAATACTTCACAGTATGTGAAATTGCTATACGTACTGCACATATATGAATTTATGACTTCAAGACAACTTGATTGTCATTCGAAGTTCAACACAACTACTTATCCAGTTACTGCAATAACCTACTAATATACTAATAATACAATAGACCTAAATATTTTCCGAGCAAAATCCAGCGTCAAACGTGTGGGAAACCGATTTTTCTACTGCAAAAAAAGCCGTCTAGAAGTTTAGGGGTTAGCGATTGGGCCTTTTTTTTGGCGTCGGCACGGCCTCGGCTTTTTCTTTCCACTCATGCCAAAGAATTTCGCACGGCAATTAGCTCCGTCCTCATTTGGGTCTCCAGTCCCGCAGGGTTAGCAGAGCCATTTATCATCCTCGGGGCTTGGAATGTCGCCACCCCAACTTAGGTACTTTTTTGTAAACAAGTCACTAGCTCTTTCCATGTCAATGCTTTTTTTTTTTTTTGAAAGATGGGTGGGGGTCAGGGCTGTTTCTTTCGTCCAATCGTCCGCCAGATCCTGGTCCGTTTCTCTTCAGATGGCAAATGTCATTACGCATGGCTCATTTCTCACGTGATAAATACGGTGGGCGAAATGAGCGATGACAACGCGAAGCGACGAAAAGCGAAACCGGCTTGTTATTTACGCTCGTCATAACCCTAAAGACACAGAGCCACTGGCGAGGCGAATTTACGGTGCTCTTTATGAGCCGACTTGACATTTAGCTCATGTTTACACACATATAGACGCGAGATAAGTAACCTTGTTAGACGGGCATTAAAAGCACTATTCTTGTTTTATGTTTGATCCGAGCCTCGAGTTACACCAAAAGCGTTGGCTGACGTACAAGTATTTATATTGCCTCCAAATGCCTGCAGGCCGTCATTAAAAGGCGAATTGAGTAGGCAGAGCCGTAAACGCACGTCGGATGCGTCCTGGCTCTCCTTTCGCCGCAACATCTTCGAAGGCGGCCAGGAAAATAATTGAACTACAGTGTGAGCACGTCTTTCTGAAGAACAACGCGTCATTACTTGGCTTGGTACTCGCCAAACCGTTCCCGAATCTGTCATGTGTTAAAGGAAAGCATGTCTGTCTTCATCAATCAGAATTAAGCAATTAGTTGGAGCTCCTTTTGGCTTGGCTTTCACCCTTACATACGATTTGGCTCAAAATTGACGCGTTCCGACGTTTGACTGTGATAAATCGAGCCTTCGTGATATTTTTCCGTCCTCAGATTTGATGACTTTACCTCAAGTTTTGGAAACCTACTTGTGTTTCGTCGAGGTACGAGAGAGTCGATTTATGAGGGTTTTTTATATGCAAAATGTTTGGCAATGAATAAATAGCTGTTTGGCAGATAAAATTAGTCGATAATTTTTCACTCAACCAAGTTTCAAACAACATCTGGGCGATCTAACTCCCAAAAGTTATAACGCAGCACAGTTATTTTTCACCAACTTTGAGTTAAAAAAAATATTCTTATTATTTTTAGTGGTTTTTATTAATTTATAAAGTAAATATTAGCATAAAATAAGTCTGAGTCTTGAAAACAACAACATTTGCAGTCAATATGTAAGAAATATCAAAAATATAATTATATTCAAGTTGCAAACTTATAAAGTCAATAATCAATTAAATAAATGTATAAAATATTGCCATTGAATTCACTCAACAATGCAAGGAATGCATAAAAATAACCATGACAAATATATATATTTTTAGACAGACTTTCTACTTGTGTATTTAAAGCTATTTCTCTGAAACATTCCGATTAATCCGCCATCCATTAATGTCAGACGTGCGTTTTTGAAAAGAACCCAAGTTCATAAAGTTCATTATTTCATATGGATAATTGAATTATCATGAGGATATTCTTGCCTAGGGTCAAATTTGACTGGGAACATACTGTGTGCATGCATGGAAAATCAACTCTGTGGTTAAGTGGAGTCACAGACGTTATCAGATGGGACTAATTGTCAAGGTTCAACGTCGGGGCGTATGATTGATGCGAGGCCGAGCTGTTTTTGTCGGCCTGTCAGGTGGCTGGAGTGTTTAATGTTCTCATTATTGCCGGTTCTGCTGTGTATATTTCTCTGTCAGCGCCACCGAAGCCATCTGACTCGCCGCGGCACTTGAAAGACCTCCGGGTCATCCGTCTTCCACCCCGAATGTTCAGCCTCACTCGGGCGCCGGTGATTTGTTATGACGCCGCATGCAGCTGACAGACAGGTTTTCTATAAAAGGAACACACACAAAAAACAGAAAGAATAAGAAAAAGAAGCATCCATTTTCTATCTTTCCCAGCTGGGGAAGCGCTGTTGCTTTTGTAATTGGGAGGACAAGCGGTGAAAAACATTGTTGTTTTGAACGTTAGTAGCCTTGCACTGTTGTTGCTGCATTTTCTTTTTAAAAAAAAAAAAAAAAGCCTTGACCCACTTTTGGAGAAGATAAGAAACAATTTGTGGGTTTAGAATAGCTTTGGGGAAATGGATTGCGAGCTGTTTTGAAAGAAGAGCTCACTGTAATGCAGCTTTTTGCATGATTTTTGACATCTATTGTCATTCAATGCGAATAAGTTCAACTGAATTTAACATACTACTAACTAGCAAAAAGCTGTAAAGATTCTCTCTGTTAAATGTGAATATGCAGGGTCACAACTTCAAATATTTCGTTCCTATGAGTCGTATTCTTAAGCAGTTTGAAATTAAGTTATGAAGAAATACCCCATCGCTTTTCCCCCATGATAGATTGTGTTCTGCAGCACTAATTCCAGATTCAGTCCACAGTCCATTTATCTCAAAGGAAAAATGACATGCCACATGCTGCAGATGGATTTTTTTTTTTTAACAATTAACGCAAAACTGCTGCTCTTCAAGCCTAATCACGAGCTGTACATTATGCCGGCTATTTAAGCAGATGGCACACTTGATACTACAAGCCCTTCCACTATATTAGCACATGCTCGTCTGTCATATTTGACTGGCCAAAGTAACATGTCCATCACCTGTAATGCTCTGCCAGCATCTGTTATGTCTTGTGCTCCATTTAAACGCCATTTTTCATTTCCAGCTTTGTTAAAAAGCCTTATATTTTTCTTGTTTCTTGCTATGTTCTGTCACGGTCATTGAACTGTAAAGGGAGGTGATAGATTTCCAAAAAGGGGTTGATTCAAAACTTTTGACAGGGCGGGAGTTTTGGTACTAAACATAATAATAATAATAATATAGTGCGCCTTATAGTCCTGAAAATACGGTATATGACATTCGCAAGTCAAATCAACGTACACTATTAAAATGAATATAATTATTTTTATTTGCATCTGTCGAGCCCTGAATACCCCCCAAAAATGTATATTATGTAGTATGCAGTATCTGATTATAATTAATTCAAATGTAAAGAATTTTGTTCAAGTCAAAGTTGAAAGACTGCCTGCATTGCATGACATTTAGGAAAAAAATATACTAATATTACGTGTTTTTTTTCTGCTTTTCAAAGCATCACCACAATCAATATTTTAAAAAAAAATCATGAATAAAAAAAAGTACATCCAAAATTAATGATGATATCCCCAAACCTAAACCCCCTCCCATCATCACTGTATCACTTACCTCAAAATGCAGTAAACATGTTTGCCAAGTAGCAAAAAACTCCCCCCACGAAGACTCCTAGTGTAATTTTAAGCGTGGGCGGACATGGTGTTGCGGGTTTTGGGTGTGGGGATGCGAAGAAGGGGAGCTACTTTTGGCCGCATTTACCCCGACGAAAGAGCACGACCAGCAGGGAGGCGCCGTGCCAGGGTGTCATACATTTAAGCACTGTTAAATTAGAGGCTGTTTACTGTTCTCAGTGGCCATTCGTCTTAGTCAACGTTGCTCTGCCTTTTGCAAATTTGTCCGTAAGCACTTCCACATGCCACAACCGAGCAGAGGCGGGCGGAAAGACAGGGTTATCGGAGGCGCTTTTTTTTTGTAGCTCTTCAGTCAGCCTGCAGTTAATTAGCCATCCACACACAATAGACCTAGTGGTCATTAATCATCCACAAAGCCCCCCCCCCCCATCCCACCCCCAACGTGGCAGCCGACAAACTGTGAGCAAGACGTTTTTAAGAGAGGCCCCCCACCCCCAAAAAAAAGTTTTCCGACTATGACAGACATCAAAAATGTCCTCTTGTCAATTGCAGTGTGTAAATTATAGGCTGTGTGGAGTGTTGAAAGACAAGAGCCCACTGTTTAACTCACTGTTGCTCTTTCTTCCTTTTGTGTGTTGACAGAATGTGGATAAGGGAACATCCAAAGAATGGCCTCCTCAACTTGACGTGAGTGTGCAAAATAAACACATTTTATACAATAAAGACGGGATATACTGTAATCAGGGATTGGTATTTGCAAGTTTTCCCATTTGTTGATACTTTACTTTGCTAAGGGGAAATGAGTATGAATACATACACATAAATACACATACATACACATACATACACACACATACACACACATACACGTACATACACGTACATACACATACATACACATACATACACATACATACAAATATACATACACATATACATACACATATACACACATAGATACACATATACACACATAGATACACATACATACAAATATATACATATATATACATATAAACATGCATATACATACATATACATACATATATATATTCACATATAAATACATATATGTACACATATAAATACATATGCACATATACATATACATACATATATATTCATACACATACACACATACATACATATATATATATACATACATGCACATAGATGCATATGATACTAACAAGCTAATTCAAATACACAGCAGAATTATTAAAAGAGCCACTTTATTTGACACCTACATTCGTATATACATGTAAAGAATCTGTTTCTGTTTTCTGCATGCGTCATATCTGGTTCTGTTTTAGTGAAACTGCTATTTCAAATTGTTTTGAATACATCACTCACCTTAGGGTTTGCACTGAAATTTATGAGGGAATTCCCAGCATGCCTTTTATAAAATGTTAATAATACGTGTCTGTTGCTTTTGTTAGTTGTGTATTCACACACTTCATAATCATGTGATATTGTCCAGCATCAGTGAAGGAAAAGCTTCCAAATGTTTGTTTTAAGAAATTTCATTAATTTTAAGCATTTAGGAGCCGGACCTCTGTTTGAGAAAGAATTTGATGCAGCCAATGGAAGCCACAATCTGCTACCGATTTGTTGTCGTAGCTCCAGGCCTTTAAATCTAAGTCTTGCTGCCTCGACACGGGTCATAAGATGAGAGCAGGAAGTCAGTTTAAGATGTGGGGGGGGAATCAGCCCTGATTGGATCATTAATAAGCTTGACAACAGACCGTTAATAAGGACAACAGTGTATAACAAGTGTTTAAAAATGTGTTTTGCTGAAGGTAGAGCCTCGGGCCAGAAGACCAGCCAGTGTCTACCACTGATTGGGATCTTTGTTTTCAGCTCATATAACAGCAAATGATCAATACCCTTAACTTTACTGGATGCACAATTTCTTTCTTGATAAAAAAATAATTGCTAATGTGGTTAAATATTAGTACAAGTGTGAATGGGTAAATGTCAATAGGTGTAAACAGAAACAGTTTCCCGAAAGTAAATATTTTTCTTTAAAAGCTATATAATTTTATAATTTTGTTGAATACTTTGTTCAATATTTCTAGTAAAACTGTTATAATAAATTACAACAATAAGATAGGAACTTTTTTATTGTTTATGATAATTTTTAATACTAGTATTTAGAAAATTACAATAATATGTTGATATTTACAAAAAAAGTGGACTAAACATTTTATGTATTTATTTTTTAATAAAACAGCTAATATAATTCAAGTTTAACTTTACTATTGTTGATTTGCTTCTAGCAGAAGGACACTTATTAAAGTCAAAAAGGTCCATAATATTTTCTTCCATGTGATAAAGAGCAACTGAATTGAGGAATCATGTCGGATTTGAATTTTAACACTCAAATAAAACTTTCACCAACATCTTGTTTTGGGTCAACACAACAACAGTGCCTTTCTTTACAAGACAGTTCACTGGATGTGTGCCATTATCAGCATTCGAAAAATAATCATAAGACTTTAGTTGAATAAGAACAGAGTGTGCCAACCTTATCTGAAGCCATCTAAAGTCATCTGAGAAGATAGTCTACTATTTCGGATAAATCAGCAGGGTTGACGCAAATCGCTAATCTTGCTACAGTTCCGCATTTTTCTTCAAAATTAGCAAATGCAAACAGATTTCTCTTAACTAAAATATTTGCAACTAAACTATGCTTAATTTTTAATAGAAATTTGAGAACAAGATGCAAAGGAAATTGAAAAAAAGGATACAAAAAATGGAAAGCAAAACAAAGTTTAAACACGATTAAATCTTCTGGACTATTTGTATGTTTTGCAGTCAGGGCTGGCAATCATAAGTATATGCATAAATACATGTTTTCAATAAGAGTATATCAAATATAATGATGTGTGTATACTTTGTTTCTACAAAATGGGACTGAATTTAGTACGTTTTTAACTGTACTGTATTTTCCTTAGATTCCACAAGATGGCAGAAAAGGATTTGAATGAAGTGTTTAAACTCACTTCAACCATTTTCTCGGAACAAAAACAAGATAAAACATGGAAACAGCCAAGACTTCATTCGGTGAGTTTTTAATCGATTACAAAAATGAGGTCATCCAAAAATTGCTGCAAGAAATTGCACATTTAAAGCATGTTTCAGTCCTATTGACATTAATAGACGTCCTATCCTTTTGCGAAATGTTGCAAACCTCGATAATTTGTCGGTTCAATGTAATTCACAAGCAGAATCAGGGGTGTAAAACATATGGCTAATGGGCTAAATAATGGACGCCTGGAGCATTGAATCTGGAATCAATTCTAAATATAATGAGAACCTCAGAGGAGCTGTTTTTGTAATACCTAACACGCAATTGCTCGTAACAGATCATTACAAACAGTATAATTATGTGTGCAACATAATGGAAAATGGCTACCATCCCAAATAGGGGGTGATCCTCTGCAAAAAAAACACTCCCCAAATTTTAAGATGTATAATTTCTTGATTGCTATTTAGAATAAATCAAATGCCATAGCTACAACTACTGCATATTATATATATTTTCCCAGAACATCATACATAGCAATAAAAATAAACTTATTTCAGTAACCTCGTCCCCCCAAAAATGGCCCCTTTTGTTATTTTCTGTATTTGATTACTCTTAAAAATGTATAGTTGCAGTAAAACTGCACTAAAGGCCTTTTTTTCTATTTTATTGGCTATCTAGCATATTGTAAATCAATAATTAAGCATAAATTGCCTTAATATCAAATAATATACCCCCAATTGCTTCTCTAAGAAATACAACATATTATTATATTATACCCATAGTAACTATTTTTTTTAGAATAAACACTAAATCCCAAAAAACACTTCAGTCATTTGCTTTTAATACACAAACAAACAATTTAGCTTAAATTTTACACTTATGTTGTGTCCGTGGTTATTCTTGTTAGCCTTAACACCCCTTTTAAAAATGTGGCATATTTCATAAATCACATTTAGACAAAGTTGTTGTGATTGAGATGGTCTGCAGGCCCCTGGGATGACAAAAAAAATAGTACATTTTAAAAACGTTCAGAATTGTTTTTCTAAACACATTTGATGTTGAATCACTGTGACATTCTCTGTCAACATGTCATTAGATTAAATGTCATGTGGTTAGATTTCATGCATTTTCTCATTTCAGCTCCAAACCTCATTATGGCATTTGAAATGATGTAGTCAAATGCAGTTTCCTTACACAAGGATATATATTATATTGCTTTAGATGGGTCAATACATATTTTTGGAGTAGTTCTTTGCATTTATCATTAGAAATAGCATTTTTTTTTGAAAAGCGGAAATTAAATTAGTTTCAACAAGAAAATTATTTTGATGGTTTAATGAGCCCCGAGTGTTCAAATTTTGTAGATATTTAACATGACAATTTTAATAGTAGCTACCACTAACCATGGCTTTTGGCTTTTATAGGAAAAACTGTTCAATTAGTACATTTTTTTTAAAGTTTCAATAAGGCATATGGTCTTCATTATGCTTCCATCCCCTTCCTCACAGCCAATGAATAAATCAATGGTAATTGTGAAGGAGCTGCTGATTGATCTTGCTCATCCATCACACTGTAGACAACCCCCAAGGCCTGATTTTTTTTTTAAATACCAATAGGTCTAGGCCCCCCCAAAAAAATCACATTGACACTTGCAAGTTATATTATGCTTCTTTTTTATTTTTTGAAGTCACGCTTGAAGCTATCTCAAATAAATACACTGATCCCCACACGGATCCAGTCCCTGCATGAAGTACATATAAAATTCATTGGGCCTAAATCTCCTTTATAAATGTATATATATATATTTTGGTGTTTTTTTTTGTTTTTGTTTCAGTTCTATTTTTTTGTAGTTTGAATAGTCTCTATTGGTAACCCAAAGCTGAGGCTGTGGTCAGTCTTTGTCCATACAAGGCATAAGGGGAGTAATAAGGTCCGGTGGCCGCAGGTACCGGCACGGGGGCTCCTGGGGCTGGCAGGGGGCTCTTGGAGTACGGGTGATAACGGCTCCCAAGTCCGAGTGGGTGATGCGGGCCTCGTAGGGCGAGGGCGCCGGGGCTGGCCGGGCCTCCGCCGGGGGGCATGTGCATGTGGCAGGCCATGGCGGCAGCCAATGACGAGGAGGAACCCGGGTAGCCGGCGAGCAGTTTCTCCGAGCCCATCGCAAAGGCCGTGTGAGTCCTCAGGTGGCCGAGCAGTTCCTCAGAGCTGGAGAACCGCTTGTCGCAGGCGCCATTGGCCGACACCCAGTTGCACACGTGCGGCAGTGGGTCGTTTGGCAGCACGAAGCCGTAAGGGTAGAGAGGGTGTCCGCCGAAGGACGGCGCCGACGAGGCCACGCCGTGCAGCGGGTGTGCCGAGTACATGAGAGGGTATCCGGATTTGAGGGCCGAGGCGGCGGCGTCGTGGGCGCAGTTGGCGCCCGAGGCCGCCGACAAATGGCTGGTGCAGTGGTAGCTTAGGCAGTAAGGGTCCCGGCACAGGCTGGCGGACATGAGGGAGGGAGGCGACGCCCCGGCCAGGGGGCTCGTCCCGGCCTTGCTGCACGCCGCGAATTGCGCGCTCAGGAGCTGCCCGCTCGATTTGGCGTGCTCCAGGCTCATGCCGTGGGGCAGAAACGGCTGAGGGTAACCGGCGTAAGCCCCCGCTAAACTCCCGGGGTATGAAATGCCGGCAGGGGGAAGGGGGAAAACCGCGTGGCCGGGTTTGTAGGGGGAAACGGGGGCTACCACCAGCCCGGAGCCGAGTACCGAGGAGGTGACGGATGCCGAGTCCGACGTGACGGCTTTGGGCGTGCTTTCCTGGCTCCCATCGGGACTAATTCCACTTGTCCCGTGTCCTACGTTGCTCTCCGGAGAGGACGTGTTTTTGTTACGCTCGCACTCCTTTTTGTCGTCCTTGTCTGACGCCTTGCCCTCGCACGGCAGCGGCGAGGCAGAGGCCGAAGCGCAGGAGCCCGGGCTCGCGCTGGGGCTGCCTGTCCTAGGCGTAAACGGCGGGCAGGTGGCGCTAGGCACCCTGAAACCGTTTTTATCTCCACTCTGGCTCGACTCCTTCTTGTTGTCGGACGACGACTTGGCGTACGGCTTGAAACTCGACTTGTCGTCGCCGCCGATGTCGCTGATCTTCAAGGGTCCGCCCTTGCCTTCCTTGTCCCCGCCGGAGGCCACCGAGGAGAGCTTAGACGAGGCAGGGGGGTCCGGCTTGCCGATCTGGGAGCATGTTTGAGCCAAAAGTGCCAATGGGCTCTTCTTGGCGTCCAGCTGTGACCACAACAACACATGCCACTTTAGCACAATGTCCATATTTGCTATGACAAAACATTCATCCAAACAGCCTTTTTAGACGGCTTAGCCGTACTTTTAGCCCAAACTGCCACCCACATAATTATAAGGTTAGGTTGTAAGTGACACATTGAATTATTCATAGTGTAAACCCCAAAAATATATTTCTCCATTTATCACTTTTCACATCATAACACATTATTTTTTTTTAGTTTTTGCTTTAAGGAAAATCCTGTTTTCAAAATGATCTGCATTTTAATAGTTATTTCTTATATGTTGACAATCAGATCAGGAATCATAGGGAATAGCCTTGTTATAAGGTTTTTATTACACCCCAATATACTTACATATTTTAAATTGCCCACTAAAAAATAATCCATCCACCCGGATGAATCCCCCCCGGACCCTGACTTTGACACCAATGATTTATTGAGAGAGCAGCCCCCCGGTTGAAGGCTTTCGCCATGTCCCAAAAAGGAGTGACTTGAGCGGACTCACCTCGATGGGGCTGATCGGGGTGGACGGCAACGGCTGGAGGTACTCCGGGTGCATAATGTGTCCCGCCCGAGCCGTGAGCATTTTCAGCAGCTTGATGGGCAGACGGCCGGCTTGACGAAGCGGGTCTGCTGGAGAGAAGGCGGTGGTGGTGTTGCGGTACGAGTACGGATGACTGGCGGGGCTTAGTGCGCCTCTCTCTCTGGATGAGGGGCGGCTCTCCCACGCTGGATTGGTGCTATGTCTCAGGACGGACACCGTGGGGGATGTGATCATGACCCAAAGCTCGTAGAAATGCCCGAGGAAGGCATGTGTGGGTAGTATAATACGCCCGCTTCCTAGAAACCCCCCTTTCAAAAACACCCTTTTTTTTTGAAAGCCTCAAAACAGAAAAGCGTTAAATCCTCATGGACGTGCGTGGAGAAATCCGTGTCGTGTCGTCTGCGACCCAGCCGTCTCGCCCTCTGTCTTCGGCGTCCTGTGACTGTGTGGTTGCAGGTCCGAGAGCGCTCTCAGATTACAGGAGCAGGAGGAGCAGGAGAAAGAGGAGGAGGAGGAGGAGGAAGTGTCAAGTGGTGCGCCAGATGAAGGCTGGATCACTCCGCCTCCACCCACTCATTCACGTCCGTCCCTACTCGCTGGAGTCCGCTTGGATCGCAGGCTGCTTTCGAGTTGATACGAGGTGAAAAGACGCAAGGAAAATGATGCCCGGCAACCACACGAGGGTGCCTTTTCCGTTACAGGCGTTGCCACACGCAATAAGTACCTTGCGCTTGCGCAAACTGTCCTGTTCTTTGGCTGACCATCCCCTTATTGACCAAAATAAACTAATCCATTTAAACTGAAGGCAAAGATTTACCCTTCCGCGCCATCAATGCAATGGACGCCCATCACCTCAATGGCAATGAACGCAAAGTTCTCATGGCCATGTATAGCAAGTCACATGTTGACAAGACAAAGAAAGAGTCTTTTTTTGGGAGGGGGACAAGCATGAGTCATTAAGAAATGACCCACGGCTGGGGGAGAATAAACAACATGGCTGCCGCTGGCTTCAAGCCGTCCATCAACCCCGTCTATCCGTTGACGTGTTTTCACGTCCTTTCTCTCCCAATGCAGCCTGGCATCTGTCACTTCTACGTCCTGCTTGCCAGTTATCTGTCAGCCGTCTGGATCTCTACTCCTCAGTCACATTTAGGTCAGCGCTGAGTGCAAAATAAAGAGTATAGAAGGGGAAGTGTCTCTCTGCCTGAGCCTTCCATCATCGTGGCCTCTATAATCTTCCTGTAAATCTTTTTAATGAAAGACAAACATGGCATTGCTCAGCTTTTGTCTCACTGACTATTCCTCACTGTCACCAGAAGGAATCCATTTGTATTCTTTATGGACATTTTTTTTTTTACAGTGGAAGTTAAAAACTAAACAAAAACCCATGTCAAAAATAGCAATAGATTGACATTCTTTGCTCTGCATGGGTTTTTACAAAAGTAGTTTGTACTTTTCATATAGTGGATCCTCATTCAGGATCCACGTTTTGAACATTTCAGGACCAGAAAGAGTTCTGGTATTTTCCCATGACGAAAATATGCTTTGAAAAAAAAATGGGGGGGAGGGAAGCCAGCTCGCCGTTGCGTGTTTCTGGAATAAATTAATAGCAGCACATCGAGTCCACAATTACATTCTTTTCAATGAAAAGTGCTTTATTAAAATGTCTTTGTGGTTGGCCATTAATCATGAAGTCTTCCATTTCCCAGTTCCCATTGCCCCCCCTCCCTGAAATCAACCCACTTATCTTATTACTCAATAGCCTATAAATGTCTTGCTGATCAGGCGAAAGTTAAACAGATGCAAGTGTTTTTTGATTGATAACGGCACTGCTGTTTTCGGCAACGGCCTGTCAGCCGGTGACACGGCCGCTTGACTTATTAGGACAGGGAAGGGCGACCATAAATTCCCAGCGTCAGCCAAAAACTCTTTTATTGTGGCCCTGATGGATGGGTTGCCGAGGCGCACACCAAATTCTCGACTTGGTCCCTAAATGGCTGCACATTTTTCCACTGCCCCCACCGCTAGGCCTGTCGTCGTAATTCATGACTTTTAAACGGAGAGCCTGAAATCTACCGCTTGTATTTCACCGTGCCGGGACACGTTTATGGACGCTCCACAGCCCAGTGCCAATACGGCAGCTTCAAAGTAGGACAAGGGTTCAATAATGGGCAATCTATGAAAACCATAGATTGAACAAGTTGCTTGTACTTTAATTATTACGCTGCCATTGAAAATGATAGACACGCAGTCCTTTTCAAACTGGTGGAAATGGATTGGACATTTATCTCGCCCAATGGCAGCCAATTAGGTGATGTGTTTTCCAACAAAATTCTCGTCTTCTATGAACACTGTACATACTCTTTGAAAACTTTACATGTACTTCTTTGGTTTTATTTTGGAATTTTGCCAACAGTAAATACTAATATTCTATGCTAGTGCAAACTTGATACAGTAACTAAAAATGCATAGCTTATCATGCCCAAAACGCACAATGTGCATTTGTTCTTAAAGCAGTATTCTGTATTTAAAGCGAGCCTTGATCATTTCCAGCAAGTCTATTACTTTTGAGTTTGTTTGCATTTTTGGGGGTTAATTCTGGTGCATTCGTTGGATTGGATTGGATAACTTTATTCATCCCATATTGGGGAAATTTAGTTGTCACACTATTAAGAGGGCGTCACTGTCATGATTTTGTCACTTCCTAGAAATTTTGGTGACTTTGAGGCTTTTCCTGTTGATTTAGGGCAACTGTATATTTCAATGTATTGCCCAATTGGAATAAACATCTTGTACCATTCCTAGTTTGAATAGGTGGCACTTAAAATTGTGTTATCCCCAATTAGAAATCTATGGCTCCCATTTTAATCTGGTGTGTTGTCACTATGTGCCCAAATGTCAGTCACCGACTATCATTTGTTTGCTGTTGTCCAGTTCATTGTAACGTTCTTAAAAGACCACCACAATGAACTCAGGGAAACCAACCCAATAGAAAAACTGAAATCAGCCTTTGCATGCAAGCTTGAAACCCTTCCCCCTACCATTGTCGTAGAAATTTCCGTGCCACGTCAACTTCACAACAGACCGATTGGACGTGACAGGTAAAAAGGGTAGGTGATGGTTGGAAGGTGCTATTGTTTGAGGCCCGCTCTCATGCCCCTGTCAGCTCCTTAAAATGGCCTTAAAATGCCGCCATCCAGCTGATGGTGATTGCTCCTGTTTAATTGATTCGCCTTGCACCAAGGCCTGTCACATTAATAATGGTTAAGTACAGCCCCGGTGTGTCGCCCGCAGTGGCGCGTCTACGGGGAAATTAACGGCCTTAACTAACTGCCGTCTGCTAGGCAAGGTCTGCCTTTTCTACTGCCAAGCGGCGGTGGGCCACTTATAGTACCCAAAATGTTGCGTATTATTACTCTTGGTACAGTTGAACCTTAACTTCCCAGTGTTCCAATTTAGGAGTCAGTTGGGAAATGAGTTGTTGCTTGAGCATTGTCATGAAACGCCCTTTGTCAGTCTTGTTTTTTTTTTTGTTTTTAGAGCAGGAAAGGAGGTAAAATGGACTCAGTTTGGGATTATATTCTTTCATCATTGGCTTTGGTGTTTTAGTAAGAGTCTGAAAATCGTTAAATTAGTAAATGGTCAACCCAAAATTTGCTGAAATGTTTCTGGACCTTTTACCTGCAGCCCTTGTTCTCTCTCTGTGTTCTGTATTTTTATATCTAACAAAACCGCTACTCTTATTCGACCTTTCATTTGAATTGCGCTAAATCTGTCTTTATTATACTCCAATCTCATTATGATCTCGTATGCCCAGGTAAAGCGCTGACAACTAAAATGGTGTTGAGTGAATAAGATCCAGATTAGTGCTAACTTCACAGAGCCCTTTGACAGCCTGCAAGAGACACGGGAGTCGCTCCGATATTTCCACCGTTGAATGACAGTTTGAAATTGCTCCCATCACCTCGATAGCTGCGGTAATGCACCTTGAATGCGCCGTGCCTTTAAAGTGCAGGGAATTAGACTCGGGAGTAGTCAAGTCGTCCTTCAAGCACGTATGACAAGAAAATAGACTGGCTTTCTTCTTTGAAGGTGGGAGGGCGGACTGTGATCCCCCCCCTCCAACCAGAAGCTAGCATAAAATAAGAAGTTGTCGGGTAGCGTTACTGGTGTGATGCGGTTAAGACGGGACGTTTGGGATACTTAGAAGTCAAACGTACGCCCGCCCCTTCCAAGAACGCGGAGGCGAAGAGTTGGCAAAGTCGAGGTGCATGCAAAGATGGCGGCGGTTGAAGGGTCTTTTTCCACATTGTCTCCTTGATTAGTCAAAGCTGGTCAGGAGCAGGAAGTTAAAGCCCGCCGAGATTAAGCCCTGTCGTCCACTCGTCGCTGTATTAGGCAGGTGAGGATGTCATGCTGTACGGAGGCGTTAGCTTCAGAGAAAACCCTGGCGAACTATGACTAGGCGCCACCCGACAGCTGCCATATTACCCGTTAAGAACTTTGCGGAAACTTCGTCAAGTCGCTCCTGTACCGTTATCTGCTTGTCTTGGCCTAGAGGATTAACGATACACTCCTGTCATTTTTTTTTTTACCCCTCCTGGGAAATTGTACCTTTTTTTTCCAATCCTTACTGATAAACAAGTCAGCCGCAAACACAGCAAACGGTTGCGATCGCTCAGATTTAATTTCCGGCAGGCCGGGATGAGCGCCTTTGATGGGCAGATGATTCCTGCAAAGCGAGGCCTTGGGAACGATCTTGTCACATTTCACAAGCGGGATTAGGGATTCGCGGGAGGGGCCCCGGAATTAACGTCATGGTCGGTCGAAGCCTTTCGACACTTACCACTCCATTTGTCGACTTAGTGATCAAATGCTCTGTCTGTTGGCTAGTCTGCTTGTCGACCGTGGTTTGCATGGTACGAGCTAACACCCGTCTGTCGTTTCACTAGGTCAATCGTTCTCTAAATGTGATAATCATTTTTTTTTTAACCGTGTACAAATAGATCCGATTTCTACCTTCCTCAATGGCATCAATTGACTTAACTGAGACATCGAGTATTTTTATGAGGTTGTCGATAGTGTTGAGATTTGGAAAACTACCATGTTAGTTCACAATCAGTTTACTTTCCGTCTGGTTCTAAGGAATTCTCCGATAAAGGACTGGGTTCTGTTGGGCGTGTGGTTCCGCAACCCTTCAGGCCAGGGAGCAATTAAACTTAAAGACGGCATGGAAGGAGCGCGCTGACAAATGAAATAAAACTTCATAAAACCTGTCAGCGTTGTCAGTTATTATCCGTATCTCCAGCGCATTACGGTTCAGGATTCCCGCCCGCCGCCTCCTCGTCCTGTCGACTCGAATTCGTCACGATCTCGACTGTTTCTTTTAAGTCACGAGTGTCAGCGGGGCGAGGACTCTTAATTGACAAGTGACTGGCGTAGAGCGTGGACGGCCGCCTTTATTTGGGTGCCAAGAAGGCCCGCGTTTGTTGTGATGAGCTATTATTGGCAGGAGCCAGAGGCGGATGGCATTCAGGCTGGAAATTGGATTTGACAGTGGACAGAGAGGAGCCTTGTCATTGTCTCCGGGCCAGTTCAATTTCATTGTATGTTACGGGCTGGGCTGCCTGTTGCAACGTCACTCTTGACGCATATTTATTTACCTGTTTGCACAAAAGGAAGTTTGGTGATTGGCCAGTACAGTTCTAAAGGGTACACTTCATTCTTATGTGGTGTACAGAAATTAATTTGTTCTTCATGCTCCCTCGTGGGGCCGATTTGCTGATGTAATATTGTGTAAGAGCAAGCATAATTAAATATCTTGTTATCTCTAAATAAAAAAGGCAGTTAGACATGGCTTGGTAGATTATGAGAAAATTATGAAGCAGCATTTAATCCACATACCTGTCAATGTTTCCGTTTTTTTCCATATTATACGTTTTTGGATTATTTCAAATTGTGTATGCCGTATACTTTACTATACGTAACTTTTGTACTGGATTTTTTAAATTATGTTTTTGTAAAACCGATCTCATTTTACCCTTTTTGGTTTTAATCCGGATCGTGTCGGTCTCTGGTAGCAGACGAAAACATCATCTCAACAAATAATATTGTCATGCTTTAAGCATGATATGCTATGATATGATATTTTCACAATATAAATATAGCGCGTCAGAAAGCAATGTACCTAGTCAATCAAGCTGTCAGCATCATACTGCGACATCTACAGAATCTTGAATTTAGTTTTGAGTACAGAAAAGTGTAGACTTTTAAGTGCACTCTATGTGAGTAAACTCATCACATGTAGCAGGATGTACCCTCGTGAACGTTGTTAACAAACATGAAAAGCTCTATTGACCATTTTAGACACACGTGCTGTTCTATTTTCCATCTAGAGGCTAAGGTTAGACCCAAAATCCATTTGTACGCTCCGTCGATGAACCATGTCTCGATATTACGACTTAAACTTGCTTTTACGGACGCCGATCGGTTCTCGTTTTCGATACGGCCAGCAACTCTCTCGGATGCATCTGGCATTTATAAACGCCTCGCTGTAAATCAATGAGGCGGCTGTAGCACAACACTTCATAATCACAGCGTTTCTTGCCTCTAATCCCCCATCCCTCTTCGGCCGCAGAAACGGGGCGGAAATAAATAGTCTGTACATTGATCACCAGAGAAAAATAGATCTCTTCTCCTCGTTTATCTCGGACTGTGTTGCCTTTAATAGACAGAATCAGAATGTCTGCTGTGGCGCTGCGGGCTTTATGAGACCATTACATTTTTTTTTTATTGTGTATCCCCAGCGCTAATGGCTTTCTATAGTCTTGCTGATTTATGGCCTTTCAAGCTTTGTGGCTGTCTATTAGACGCAGAGCTTGACATGGAGCCGCGTCTCATGCGTATACAAGAGAGGCTTGAAACAACCTGGCTTTGAAAAATACAGGGTTTTGCGTGCATATATGGCATGATTGTCAGCTGAAAAGCTTTTTAACTCATTGTGTGCAATTGCAATTGTATAGCTTCATCTTTACTAGCTTTTTAGCAGAATGCAATATCAGTTTTTTTCAATAGAATGTCTTCATTTTAGCAAAGCTTTTTTATTTTTAGATTTTAGAACTGTAACACCAATACTTTGTCTTCTATTCATGTGTAAAATACATTAGTAGTTATTAATTTTTTTGCTAAGCGAGATACATTTTCATCATTTTACTAAAGTTCAAATAACATTTAATTTTTGTGTACGATTTTAAAGTACTATACACTAAATCAAGAAACATTTATAAACCACCTTCTAAACAGTCAAATGCTGCACAATAGATGTCACAGACTAGTACCATACTTTAATACAATTTCCATACTATATGAATTCATTTATTCATTCTAGTTCATTCAATCTAGTGACCATTACGGAAAACTCATACTAGCTGCAGTATTTACTGTCACCTTGTGAAGCCACGCAGGCAAACAGGAAAGAATGTTTAATTTAAAGTGGATTGCCCAAGGATCAGCGTTCAACAAAGCCACCGCAGACTTGTATCCCCCTCGGCTTTTCTACGACCTTTTGCGAAATCTTTCCCTCCACCCGCCCTTTTGTTTTTTTAATGTACAGCTGGCCTACCTTTAAGTTCTCTTGGACAGAGCTCTTCCTTCATATAATCTGTCCCGGATCTTCCATAAACCTGACTTTATTAGCTCATACACAAGGATGATCCTTGTGGAATTAGGCTTGGGAAAATATATAACCGTGTCAGTTTAACTTCGTTCAGATGTCTTTGCACAAGATGGCCTCACGGGGGAAATTGAGTATATCTTACCTGATTTCCGGAGAATAGCTATCATATACAGATGTATAGATATGTCAATTTTTGGACCAGGTTATCTTTGATAGGGGTGTGGCCTGATCAAATCAATGGTGGTCTTTGGTGTTGGCAAGCTGGCAGTGTTTGAGGGGAGGCTTGTGGAGCACATGTCTGACACCTCCTGACTTTTTCATGAGGTGGCGTTTGAAGTTTTAAAACCCCCATGGAGGATTCTCGGGGCAACGCATATAAAAAAAGGGAAGGGAGGAAAAAAAAGAGGCGCGGCTTTTGAGCTCAAGCGTATTAATCGAGAGCAAAGACCGTTACACTGTTTGATGAGCAAAGTCCAATGAGTTGATTTCAACCCCCACTAAGTCATTTCCCCAACGTGGAGATATTACACTTTTTGTAAATTACGGTAACTTAATGGCATGTGTTTTCTCTTACGATTATCCTCATAAGCTTCCTTTTTAAGTCTCCTTTGTCTTCCAGCTTACTTAAAAAAAGGAAGAGCATGACCTCAAAGCGTCTTTTGTCGAGGAGGTACGATTCATGTGATGTGAGGAAGACCAGGGGTGTGCGAGGAGGGTTGAAGGGTGGTCCGACAAAGACCAGCTTGAGTCCGGCAGTGTCGGTGGTCCTGGTGTTTGATCCTCTCTGATCTGAGCGTCGTTTAGATTAGATTGAATTTTGTACAAATTGTTAGTCAGGCTGTGAAAGGTGAACAGTCACAAAGTATTCTCCTGTAAAGACAATGCATTTATCATATACCGATTGTGTTTTTATTCCAGTTTGCCATAGTTTGTCCATGTCTGTTTTTAAACAGAGTAGCATTAGTTTCTGTCCTTCATCATGTCCGCGAATGAAGGATAGGAGTTGTCATAAAACATGGAGCGCCTTCAAGTGCCGAATAACGTCATTGACACACATTACGCTGCGCAGATATCCCAAATTCAGGTCATCCCCTAACTCGGGAGTGCACGTGTTTCGTCTTGTCTCGTCCTTTCCAGAACTATGAGTGACAGCGCCATCGGTTGCGTCCCCCCCATTGGCCGATGATTCGCTGAGGAACCCTCGCGCGTTTGTTAGGGGTTGAGATAGGCGGCCCAAATACCCGGCGTGTAAATCTGTGAAGGGAAGATGAATTTGGCCGTCATGCCTGCCTTTTGACAGTAGTTATAAATCTGATTTAGATGTTCAGCAGGGCCAGTTGGATGTAAAGCTTTCAAAGGCATAAATCAGGGCTGCCCAAAGTTTTTTTCTCTCAGGGCCACGTACAGAAATATGAAAAGATGCAAGGGCCGCTTTGACGTTCTTAAACTGATTTATTAAATGCGTTAAAACTAATACATCAAGCAATTATAGATGATTTTTTACATATGCAGTGGTATCTTGACTTACAAAGCTGAATTTATTCCTTGTCCAAGCTAATATATCTATAGCTGTCATTTGATTCATTGGCTGTCTTTATGGTCAAAACATAATCATTCACTTGTACCTAAAAAAAAAAAAGAGGAATTCGTAAGTAGAATGTCATGCACACTTAAATGCTAAACTTCAGTTTTGATTATGTTTTTACAAGATATGTTTTACCAATACCATCTTTTGCAATATTGGGCGTTATTACAATACTGAGAATCAGATCGTAATGTTTTGGTAGGTAAAAAAATATCTATAAATAAATTGAGTTAGAATAAATCATAAAATAATAGTGTTTTCCATTATTTACTACATTTATATTATCGGAAATGATAAATAATTGTAACAAAATATACAATAAACTAATACAAAATATAAAAAATATCTAGAAATACATTGAGTTAATAAATTATAAAATAACAGTGTTTTCCATTATTTACTACTTTTATATCATATGAAATGATAAATAATTGTAACAAAATATACAATAAACTAATAACAAATATTTAAAAATATTTTACATATAATTTTTGAAATACTAATAAGAATGTTAACATAGAAAATGTGGCATACAAAATGACGTCAAAAATACTATAACATTCTACCAAAATAGTCAAATCTGCAATATTGGTGGTTAGGCAATATCGTCCATCTAAAAATATTGTGTCTGAAACCCAAATCTAGGTTTAAAGTTACGGTATATCTAGCAAAAGAGGTGAAAAAAGCACTTGTTCATATTTTTCAAATGGTCAATGAACCTATTTACTGTTGGATGGATGGGAACAGGCGATACAAGGGGGGATTGGCATCCTGTGACTATCTGCACGGAGGTCACGCTTATTATTGACATCAGACACAGATGCTCAGCGTACAACACCGTCCTCTATGCAAACGTTTGGCCTCGTGACAAGACGCTTTAACGCCGCACTTCACGCCACGTCAAGCCCATTGCCAACTGAACAGGTTTATTTGTATGTTTAAACCTGACAAAAAAAGGACCGTTTTGTGTCACCGCTTAATGTCTCTGCGGACGACTTTTTTCGAGACACCCGTGAACGTCAACAGAAGTTAAAGAAAGTCAAGACTTTGTGCATAACATGCTGTGTAAAGACGCTTAATTTGAAGATAAAGTGACATACTGTGTTAAACAGTCAAGGGTTTCTTTACTATTTCTCTTTCACGGCTATTTTTAAATCAACCTACCAGTTGAAATGGAAATGTAACAGCTTTTTGACTAAGACTTGACACATTTAAACTGTTTTTTTTTAGGGAAACTGGAAATATTGCACAGGTAATGGCGCGATGAAATAGTCTATATTCATTTAAATCAATTGAGTCGTCTCATTTGGTGTGTTTTTTTCTCACATTTCAATGAAGAGTTAGTTGTAATGCATAGCTAATGACTGGAATAATCCAACCAATTACTCCACTGTTGTGGTTAGGCTTCACTGTATTTTTTTATTTTTTATACATCCTTCCCCCTCTTTCGGGCTATGCCACAGAGGACAGCGGGAAATATTTGACATGTCGACACGTCCAGGGCCAGAAGTAGGATTAATGGCCGCCTGCCTGCCTGCAAGGTCCTCTTGCGGTAATTGCAAGCAGAATCGCAGTCTGTGATCTCAGCAGCGGTATGCGACATGCCAAAACAGCCCAGCCTTTGACAGATTGCCTACCCTTCAGAAATAACTTAAGCACATTTGTTCTCTGAAATTAGGTATCGCCGTTCCTCCCATGCCACAAAAACGGGAACGCGCGGCGCTCCACGTGTAGCCACTCGCCATCACATCTGCTTTTATTCGCCACGTCACATAATTGCAGTGGACCCAAATAAGACCTGTTTTGCCCTTTTGAAATTTTTCACGAAATCGTTTTGACAGTAATTCCGATCATTTTTTCCGCTTATGAATTTCAATTCTTGACAGAAAACAACACACTTAGCAATTAGTAGTCATATTTTGCTTTACTGCAAATCTTGATACTGTGCAATGGGCAATACTATTTGAATATTTGATGTTATTTTTATTCATTACAATATTGCTTTCATATACACGTGACTTTTCGAAGGAACATGAGTCAGATTGGTGTAAAGACAACTTAAAAATAGTCCATTTTTTTGTGTTTTTGTATAATTGTACGTTGTTATAATCTAAAACTCGGCAGGCAAAGCCTGATGCTTTTCTAAAACCCTCCCATTAATTCTACCAACCCCTGATTGGTTTATTTTCACGATCTGTGCATAAAGCAATGCTACATGTCAACCCAAAACAACTGGAAGCAATCTACCATGGTTATTCCGTCGCTTGCCTTCTCCCAAATAATAGTTTAGCATGCCCCCTGAGGATAGAAGGATTCTTTCTAAAACTCCCTGGTTTGTGGCCGGCCCGGGTCCGATGTTTGGGACTTTTTCTCCCCCCTGTTGCTATGAAATGAAAATGTGCGGTTTTTAAATTAAAACGAGAAAAAGCATACGACAACATTCCCCGTCTGGAATACTTTGTACACCGCAGACCTCGCTTTACGTACAGAATGGCAAAACATCCCATTTTTTTGCCAACAGCTGAGGTTGAGGAGGTTGACGTGCTGGCTTGTAACAATAACGCAAACATCTGAACCGCAGCTGGCCGGCAAGGCCAGCGGGTCATCGCACGGCCAGCGCCGATCAAGGTCGCTCGACAGCGAGATGAGTGACGGCGGCGCACGCGGCAGCGGCGTAAATGCCAAAACTATAAATTCCACGACCCTGAAAGATCCTCCAAAGTTTATTTACATCTTCAACCTTAAAGGACAATGTCATCTCTAGATCTGCAGGCGCTAACATAACCTAGTGTAACCCGTCTTTCTGACTTTTCAGTCTGAATTTGAACATTTTCAATCTTTTTCTACTTTGTGACGTCATGGTAAAAACTCAAACTCCTCTAGCTTGACCCGTGTGGTAACCGGGCCGCCAGCTGCGCTTCACTGCAGGCAGGAGCTGGCTCTTTAAAGTCAAATCAACATCTAATAATAATGTCAACGCGGGCCTTCAAGTGCCAATTACGTGTTATAAATTGCTTCATTAAAAGGCAATTGTGGCTGTCGTGCCGCCGTCGGGTTCACTCAGAGGGGCAAGCGTAAACTAAAAGGGTTATTTTTTTTAGGATTAACATTAAACCTGTGACAGCGTTTAAGGGTAGAAAAGAAAAAATACTTTGAACTAAAGTTGTATAGGTAATGCAAAAAGTATTGTTAGAATTATCATGGGTCTTTCTACTGTTTGTCTTCCATGGGACTTGTACTTAGTGAGATTTTCTAAAAAAAATACTAATTAATAACTAACTTGACAGTGGCTTTTTTGCCAATTAAATTGTATTTTTGGAGTAGAAACCTTCAAAGTATAACAATGTTGTACTTTTTCTTCAAGCATAAACATGCATTTTTGAACAGATGAGAAATAAAATACAAATAACAAAGTATATATATATTTTTTTCTCCAAATAGTAACTTAAAAGACAGCTTTGTTTGGATTTTTTTAACTCATTCACTACCATTATCAGCTATAGCGATCCATTTTGTCAGTCATAAGGGATTTTTCATCGATAGCTGTCAATGAGTCTTTATACATTCATTTCATTGTAACGTCTCAACCGTTTTTGCATTTGCATCGTTCATACCAGCCACCGTCAGCCTTGATACCCCCTTTTAAGCGCACTTGCCTGATTCGCCTACCCTGTTGCAGCATCGCCGTGTGTGTGCACGCCAAGTATTAATTTGTGTAGCGCCACCCCGTTTAATTGGTCTTAATCTGAAGTGAGCGGCTTTGATCTGCCTGACAGTTTGACTGCATTAGCGCAAGCGCAGGGGCTAATCCTCGCCGTAGCTTGTTCTCGCAGCTCAGCCAGAGGCCTGTCCAAGCATAATATGTCAGCTGAGGGGATAAGCCGTCATCAAACAAGCGCGTCTAAGCTTCTTGAACACGAGGGTTGAAGGCCCGCCGTCACGCTGTGCCGACACAACAACAACCGCCGAGACGTAGCGCCGCCGCCAGGCACTCCAAACACATTGTGCCAGTAAATTTGGGGAAATTTGCGGGTTTTTTATTTCGCCCTACATTTTCTAGGCGGTATTCGAGTCCATTCTAATGTAAATCGAAATTTTCCCAGCAAATGTATATGAGAATATGGTTGTAAATGATGTCTATCAATGAATTGACACCCCTAAGGAATTGGTGGAGATTCACTAAAAGTTTCAAACTGTAATCAATTTTACTAATGCACAACTACCAGCAGAGAGCAGCAATGCACACGCCAATATCCGTGAGATTCGCCCAGTTTGTCTTGCTACAAGAGTTGTTTAGTGGGAAATTGGCTGCAAAGATACAATTGAATAATTTGTTCCTGGTAAAGTAGAATGTTCATAGTTTTATTTGTAGGACTGCGTGAATGCAATCGAAGATCCCGATCTTCCGTTGGTGTAATTGCCATGTGTTGAGTGTCAGTGTACGCACATGTCCCTCTAAGAGGCGAGGCTTGGCAAATCACTAGCATCTGAGTGTGGTTTGAAATATTTTTTTCATCTCAATGATTTGTGACCTCGTAAAATAATGGGGATGACCACCAGCAATGGTGGGGCAGCGCCCCGAGTGTTTTAAGTCTGAATCGTGGATTTTGTTCCACTGTTAATGACCCCAATGCATAGAGAAATGGGCTTCTTAAGAAATCCTAAGCCCAAAAGGCAGCGTCTTTTCTGCTTGACTGCAGAACAAATAATTCTAGTCAAGTGTTGTGTTGACACGCGGTCCTGTGATCACACACTTGATGCCTCCTACTAAATATGCTTACATGGTCATGTAACCTCGCAGCCTGTATACAATAGCGTTCTTTATCAAATACTTTTATTATCTACGCCATCATTTCACATCCCGAACTCCAATTGAACCCCGATGAACCGCGATAGCCATCTTGACAGTAAACAGTGAGCGCTTTGAGTACGGGATAAAGAGATAAGTGTTTCAAATGAAGAAAATGGCAGCTCGTCGGCGATGCTATCACACGCCACGCCAATTTAGTCAGCCTCGCCTTTTTGGAACGTCCTTTGTTTACTGAACGTCGCCGAGGAACGCTGACGTGTTTGCACATTTCTACACATTCTGCTATTTTTTTAATGTCAAGGCAATTTGCTTACTGGCTTTTATTGACGGGTATTGAAATGGATTGGACGTCCATGTCCATCAAATTGCGGTAACTGAGTTAAATGAGTCAATCAAGTTGCTGGGATTTTTTTTCTTAACTAGTAAGCCAAGTGATCATTGTATCTACTAATTGTCGGTCAAGTGTTATGTGTGCACCCGTCAGCCATGGCGAGTCCACGGCTGAGCCCCAGTTAGTCTCGCCAAAGTGCAGCTGTCCAAACCCTGACAGCTCGAGCATTAGCAGGGCCATTAAGAGGTGTAGAACATTTCCAGAGAAAGCATTTGAAAAATGACAACCTCCCGGCACTGCCGCGATATTAATTATACGCAGAGGCGAGCGGAAAAAACACATGTGGAAACAGTTGGTGGGACAAAAGATGCCTTGTTTCCCCCCCTCACAAGGTGGCTTGTTTGTGCGTCAGGCGTTTGACTCGAAGAACTGTGAGCTAATTGTTTGTGCACAACGCTGGGCTAATTAAACAACACTTGCGTGAACGTGGGTGGTAGTTTTGGCTGCAATGACTGTCAAGTTTCCAAATTTGTCGGTGTTCTCATTACAATTTGGAAGGTTCAATTAAGTTAACACTACTCCCTGATTACCAGAATTGTGGTAATAAGAAAATATGCTTTACAGTAGTGAGCACAAATGTTTAAAAACAATGTCTTTATCTTTGAGGGCCATTTTGAAAATATTAACATTGTTTTTAGATTTTGGGGTAGAAATGCTAATGTTCTTAGGGATTTACTTATATACATACATTCATAGACATACATATATATACACATATATACATATATATACACATACATACATACATATATATATATACACACATATATACACATATATATACACACATATATATATATATATATATATACACACACATCCATATACATACATATATATACACACATACATATACATACATATATAGATATACATAGATACATATATATATATATATATATACATATATGTCTCTATATATATATGCATGTATATGTATGTTTGCATGTATATCTTTTGTAGTCCTGTAGAACTAATCATTAGTTTTTTTTGTTTAGCAATGGAAATAATAACAATTATTTAAGTAATTTAGTTATGCAAGGCTGCGTTCTTATATCTTTGAATCGCTGCAAAGAAGGTATCGAAATATTCGTTGATGATAGCCTCGTTGAAGATTGTGAATATCATCATCACCATGTAAAAACAATTACTGTATTAATTTATGGAAGCATTAGCTAAATCTCCCTGTGATGTAAATGGAGGATTAATTTCTCGTGTTTTCGCTTAGACGCCAATGGCATTAACGAGGATCCAACAAGGTGCCTGTTAATTAAAAGTGTTAATTCCCCAAAGAATGCACTTCTTTAATGGCTCCTAACTAGAGCCAAGCTCTTGGGGTCCAATGAGTTTTCCACAGAGAACTGATAATGGCCACGTAACATCTTTGGAGTGCAAAACCTGTTTATTACGGCCCTACCCGAAGATCCGCGCCAGTCCTCAGAGTTACTTATGCAGATAAATGCGGCGCCATTCATCATCACCACCTATTCATAAATAGCCAGTAAGTCATTGCCTCTTCCATACGGGAAGATTAGACCTTGGAAATGTGATTTAAGTACTCGAGTGTGAGGAGAGGGAAAAAAAAAAAACATGAGTGATGCCGCACAAAGCCACCGCCGCTTTTCCTCATTATGTCTTATTCTACATGTCATTTGGCTGCCCAGCTGTCATCTTCATAAAGAATCATAGCGGAAGTTGTTTTTTTTTTTTTTTTTTGCGTTAGCTGGCTCAGGGTTTTTATTTTTTTTCTTCCGAGGGAAGTAGAGCCCACAGAGGTGCACAGACTGATGAAAAGGGATGATATATGTTGCGCCTGTGTCCCGACTGTCCTCTGGCCCGTTGTCATTAATCAGCGCCATTAGGCTGTGCTGGAGCCTTCTACTGATGCAGCCTCCCTTTTGTCTCATATCCATAAAGGGAAAAGGCAGTGCATGCTTACACTTGCACCTGCTTCTGTGCAGATCCTAAAGGCAACAAAACAAAAAAATAACCTGTCACACAATTACCAGTTAGTTATTTTATTCTTCTTATGTCATCTAGTTTGATTTAAATAGGCAAATCGGTTACCAAGTTATCGTGAAATGCCTGTCCTGACCTATATGACCTTTGACTTTTACGGTGACAAAGATTAGTCACCTCTTCAGGATCATATTACATATACATGCAAGTTTGATTATCCCTTGTTTCCTTTTTGAGTTATCAAACAATACATAGACTCTGCCTTCTGCGAGTTTCACTTAATAATGGAGGTGAAACCCCGCCCCAAAACAAATAAGAATCTGGGGTAATACTCATTAACTGTCCTCTGATTATTATAGACACATGACAATCCACTCCCAGTACTCCAAATGAATGTTGTTTAATGGATTTTAGAATTACGGCCTGAAAGCATTCGAGAGACTTTTTCAAACGGCGATGTTAATCGCCTGCTCCAATTTAATCTCAAACTGGTTGTTTTAATTTGAAGCTGTTATCATTCATGTTGTCGCTAATCAGCAGTTAAACTCAAACATACACTTCTCATCATCAACATCATCATCATCCAATCCAAGAGGTCAAAGTGATTTACACTGCTTCTTTCCAAAGGCCTTTGCATGTTTGATTTGCATAACTAGAGAAAATGATATTAGATGGGCATATTGATTTAATTTGGTCCGGGCGCGCTGTTAATTACGCTATCGTAAAAGTGTCACGGCTTTATTGCCTTGATTCAGAACGGCGGTTTACTTTACAGCCGCCATCGTTGTTGAGGTTATCAGTATTATATTGTCAGGCGTAATTTTTTACATTAGTAGGTCATCATAAAACCAAATCGCAGATGTAATATCTTTGCCGCTTTGAAGGATTAGCCCGGGATCGCTTGTCTGACTTTGTTCTTTTGGTATCGCAGTCGCGAGTGTCTTCCATGTGCCTTTAGCCCCCCGCTGCGCTGACATCTTTGATTTATATTCAGCTTTTAGCAGGACTACGTGTTTTACATCATTCCCGAGAACAACTCTCCTTTCATCTTGATGGGGAACACATGGCCTTTGTGGGTCTCGAGTTTTATGCGTTAGTGCGCCCGCCCAACAAGAAAGCATTCATAACTTATTTTCCGCCACTGACGGAGATGGACGTCCAATCCATTTCCAATGGGATTGACTCCCTAGATGGCCATTGCCCTCAATGGCATTAAAAAAGGACCCTTCACTGCTTATCTTCCAAGTATAAAAAGATAAGATTTTGCATCTAGAGGCTAAGAATAGTCCTTTTTTTTAAACAACAAGGATTAAATTGTCTGGTTTTGGAGCAATGGCTCACATTTACTGATCAATTTCTGTGGAAACATAAAGTATCTCATTTGGCAAAGTCTCCATGTCGTCATTGTCAGCCAAGGCATGCAAAGCGGGTGACGTCGTTGTATTCCAGCTGGATTTGAATCCTTCCAAACGGATTTGTCTGGGTGCAATTCATCTAAATGAGCTGCCCGCATCCGTTGCTTTGAGGATCTTGCTTTTTCGAAGAACAGCTAAGCGAAGCCGGCCTGTCGGGGATGCTGTAATCTCACGTCTTCTCTTTGTCCCGGGCAACACAAAGCAGTGCATAATGTGCAATCTGATAAGTGTTCTCCACCTCCGCCTGACGTCCTATACATCAGCGGCCAGCTCATCTGGGCTGTGCGGCCGGGGACTTTTGTGGCTGAAGTTGATGAATTGGCCCGCGAGGGTGAGGAACTCCAGGGGCCGTGCCGCGGGTTTGTCCCTCCCGACGGCGCGTGACGCTGATTGGCTGCGTCCTGAACGGACATTAAGATTAAGTGGCGCTGTCGTGTCGCCGAGCGGCGCACTGCATCATAGCTGGCTGAGGAAGAAGAAGAACAAGAAGAAGAAGAAGAAGAAAGAGGAAGAAGAAGAAGAAGAAGAAGAAGAAGAAGAAGAAGAAGAAGAAGGCAGCTGTGGCAGTTAATACTTCATCGCCGGGGGAGACAAAGATAACCCTTGCTAACTTTGCCTAAACATCAGAAACTTTGCTTCCCATCTGGGCTCAATCCACACTTCAAAACAAGGGATGGGGACCAGCTTTGCTGGGGAAGACAAAAATAATCGAGATCCTTAACAGTCTGTGCTTTCTGTTTTCAATCACATTGTACTCCCACCTACATATGCATAGACGGAATATGGGAATATCCACCCACGTGGGTCAAGATTTGGTTCTGAATGCATAAATCATTAAGGCCTAAATATATAACCACCGATTCTTTCTCTAACGCAAAACAGTCATATTTCAAATGGACTTTTCATATTGGAACAATAGACAATGGGGACAATTCTTAGCCAAAATACACTGATGTGTTTATTTATGAGTATTTGGTGAATTGAGAAAAATAGCAGTCTTATATTGTGATTCATAAAAATGTAGACAGAACATAATATGACGATAAGAAAAGGAACAAAATGAATAATTAATGCTAGTATTCAGTCGTTTGTACCGCTCCTTGTGGCATGCCAGTCTTTTCCTGCGGGGGCAGTGTATTACAGTCACTGTTACTACTACTGAAAATGACTCGGTACGAAACCACCATGTAAGTCATCTTTTTAGGAGGATAAAGAATTTATTGCGCGCACAGAATGTATTTGATTTTGTTAGAAATCGTCAAAGTACCAACTCCCTGCTACATTCCGAAAAAGTCCACAAATCTCTTTTCATCACGTCAACATTCATCCTTCCGCTTCAATCTGAGCTGAACAGGCAACCATCCGCTTTGTCACACATTCTAGGTTTATGACAATTCCAGACAAAAATATACTTTGAACGGGATACGGCTATATATTCGGAATGCGCTGGCCACGTCAGCATATTTCCCACTGCTGCCTTTGCATGTTTGTTGTTGCCGTGATGTCGCTGTCAGGGCGTGATGGATGAACATCATCGTGTAAAGAGTAAAAGCTTTCGGCCTGAGAGGAAACGACGGCGCCTTCGCTTTCAACGCTAGCCAGTTTCAACATTTTCTATTTCCCGTCCCACCTGTACTCGGGGATATGCTAATTTTCCCTCATCCTCTCCTCCTCGAGAGATCCTTTTGGGATGATATATTCCGCATATGTGTACGGAGCGCCCGGGTGACAGTGACATATTAGTTAGGGTGTCTCTCGGAATCGGGATAACTTCAAATTTGCCACCTTGTTAGCTTTTGATTTATGTGATACCCCCCCCAACTCGGTAAAGTAATTGGCCAGAGCCCGTTGTAGGAAATAATCAGCCTGTGCGCAGAAACAAATGTGGCTGGGATGCTAATGAGGCAGCAAGGCTGACGGTTATTAATGACTGTTATGATAAACGCAACAATTGAGTTGTGGGAGGAAAAAAAAAGACATGACAAAGATGCGATGCAAAAATAATGAAGTAACGCAACATGAGGCAAACAACTACACGTCGGATAGGCCATGTAGAATTACAAGGCAATTGGGGAAGTAATTGGCTCCGGGGTGACTTACCTTGTTACTTGTTGGGGCGGAGTCTAGTGACCCCAAAATGCAAGACTTTGGAACATGGTAGCGATGTTTTTTTTAGGGTGATTTGACGTTTTTTGGGTTATTTTTTTCACACATTTGTGGCTGTTTGGTTAAAGCTAGTGTTTTATTTTTATGTCATGGAGTGGCACAAGTTTGATGAAGTCTTCTACAGAGTTTAGTTATAGTTATAGTTGTTCATAGTTATAGTAGTTGAACTCGTTTATTGGACTAATTGATTAAAAAAGTTGAATTTTTACTCAAAATGCTACATTTTGAGCTTCAATGCAAATATTTTGTCAGATATTTGAAATGTGTGAGAGATAATCCGTTAAATATTCTCTATTTTTTCATATTCTTGTGATTTACATTTTTTATTTAGAAAAAAGATATACATTTGGTTGCCTTTGACGCCAATCATTGACCGTCCATGTCCGTCAATGTCACTAAAACTTGACCATTTACTCGCCGTCTTACCATTTCAAATGAATTGGACATTTCTCCTCTGCGGAGCCAATAGCGTCGGGGCCGAACGGCGACCACGCTTGGACCGCAGAGAGTCCCAGGCCCATCAAAACAAATTAAAGCCAAAGCTCCGGCGGCGGTGTCACGGGGTATTACGTTGACGCCAACGCTGAGCGTCTTTGTCAGCTATTATTTCAAAACACGAGCACTTCGGGCCTCGTTTGGAGGCCACGTGTTCGCCTCCACCTGCTGCTTGGATTTTCGACCCTTCATTTGAAGTGGAAGCAATTGCCTTCGTCAAGATTTTTTTTCTACGTTAGGTTTATTATTCTTGACAAAGCACATAGGCTATAGACATATACATTTATAAGAAATAACACAATCCCCAAATGTGTCATCGTTATTTTAATTTTTCTAACTGTTTCAAAAAAATACTCCAAAAGAATAGATAAATCTCCACCCCTTGACTCCATTTACCAAAAGTGATGGGCCAATAAACGCCTAGTCAACTTCCAACTGGAGTATAATTGTTTTGCATCCAGATTCGAGAGTGGGGGGTTTGTTTTAGCAGCTTTTCCAGTTGCTTGCTCGATCATTTTGACACCTGTCGTGCTGGACCGGATCCCACTTGCAGGCTGTCAGTGGACTGAATCCAAACAGCATAATCGCCACTATCATACCTCTCTTAGCACCAGTTCATAAACCACAGGAAAACATTAAGTTCTCATTTCCAATAATAATTTCTCTCTTGTGATTCCAACTCTATTTTTATAAGATGTAATACTATTGTCTCATCAATTTACATCAGTCGTGAATAAAAGTCAGTTAGAAAAGAATACCAGTAAATACAATTTCTGGAGATATTGCATGGAATTGCTAGTCACATCTAGTACTTGCAGTTTAAATAATTTTAGGGTGACTTTCTGTACAATTTGAGATGTTCGGAGGTGTACATTTTGTTCAGTGTTGAGGATTCATGGGCCACTTCCTTTTTATTGACCACTTTCCTAAGATTGTTCAGCATTTTTTAGTCACTTATCAATTTATGGGTATCTACATTTCAGCTTTTGTTGATTTAGGGCCATTTTTTTGTAGTGTAAAATGTTTTTTGCTAGTGTCAAGTTGAAAGTCCCATTGGAAATTGTTGGTGATATTTTTGATGTTTTTGCACTGAAATGTTTGATACATTTTTGGTTTTGTCAATGTTTCGAACTGCATTGGGCAAATGGACTAAGTAGCAATTTTAAAATGCCATTGGAGATTTTTTTTGGTTACCAAAAAAAATGTATTTTGTCAATATGTAGGGATTTTTGGAAAGTTCAAAGTCATAATAGTGTGAATTCATCAAACATGTTGACTGGAAGGCTTTCCAAAACATGTGCACCGAAAACAAAATAGATCTTTTCAATGCGAGGCGCTTTTCTTTGTAAAATATGGCTACGATAAAATCCAAAGGAAAGTAAATAAAGCAACGCCAACGAAGCTCTGTTGGGTTTCGCAAGCGTCAAATGGAATTGATCATTTTTGATGGATGCTGCCTGTTGCCTAATTGTTTAATCCATGATCGTGCATGCCTTCCGGCTGCATTGCTACGATCGATTCCAATTGATTTACTCCCGCCAATGCCCGTCATCACACACCTAGGCCGCCATGCCGTTCTATGCAAAAAACAGGCTGCAAAATGCCATTTTTTGCACGACAACCCTCAAAACGGCAAGATTCTACATTATCCCATCTGATGTTCATTTGAAATGCACTTCCTGTTGTGGTATAGCCTCGCCGACGTCATCGTTGAGTCGCTCAGATGTGATGAATTATGCGGGCGATCGCTAGGCAGGAGTAAGGAGCTCATGATGGCCGTAAAAAGGCAAAGACGCAGACGTAGACGCTCGCTCCGGGCTGCATTTAATATCCGTCGAGTGACTTTATCGACATTTATCAGCCCAATGCGGATTAGCGGCCAGGTGGAAGATGCCGCGTTAGGCATTAATGCCGCCATATCTCATCCGGAGCGTTCCATTAAGTAAATGAAGAGTCGCAGGAGAAATGCTATTGATCATTCTGGCCATTGACAAGCATGTGAATGAGCTCATTTGCTGGGTAAAAATGTGCAATTACATATCGACATGCAATGGAGACTTTATTATGAGTTCCCTTTCCATCATCATAGATAAGAATAGTAATCATCCTAAAAAGAATTGCGTATTCTTTTACTGGATTGGGATGGGAAATGTTATAGTCAAGTCAATAAGTTATTTTCTTTCCTTCTGATCCAATAGTAGGGAAAATATATACATTATTCTTTTGAATAGTTTTTTTATGTATTTGATGTTAAAAAGTAATGAAAATATAAATAGAAAGTTTGTTTTCTTGCTTTTTATATTGTGACTGAAAATTGAAATATTTAATCCGAAATAAAAATGCCAATATTAATTTTTTTAATGAAAATGTTTTTGCCAACTTCAAAATATTGTCAATGTTATTGAAAATGAATATAAACTTTCATTTTGCCTTTTGATGACATGTTTTAAAACAAAAAAATATTTAATCTATAATACATGAGTACATTCTAAATAGAATTTTCATAAATTGACCACCAAAGGCTGATGATGATGAAAATAAACACATGACAAGACGTCTATCCTCGTCAATGGCACTCTGACTGAAAATACATTTAAAATGACTTTGCACCACGTCTGGTCTTTTTCTCCTGTTCTGGAGTTGAAGCCAATTAACATGTTTTTGGGAAACAGTAAATCTCTGTTGAGCAAAGAGTGACTGTGAAATCACAGGAAAGGCCCAAATTCCACACTCAATGTCTCTTCTTGACTCAGCATTTTAGGCACAAATTCCAATTTTGCGCTTTCTTTTCTAAATCCACTTGTTCTTTTCATTTTTCCAGAAACTCCCAAACTGCCCAGCAAAAGTAGATCGACGACGACAGTTGCAGCAAGCATGACTTCCCAAGGCTTGAATCCTCTACTTCAAGGTAATTTTCCTTCCCAGACGATGCACCAAATGCACTTTTCCTTGACGAGCACCTGATAAGAAGGGTCTAGTTCTTAGCCTTATATTAGGGGGGTTCAGGAGTTGACGCCCCCTATTTTTTGAACTCCTGACCCACATCGCACAGTAGCCGCATTTACAAAAACGCGAGTCGACTGCATGCCAGCAAAGCGTAATGGACGACTCTGATAGCATCTCAAACGTATCCCCCCCCCCCCTTTCGTATTTATGACCCCAGTCTCATGATTGCCCCCAGCCATAAATCACGTTAATTGGTTTACTGATAAAACGAGTGTCAGAGGCCGCCATATTGAGGCTACGCTATTTAATCTTTTTGTACTCGTGATTTTTTCATTTTTTTACCCCATTTTTTTTTTATCTCTTACTGAAAACGTAATGGCAATGCGAATTCTAGCACGGCTTTGTTTGCCGCTCAAAGCGAAAATTGCGGCACGATTTTGAAAAAAAACTTAACGTGCTTTGAGCCCTCACATGGTTATGGTTGTTGAATTTATTATTTGAGTCATATTTGTGTTGGATTTATAAGGATTTGCAAGTCTATACGTCGATACTTTACATTTTTCTTTGTTACAAATTGTCGATACGCTAATTGTTACAAATTGATTTGAATGCCTTTATTGTCATTATACCAGTATGACGAGATTTAAAGCTTCACCATTAAATGCACAAATAATCATTAATCAATAAATAAGTAGTCAACATAATAAGTAGTCAACATAATAAGTAGTCAACACAATAAGTAGTCAACATAATAAGTAGTCAACATAATAAGTAGTCAACACAATAAGTAGTCAACATAATAAGTAGTCAACATAATAAGTAGTCAACATAATAAGTAGTCAACATGAGTAGTAGTCAACATGAGTAATAGTCAACATAATAAGTAGTCAACATAAGTAGTCAACAAAATAAGTAGTAGTAGTAGTAGTAGTAAGTTCTTCCTACCTTTTTGCAGTTCTTTCTCATGAAATTTATTTCTCGAATGCTTTTAAAACGCAACAATTTACTGTTTTGCAAAAACATAACATTGCACAATTTTACAACTTCCCCTGTAGTCATCCAACCTTATTTTCCTCGCTTCTTTATTCTTTCTTTTTTGCTGTTCTTTCAAATTACTTCATACTTGCGTACCTTTTGGTTGACCAATAATATTTTATATTACATCAACCATTCTCTTTTAGACAGTAAGAACATTATCATCCGCAAAATTATTGTTTCCATAACATTTTTAGTCATGTCTTACCACACTTTTGGAAAAAAAAATCCCCATAATATGCTTCTTGTCTCCCTATATTGTAAAAGATGACAACTCCCAACCTTTTTGTTCTTCCTCAGTACTAATTACTGATTGGCCTTTGCATGATTAATGGTTTGGGTGTTTTTTTGTTGTGGGGGTCAAAACAAGACCGCTTGTGATGGAACAGCAATGCAAGTTAATTAAGACAAACATGATTAATCACCACTGGCTGCCAGTGTGTTGTGTAAACAAGATGCAACCAGATGGCATGCAGATTTTCACCATTGGACGTGAGTGAAAGTCTACAACATGAATGCTTTAAAGTACTTCAATGTGGTTTTTCACTAGCATTTTCCACCCTTTTAGGGTCTTTGATGGCACTAGACGTACAATCCATTTGCCTCGATTGTTGCCAAAAAGACATTTCTAAAGGCCAAAGTCTAAAAGTGACTAAAAACCTTGTGTAGGGTGGTTCAAAAGGGCTGCACTGACAGGGATTATTATTTATTTGTCACGCTGGATGTAATAAGCTGTAGATACAGCGGCGGAAGGACGGCTGATTTATTGCCGTGTCCAAACGCCGGCGGCCGAGCGTGTAGGATGAATGCGGCGCTGTCACTTCTGTCCATCCGTCAGCGGCGCCGCCCTTCCCAAAACACAAACCGACACGAAACCTCCCCACCGACGCACCTCCTGTCTCGTCAAGCCGCACGGAAACAATCGTTCGTTATTCTCGTCTGTTTTTCTCCACGTTGCCTGTCTGCGTTTATGAATGCAATCCGTGTGCTCGTTTGCTTTTGTGTTTGGACATTCAAACTACTTGAATTTAAACGAGGAAAGAAAATACAGAACTAATTGAATGTGGTAAACACATATTCTGCTAAATTATACAAGGAATTCTTTAAAAATTGTGCATGAATTCAGCTAAAGGTATAAAACAAATGACAATAATTAATAGTCAACTGGAATAATTGTAAATAATATTTTGCACAAAAATCTAAATGTATATCTTGAACAAAAATAAACAAATGGAACAATAAATAGTGGAAAAAATACAGTAATTTATATTTACGTAACTTAATAATAGATAAAACCACACATTTGATCATTAAAAAGCAATAAGAAACCCAAAAATGTTACTAGATGATACTATTATTACAACAATGTTTTATTTGTATTATATGTACATACATTTAATAAAAGAAAATATACAACAAATATAATTACAAAATATTGAACATTTGACCAAACACTAAACAAAAAATCCTAAAAATCTACATTCAGAGGAAAAAAATATGTATAATATAGACATTTTATTTGAAATATACAAGCATTAGAACAAAAAATCCTTAAAACTTAATACAAATTTCAAGTTCTTTTTCCCTTGGTCGAACGTTTTCAACTCTTTTCCCTTTTTCCGACAAATCGCCATTCTATTTGGGTCATGTAAGCTTGTAAAACGCCGTCACGGTTTCAGGATTATAGTATTGAATCATCACTTAAGTGGATAAACTTTTTTTCTGGACTGCAGTGGCTATTGTTTGGCTTTTGAAGGCTAGCTTAAACGCTCAAGGTTTTACATCTGACGTTGCATGAAAAACACTTACCAGGCGTGTCAAATATTTGGCCGGAGTCGGCGATGGCGCTTAACTAATATGACGGCTTTGCTTTTGTGTGCACAGAAAATGCTGTCAACATAGGCTTTATGTATTAAAACGGGTCAACATGTGACTTGGGTAAAGGAATACCAGTTGAAATTGGCCTCGAGATTTAGGAATCGGAATAAGACTCATTGAAAATGATCGTCATTTCTCTTATTTTGAGCTTCTATATTTTCTTCTTCTTCTCAGCATGGTCTTTGCCGGGCTAGCCCTTCCTGTAAATGTCCCTTGAAAGCCACCCGACGTCATCTGGCGCACCCCCGACCGATATCTGTCTTCTTTCAAGGCTTCCTTTACAAATTGTTATTTACGGCCTTTTGTTTGTCGCCTGGGCGCCTCGGCTCACAATACATCTAATGGCCGTCGTTTGTTATTGGCCGACGGGCGCGCTGAAGCGAGAATACTCATTTGGAGGTTGGGGAGCGCTTTGATGCGGGGCTATTTAGAAGCCAGATCAGTTCCAAAATGGCCGATTCATTAATAAACCACTCATCAGTGTCTCATTAATGCTTACTGGTCTTAATGACTCTTTGAAACACATACTTGCGAGATAGAAATAGGGAAAATGCAGAGTTGACGTAGTTATATAATGTACAATGGTACTTTGATTTGGGTTTTTTCATTCTACGGTCCATTTCTGCCAATTGTCTTCTCCCGAAATCGATGGATAGTATTAGCGGATAATTTTTTTGCTAACCCGAGAAAAAGAAAATACTCTGCGTCAGGGGCTCCCTACGCCAGCAGATGCAGATGGGAGGTGGAAAAGCTCCTCGGTGGATTGCGAGTAGGGGAGTGGGGGGCTTCTCGGATGTGATTGCCGCCGCCAGGATGAAGTCGGCGCTGACAAAGTGCGTCCATTGATGGATGGACAAAGGCGGGAACTGGATGCAAGAATGGATGGGGCCACGGCTCGGGAACTTAACGCCGACAAACACGATGAAAGACGGAGAGGAATTACCTGCCCGGCCGTTCTGGCAAGACAAATCCCATAGCAATTTTCCTACTACTAAGCGAGCACAGTTGGATTCTTTGCGTGCCTGTGAGCGTTGCTTCATTGCATTCTATGGTCATCTTGGAAAAACGTGAGAAGTAAATCCATCTGCAAAGTAATGTAAAACATGAAAAGGTGAAGCATTTGACCAGGCTTGCAAAACTCTGGTAATTTACCAGTAGTACAGAACTTTCAATTTGCAACAACTCTCACAAATGTAACAAACCAGACAAGTCTTTTGTCAAGTCATGATCAAGACCAAAATAAGACTAAGAACAATACAGTCTTTTGGGAATGGTGCCCAAGACCAGACCAAGACTCAAAATATGCTATATGGGCCAATGATGATGTTGACTGTGATTTGTGGCATAAAAATACATGACCTTGCATTAGATTACAAAGAAATGGAAGTTTAAAGTACATTTTCTATAGGTTCCTGGCCATTTTCAATGCTTTCATTCAACAATGTCAGTCTTAGAGTCACAAATTAATCTGGATTCAAGGGCAATAGCGCCCAGCAATGATCATGAACGAGTCAAAAATGTTACATTTCCAAATTGGACAGTCTGCTAACCAGGCGATCTTCAACAGGAAGACAAATTGGAAGTGCACATCACGGTGCTTTCCACCTATCTTTTGAAGCGCTTAATGAAGGGGGTAGTTTCACACGGAAACCCACTATGGTGACAGGGGGTGAATGACCCTGTCCCCTACTCAGAGATGATGACGGTGGCTTTAAAATTGCTTCTATCTCGGCGACTGTGATTAATGAGAAGAGTCCTAATCGGAGTTCCAGGGGGCCGGCGATATTCGTCTTAATCTCAAGCCGCCCAACTCGCATGGCGGACACCCTGACATTTAATGCAGTACTGAGCTTCAATGGTCATAAAAACACTCCAACTTACTCTATAGACATTTTCACCATGAAATTACTTTGACTTCCAAGCAGCTATAGATTATATTTATCAATTAATTGTGTACTATTACTAAGATTCTGTACTTGATTCTTCAGCCGCATTCATCTGCTTATTAGCTACTTTAAACCTTATCAACTGACTTATTTTGATTACTCAGCTACAAGGACAGAGTTCTTAGCTCATGCAGGATCAGTATGTGTCTTTTTAAGGTTAATGGTAGCATTATATACTTAAAAAACAGTTATAGTATTAGACAGCATTTTGAATATCGTTTTTTACATCAGATCGTGAAAGGTCTCGGTCTTTGGTCTTGTTTCAGTCTCGGATTTGACTCACAAATAGTCTAACACTTGTATAAAGTTATTGCTTAGACATTCTTTCTCTAGATATGATTGAGAAAATTGGACTCCATCAGAAACTCAATCAAACTAGACGATACTGTTTCTATTATTTTTACAATTGTCTTTCTGCTGGATGATGTCACTTGAATAAGACTCTTGTTTGGTCCACAATTAGTATTTGGGAGCTAAGCTACTATGCTGGGACTCTCTCATTGACACCAATAAATATCTGACCCCCCACCCCAAGCTCCATAAACCCTCCAGGGACTGAGGCAGTTCCTTGGAGGGGGGAGTCAATGTATTCTGTAAACACACAGGCAAAGAAAAAGAATCTCTCGTAAATCTTGTGATGTAGCTGGATAATTTCCTTCAGCTGACCTTGGCGAGGCTGTGGGATGAGAAGCCTGGGTGGTGGGAGCGGGGGCGGAAAACGCCGTCATATGATGTATGGGCGAAGGGACCATGGTTCGCCGTGAATCATGAGCACTGTGCTATGAAGATTTCCAACATCTGAACTCTCTCTTGGCAGTGACTCATTATTCAGCCACTGTCGCGCTTGACCTTTTTAACTTTGGAGTCCTTCACAGTAAAAAAGCCTAAACATGGTGTTCGACTAACTAACTAATGGTCACGCACTGCCAAGGCTCTTTGTGGACATAGTGTTGTTTCTTGGCCTTGGGCAAAGAGTACAAATCCAAGCCTCCCACTTCGAATGTATTGGGCATATCGTGCCTTCTGGCAGGCAAGAAGTTAGCATGGCTGTTCTTGTGATACTTTAAGCAAATAAAATCAATTTTCAGATGTCTCACAGCTTCTGGATATATTCCCAAATTTCATGGTTGTGAAGTTCACTTTTGAAGGAGTAAAAAAAATAGGTTTACTTGGCCAATTTGAATTGGATTTCAAATATATTTGCAGTTTAAGAAAGCGTCTCAACAATACAATACAGCAGGGGTAGGGAACCTATGGCTCGGGAGCCATATATGACTCTTTACATGGGTGCATATGGCTCTCCACTAACCTGTGTGGTAAAATATGGTAATCACTGGTGAGAGAACTAAGTCCCAAACGCACCAATAGGGGCGTCACGTCCACTTTAATTAGTTTTTCATTACTCTTCTGCATGCAAAATTTCATTGATACTATTTGATTAGCAACAGCATAGCAATGTTGTTAAAATAATTCAGAGACGATTTTGTACTTTAAAAGTGGTGAATTTACAAACAAAATCACACATTTTCATATATTTTTACTTTTCAATTCTGAGAATGGCTCTCAAGAAATAACATTATAAAATGTGAATTGTTTATGGCTCTTTCTGTAAAAAAAAAAAAAGGTTCCCAACCCCTGCTATACGGGCTACCAAATCTCTTCATTTTTTAAAATTTTCGACCCACGTATCCGGTTTCAGTGGAATGGCTTCCAAATTGTATCGCAGGTTGTTACTCTGTAATCCATTGTCCCGATTATCCTTTGTGTATGTATCTTGCTGAACCAGGGAGCACATTGCTCTTGCCCATATGCTTATCAACAAAGCGTGAAGCAATCAATGAGGATAATCTATCTGGAAGCCTGTCGATATGGTAATGACGCCGTCTCATCGTTATTGCCGCGTGGCCACATAAATCATCGGCCGCAGTGGAACGCTTTGCAGCCATTGCAACAATCCACCTTTTATTGTGCGGCGGTATAAAGCGTCCCCCCCACTCTCGTGATTAATGCCCCCCGCATTGCGCTGTACCTCGTACTGATTGTTTTCAAATTCCCTGCAGAAAAAAAGCCCTACGAGAAGTCAATGGGCTCCAGAGTAGAAGTGGTCTGTGGCTCCATCACTCACGTTCTTAGATGTATCGACTAGCATTTGCGTGAAGACAGCAGAGGTCTGAGGAATGGTCGGGTTTTGACTTGTTGGATACCATTCAGGGAGAAAGTAGTTCATGATGATTTGCCCAACTGATGTTACTTTATCTGGCTTTGCTGAGTCCAAGGTGACCAGCTGTTTTCTACTTTTCCACATTTTGAGTCTTGTGAGCTCAAGGTAATGTTATAAACCTGTCATTGTAGGTTTGAACATGCTGTTGGCTATTTTTATACTCTTAAAATACCAGGCTTAGATTTGTTTGGCTTTTTCCTTACAAATCCAAGTGCAGGACAAGCCTTTGAGCAAAGCATTTTTTTCATACTAATATAATAAGGCGGCGTGTTTTTTTAGACTTTTAAACAGCGTCTTAATGCTTTCGAATGAAACACATTACCAACAGTTACCTTGTTTGAGCAGGTTTGGCCATTACTTGAATTTTCTTGTAATTTTTCACCTTATTGCCTGTAGCTGTTTAATTTTTTAAATAGATTTTATGAATGAACTGTCCTTCACAGACCTATTTTGTTGTAAAAATCCAGATGAGAAATATATTAATTGAATAATTAAATGTACTTTATAGTGTCAATCCCTAAGAATATTCCTACCAAATTTCATCGTGATCCATCCACAAATAGGGGAATGGATACCTACAAAATAATAGTGTAAACACCGCCAACAACAAGATGTGCGGTGACTTTGCAGACTTTAACCTATAAAAAATATATTGGAAAAGTCTTGATTATTTCAGTAATTGGTAGGATAGTTGATTCATTAGGCACAGCCCAGATAAGTAATGCTAAGAGTCAACACAAAGAGACAGAATCTTATCAGAGTTCCTTAAAGACGGGAGATATACGGAAGCACATCTCTCTATCCATCTTGTCCTCCCTTCTGACGGAGGCAGGAAGGAGCTGCCCAGTAAAAAGACAATCAAAACTGATAGCACAAGCGTTGAACGGCAGCCCGGATGGAAGCAATTTATTCAAACAATCATCCAAGTACACCAAGTGCGCCCGAGTCGTGGTCGTCGTCGTCACTTGGGCTAGCATACTGGAAAATGTGATGGTTTTTCCCCCCTTGCTATGAATCACCGGCGGGCAGGATGCAAAGTGGATTGTTGTGCGTCCTGATAACAATTTAAATCCTGTTATGGATAATACTCGGTAAAGTCCCCTCGCTGGAAATTGAACATGACACTCGAGCGATTTATTATCCTTGTGTGTTCTTAACCTTGGATATCAGATTTGTTTGTCGGAGCGTATCCTCGTGATCCTGTTCGGGAAGTGAGCCCTCAATGAAAAAGAGTGCGAGCGAAAAATGAGCCGTGATGAATGTATCCATAAGCGACTTATGCTGACTAATGCCTTCACATATCACACAAAGCCATATTTACCAATAGACAAATACGACAGGAGAATTAATTCAACTTTCACGACGCCGTTTATCATTCCAGCCAAGGGGAACTTTTCCGACGTGCAGATGTGGAGCCGGTGGCAAACGAATGGCTTTTTTTGGGGGGTGGGGGGTTTAGAAATCTGTAAATCTGTAATCACGTCGAGTGCGTCACCTCGTTAACGTCAAGTATGAGTTACGGTTTGGGAATAACAAACAGTTCGTCATGACCCTCGCTTGTGTCCAGCTGCTTTCACGAGCCCAGCTGCTAGAAGAAGAAAAAAAAGGCCGGGCAACAAATAGGCCATCCTCATTGTTGCCGAGCGTTTCCTCCCCCGAGTGTAGGCCTGACAACAGGGTTGGCCCTTTGCTCTGATTTAAGAGGCTGGCCTGCCGTTGACCCCTCTCTGTCTTTGGCTGCAGTTTAGCTTGACTTTGGGAAATGCTTGCTCATTCCCTCCACCGCTCATTAATCCACACAACGTTGGAAGCACTGGAGCACTCTTGTGTGTAATTCCTTAATGTGCAGCTTTTTACTCACATGTACTTTTTTGGTTTTTACAAGGCCACCGCTTTGTGTCAAGGCTCCATTTCTTTTCATTTATATACTATATCATTTTTACAGAAGCGTGTTATTACATTCCCCGTATGAGCAGTGAATCTTTAAAAATCACGTTGTTGTTGTTGTTGCTCTTGACTTTCTTGCCATCTGGTACTTTTTTTTTTTGCCTGATGAAGCAATGGTAGATTGTAGTATTTGTTGACTATATTTAAACTCAGTGAGTAGCGCTAAGGTTGTGAGTTTAATCGTAGTTTTGGGTTCATTTTGCGCTACAAGAAACACTCCTGGAATAAATTAAACAGACATTTGCAGGTTACGTCATGTTGAAAATGGAGAATTTCCTGTCCACATTAGTTGGAGGCTAATAGTTACATCCTAGTTAATCACTAGTGTAAACATCAGTTTAAAAAATGGACATTTTTTTAAACACGCATACATTCTTAAATGTCTAAGCAAGGAATGTTTAAACGGAAAATGTAACACTTAACTTTGAATTTAAATTAGTAATCACATCTTCATTGGCTTCAATGCGTTGACCTAAATGAAGAATAGAGAAATAAAAATGTACAAATCAAAGTAAAATCCTCGATTAAAATTAATTAATTCTAATAGTCAATGATGATATTTTCACTCTATTGATTGTGATAGACGTCCAATCTAATCCATCCTACTTATTTATGTTGACTACTGCTTATTTATTGTATTGACTACTTATTTATTTATTCCATATTTTTTATTTTGGTATTTATTAACATTATTATTGATTATTTACTTGTTCTTGTGATTTGTGCACTTTGTGGTGAAGCTTTAAATCTCATTATACATTTCTATTGACAATAAAAGCATTCAATTCAACTGGGAGGGGTTGGCATTGAATGATGGCTGCCATCCTCCCCAGTTCAAATGGATTGGACGTCTATTGCCCACAATGGTAGTGTTAATATGTCGCTGTGGCCATTATGAGGACAAATCCACATTAGCCCAGCCTGGGGTGCTTCCTGTTCGTCATGCATAATTAAAAAAAAGTTAGACAAATGAGAGTCGCTTCGGGAAACAGAAGCGGCGTACACGAGAATGTCTTTTATTTTCCTGGCGACTGACAGGAAATCAATTAGATGTGATGTATTGTTTGGCGGGTGTGGAGATTGGCTACAGCTGTTCTCACTTCTTGCACGCACAATGTATTAACAGCTCGGTATGTGTGTGCTAGACACACAAAATGAAATGAAAACCATTAGACAGGTGACTCATTTACTAAATACTAGTGTTGCTTTGATCATATCGTATTTATCGGTGGCGATGTTGATATTGCTGACAATTTGACAGCTGTCATGGAGTCAATTCAGCCTGTCTGTCAATGTTTTGGCAAAAAAATATATATATACATGCAGTTATTGGATGCAACTTGTCGTCAGATGATAAATGAAAGTCAGGCCATGTGTAATATTTGCTCAAGGGCACATGACAATAAGATGGAGGAATTCTGTCCAGAGTGATGGAAACATCCCTGCAAAACTGCGTGATGAAAACCTCCCTCTCATAACCTTCTCCCGCTTTGCTTTTTAATATCGAAATCCGCCGAGCCGTCGCGTTTGATACCGAGATAAGCGAATGAAACATTCTCAAGGTCCGCCCACCAAGTGATTGACGGCGATAAAGCTGCCAAGAAGAGGGAGTGGTGGTTGAAGTCCCTGATGCTGACATTTTTCGCACGTTGGCTTGAAAGAGGAATTACAAAGGAGGAGGAACAAGTTGATTGTTGATCATTTTCGACTGATTGTTCCTGCAAATTTCTCGCAAGACTGATAAAATACTAGAAAGGCCATTGCTCCATTAACTGGAAAAATGTACAGTATATTAAAAAAGGTTTGCTGATAGTTAAATCTGATAGAAAACTGCAAAAGTCCTCCATTTTTGGAGCAGCTCACATACTGTATGTACTTGTGGCCAAGTTAGTTATTGTAGTCGGACAACGAGGCTCATAAATCGTCACGACGTCTTCATGTACGTGGGCAACAGCCGTTTGTCTTGCTGAACTTTGGATGTCCCTTCCTTTCGGGAAGGCGCAATCTTTCACGTGCCTTTGTTAATTAAGATAGCCAACGAGTGAGAAGTGACTCAAGTGGAGTGCTGACACTGTCGCAAATAGGCAATAAGAGGCCGTGAGTGTCCCTTTGGTTGACCTTTTCCGCCTGCCTTTAAAAACCTTGAATGTATGGAGACATTCCTTTTAACTCATTCACTACCATTGATGACAATTGAGGTTGTCAAGCATTTATTACTGCTTTAAAGGCCTTGTAAAATAGAAGTTAACATCAATAAAACCTTTAACAGGCCAAAAATCTGTCGTTAGCAAGCTTGGAAATTTTGATTTGGGTTAAAAAAGCAAAATATAGGTGGAAAAATGTCTAGTATATCAAGTTAGTCCTTTATTTATATAGCCCTGAATCATTTGATGAATATATTAACAGTTACAAAAGCCTATAGGCATGGTATTTGAATTAATAGTGTGCTACATTAAATAAAATAAAATAAAAACGCACTCATAGCCTACCTTAAAGTGAACCAATGTTGTTTTTTCCTGATTTGGTTACTGCATGCCAAATAACACACAAAAAACTTGTGGGATTTTATTTTGCAGGAAGGCTGCAACATCTATCATATTTTGATGGCAAAGTTATGAATGAGGAAGTTACATTTGCACCAAATAGCTACTGATGACGTTATTATAGCGGTAGGGGAGTTTTGACGCTTAAGTTCCACTGATCTAGAGTCACTCTTTGGCAAACATGTAGGGCCTTGCCCTCTACTGACGTCTCTGGCCCGCAGATATAGATCGCGCAACACGAGCAGGACAAACCACAACGACCGCTCGTATCAGGTTGCCTGCCAGGAACGATTAAACTTTTCCTCAGCGGGAGTTCATCGACTGTTCTTGACACTCTCCTCCTCTTTCTTCTTCTTCTTCTTCTATGGTACGCGTCAGAGCAAGTGGGTCCGTGTTAGCCTGGGGAAATCCTGAGAACGCCCTGTTAACACAAAGCACTGTTTATTTTCACTCATAACACGGCACACAATTGAGAGTGTGGGTCAAGGTGAGGCTAAGACACTTGCAACGGGGGAACAACAAACAGATGTTCTTTGATGATAATTGCAAGGAAGGGAAAAGGAGTATGTAAGGCGGTTAAGATGGAAAGGACCCCTGTTGTTTAGCCCCAGGGGGGCTGTCCTTAACACAGGAAAGCCAGACTACAAACTTGAATGACAGATTGATGGCTTGCAAAAATGCTGATTTCAGCAAAGTTCCTGTTGCAAGTTATGTCAAAAGTCAGCGTGATTTATGGGATCATTTTTCCAAACTGAATGTCACTACGCTGGCGGCTGACGGACAGACGTTGGAGTTGAGCGGCATCAATGGCAGCTGCTGATTATGTTGCGTGGCTTCATCAGTCCTGACGTGATTTGAGGCGCAGGAAGCGCCGCCGCCGGGTGTTCATTAATCACCGCGGCGGCGGCAGCAGCACTTAATCCAATGACGGCATCCTTGCCATCCGTCGTGCTGCTTTAGATAAATCAATCACTCATTGTTGGAAATGCTGGCGACCTGCCTTTCACGGGGCGGTCTATGTTGTTTAACTCATTCACTACCCTTGACCGCATTGGACTTCCAATTTATTCAGACAGGCTCGGTTGGCAGCGGGTTGCTGTGACAGGCAGTGAGTTAACAAAAGATAATAATATTTCGTCCTAAAAAATGAATTGGAATACCTTGAATCTTTTCCAGACTTTTCCACTTTAGATAATTCTTCAAGAATACTAATTTAGTTTGCAGTATCAAGTATTTATTACTGTTTTTACTGTTTGGATTTATTTTGGTTTGTACTATTCGTTAATACTTATACTGACCTCACTGACAGAGAATAGATTCTCTTATTGTAGAATTTCTTGCTATTATTATTATTAAATCAGTGATATTATGCCAACCATGCAGTTAAAATAAAATATAGCGCAGTCAGTAGCTGTGTTACATTACAGTTTTGCACAAAGTATGTGCGATATTAATTTTGGAAATCAGGACAACCAAATTGTGACTTGTTTCCATTGAAGCCAATTTACGAAAGCCCCAACTGACTCTCATATTTGGAGATTTTCCTTACGGATAATGGACTTTTCATAGTGCTCTTGCAATACACATCTGAAAAGGGGGGTATTTTAGGGTTTTTTCCAAAATTTAGGGAGCTAATGGCAGTTGGTTTGCAAGTCAGTTAATTCTCCCTGAGTTTTGTTTTCATGTTTTTCTGCAACCCCTCAGATCGCCTAAAGGCGAGAAACTGTGAGGGCAATGGAGCTTTCGCACATGCCATATCGCTCCCTAGACGGGGATTGTGTTTCTCTTTTCCAGCGTTTATTTGAAAGCTATCATTTCCTGGGATTCATCGTTGGAAAAACGCCATCGATCGGCCGCCTGATAGATGGCCGCTGTCCAGCTATCGACGGGCCGTATTGATGGGTCTTTGTAAGCTCTGCATCTTATTACCGCTCGGTTAAACGATACGCCTCGTTGATCGGCTGTGGTGGGAAGTCAGCGAGTGTAAACACTGCGACTTGATGACATTTTCTGGACTTATACTAGTTGTCAACGCAATTGAAAATAAGCTTCGAAAAAACAAAGAAGTGTAACACTCCTTCCTGGAAGGTCATATGATAATACAAATATTTTCAAATGCAATAACCCTGTCTGCCAAGTTTGCTGTAGCATGAAAATGACTTAGGTGAAGCCCTAAAATGTGTTGCGTTACTACTCTTGTAGTTTACTACTTGAGTCCCCAAGTTTAGTGCGTCTTAATCCAACCTGGTTTCATTTTCTTGTTGGAGGACACTAAGTAATGTTCCGCCGCCAAGCTAGGCCACCGTCTCCATTTGTTTTAACAGTAATACACAATTTAACCTTGACAGTAGCATTTGCAGGATCATAACACTTGCAACGGGTGTAATTTTTCTAACAAACCGCGCCGCAACGTGATACGATTCATCTCGCTTTCTTATAATGCGTAGTATTAATCTGCAGTGCCGTTTATGATGCATTACCCCGGTGAACATGATTCACTTGTTACATCGATAAGAATCGTTCAGTTTTTGTTTTTTTGCCTGTGTTTTTAATGTTGCAGTGTACGTGTTTTGTCACTTCTGTTGGAGTTTGTTGGATTTTGCTCGCTATGCTGTGAAGTGTTGCTACTTTATGGAGAGTGAAATAGGCTCCTGTGCTTTAGATGTTTGCAAACGTGACTTCTAGTGCTTGATTGTTCTCTGGGAGACATTTGTTTTCTTGAGTTGTGGATGGTTAACATTTTAAAAGGAGAAAGTAACCCTCAGAAAGAGCTGGGTGGTCTGGCGAGAAAAAGATGGACTTGTTTTCTTCAGATCGTCTGATTTATTTTAAACTTGAGTTGAAGAAAATGTATTCCACATATTTGTCTAATATTGTCTCATTTCGATTGTTTTCGTGTTTTTGGTATGTTTTTAACTGATAGTTTTCAGGAATCCCTACTGGAAATATCACTTTGTGTTCATATTGGCTGATCTTGATTGCTTTCACACTTATTCATTATTGATATTTTTTAATTTCACTGTAATGTAACTATTACTTTGAAACCTGCATTATTTACAAGTAAAGATGATTTATTCGTCTCATTGTGAACTGGCAGAAACCAACACATTTTCCCATGGTTGATCACCAAAAACAAACCTTAAATTTTCCACAATCAACAATTAAGATTGATTAATCGTTTAGCTCTACTCCCAGCACAAAACTTGATGGTTATTGGTGTCGGCCATTTAAAGTTCCAGAAAGTACAATAGTTTACAATAGCAATATTTGCATGTTTTCACAAATGTAGTAAAAATTTTAGAATATTCTAGCAAGAACCCCCAATTATCAATCATTGCAGATTCCCTTTTAACTGGGAATGATCTGCTCTCCCAGTCAAAACCATCCCTTTCAGTTCCAAACAGATTGTACACCCATCACCTCCAAAGGCTGTATCCTGGACAGTCAATTTTGAGCGCCCCCTCTCCCAGACAAACGAGCTACGTCTAAATAATGCAGTACCCCCTAATTCTCTCTGATTAGTTGCGAGTGGGACGACGAAATTGGTCATCAGCATAAATAACGAGCGAATGAACTGATAGAATGCGAAATCGCCCGCCGTCATAAATCAACGGCGATCCGCCGGCCGTGGAAGTGGGCGGAATTAGAAGTCGGCACTCCTATTAATTATGTTGCCTTGTGAAGGTGACAGCGCGATAAATCAGCGCTGAAAGGCTCCTTCGCCGCCACACTCGGAGCTCTCGGACTGGCTGCAAATTGCTTTGTGTACGCTCCTAATTGTTTCTTAAATAAGCCTCGGTTTTGGGAGGCCGGTGGGGAGAGGTGTAGTCTACCGGGAAGGGTCGTTGGAGTCACAGTCGCCCAATCTCGCTGATAACACGTCACCAATCCATCTTGCTCCAAAACCTCTTGGCGTAACCATTCTTTCAGTGTACAGTGACGCGTACTTTAGTTCGACAGTGCGATGGAGAAAATGCTAATTGGCTCCAAAGATGACTTCAATTCTTTCCATGTGTCAAGTTTCACTCGGAAAAAGGCCTGTTATGTCGCGTTAAACTGACACTCCAATTGGTTTATTTCAATTTCGGTGTATAGAAAGAAATTCAGAAAGATAAATGTTTTTAGAACCATTGTTGAAATGGTAATATTTTTGGCTAGGATGATCAATTTTGGGTTAAGGTCCTGATGTTGTGTATAGCAGAGAGATTTATACACTCTATTGTAGCTCCATGCATCATCTTATGTTATTTCGGGTACCCTTTTACATCCAGAAGCCCCCAAAATTCCACCCCTGGACTGAACATCTATCGTCGTCAATGGCAACCAATGAGTCGAGCAAGATGCCTTTCACTAGGATATACAAGACATCATTTTTATCTTTCCCTTTAATACCTGAATCATACGGCAATGGTTAGTTTTCACTTTACTTGGGTTGAAGTTATTTCGTTAAGAGTTGTTGATTTTTATCCCCTCATCTCAGAATCACCTTTCAACCAATAGATTAATCAATCACACGTGCCCATTCGGCATTGTGTATACACTTTGTCCTTGTAGCTGACATTGGGCCCTTCTCTAGATGTTGAAATAATGCCGCTGTGAGGCGGCGGAATTATGGCGTGCACTTTGATGACATTGCGTCAGAGCCAAGGTGACTGAGTGGAGGAGGTGGAGGAGTGATGGCTGCCTCCCTAACCCTCCTTCCCTCCCCAGCAGCCGGCCATCAACCCTTCCACCCCCTTCTCACCCTGTCAATAGCGAGCTTCATGTCTGATGGAGTCACATCAGGGCGGCACACCTGACACCACCGCCGTGTCTTTATTTCCTGCAGCCGTCCCTTCGCAGTACACATCACTGGTGATTAATACTCCGACAACAGCCGGGAGCTGAAACGCTCGTAGATACACACACAAATACACACACAGCTACTGTTACTGCAAAACACTCATCAGGCACCTGTATTGTAAAAACTTTGATATTGTTAGACTGATTGGCCTGCTGAGATGTTGGATGGAGGTAGTTTTTGTGTTGATGTGAGACATTAGAAATGAGTGTATTAGTTTGGTTGTTTATTTGTTTAAATTATTTTTATTTATTAAAATGAATCCTGTTGCATTTTCCAAAATAGAAGACTACTGTAGTTACACCCTCTCCATACGACAACAGATTTTTCCACTTCATAAAAGCGCAAACACTTCACTTAAATTTCGAGGACATTTTGCATTTGAAATTTCTGAAAAAGATAAACTGTTTATGCTTCACTTTGCAGAAACTAAAATCTATTGACCATGCACTTCTCCAAAGAGAGAAAAAAACAATTATGTTGCATTTAGTGAAGAAGAAAACAAATGTTGTTGAACTATACAAAAAGAAACTTGCATTCTAGGGGCCTAACGTTCCTTAAAAGAATCTAAACTGTTGATGTGTCACTTTCTCTAAGATAAACTACTACTATTGCACTTTCAGAAATGGAAGGCTTTACACTACAATTTTTAAAAGGAATGACAAACATTTGGGTCAGTTAAAATGGAAAAAGGCTATTGAGGATGCACTCACAGAAAAGAGAAAACCATTCCCTGTCTTTTAGAAAAGTAATTCCGACGATTTCGGGTTATTCTTTCGCAGTAAGAACACTTTAAAGATGCGTACTTTCGAAAAAATTCACACAAAACCATGATTTTTACTCTGCATAATGAAATCTTGCAATCATTTCAATCAAATTAGGATTTGTGTTTTCAAAATAAAGTGGAATACAACACCGAGTCGGCATCTGGGGAAATTTTGCGGGTTGTTTCGACCATTACCAGGTCCTGATGAGGTGCAGTCGCAGTTGATTGGATATTATAGGCATGAGTCGTGTAGACAATGTCGTTTCTAATCGCACTCATCTTGTCACAGCTGTTTAACGCACATGTGGCACCCTAAGTGACACTACGTCAGCCGCCGTCTGGCAGATGAGACGTTAATAAATCAAAGTGACCCCTGACTAAAGCCGAGGAAGGCTTGCGTATGTAAATCCCTGAGTGATGCGTTTAATGTGGTAGACCTTGGATTTTTAATAACCAGTTTGCAGCCATTTGCTTTAATAGAAAAGACATTTTCAAGTGTTGGGAAATGATCGAGTGCCATTGATCGGGTATAAAGTGTGCATAGCTTGGCAGGTTGTGCCATTCGTGACCTTAAGTTGTTGACGGCGATAGACGTCCAATCCAGTTGGATGGCTTCTCTCAGTTCAAATGGATTGAGCTGCTTTAATAGCACAGTAATAATGAAAGTTGGCAGTGAATATGTTGTCAAAATTCTCGTACGTAATCTCCCATTTCTGAAGTCCTCCATGACTTGGATGTTAATTAGTCAAAGCCAAAGAATGATTAATGCTATCAAGTTTTTAGAGTTATGTTTGGTCGTTTTTTGTTGTTGTTGGTAGTACTTGTAGTTCCGATTACATTTAGGGTTTATTAACATTTTGAGATTTGTTTTACAGAAAAAGATCAAGATATCCAACTAATGGGAGTATAACTTGAAATTTATTAAATTCAGGATCACTCATCACTTGGTTAAGCAATGAAATACATAACAAAATATATGAGTACAATAAAATTATTAATAATACAAACAAATTACAGAATTTTTTTAAAAAAGGAACATTAATTTAAAATAAATAATACATTATAACTGCGAGTGAATATACATCATATATTTTTGAAAACCATACATTAATAACAATGCATTTTTAGATTTTCACATTATCTTCTGTTTCCAGTTATTATATATATATATATATATATAATTCTCTTAGTATTTCTTTTTAGTAATGGGTATTTGTATATACTTTAGTATTCCCCCATTGCTTTATGTACCTTTATTAGATTAGATTAAATTTATGTATGCCTGTAATTATGCGCAGTATTTTACGCCATGCATCCTAACCCAATAGGCGTCTAATCCATTTCAAGTGGGAGAGATGGCAGCTAATGACACTTTCATTCTGTGCCACCCTCCCAGTGGCAAACTAAGAAGTATAAATATGATGATGTCATCGCCATCAAGGAGTTAAACTGAAACCAGAAGTACATGGCGGGAGTATCCGTGGCCTTAGTTTTTAGGACGAGGTGGCACAAATACACACACACTGGCCCTTCCCCGGCCAGGCGTGTGTCACGAGAACGACAGCTCGTTTCAACGCGTCCCGATGCAGAACGTGTCTCGCTGCCCGCGAGGAGGCCCAATTACCAGCTCGGCGTGAGAGTTAATGACCGTGAGGTGGGAGTGGCAGCTGGCCGACTGGAGGGGCCGCCCTCCGTGTGACATTTGCGCACAACTGGGCCACCTCATGGCCCTCGGTGGCGTGTCCTGCTGACACATGAGACTGTGAAGTAGTGCTCATGCGTTATAGCCTGATTACCTGCCATTTAGAGCAAGGCCCATGTGTTTTCTGCTTGGTAAAAGCTAGTGCAAATCACATATAATGCCAATTTTGGCTTTAAAAACAGTTGCTTTAACATATTTGGAGATATTTTGAGCATATTTGCATTACAACTAGTGATGGCAAAATCCTAATTTACAATTAAAAGCTTTTATTTGGATGGGGTGTACATTTCCCTTAAGTATAAGTGGTTTCTTTTTTTAAATAAATACTGCTTTTGTTTTGGAAAACTGTAACGCTGACAATATTCTGGTTTTAGACATTCGGAAGTATCATTTGACATTGCCATCACTACAACTGAAACATCGATTAATCGTCTTACCTCCAGGTAATTACCTAAAAAAAATGCGATAAACTTTATCTCCTATACCGCATGTGTGCTTACTCGCATCACTGTAAGGCGCGATGAATAGTGATTGGCTCTCGACAAGGTCGCCCCACCCCCACCCCCTCCTCCCTTTCCAAAAGATAACAGGCTTTCTGGGAATTACAACAAGAGTGCCGGGATTCAATTTGAATTGCATTTATAATAGGACGCCGTTGACAATCCAATTGCTCAAGTGTCAAATACCCTGTGTAATAAGGTTGGACCCGTCAGAGTGATTAATGAATTGTCATAGGCAAAGGAAGCATCGTTGCTGTGGGTGATTTGTACCTGCGGGGGCCGGGTCTTGGCCGGACCGGACTAGGCCATTGCCCCGGAACCCGTTCCGGCCCTGACAGACGGATTCCTTTCCTTGTCAACGTATTACAGGCACTTTTCCGCTGTGACAGCCTGCTCTATTCTACCACCTTCTCTACCGGGCCTTCACACGACTCCGGGCAGCTACTGTGTCTTGACAGACCACTGTCACTTCCCATCACGCTATAGCCGCGTCGCCCCCGCCCTCCGCTCTGGCAGACCCAGTTTTCCAGCGCCGCAATTATTTTTTTGACAAGCCATCCATCAGCTTTAACTTTAAAGCACTTTTCCCACTGATAGCCATTGTTGCATTTCTCTGCCTTTTTCTGCACCCGGTGGCAGGGGTGGAATAGGAAGCCATATATTCACACTTTTGTGCTGGAGAAATCTACATTGTAACCGTATTTGTTTACCGTTTTGGGAGGATTTCTTGCTGGCATCATACCCTTGTCAGTTCTAATTAAATTGAGGGTGGGTGGGGATCTATTATAGCACTGTTCGAACTTGATTTTGCCTACTCAGCATCTACTGTAACCTGGTTATATGAAAGGTGGTTTATTTATTCTGAGACCCCCAACAGGGATGGCACTGAATCTTACTTGCTTCACCCTGTTTTTTTTGGAGAGGTCAATTACTAAACTGGCTATTATAGATATAAACTAGGGATTTATAAACATTGAGAACCCCATTTTTGCTTCACCCAGGGTCATTTTAATTAGTTGTGGACTTCAACTAATTAAGGACATCAACTAATTGGTTCTGTAGATCCTGTTGCGTAAAAATAGTCATTTTAGTGGATGTCAATAACTCAAACGTATGGTACAAAAGTGCCCAATTAAAGAGAGTATTTTCCGATGTAATTTTACTCAATCCTTATCACGTATAGCACTTCTTCAATTGTCAGCAGTTAGATAGGAAGGAGGGATGACACGCGGCGTGACCTCACAGAGGCTCGACGGACAGCTAATAGATGGAGACGCAATTTAGCCGGGAGTAGCCGTTTGCCGCTGCCAATACGACAAAGGCGTCGGCGGACGCCCATCGATCGTCCGGAGCTCGTACCCGTGACAGCTTCAAAATTCAGCAATAATCATGACAAACGAGGAGCGGCACTGCGGCCAGAAAATCGTCAATAAACCACGGCGGAGACAAAATGCCAAGGTTGAGAACAAAGGGATAGTTACATTTTGGACCGTATTGATGAAGATATGAGAAGCAAGTTATTAATTACGGTGCGGGATCTTTATTGGATGTTGGCCAGTTATAGATTTCTTGCCAGTTACATTGAATGCCAAGGTCGGAGATTCTTTTCTGGAAGTCTTTGGATGAAGTTGATCTCGACAACTTCTGGGCTTTCTCAGAACTGCCACTTTGTCACCACTCCATTTTTTTTTTTTTTGCAATTAAATCAAGCCGTCGGGTCCGTTTGTCGTGAATTCAAAGTTCAATAGTCCGAGAGGTTAAAAAGCCAAGGGAATCATTTACAGTGGTTGTCACGCCACCGTGATGGCGTTAAATCCTGACTTTAGACCTGCCATGTGGCCTCGGTGTGAAAAGTGACATTTGGTCGAAGGTATGCACGCCGCTTTGGAAGTACGCTTTCTCTCATCTGTGTTTCAAACTCGCACGCCGCTAAGAACAACTCTGGTTATTAATCGTCATGTGAGGAAAGCGTCTTGGCGGAGGTGTGAAGCAATTAAGTGTCACTCCTTGAGTTGTAGAATGTTGGCGTCCATTCGCATGAAGATGCGCCCTATTTTGGGGGGGAATACTGCTTGGTGTAACTCATGATGGATGACTGAGTTGTTATATTAGCACTCAGTTGTTAAATGAAGCGCTTTTCAAATGATGTTCTTTCTCTAATTTCGCCATAGACGTCAAATGATGGCCATTCTCGATTTGTTAATAATAGCCAATGTGTCTTATCAATGAGTAGATAGCTTTGTTTTTAAGTAAATCCACATCGTTACGATAATTGTGAGTCTTTTGCACAAAGAGGCGCTGTGTGTTTGCAATATATTTGAAGGATTTTTTTGTTTTCTGGAGATTTTATCCCTGCTTTCTCACATAAATAAAAGTCTAGAGAGCCATAAACAATTCATATTTTCAAACATTATTCCTTGAGAGCCATACTCAGAATTTAAAAGTAAAAATATATGAAAATGTGAGCATTTATTATTCATTTCATTACTTTGAAAGTAAAAAAAAGGCTGAATTCTTTTGAGAACATTATTTCACTGTTGCTAATCAATGAGTATCAATGAGTGGATGCATGGAGAAGAGTCTAATGAAGAAAAAAATATGATTTACAAAAGGTGGAGAGCCATATACACCCATCAAAAGAGCCATAAATGGCTCCAGATCCATAGGTTCTCTACCCCTGGTCTAGAGTTATTACTTCATGTTGACAAGTCATTTTTTTACACAAGATTTTTCCCAATTTAACTCCAGCCTCTGTACTTTTCCACCTCTGTTCCATCCACAGAAACATGAACACTTCCTCTGCTGTAGGATAAAGTGCAGTTCCTGTTTTCCCAGCGACCATCTGTAAAGGAAAATCTCGCCCAAGGTAAAAACGATGACTGCAACTTGGCACAAGATGAAAAGGCCGTGCCATCAAATCCATTAATAATTCTCATATTTTGGAAACTGAGAGTACATACAGAATCTACGCTATTTAATCTCCTGGTGTAGATAATCATGAAAAAAAAAAGGTCAGCCGCTTCCTTTCCTCCACAGCCCAGAATGATTGGCCTAGCTTTTCTAAGGCAGCCCATTTGTCTGTCAGGGCCGTTAGGCTTGCCCGTGATTTAGCTGCCGTCACGTGAAGCTCATGTCGGCTTGATGACGGCGCTCGCTTGGGTGCGGGGAGGCTCAGGTATGGGTAGAATTTGTCACCTGGGGCTTTGACAGCAACATAATTACTGATGGTTCACAGAATAATAGCATTTGGCCATTCGGAGACACATTAAAGGAATATTTGTTGCTTAACCGATACTTAGTTTCGCGTGAGAACATTCACATTATCTCTAACGACTCATTACATTCCAAGAAGTATTGTCGCTCCCCCTAAAGATTTAAACAAAGCCTTATTTTATGTGACTGTGCAAATATGAGCAAAGAAAAATGGCGGGTAGAATTGACTTTTCCTGGGGTAGAAAGAGCCGTTTTTTTGCAGGAAGTCTCGGTCCCGGCCAATAAGCGACGGGTCTGATAACGAGGGCAGTTTTTGAAGTCTCCTGCATGCTTTGAGGCATTAGCGATTAGGTCATTGGAACAGCCGCCGGGCTCCGGATGATGGATGACTCGCCGGAATGACTTTCTGCCCGGCGCTACTGTTGTGAAATCTTTTCATTGTCACTGACGGCAGGCCAATGAAGAGGGGCTGATAAATGACAGGAGCAAGTGTGAGGAGCGCCTTGTCGTCACTTTAACGCGAATGTGGACAAAGCTGTGATCAAAGCATAGCAGTACCTTCATCAACACAGACTTAACTACATTCCAATTGGATATGAATGGTCAATTTGCGGTCAAAATATTTTCATGCCACAGCTAAGCCTCTAAAATAGTATTATATATGTATACGGATGTGTAACATAACATTATATGTGTATGTCCTTTATTATATTGCAATTATATTATTATATCCGAACTGTAACAGACCACACTGTGTACCCCCATAGAAACTCCTAGATTCACCTATTTTTTTATTCAATTAATTCAATTTTGCACATTATTTTTAGCTAATGTTTTATTCATTTTTATGCACTTATTTTTTTAAAACCCCATACCTTCTACTCCCACTTATTCAAATCTGTGCAATTACACAATAGCTCATTTTTGTGTAAGAAATGTACTTTCCTTAAGATAATAGATTATTGATAGTTGAGCCACAACCCATAGTTATTTTTTCGTAAAATGAACCAAAAAATAGCCCAAAAATAACTGTTTTATTTCCATTTCGCTAATATACTGTAGTGCTACTACAAAGTGACATGATGAAGGGTCTTTGTGCACTCCGTTCTGAGGTGGCCAGCATTTTAGTTAATTTTTGAAAATGTGCAGAAAATTGGAAAAACATGAACACTGCTGATATAAGCATCTTTTCCCTCCCCTCCTTACAGATGGATGAAATTTGTAATTGGACACAAAGTTGGAAGTGGACGCAGCCTGTAAGTAATCTATTATTTTCTTAATCTGAGTATTTTCCTCAAGACTGTGTGTGTGGCCAATGAGTTGGGTTGTTTTTTAATATAACATCTGTATAATATACCCGTGTTAGATGGCATATGAACCAAAACAAATCCCGGATTTAATTTTCGTTGATAAACTATTTGATTTTCCATTGTTAAATTGGCTTGTAGAATGGTGGCTCATAAATGTAAACTATTTCGACTAAACTAGTAGATCGTATCTGCTTTTCCGAGTCTTGGGGTGGTGTTATGGTCTCGTTTTCTTAGGGCCCCTTTTTCCCACTTTCAGTTTTATATTTCATGATAAAACCAATAAGAATCCCCCTTGTTTAATTTTATCCATTGAGGCATATGCCCTATGCTGGCTCTTGTACTTTTGTGACATTGTCATTTAATGATGGCAACCTTACATATAAATTATCATTATATTTTGTTACAATTTCAATGGTAATGGATATTTGTGTATCTTCATTTACTTTCGAACACATTTAAATTCTACCACTTAAGTGATGTGTAAAAATACAGTAGGCCTTTCCGTATGTAATGAGTAAATCTACATGAGTAAAACTTTACACTGTCGGTTTCCGCACCACCTGCAATCTCACCCGAGTTAAGCAATTATGCAGACTTTCTCTTTTTCTTCAGTCCTTCGCCATCTTTGCAGCTTTCTTTTCTTTCCCCGGAGCGCTCTGACCTTGCAGCTTTGTACGCGGGCCATCCATCTTGAGCTGTTTAGCCGTTTCACTGGATACACAGCAGCCAGATTAACGCAATTCATCACCGCAATCATCCTCTATTCATCACCCTCTCCTCGCCCGATGAATGTTTTGACGTCCAGTTAATTTTCGGCTGATGATTTATCAAACGATAATTACCATACTCTGAAGGAGTCATTCGTTATCTTGATAAATGATAATGACGCCAAAGTGGATTGAATTTTAAGCAAGTTCTCTCTGATGGCAACATATGCGTTATTGTGAGTAATAGCCGTTGGGGGTGCTGTAGGTGCGGCAAATTTGGAAATATAATGATTCTGCAAATCTTATCAATATAAATAGTCATTTGTTAGTTAGGGGACTATAAAGCTAGTTGCATTGAGTCATTTCTCTTTGCTGTCCAGAAGGACAAAAAAATGAGATTTAGTGCATATGGATGCAAAAGATGGCATAGTTTTGTATGGAATACTTGTAAATAGATATGGAGTTGTATTGGGAAATGGCCATTGTGCGTGTATTGTACTTAACTAATACATTTCGTTGAAACTGAGATTTAAAAAGTATTTTTATCGTGGTTTTGAATTGGTAAACCTATTACATTTATTCTCAATATTTGGTCAATACATCTTTTATATATGCTTTATACATTTTACACCTTTTTAAATAAGCCTCTTTGCCTTTCAAAGGTCCAAAGCAACGATAGCATTCCCTAAAATATACATAGTTCTGACCTTCCTTTTGATTATTTAGAGGGCGGGTGACTTTTTGATAGCCAAAATACTGACTGTTTAGGAGTATTTTTGTTTTTCTCAATGCGTACACTAACGCATTTTAAAGATAGAAATCATGAAGTGAAAGTTTTTGAAGTGATAGTATAGTCTAAATATTCACATTGGCTCCAGACGACGCCAAATGCCATTTTGTCACTTTCGTAGCACACAATTTCTAGTTGTATTTTCCTAGTTATCTCCTGTCAACTCTCCCCGTTCAATTTGATTGGACGCCTTTAGCCTTCAGTGGCAATTGCCAGTAAGTTAGGAGCGCCAATGTTTTTATTCCGACGAATTTACATGTTATTTCGTCAGCCCTCCCAAGGTCGTCTGCTTGGAATTGATGTTGCTTATTCATCTGTTTCCTGCATCTGTTCTCTTGTCCTTAAACACACCAACCTCTTTGTTTGTCTAAATTATTTGAAGATTCCCTACTTTTTGTAAGAAAAAAAATCCCCCCCTTAATGTGTCCGCGTCCTCGCAGGAGGTCGACGAGAGATAACACGCTGTTGGCCGCGAACAAAAGCTCGTTTTTCACCGTCACAATGGAGACGCAAAGTGAATGAGACTTAAAGTCACACAGTGGACTTTGTAGGCAATGATCACAAAAATTGGCTCAATTCGGAAGTAACCTAAGAAGCTAACAAACGCTTAATCCCATCTTGACACGGGCGACGTACCCTCGGCTAGCCTTTGAAGTGACAATCTTCTTAGAACCTTGCCTCATTGCACAAGAAAGACCACCTCATACGTAACGGGAGGGGGTAGAGGGAAAGGGCACCTAATGGGGAGTTTAGGGGCACTTTTAACTTTGAAGGGAAAATACTATCAGACATTCCTGGGACGGTTTCACACAGAGATTCCGCCAAATTGGCATACTTTTGTGTGGCTCTGAATAGTAGGGGTGTACATATTTTAATGCCAATATCAATCCTTTTTGTATAATGATACAATATTTGCCAATATTACAAAATCTGACAGAAATGGACCCTCTTCCCTTAAAAAAATATACTTTTGGGGCATATTTGGCCTGTTTCCACGACTATTGATGCCATTTCTGAATTTTTTCCAGCACTCCCTGGCCCAAAAATGTGTATTGAGTGTTTTTGGAGAAAAAAAAACTAAAACATAATTCCCCCCTTACAAAAGTGTTAATATTTACTCTTGCCAAAAGTGCACTTTGAGGGCATATCTGGCCTGTGCAAAGAGTGCTGATGCCTGTTGTGAATGTTTTTTTTGTGTTTTTTTTAGCTTTTTTGACAATTCAAAAGGTAAAAAAACAAGAACAACTTAAGCCTCACCCTTTTATGAAAGTGGCAAATTTTGAGGTCCTTCTAAAATACACTTACTGGGCATATTTGAGCATGTTGGTAAAACATGACAGTAATTTAAATGAAAATCCTTCTTTTTAGCAGCACATAGGGCGAAATTAAAAGTCTTAAATTTTCTCTTAAGTGGACAGGCTGCCCAATCAGTATGCCCTAAATTCAAGATTTTGTAGATGTCGCTGTATGATGCTGATAGCTTGACTGTTTGGGTACATTGCTTGTTGACGCGCTATATTTATATAGTTAAAAAGTGGAAGGGTGAAAGGGGAATGCGCCTATACCATTCTTAAAGCAGGACAATATTAGCAGTGACCAAGACGATCCGAAATGTGTAAAATGAGATCGGTTTTATTAAAAACATACTTAACAAATCCTGTACAAAAGTTGTAATAAGGCGTACACAATTTTAAATGATCAAAATAGGGGAAAAACATATACATTGACAGGTATGTAGATCCGATGGCAGTCATAATCACAAAATGTTGCTGTTATAGTTGAGAAAATGTTCAAATTCAATATGAATAATCGCAAGATGATCAAATATGTTTTCGTAGATATGGCAGAGCGTTGAAGGACCAGTTGCGTTGACAATTTTAGTCGTGAATGGGGATTACGTGCCGCCACCTGGGTCGCCATTCTCACGGGCCCCATTATCAGCCTCTTTATTAGTTTTTGACTCAGCGAGAAAAACGTGAGCGCCTCTCGTCTTTTTGATCTCTCACGCGCTGACACAAATCCCTCCTAGCCTGCCGACCGTTCTCAGCTAGGGTAATTAGTGCTAATTAAAAGGTTTCCAGCTGCCTCGTGTGCAATTTTTTTCTTTCTTCCCCTTTACCGTTGTTGTGTGTGTGACACTTTGTCCTCGCAGGTGCCTGGCTTGTGTTTTGAGCCGGACGGCACGTCACTCACATTCCTCGCCGTTTGTTCACAGTCGGAGATCAAGGAGATTAGGACTTTTGTTGTTTACAAAGAGAGTGAAACATATTGTGGTGGGAGGAAAAGAGCTTGGCTTATCGCAGAGGATCAAGGTTTTTGGTGATAGGAACAGTTTTGGAGTAGAAGATAAAGATTAGGAGGTGAATCAATGTATTTTGTGGGATAGAAATGCCGAAACTGTGTTTTTTTTTTTTGTAGGATGACATCATTTGGTAAAGAAGGGACCATTTTAGCCTTTCTGGTCTTCGTTTTTTATTTTGAGGTAGCATAACATAAGTGCCAAAGCCATTGATTGCCATTTCATGGTGGTTTAGTAAATGGTTTAAGTAAATAAAGTGAATAAATCGTAAAAATACTGATGCTTTTTTAATAGTAAAAAGACAGATAAAAGAACATTAGAGAAGCATTACATTATTAAATAGTGAAATATTGCCAAGTATAACATACATTGTGGAAGTCTCTCCCTATTATTGGCACAAGTAGAGTTCATTTGTCAAGGAACAAATTCAACTCATAATTCCATGTAGTCCTGCAAAGGCAATTTGCTTGAGATTCAATTTAGTCCGGTAACAGTCAACACTCATACAACGATTAGGTAAAGCTGTCATGCAACAAGTGAAAAAGTCATGACTACTTCAGCCAGAGGGCGCGTTAGTTTTGCAGTCACAAGCCATCAAGTCAGCCCGACGGTGACGGTGCACGCGCGAGACTTTTCATTTTTTTAACGTAGCCGGGTCAAATCCAGCTTAAAGTCGCTCCCCTGCTTTCACATCCAATTCAGCGTCACATTCTTACCTACCGGCAACCTCTGCCGAGCTCCGGTCATTAATCAAAGTGGAGTGCTTGTCCTGACCTCCACCCCCCCACTACTTCCCCCACCGCCCCCTTTTTCCAACAGCCGACGCCCCACCTCCCCCCCAGCTTTACTTTGAAGTGCTCTGTCCTCTGTGGCATGAGGAAATCATTTGCTGCCCGATTCAATGAGCCATCAGTCCGGCCTGGCCACCTAATGACATGTGAGAATATTAACCTCCTACCACCAAGAGTGCCGCCTTTACTGGGAAGCACTCTATTATTCATGGGAGTTCACAGGGCAGTTTCACTCGTGGTGGCTTTTGCGTGTACTCCAGATCAGAGAAAGGTGTGCCGTGATTCCCTAAAAGCGTGCGTGATCGTATATTTGACAAAAGCCTTCCAGAAGGAGGAATTTAGAAAGCCTCGGTGAACAACTGTCGGATTGAAAATTGGTCAAATGGTGGGATTGTATTGGTTTGGATTTGGTTTTAGGTAGAATTTAAGATTTGAGGTTTTGTATGGTCATGTTTATTATCAGGGAGGGAATTGATAACATGCATGGAATCAAGTAAATTTAAGTGCATACATTGAAAGAGGATTTGCTGATGTAGTACTGCAAAAAATGGGGCAAGAATGCTCATTAGTTTAGGTTTTTATGACTTTTGATGTTAGTTTTACTCCAAATATAAATGAAAACCCCAAAAGGTCTTAGGTTTTAGTGTTATTTCAGTCAATGCTTACACGGTTTAAAAAGTTTGAAGTTACAATACTAACTTTTTGACTTTGTCTGTTTTTCCCAACCCATAGCCTGTAGTTTGTAATTTTAGGCCAATAAAATACAATCTTTTGACTAAATCCGATGCGATCTGATACTCCAAAATAGTCGTTTCAATTGCCAATTTTAATACTGACTGAGTCTGGGTCAGGACATGACTAGTTCTAATGTCAATGATGAACTACAAAATGTATTAATTTCGCTTTTGCCCAAAAAATGTATACTATTTTTAGTCAAATATTCGATTTGAGTAAAGTTGTAGGTGATAAATACTCATGTTTTAGGGGTAAACTCAGGGTTTTCGGTTTACTGTCCTACTTTTCAAAGCAAAATTAGAAGTCCTCAATCCAATCTCTAATATATCTGATGAAGACCTCCTCAAATCCGTCATACTCGCTGACATTCCCAGAGAGGCAAGCTTCCTCCTTGTCACATACAGTAGTGCAGACGCGCCGAGTGACACGCTACGCTATCCCGAGTGACAAGTGACGAAAAAGTATTTTGGCATGTTACGTGGCTGGCGGGGCGGCCCGAGCGCCCCGCGGTCGCAGGTTGAGGACATCCGACCTGAAGTGCATGCAAACTAATGGGCGGCGTGACGGACAGCTGGGCCGACGAGCTCCAAGTGTTTGGCCCGTTGTCAGCGGGAGTTTATCAATAAAGCCCGTCCGCATATGCGCTCGTCTATCGATCCATCCGTCTCTGTCGGCTCGCCTCGGCGTCAATGGAGCTGTCGCTTGTCGTTCAATCAGCCTTCAGAAGCCTCCATTTGTGAGCCTTTCACCTTGGCCAAGGGGATTTACAGTTAGCAGTGTTGACAGGAAGAGGAAACTCACAAAACAGAGTGTTGTTGGACATGATTTGGATAAAATAGTCGAGGAAAACTCGACTCAAAGACCGCATCACCGGACCTGCAGTCGTTAATTGACGCCACGTTAATCGGGCCTCGTTTGCAGCTTTCCCTCCCCCCCTCGGGACCGCCGTAGCGTTTTGCTTTCAACGCTCGGCTTAATTGCAACCCGTCCCTCCCGATCAGGCCGTGTGGCCGACTTCCTCGTGATTAGAGGTGCCGGGACGGCGCGGCCAGATGAGGATAAAGCAGCCTCTTCAGGTCTCGTGGGTGAATAGGGGGGGTCCTCCAGGGGATGGAGGCAAACAAGATGGTACCTGTGTGGCGAGGACAATCTCCCAACTCATTAGAGGACACATGCGTACTGTATGCACACTCACACGGCTCATTGCTTATCAATGGCTCTGACTTTGAAGATGGAGTTCATTGTGAATGTCAATCAAAAGTGAAAACCCCACCCCTGATGACGTTCAAAGTGATTATTTCACATGAGTGCATATTCACACTCTGTAATGACTATGTGAAATTGTTTTTGCGAAAAGCACGCCGCTAATGTGATGAACATCGCAGCTTGGCTAATAGGCGTTATAGCGACAATCACACTGGCTTTGTTGTCGTTCACGGCGACGGCGCTAAGGTTAGTTCCCACGGCGTTGAATTTAGACGATTACATCAGCGGGTGCATGCAGCGGCTGTGACACCAAAACAACAATTAATAAGCTTAAGCCCTTTCAGTGCACTGCATGGCCATTTTAAAACGGGACAGTAATAGCGTTAGTAGAAAAACTAAACAAAAAAATAAGAATTAGTCTGGCAGATGTACTAGAGCAGGGGTAGGGAACCTATGGCTTGGGAGCCACATGTGGTGCTTATGGCTCTCCGCTAAACTGAGCTAAAATCTGTACACTGTCTAGAGTCGCTTTAATCTTCTAGTTTTTAATTAAACCTTTCTGCATCGCATTGATTGGCATCAGGGTTGCAATTTTGTCAACATCATTCTGGGACTTTTTCTACTTTAAAGGCAGTGAAATGACTAAAAAATACACGCATTTTCATGTATTTTTACATCTAGTAAATTCAGAGTATGGCTCTCAATGAATAACAATTGAAAATATGATTTGTTTATGGTTCTCTCCGTCCTCAACCCCTGTACTAGAGGTAAGATTGTGCCTAAAAAAGTCTTATCTTTAACTTCTTTATTATTAATTATTTTGCATTCCTTAGTTTAGTATCCACACAGTTTTATAACACATTGGTCCAACCTAACCCAAACCCGAAGTAAGATGTACTTATACCAAACAAATATGTCTTCAAACGTTGGCCTTTTGGTTTTTAATAATGCTTTGGGGGTGTGCAACCTGCTTGTTGGTGTTCAGAGCCGGGGTACAAAAGTCATTACTGAAGGGGGGGTTAACATTGAAGAATGATGGATGACAAGTTGAATTTGCGTCCAGGGACTGAAGGTGAATCGTGACAGAAGTATTTATCTTGAGAAAGGGGGTCAGGGTCAGGCAAGGCAAGGCAAGGCCTGAAGGGATGAGGACGTTGACAAATTTGTCCAGCGCTCAGGCCTTTTTTTTTTTCTTTGTTTTTGGGCGCAAGTGACCCACATCGCTCATGCTGCCTCAGTGTGGATCTGACGTGGTCACAAGCACTGAATCATTTTTGTAAAGCTGATCTGAACCTTCTTCTGGGTTCGCTTGTTTTGCTCTGGAAACATATGGCAAACCTCTCTGCCCAATCAGGTTGTTAGATTGTTTTTTCTGCATTTTTTTGTTATTACCATCGGCATTCTAAACTCATCTTGTTGTGCTTTTCCTGTAGTAGCCATATCTTTCCACATGAGGCCACCAAATATTTGAACCCTCAGGATCTGTTCCTAAATCGATAACATCTGTCTCCACTTCAACTTAGTTTTATGCAATATTACCTCTTTTGCAAGCATGAAAATGGAGTACTTGGGCTGTCTAAGAATAGTCGTAAAACTTTCTACTTCTATGCTTTTTCCTCAGCTTGGGTGTTGCGCCATCTATCTGAATTGAAAGTCTCGGTGTTTTGTTGAATCTGGTTTCACATGAAACTAAATTGGATGAATGAGATTTTACAGGTCTTTGTTTTTATTTTGTCTTTTATTAGACATTTAGAACTGGCAAATTCTGTCACACGTTTAAAGCAAATAGACAAAAACAAGTCCCGGACTTAACTTTGACGCAAACTTTCGAAAGTGAGTTCATTCATAAATCCAGAGGTCGTCTTTCTCCCTTTGACACTTTTCGAGAAGCATCTGGTTTAAGTAAAATGCCTCGCAAATATGCAGCGGTTGACAGTATTCTTAAAAAAACTCATAAAAATCTGCAAGAAAGTGAAGAGAATATGAAGAAAGTGTAAAAACACTTTGCTACACGTGCCAGCTAATTCTCAGACTTGATGCATTTCTACGTATATTTTGAGTTAGTATGAAAACAATTAAAAAATGTGTGGTTTGGACCGTAAGTCGAACACTTCAAAGGAAGGAATGCTAATTAATATTAATGATGACATTCCATTTGCATCTCAGTGTCATGCCTTTGTCATCTCATTTTGCAATTAGTAGCAGATCAGCGCTTAACGCCATGTGAAAAGACGCATTTGTTTTCGTGCTTTTGGAACAAGTTTTCAGAGCCCGCATGATGGGCGAAACACTTAACCGCACGCCATCCATCATGTTGTCAACGGGCGAATGTTTTGGATCCACGCTAGCTCGGCGCAGACAAAGCAGTTTGGCCCGCGTTCGTGACACGACAGCGTTTCAAAACGCAGGAAATGTGCTCAGGGTTTATTTGGATTATCGCGAAGTTGGAAAGCCAACAAAAAGTTCAACACTATATTAACGTTTTATCTGTCGAAAAGTCTTTTGGGAAAGGAATCACTTAAAGAAAGCGTTGTGAGTCACTATTTGCTCATTGGCTGACATTGAGAGGCGTAGGCGTCCAAACCATTGGAACTTTTGCTGGGAGTGAAGAAGTTAAAACAAACTAAGGGCTGCCATTCTTTATGATTGACGTCCAATACATTTTAACTCAGAAGGGGCTGGCGGCGAAATAATCCATGGAGCGAATATGTTAAAGGTATAAAAGACAAAAAATGTTAAACAGTTTTACAAAGTAAAATTGGAAATTTGACATTATACTTTACGGTAAATACATCGTTCTAATGTTTTAATGGTATATGATCTCCCTCTTGTGGTACAGAAAAGTATTACTCAATTAAATACTAATGCGTAATAAGTGCAAGATGAAATAGAATTAGTATACGTATAATATGCATGCAACGTTTTTCAAGTATAATTCAGTTGTAGTTAACGTTTAAGTAAAATGCACTTACTGTAGTTTTTTGTGGAATACATTTTAATTTAATCCAATATTGACATTGTTTGATTAGAAAAATACTGTTTTGTGTTTTTTAGGCCATGTCCATCTTTGAATCTTACAATCGAAGATGTTAGAATGACGTTTTGATGCAATACAACCTTTTTATGTGGCCAGATTTTTTACGAATACAATTCAGTTGTATTCAACTTTCAAGTTTTATCTGCAATTCATTTTTAAATTTGATCGTTTGAGTAAATTGCTAATTTGTTTGAACTATAAAATCATATAGGCTTCCACTAATACATTTTATTCCTGGTAAAGCTTCAACTCAGGTTTAAAATAACTTGTCAAGAATAGATGTGTCAAAATTAAAACATGAACTCAAATCACCAGATTAAAAGCATTAACTTTGAAAGCACTCATTTAGGAATGGAGCATGTTTCTTGTTTTGGATAAACACTGCATATTTTTCTTTTGCTACTCGGAATAGAAAGTTTCAGGATATGCCATGTTTGATCGAGTCAAAGTGGTCCCCCTTGTATCCGCCAACAACCGCAAGGCATTAATAAGCTTTCAGACAAGCTTTTATTGACTTTAAGCGCTGCGCCCTTAAGTGGCGTTTTGAACAATGCGATGAATCATTTAGCGTACAGGAATACCTTAAAGGAACCGTTTGCTCCGGGAGATGTTTGATGCCGGCGCAATGACAGCATTGCAGGCTGATGGAATATTTATTATCATGTCACGTTGGTACGCGTTAGGCGGAGAATGGCCCATTGTTTTGTGGGGATGGTTGACAATGGTTGGGCATGAGCAGGTCAGTCCGGCAAAGAATAACCCTCAGCGTGATTGACTTTCGCGGGGAGAAAGATGTTTCCTGTCTTTGGGGTGATGTTTACATGGGTTTTGTGAACCCCATTGTGGAAGAGACGCCCTCAACCTATACTTGTCTTTCTTAGTGAGGTTACATTTGATACCCACAAAAAGAAAGACCCAGGAAATGTTGTAAAAACAAACTGGGATGTGCATAGACTAGATAGAAAGATGATGTTTAAGTTGGGATTGGGACATTGTTTAAAAAATAGGCCTGGGAATTTAAATGAGTTTATCTTTTTGATCGTTAAAATGGATTGGACTGCCGATGTTTCACATTCTTTAATAAAAAGAAGACAATTTTGATATTGCACAAGCTGAATAAGACAAACTTTTAACAATGCCCTTTCCTAAGAGGAAAACCCAATTAATTCTGTTAAACTTTCCCCCCAAAAAGTACATTTTTAAGCTCTTAATGCTCCCATTTCCTGAAAACAGGAACATAATAGTTTTTTCCAAACAAAGTTAGATCGTCTTTTAAAAACTAAAATCATTTCAAACAATAAAATCCTTACTTTTTTACATGCATTCATTTCTTTAGATATTTCTTTCTTGATTTAGTTTAAACGAGAGGCACATACCAAACAGGAACCCTTGCACTACAGTTTGACTTAATTTATCAAAATACAAGTCCATTATTGTAGAATAACCAGTATGTTTGCTTATACATGTCTTTGCTGTTATTATGACAAACTCCTAATGTGGATTTGAAGTCATCATCGATTACTAAAAAGTCTCAAAACAAGCATTTGTTTGACTGTACGTCGGTCAGCGCACATGTTTGGGATTATTATTGGAGCGGGTCGCCAAACAATGACTCCTTGAGCTCCACCTGCCAGCTGTGAAGTCTTTCATCCGTGTGCGTGACCTCGGCCTGCCCTCTCTTTTTAAACAACAAGCCGGCAACCGGCTCCTTGGACTTTGCGGCAAGTCTTTGAAGGCTGACCCGTAGGCCGCCTTGCCTCTACATCACCGTCGTTTCCACTTGCTTTGTTTGCGATAGCGGTCGGGCGGTGGCCGTCGGCTATCTCCGTACGCCTTCTCGCCTCGAGCGCTTGGCTTTGGCTGTCAAGTAGGGAAGCCCAAGAACGCGGTGGCTTTGAGTGTCAAGTAGAGAAGTTAAAGAACGTGGTGGTTTTCCTATATTTGTCTGGGCTGATGCTTTTGGAATCTGTCTTACGTAATCGGGTGGAAGGAAAAGGTTGATGGACGTTTGTCTAATAAGGGTCCAATCCAAGTGGTTTAGAGTTATGGTTTGTCAAACTTGATTTACAGGTTCTGCAATGCCTTATAAAAATGGAGAAATTGTTGGAGTGGTGCGGAAGTTAAGTCTGTTGTTAACAAGCATTGGAATTTGGAAGGATAGATTTGGTGCTAATGTGTTTAGCTTGTTTCCCTTGGTCAAAACGATTGTATATGTTTTGAAAGAATGGGTTGATTTAAATTTGGATTGTGTGGGTGATAATTAGATTTAAAAGTGTTGATTTTTGAAAACCATATTCTGTTTTAATTCTAAAAGTTATATGTGCATTGTGCTTTCATAAAAATTAGTTTTAATGAACTACATGTTTTTTATTGTGCACTATTTTTCATAATGTTGACATGCTGACATGTTGTAAGAATAATGACAGGCTTGGGGTTAGATATAGATCATCTTGGACAATAGGAATTTTTAATAATACTGAAAGACCATCTGGATTACAAAACAACTGTGGGAAAATCTGCATATTTTTAATCATCATTGATTTATGAGAATTTTTAATTGGGTTGTTTATATGAAGCTAGATTATTTGTAAAATTCCCTAACATAATATAAGTAAAAGTTCCCCATTTAAATTCTTTTGATGACTAATATAGTAACATATACTGAACCGACAATAACTGAATACGTTTTAATGCAAACTTAAAGCACATCCTGATCCCGCAGCATGAGATAGGTCATTATCTTCCATTAAAAACAACAGGAAGGGCAATTATAGACTGACAACGTGGCCAGTTTGGAAGTCATCAGCACTGGAGTGCGCCTCGTAAAGCGCCCCGTTAAACTTTAAAACCAGCACCATGGCTCGCGATTACGACGGGAAATTGATTCACGAGCAGCACGTGACATCCAATCAACAGGCAGATGTTGCTTTCATTACTGGCTTAACATCGTCTGAACTCATTTCCTAATCATTCGCTGCCAAACATCCCAGTCAAAATGCATTGGACGTTTATCCAACATTGGCTGTTCTAACATACGCTATTTTCACAACTATAAGGCCATTATACCATTATAAACCCATTATAAGGCGCACCCTCAATGAATGACATGACACTGGATTATAAGACACACTGTCTATTTTGGAGAAAATTTAAGACTTTTAAGTGCACCTTATAGTCGTGAAAATACGGTACTTTGGACTTTAACGTTTAATTGTCAATAGTTGTTGTTTTTTTTCCTCCCCGACTCTGACTTGTCAAGACTTTGCAGGGACAATTACACAGAAAAGAAAGTAAATTGCTCCCAGCGACTTACATTGACATCACAGTGACATCTAGATTCCTCTTTCATTAGCCCGGGGGGTGTGGGATTACCCATGGAGAGCACATTAATCACCACTTTCCATGGCAACCCTCCAATACGCCGCTTTACAAAAATAAATAAAAAAGAAAAACTTTTTTCCTAGCGCGTCACTCTTTGGAGACCAACCGCAATCCATCACATTGATTGACAGCACTGATCGCTCCACAATGGGCGGGGCTACAAGTGACCCGTGTGGGGGCGACGGGTCCATTGCGTGGATTTTTTTGTGTGTTATTTTTCTTTTCCGTCTCTTCGGCGCGACCTTGTAAAAGGGCGCCGTCGCAATGACATTCTGCCGTTGCCTAATGAGAATCGTATTAAAATTTCAGCAGTTCCTACACATAAAGCACTCGTACATCAGTTTAATGCAGACACTTTGGTAATTGCGCTCCCGAAGGTGCTCAATCAACAGACGCCCCCACCTGGGGTTATAATTACACCCTTTTGGCTTTGACTTATGTGCTGCCTTAGAATACAAAAAGAAAATGCCACCAATTTTTAACAACTTTTCTCCATCTTGTGTACACCTGCGTATTTGCCGTCTGGTTTAGAGATCTTTTAAACACACATTTTTGGAGTTCATCTTTAACTCAGACAAAGATTGATGCTTCCGGAGAGGAGCGAGACGAAAGCAAAACATAACCGTAAAGCTAAACGTCACGTTTAAAAACGCTAAAGCAGATTTTCACACGCGGCAATATCATCCTTCATTTTATTATGCTCAAAAATGTGAATGAAATAACAGTTGTCCATGTCAAATTGGAAGTGTTTTACCATCTGACAGTTCTCACATGAACTTTGAATCAGCTTTCTTATTTTCAATGACTTCTTTTATATAACTCAAAATGTCAGGGTATAAATGGATGCTTGTTATGGTTATTGACTGAAGCACTAGTCTGTTTTGGCAATGCTGGACTTCTTCTTCTTCCTGTGTAGAAAAGATAAGCTTTTTTAGTAGTGTCTTATTTTTATTCAGCAGCATGATCATTCATTACCAGGCCACAATGTTGAAATAGTTGTCATCGTCAATTGTGTGTTTGTGTATGTATGTCATGGGGTAGTTTTTTTTCTTACAATTTCCAATCTAAAACGAGCAATGTCCTTCAAACCGACTCATATTCTACTGCAGGTTACTAAAGAACAGAATAATATAAATACAATCTTATTTTTTCCAACTTGGAAGTCTCCCTGTTTAGTGATAAAACACAATCTTGCTTAGGCCTTGAAATATGACCTTAAAATACTCAAAACTCTAATCTCACAGGGTCAGTTTTTTTCCAAAAATAGCTTATATTATAACAATATAACCCTAAAAAGTTTATCCTGTCCACTGTTGTTCCAAAAAAATACAAACTTAATCCCAAATTACAGTTCACAGACCATCACAGACCCCAGTTATAAAACCACTGCTTTAGAGGGTCTGTTAAACACAAGTCAGCCAACAACATCTTCAATCCGCCCCCTCTTTTGCTTAAAAGGGGTCTTTGTGCCTGTAGGGCCCCCATCAGTTACCTGCTGACAGGCCGAGCATGACTGATGCGCCGCCCGAGGCCCCCCCTCAACCCCCCCAACCTCATCGCCCCCGCCACCATTCTGTACTTTGTCAGGCGGCTCATCATTTATACATCTTATCGGAAACAAAAGAGCACAGCACCGCCGCGTGGAAATGAAAACAGAGCCTTGTTTTTAGACGCCCGCAGTCACACGATACGCCGGCGCAGGCAAGATGAGCCGGCCCCGTACCGCAGACCCGGTTCGTCTGCCCGCACCTCGGCCGCGTGAGTGTCAGACGCTGTTAGGTCTCGGGTGACAAAGACATGAAACAGTGTTGTCAACGCTAAGTGGGCTGGAGTGTTCGGCCAAAACGAGACAGGGGCTTCTTAACCATTGACGTGATAGACCAGGCTTTGGCAAACTATTTCAAAGACCCCTCTATGTGCCCCTTTGTGGATTAGCTGAACCAAGGAGGTCAAACATATGGCCCGTGGGCTCTAATCCGGCCCGCAATGTTGGGTCTAGTGCAGACATGGGCAAACTAAGGCGCACGGGCCACATATGGCCCGTTAGGCTTTTTAATCTGGCCCGCCGATGTTGTCCAAATAGTTTTTTTTCCAAGATGGCAGAAGCCAGTGGCAGTAGCTCTGTCCACTTTTATTTGTTTTTTGTGTTTTACAGCCCTTCTATCTTTTTTTAAATTACATTTTAATATTTCCCTAATACATTCCTTTTTACTTTACTTTGTACTTTATACTTTTTACTTTAATGACGAGTGATGAGTATGTTACTACTTTAGTACTTTTTTTCTGTTTATGTTTCATATGTACTGTTAACGGATGCACTTTTCTATATGTATCGTATCTTGTGCTGACCCGGCCCATCTGTCAAATTTTTAAAGTCAACGTGTAGAAAAAGTAACCTGTAAATGCCCCCAAAATCAACAGAATGCAACCAACATAGTAGAAGCTGCCTGGAAATTCCCCCAAAAAACATTAGTAAATGATCCAAACTTTTTTAGAAAAAGTGACCTACACTGACATACAAAATGAATCTGACATGTACTCATATGTCAAATTGCTAAACTTTGTTCTATAACTAAGAGTAATCTGTCTTTTTGTAGTCACGCTGTATCAAGACCAGCTTTCACAACATTTCATGATTTGTGATACGCAGCATTACACAACGTCAATAAAGTTTAGCTTGGAGGGAAGACAGCTTGGAGCAAACCCCGAGAGCAGACCTAGAGCCCGCTGGCAGGATATGAAGGAGCGATATTCTGAGCCCAAATGAAAATAAAAAGTGAACAGGAGGCCCAACGGTCTATTTTAACTGCAATTTAACGCTTACGCAGCAACTGCAAGTCTTTGTAAAAGACACTTTCTTGGTAAAATCAGTACAATGGAGTCAGAACGGATATAAGAAGCCAGCATAAATTAGAGATCATCCTAAAAAAAATAACGGTGATAACCCAGAACAAGCTTGCAAAGAAAAGTGAAGCTAGCTTCCGTCTTTTTGGCAGTTTATCAGTAGACACTTTGTCGTTGAACGAGTAGAGCAGATGCTTGAACCGCTCGCCATGATATCTATATCTCGGATTCTGTCGGGCCTCCTGGATCGTCAACATCGTCATGGTCATCACGCGCCTGCAACCTTAGCTTCAAGAGTGCGCAGGGGCTTTGTTTGGTGGCGCGCTGATGGATCTGATTATCCCTAATGTCCGTGCGGATCCGCGTCCTCGATAACAGATTCTCTCTGTAGTATTCATCCTGCTTATCTGTTGTCGTTAGGCTCTATGCATGGAGATGGGACTTGCTTTTTTTTTTGCTTTGTTCTTCCTAGACTAGATAGGCTTTCCTTTACCTGTTAGATAATGGGAGGGGACATTTTAAGTCGGGTTGAGCCACAGGGTTTCTAGATTTACAATGTCAGTTCTTTGAAAAATTGTGGAATTTTGTAGTTTTTTTAATGTAAATTTTGAGCTTTTACGATGAAAACACGTGTTCCAAAACTGTGAAGATATTTGAAATCTTTTCTTCTCAGATTTTAGAAAATTTGAGATGATAAACTTTGAGAAAATGACTAAGAATGACTATTCTTAGTTTCACTGTTAAAACATAATGGCACTATTATCAAACGTCAATTCTCCCTGCTTGGAATGTAAAACTCATGTTAAAATGTTCAAATTACCACCTAAAAAATTGAAATTTATCAGGGTACGACCTGGAAACTTTGACCTTAAACCTAACTCAAATATTTAAACATAAAAAATGACACTGTTTAAACTTATTCTGTCAAAAATTGTAATAACTTAGCACCAGAAAACATTCTTGTGTCCAAATACAAACAGCATCATGTCAAAATCTGACTCTTTTCGCATAAAACTCATCAAAGTCTTTCCTCAGTATGCTTAAACAAACTTCTGGCCTTCATTTCAATTGGGTGGGGGGGGTGGGGTACTCACGGGTAGCGCGGATAATATGCTGGTAAAGCAATGCACCACTGGGGGGTTTGTTGGCTCTCATTGAGCGTAACACTCAGCAGCCCCGTAGAGCAGCTCCAGGGTGCAGATTAAACACGTGATGAGACATGTGGAGGTTCCAGGGGGTCAACGTCGGGAATGCCAGCTGCCAAACAGTTCACCTGGCACAACACCCATCTCTCAGCACCCACTGTCCCACTCCCCAAAGCTCTCTTCTTCTTTCGGCTTCAGCACGACTGAAGAGTTCATATCCTGTAGAGGGATGCCAGATAAGTCCTATCTGTAGAAGCCCTCCGCAGGTGGACGCCACCCCCAAACCCCCTCAACCCCAAGGCACTTTTCCACACTCGCTCCCTCGTTGGTGATTGCCGTGCAGACATCATCACGGCAGCCATTTTTCCCATCCAATTATGGCGCAAAATAAAGGCGACGAGGTGGAAAGTGAGGCATCAAAAGGGCCGCGATGAAAGCGGATGGCACAAAAGGATGGGATCATCTTTCAAGGCGCTCAAAGACCAGAATGATTTCCGTGCTTTTTATTTATTTTTGCGCCCGTGAAAGATGGGAAGCATACAAGTAATATTGCTCTGTGGCTGATTAGAGACAGCACTCGTCGGACGTATTTATTATTGAATTCTAAAATATGTTTAGGATTATTATAGTATTCAAAAATGGTAACCAGTTGGGAATTCTGCATTTCAAAGTTGTTTGTTATGATTTATAGATGCCGCAAGGAATTTCATTAGCATGGAATTGGCACGTCCACTATTTATTAACTTGTGTTACATACAGATCGCATTTGAACTTGTTTATGCTGTAGTTGTTTTCAGTTAAAATGGATTGGATGGATATTCGTGACAAACACTTATAGTTCGTAGCAGAAGGATAAATAGAGCAAAGTTATCAGTCATTGTCAATGGTGCATAAGTTCAACAGAATTGGTTTAAAAGTTTTATAAGTTAGTTTTACCTTGAAAAGTTTGACATAATTTCACAGAGTTTCAGCATTTTTACATTTTGATGTAATAATTTGGACATGGTTTCATATTTTAAAGGGATTAGTTTCATGGTTTAAGTCGTTTTTAGGTCGTAATTTGGTGAATTTTATGACGTAATTTCCACATTGTAAAGTCCATGGTTTGGCATTTTAAGTTGGTTTTACCTTGAAAAGTTTAACATAATTTCAGTTTAAGCATTTTCACATTTTCATTTAATATTTTTTTTTATTTGGACATAGTTTCATATTTTAATGTTTTGAGTTGTTGTTAGGTCAGAACTTGATGAGTTTCATGATATAATTTCCACATTGTAATGACGTAGGTTTGGCATTTTAACACCTTTAGACAAAATCACTTTGATTGTGATATTTAAACGTTTTTTTTTTTTTACTTCCCGTAGTAGGTTGTAGCTAACAGAGCCCAGTAAATGAAGTAGAACCTCAATTTTCTTTATTCTGTAGCCATGTAGGTCAAAATATGCAATGCCCAGCCATTTGTTTTTGTTCAACCCCACCCATCCATCCTCAGTTTGTCCCTACTATTGATTAAGGCTTCTTTCTGCCTTCAGCTCTGCTTGAGGTTCATCTTGTAAGTCTTGCTTTCAAAGCGTCACTCATGCATGTGTCAAACTGCCCTGAAAGCGGGCCCTTTTGTCACTGCAGAACAATAGCGTTTCAACTCCACGCGCTCACATCGCCGAACGAGTGGCAACACTTTGAACAACAGCTCGGCCGAGAAAAGCCTTCTTGAACTATCCCCCTTTTCTTTGGGGACAACATTGCATATTCTTTTCAAGCCATGCCAAGCTTTTTTTTGCAGCTTTGATCGGAACCGTGATTTGTGGACTTTTCAATGGCGTCATGTGCAGCTCCCGCCTTGCCCTCGCCGCTAATCACATGTTGTAGACACACAATGAACAAAGGCGACATTGCTTCATGTTCATTTACGTTTACATGAAAGGTTGCCAGATAAAAGATATCATTTTACATCTCTTGAGGGAACGTTCCATCTTCAAACATTTTAACAGATGATGCAAAAGCAAACTATTTCCACCAAAAAATGGGCCAAATACTTTTCTCCCCCATAGGAAATAAAGAGAAATGTATATAATCATAACAGACACTGAAATTACAGATTTCCTTTGAGCATGGCTTTTTTTTTTTTAGACTTTTCTTGTGAATCCACTCATGTTTGACACACCTGTCACATTTCAGCCTTGTCTGTGGGTGGCTTTGTTAATAATAAGTTGAATTGTGAACTGGCAGCCATATTATGAGGGTCTTGGCCACGGGGGTGGAGGGATCGGCGGGGAACTGGCCTGTGATCTGTGAAGCAGAGAGGAAATTAGTCAGGGCAGGCTGGAGCGGCCTTTTAAAAGTGTGTACCCAAGGAAATGAAAGTGCTTATTGAAACGAGCAGCTAGCAAAATGCTTGACATTCTTCTCCAGGCATTAATATTCATTGTAAAAGTCTGTGGAAATGCTTTCCATTGAACAAGACGTGATTATTTATCTTTTCATTTAAGTGGCTTAAGTACACATCGGACCCACTTGTCGCATAGTTAAGAGTTGAGTCTTACGCCACCTGTTGGGTTTTTCCTCATATGGCAGGGAAAACTGTTTAGTTTTGTGCAGGGGCGTGGCTTCAAGGTTTCTTGGGGGTTTAAGGAAGAAACTCCACCTGTGCTAACCTTAAAATAAATATGTTTTTGCACATATAGATGCATAATAGCACTTGGAGGCCTCAAGCAATTGCATGGTTTGCCTATCTGCTTGACCCACCCCTGCACATAAGATGTAGTGTTGGATTCATTATATATTCTATTCATATTTCACTTGATAAACTCAAATTAAGAACATAATTCAACAGAACGTAAGCAATTTAATGCATGCATCATGACTAATTCCTTCTTTCTTTTTTATAACTTAGCAATAAAAATACTAAATATTATGCAGACAAATGAAGGATCGATAACTCCGTGAGCTTCAGTAACATTGTTTTCCTATAGGATCAAAAATGTGCATAAGTTCAGAACCATTAAAAATATTTTCCTAATTGAATTCACCTCAGCAAATTTTGTGTCTAAATTTGAATTCATAAATTGTTTTAGCTTGTTTTGATTCCAAAAATTAAATTTCCCAAAGCTCATGAAAAGCCGAGATTTACGAAAATCTAGTTTTTCTGCCCAAATTCCTTGTTTCCATCACATACCTCACACTCGTCACACCGATTAGATCCAATCATTGTTTATTTGAATGTTAACAAAAGTCAAAGAAATCTAAAATGGACAACTGTCAAGTCATTCCAAAGTATAACTGTCAACCATTAGTCTCACTAATAAGCATCAAACATATACTCTGGGGGCCCCAACATTTTTATTTGCAAGCCCACCCGACTGCCGACTGCCTACTTATTACTTTCATCCCGTCTTGTCTCCTGATGCTTGGTAAGCGACGACCTGAGGGTCTCCGTCTCCCGAATGGTGATAGGAAGTGGCAAGGAGACGATAGAGAAGAGCGAGGCAGCAAGAGAAAAAGAACAAGGGGTTAAAAATAAGTGCCGTGGTACGGCCCGAGTGGAACGGGGCCCATCAACACCGATGAGCGTTAGCGTGTGTCACTGCCAGACAAGTGTCAAATCACTCAGGCTGCCTGCCTCATTTGACTGGAGCGCATCAATCACGAGGAGCAAATCCTCGGCGACGTGTCGGCAAGGGCTTCACCTCTGGCTCCCTCATTATGTTGCGTCAGTGTTAGTGAAACCTCTCCCTGTCAGGAAATTTCTCCCTGCACTTTTTTCTTTTTTGACATAGACTACACATAGAACATCCCCCAAAATTAACCATTGACTAAAATAGACGTCCGATCAGTTGGGAGAAGCTGGCATTCGTCAATATGGCAATAGGCTTTTTTATTTATTTTTTTGGGGGGCTTGAAATTTACAGCAATTGGATGCTAATATGAGTGGACAGTTCCTCACACTTAAGCTCACCTCGAGTAGCTCGGGTATCTGAAAAAAATGAGCACACTTCTCTGGTAAGATGACCAAACGCACATTGACTTAGGGTGCCCGGCGGCCTAGCCGGGTCACCCTGACAGAGCGGGCCTGCTGGTGACGAAGTGTAGAAGAAAGGCCGTTCGAGGCACTGTCACGTTTGATTATCGTCACACGGCGTGCGTTTGAATTGACGGTGGTATCTCTGTCCTCGTCTCTGCTTTCTGTCACCGCCAATGCCGACGCCTACTAAAGGCCTGAAGAATGAAAAGTACTGTAAATTCTTCACTATAGAGCGTGCCTGGTTGAATTTCCACTGCCAGAAAATTTGCTCAAAATCTCTATAGTAGCCAAATTACTTGTATTTAACTTCACCTACAACACTGGACAGGATAAAAGATCCAAAGTCCTAAATAACTGGATGTGTTAGAATTTGCATAATGTTTAATGATTGTCAGAGATAACAGTAAATAATTTTTGATTTGGGAAACCACTAATTAGTGGTTAGTCTTAATTGTTCTTCTATAATAGCACTTAGAATTAGTTAGTAAGTTAGTATAGCAGCTTCGTTGGTATATCAATTTGTATTTTAAAAAATACTCCAGTCCCCTTGCTAGCAAAGCATACATACTCAATGAAACAAAATTTTCATTGAATTTTTGTACTAATGTTTTGTTGTTCTCTGTTGTTTTGACAGGACAGAGGAAACCGGTGTGGCGTGCCATCTATCAAATCAAATCAAGAAGCCTTTATGGTCATCATACACAGCTGCATATAACAAAATTGGTAAGTTTCTTGAATTTGGGCTTTTACATTAGAGCAGTATCTATTCCCTATTTCAAATGAATGACCGTATTGGCCGTATTGTCTTGCGTTATGGCGTTTTATCTTTATCACCTTGCAGTTTTGTGCATGTCATGTCTAATTTGTGCACATATAAGCCATACCCTTAACTCAGTCATCATTTTTTTTAGTTGCAAATACGGTTTTTGTGCAAGAAAATAAGGTATTATGATTCTAAACTTGATTCAATTGTATCATTTCTTTAAATTTAAAGCCACGTGGCTCTGCTCGTCAAACAATCCCAAAGTGCCACACATTCACAGCGCATAGTTGTCGCTAATCTAATCCGACTGAATGGGCCAAGCCACGTTAGCCTGGTTGGCTAATAGGCCCATTTCATTTTTTTGTATCCAGAAAAAGAGCAGACATGTAAAAGTTTACGACATGCGTCTCGGCGGCGTGGAGACGGAGACGCTGATGTCGGCCGAGCTGACAGGCGCAGATGGCTTTGGGACATTGCAGGTTTGGTACGCGTCAAGTCGCGTCGGCGTCACCCGCTGGAAGCTGCGCGAATATGTCAAGTCTGTCTTCAGAAAGCACCCTTAGATGACTTGGGAGTCTGCCGCCCTTCCCATTTCAAACAAATTAGCCATTGATCGCCATCCACGGCAGCCAATGAGATAACCAGCTCAGATGGCCTTGATGTATGGCGATTGCTTGACTCCCCCGCTAAGCTTTTATTTCCTCTTGTATAATATTTACATTGAAACAGCAGGCGCAAGTGTTGACTCTGCATCGGTCCGACAAGTCGTTGGATCGTGACTTACGAGCGTCTAACGTCATACCTTTTAAATGCGACTATGGTAAATCAAAATTATATAGCTCTTACGTTACGACGCCGTAAAGAGCCAGAGTGGTTTAACGGCGGCGATGCTGCATTTGAGCGCCGGTCGGGGCCCGACCAACGTGTGTACACATAGATGAAGGTCACATCGTCGTCTTTGTGCATTATGCATGAATCCCCGTGAACCTTGGACACGGACATTTGACTAAATCATGGTTGCAGACTGGCGTTTCTATTAACCTCCGCCGTGCTGTAGACACCCACATGAATCAAGTGTAAATAATACGCCGCCTAGTGTAAATCAGGTTCAACATGAGAGATTGCTGTTTGGGAAGAGGCCAAGATGAAAACATATGGGAAATATTTTTTCTTTTTCCAGTACAGTAACAGTTGTGGACTTTAAGAGGCACTCTAAGCCACACCTCCCAAATTCCATAAGAAAACTGGACTAAAAGTCAGAGGTGTCTGTGTATTATGGAACATTTCATCCAAAATATCATGGCTGTAAAAATCCATAGATAGTAAATCACATTGAAATATAAAGTGCAGTAAATATTAGAGAAAAGTGCCATATTTTCTTGCATATGCTGTATTTGTAACTAAAATAAAATGATGACTGAATCAAGGGTACCTCTTATATGCGTTAGGAATTAGACTTGACATTCAGGAAACTGCAAGGTGACAAAGAGAAAATGACATAACGCAGGACAATGTGGCCGATATGGTCTTATATAAACCATGAATATAGAGGTGAAATTTGTGAATTGCAGGGCATCTTATACAAAAATATTAAATGATTTTAAAGCTATTTTAAGGTTTTTTTTCTAATTTGCGTGAAGAAACTGAAAACCAATGGAGCTCTGTCAAATTTAGGCCATTAATAGTATAAAGCAGAAGTAAAATGATATGCAGAGCAATATTTTTGTGTTTCAGCATTAAAATAACTCAGTCAATCGATTAAATTAAAGGGCCCGTTGACAGTGTTCTGGTTTCTCCATTTCTTGATATTGTACCTGCAAATGAAATTTGTTGCTATTCATGCATTTATATGACCCAGCGACCAAAAAGTCTAGTTCAACGTTTGACACAAATGATGGATGATGATGTCACTTTTGAATCATTGAGGCAGTCATTACGTTCCGCGTGTGAGCTCACCTCATCCATTTCTGTATCAAAGGGTAAACTCGTACAAAATGCATGACGTGCCCCCGGCGCTGAAGATGGTGCGGCAGTGTGCATAAGAGCTCCATGCATCTGTGTAAACACAACATGGCCTCTTTCCAAACTCTAAGGCGGCTTTTGCGTAGCCCGGAGACAGATGTACGCCGAGGGCCTGGAGGCTGCTGCAAACCTTGCAAACATTGCTATGTAATTCGTACAGTATTCAGTTTTTCCTGGATTTGGAAGTACCCAGGGCTAACCCACATAACGTAATACCCCAAAACTAGCCTTTACCCTAAATTAAAATCTCAGGATTTGGCCAGTTTTAACAGATTTTATATTCCTTTACTTGAAGAAAAAAACTAATACTTTCAGTCAAAGTTTTAAGATATTAAGGCTCTTAGTTTAACACTAACAATGGCAATGCTTTACCAAATAAATATTGGAACGCCACTAGTCGGAACTCCATTCATCAATTGACAACATCAATAGTACATCAGTCAAAAAACCTGAGACAAGCAACTGAATGGTATCCAAATTTGGGTCGTATATTCTTTATCCTCTGCCAAGAATCACAGATAATACAAACGCTTGCCAATGTACTTACAGCAGTAGTGAAATCATTTTATTGTATGTTTTGTAATGTTTATTTGCATTTTTAATTAACTGCCTGATACATTTGCTCAGTGATGGTGTGATAGTGAGGCCGAATGATTGTCTGTCATTGTGTGCCTTTCGACTGACCGGCGACCAGTTTAGGGTGTTTATGGGACCAGCTGGAATAGGCTCCAGCACACTGCCATCCCAACAACGATAAGCTCTATTAAAAACGGATAGATTACTGACTGTCATTGACGGCGATCGATGTCCAATCCATTTTTGGACCCTGGTCAAAAATGGACTGGACATCTGTTAACGTCCATGGCACCCAGCGAGTTAAGTTTTGGGGAAAGCTTTGTATTGCTTGTTGTAATTCACTTAATAGCCCAAGGTAAAGATTTATCCGCTCTTGTCAATTCACCTCAGCCTCAATCGGCAGCGCCAAGGTCACTTTAGCACGGTCGGGGCCCACAGGATTAAACTGTCATGTCGCTCTAATAGGCAGCGCGGGGAATCATTAGTCCGGCTCAGCTGCCTGACTGATGGGCATTTCGCTCCAATCATGGGAGTGCGCCGCCACGGGCCGCCCGCTATTGACACTTGTGTCAGCGCGCGGAGGGCGACGCCTTCATCAGTCCGGACACCCTCAACATTGATTTGACAAGCTGCCGTAATGACCCCCCCCCCTCCCTCTCTCTTGTTTTGCCAGAGGATCACCGTTGATCCCGGCTGGCTGATGCACCAGCACGGACACCTGTCGTCATGGAAACCGCGAGTCTTTGCCTTTGGCAAATGGTAAGTCTTGCTTATATGATGATTCATTGGCGTAAGAGTTCAAATTTGTGACGATGTACGTAACCAAATCACATGGTGAGAACTGCTGTAGGCCACTAGTTACGTTGTGGAAAATCTTGTGTCAGATGTCACTCAAAAGGCCACGCCTCATAAAGGCCACGCCTCTTGTTGCAATCACTTTCACTTCTAATAATTGTATTCTGTCTTCTCAACTACCACGTTATTGATGAGAAATATACGATTGTAGTTTCCGTACGGCATAGTCTTACACAGATAATGTGAGATATATACTTTACACATTATTCTACTGCCATTGAAAGGCTTGAGGGTTAATGTTTTTAACTAAACTAAAGAACTCATGAGTTTAATTCTGAGTGTTTGCCATTTACAGGTGTTTTATTTGCGACGCAACTTGGGTAGGTCTTCCAGAAAGGTTAAAACATGCCTTGCATAACCAGTCTACTGCCAAAAAAACTCATTTTTTAAGGGTAATTGGCTGCCAAAAAAATATTATTAATAATGTTTCATCTAAATGTGGCCATTGTTTAAAAATGTAAAAGTATAATGAAAATCTATGGATAATACTTTATCTGTTACTTCTCTTTCTCATTTCCATTCATACACAGTTAAATTTTTAGTAATGCACTTTATGGCAGAATAAATGCTCTAAAAATAACACCCTTGAAACGACTATACAGATGCGTTTATTTTGTGAAGATAAAAAAAATAAAATAAAGCATGTACAAGTCCATTTGTGCCTGACATTAAAATGTACAGTGTATTGCAAACCCATGGCTGCCATTGACAGCAATAGACGTCTAATCCATTTAGACTGGGAAGGGCTGACAGCGCCACGGTCCCTCCCAGTTCAAATGGACCAATAAGGGTATACAGAACTGCTTACCAGGTTGTCAAAATTACAATTTAGACACAAAATACTAAACAAAAACTTAAACACGCATAAAGCTTCACAGATTTTGACAGTTGATGTTGTGTTGTGGTCCTTTTAAGACTTTTTTTAGGGCCATGCTGACAAATACATTCCGCGCTGCAAAAAAATGGGAGGAGAGTATTTTAAGAAGCCCCTTTTCGCATCAGCGGGCCCCCCTTGGAGGTCCCCCAATGGCCGAAGCACCGCCTGGCACGCCGTAAACACCCGAAACGGGAACCGATGGAACGTGTAAAGAAAATAAAAACACAGGTGAGTATGATAGAGCTGTTTTGTGTTTGAATTTTTGTAGTTTTTTTTAACAAAAGAGGAAGGAGATTTGCGTCAGGCAGTGCTTCAAGCCAAAGGAGGACTTGGAGAGGCCCACTTTCTGCGATATGTGGCTTCTGGGTCTAAGTAGCATTGAGTTGCTTTTGATTGGGTTGTAAAACAGCTCTATCATAATATTTGGAAGAAGGCTTTTCCCCCCAATATCTCTAACTAATCAGTTAGAAGACATAAGGCTTTCAGCAAAGTTAGAGCCATGTTAGGTAGACAGGTAGATGTTAGAAAGACAAGTGGCTGATGTTACATTTTTCCATCTTTGTTTTGTGGAATAGTTGTAAACAGTAGATTTTAGAATCGCTTCTGGAGTAACAATTCGCTATTAAATTTGCCCACTTGTTGCCTTGAATATAAGAAAAGCAAACACATTGGTTTCTGGTGAGGTGCCTAAACTTGTCAATGGTTTCTTTATATGTATAGTCTGAATATAGTAAAGTGTGATGGTAAGTTCCAAAAGGCATAGTTTGTCACCACTGCTACTCATGGAGAGGCAACTTGAAATTGTTGGAGAGACATTTTGTCATGGTGATCATCTTTATTTCCCAAAATGCAAGGAGAATTGATTGTCTTCGTTTGTTTGCGTTTCAGCGTCACCGGCGTCCGCATTCGTCTTGTGCTTCTCGGATGGGCAGGTTGCAGCAGGTTGCGCAGCTGGCGGTTTTGTGCAGTTCCGGCATGGTAGTTGGCAGCGACGGCGTGCGTATTCACAGGCTTGGTGTGTATGGTCCTCAGGTAAGCCCCCCCCCCCCTGCTTCTCTCATCTGTAAACCGTGTCTTTTCTGAAACACACCAAAAGGCAGGTTATTACACCAAAGCCAAGAGATGGTGTGATCATGTGGTTGCACATGCTGCCACTGGAGTGTGCTGTCTGGTGGTTAATGCATTACATCAGGTAATTGCAACACCACATTCCACTAATCTCAATATTATTCTTATTGCTTTTAACTGAACTCTTTTGTTGACAAAACAGCAGCAGCGCCTGACGACATATTCAAAGGCACAATCTTCCTGTGTGTTGTAAGTATAAAATGCAATTAGGGAGGAACATTTGTGTCACTGGGTGTGAAAAGAGACAAAACAACAAATACTACTGCCTAATATTGGAGAGTGGTGGCCCAGTGGATAAGTCAGCAATTTCCTGCTTATTTGGTCTTGGGTTCAAATCCAAGCACCTGCAAAGATTTTCCCAATATTATTCAGGTAAATGAATGAGATAAATTTACAAGTACTACTGCTTGCTCCCACAGGGTGGTGGCCCAGTGGATAAGACATCAGTCTCTCACCTCTGTGGTCCTGGGTTCAAATCCAAGTGCAAGCAAAGATTTTTCCAATATTATTCAGTTAAAAGAATAAGTTCTAATGTTTATGTGTATAAGTCTTCAGTGGTGGATGAAGTATTTTGTCAAAAAAATGACTAAGTGTTTCACCCCATTTCCAAGGATAAAACGTTTCAACACCTATGTATAAGTGGGGCACGAGTTGGTGTTGTGGGTTGCACACTCGCCTTTGCACCGAGAGAACGTGAGTTCGCTTCCCGGTGTCGGCGGTTCACTGACCAAGCAAGCGGTCGAGGGTCGGCCGAAGGCCGACCCGAGAACGCCTTTCGCACAGACAGGTCCCTTCAACATTCTTCCGAACTGCCGAAGGCAGTTCGGAATATAACCTTTTGCTGAAAAGTATGACTAAGTGTTTAATATATATTAAAAAGGTTTTTTTTTTTTTTCCCCCCTTCTTCTTATTCCATTGACCAATTCTTCTTTCCAAGTATTTTCAGCCAAACGACGGCAGCGGGAATCGAACCCAGGTCTCCCACACGGGAGTCCTGTGATCTAACCTCTGCGCCACCAAGTGGACTACACTTTCACTGTAATCATTTGACTTTCTTGAGAAGAAGTCCACAGAAATGACTAAGTGAAAAAGTGTCCGAACCGGGATTCGAACCAAGGTCTCCCCGACGAAAGTCCAGTGAACTAACCTCTGCGCCACCAAGGGACTACAGGGTTCAAATCCCATTTGAAGGTAAGTATAAAGTACTAAGTATGATCTGGGAGTGAAAAGGGCCAAAATGACAAGTACTACTGCTTTCTCTTACAGGTTGGTGGCCCAGTGGTTAAGTCATCAGTCTGCCACCGGTGTGGTCCTGGGTTCAAATCCAAGTGCAAGCAAAGATTTTCCCCATATTATTCAGGTAAATGAATGAGATAAATTTACAAGTACTACTGCTTGCTCCCACATGGTGGTGGCCCAGTGGATAAAACATTAGTCCCTCACCCCTGTGGTCCTTGGTTCAAATCCAAGTGCAAGCAAAGTTTTTCCCCAATATTATTCAGGTAAATGAATGAGATAAATTTACAAGTACTACTGCTTTCTCTCACAGGGTGGTGGCCCAGTGGATAAGTCATCAGTCTCTCACCCCTGTGGTCCTGGGTTCAAATCCAAGTGCAAGCAAAGATTTTCCCAATATTATTCAGTTAAAAGAATAAGTTCTAATGTTTAAGTGTATAAGTCTTCAGTGGTGGATGAAGTATTTTGTCAAAAAAATGACTAAGTGTTTCACCCCATTTCCAAGGATAAAACGTTTCAACACCTATGTATAAGTGGGGCACGAGTTGGTGTTGTGGGTTGCACACTCGCCTTTGCACCGAGAGAACGTGAGTTCGCTTCCCGGTGTCGGCGGTTCACTGACCAAGCAAGCGGTCGAGGGTCGGCCGAAGGCCGACCCGAGAACGCCTTTCGCACAGACAGGTCCCTTCAACATTCTTCCGAACTGCCGAAGGCAGTTCGGAATATAACCTTTTGCTGAAAAGTATGACTAAGTGTTTCGTATAAATTAAAAAGTTTTTTCTTTTTTTTTCCCCCTTCTTCTTATTCCATTGACCAATTCTTCTTTCCAAGTATTTTCAACCAAACGACGGCAGCGGGAATCGAACCCAGGTCTCCCGGATGGGAGTCCTGTGAACTAACCTCTGCGCCAACCAGGTGACTACACTTTCCTTAGTAATCATTTGAGTGTCTTTCCAAGAAGTCCACAGAAACAACTAAGTGAAAAAGTGTCACAGCCGGGATTCGAACCCAGGTCTCCCACACGGGAGTCCAGTGATCTAACCTCTGCGCCAACCAAGTGACTACACTTTCCTTGGTAAAAAAAAGCCTTACTATACTATGTCGTTTTTGTCAGAAAAAAAGCCTTACTATACTATGTCGTTTTTTAACGAAAAAAAAGCCTTACTATACTATGTCGTTTTTGTCAGAAAAAAAGCCTTACTATACAATGTCGTTTTTTAACAAAAAAAAAGCCTTACTATATTATGTCGTTTTTGGTGATAAAAAGCCTTACTATACTATGTCGTGTTTTAACGAAAAAAAAGCCTTACTATACTATGTCGTTTTTGTAAGAAAAAAAGCCTTACTATACTATGTTGTTTTTTAACGAAAAAAAGCCTTACTATACTATGTCGTTTTTGTAAGAAAAAAAGCCTTACTATACTAAGTCATTTTTTAACGAAAAATAGCCTTAATATACTATGTCGTTTTTGTAAGAAAAAAAGCCTTACTATACTATGTCGTTTTTTAACGAAAAAAAAGCCTTACTATACTATGTCGTTTTTTAACGAGAAAAAAAAGCCTTACTATACTATGTCGTTTTTGTCAGAAAAAAAGCCTTACTATACAATGTCGTTTTTTAACCAAAAAAAAAGCCTTACTATACTATGTCGTTTTTGGTGATAAAAAGCCTTACTATACTATGTTGTTTTTTAACGAAAAAAAGCCTTACTATACTATGTCGTTTTTGTTAGGAAAAACGCCTTACTATACTATGTCGTTTTTGTCAGAAAAAATAGCCTTACTATACTATGTCGTTTTTGTTAGGAAAAACGCCTTACTATACTATGTCGTTTTTGTCAGAAAAAAAGCCTTACTATACTATGTCGTTTTTGTCAGAAAAAAAGCCTTACTATACTATGTCGTTTTTTAACGAAAAAAGCCTTACTATACTATGTTGTTTTTTAACGAAAAAAAGCCTTACTATACTATGTCGTTTTTGTAAGAAAAAAAGCCTTACTATACTATGTCATTTTTTAACCAAAAAAAGCCTTACTATACTATGTCGTTTTTGTCAGAAAAAAAAGCCTTACTATACTATGTCGTTTTTGTCAGAAAAAAGCCTTACTATACTATGTCGTTTTTGTCAGAAAAAAAGCCTTACAATACTATGTCGTTTTTGTCAGAAAAAAAGCCTTACAATACTATGTCGTTTTTGTCAGACAAAAAGCCTTACTATACCTTTATTGTACCTTCAAGTGGGAAAAGTTAGGTCAAATTACAAAGCAGAGCAAACCAGGATTTGAACTCAGGTCTACAGAGGTGGGAGGCCAATGACTTATGTATGCATGTACATGCACACATGCATACATGTACATGTACATGCACATGCATACATGTACATGCACATGCATACATGTACATGCACATGCATACATGTACATGCACATGCATACATGTACATGCACATGCATACATGTACATGCACATGCATACATGTACATGCACATGCATACATGTACATGCACATGCATACATGTACATGCACATGCATACATGTACATGCACATGCATACATGTACATGCACATGCATACATGTACATGCACATGCATACATGTACATGCACATGCATACATGTACATGCACATGCATACATGTACATGCACATGCACACATGCACATGCACATGCATACATGCACATGCACACATGCACATGCACATGCACACATGCACATGCACATGCATACATGTACATGCACATGCATACATGTACATGCACATGCATACATGTACATGCACATGCATACATGTACATGCACATGCATACATGTACATGCACATGCATACATGTACATGCACATGCATACATGTACATGCACATGCATACATGTACATGCACATGCATACATGTACATGCACATGCATACATGTACATGCACATGCATACATGTACATGCACATGCATACATGTACATGCACATGCATACATGTACATGCACATGCATACATGTACATGCACATGCATACATGTACATGCACATGCATACATGTACATGCACATGCATACATGTACATGCACATGCATACATGTACATGCACATGCATACATGTACATGCACATGCATACATGTACATGCACATGCATACATGTACATGCACATGCATACATGTACATGCACATGCATACATGTACATGCACATGCATACATGTACATGCACATGCATACATGTACATGCACATGCATACATGTACATGCACATGCATACATGTACATGCACATGCATACATGTACATGCACATGCATACATGTACATGCACATGCATACATGTACATGCACATGCATACATGTACATGCACATGCATACATGTACATGCACATGCATACATGTACATGCACATGCATACATGTACATGTACATGCATACATGCACATGCACACATGCACATGCATACATGTACATGCACACATGCACATGCACACATGTACATGCACACATGCACATGCATACATGTACATGCACATGCATACATGTACATGCACATGCACATGCACCTGCATACATGTACATGCACATGCACATGCACATGCATACATGTACATACATACACCAACATACATAGATACATACACCAACAATAATACATAGATACATACACCAACATAAACATACATACACCAACATACATAGATACATACACCAACAATAATACATACATACATACATTAACAAATACATACACCAACATACATACACCAACATAAATACATACATACTAAATAATAAGCGTGTTACACTATGTATGCATGCCTACATACATAGTGTAACACTTATTATCTTTTTTACTATGTAATTAACATCTGTTTTTACCTTCTTGCTACAGCAACAACATGAATAAAGTTTTTTTCAAAATGTAAAACCTGTGTCATATTCATGTGTTACTTCAAGCCTGTTCACATGAGTTGTGAATTGAATCCGGGATGTGTTTTACGTACTTTAGCTTGTCTCGCGGGTCCCTGCTCTTGTTGCGGTTGGCTCGATTGATGGTGGTGATGGAGTGCACAGAAGAGCTTTTTTTGCTGGACGAGTGTGAGAGGCTTGTCCGCGACTGGCCGGCGTTGTGGTCGAATTGCATGAGGCAAAAGATGAGGTCTGAGGGCACCAGCTCGAAGGCGTAGGGCGGATTGGTTATGACGTATCTACGTGAAAGTAATGAGGACATGTTTTACGGTCATTGTTCCATTTTGTAAAAACAACAACTTAAGACTCACCGTTTGGTGCATTGACTTTGCGAGTTGAGATGTGCGTCGCGTAGCCGATAGATGCCGAAGCACAGCATGTTGTAAGTTTTCAGCGCTTTGCAAAACAGGTCGCCATAGCAACCTCCATCCTGCCAAACAAAACGGTGTTCTTTTTCTTCCGGTTTCACACTACAGATTCTTGGCGCATAAACGTTAACTCACCCCGAGGTCGGCAAAAGGTCCGTCATACAGAGCCAGCTGGGCCACGCGACAGCGATCCCGATTGGCGAGCGTCTGCGGGGTGCTGTAGCCTCCCCGCAGGGCATTTTCCTCTGCCAGTAGCCCCTCCAACTCTGGTGTGGCGCCGCCCGTTACCAGCGTGCGGATGAGGGTTAGGATGTTGTCGTTGAAGTACGTCTAGTGGGAAAAGAACAGATTTTATTCGATTGATCGCTGCCAATTCTCCGGTCGAAATGGATTAAACGTCTACGAGTACTTTTTTTAGCTACTCCTGCTTTTCTCAAGTAAATGTAGTTTTTTTTCTAGCTTCACAATCCTTTTAACAGCAGCGTGACATCTCCCTCAGCCGCCACTTATTGACTAGCGTGATGGATGAAGCCTGTCCATTAGGTCGCATTACCTTCCAAGCCAGCTTTGTTCAAACCTCACTCAAATAGAAAGGCAGACAAATCAAGCCGTCAGTCTGCCTGAAACGTCACCCCCCCCCCCCCCAACCTACATACATACGCTAATAGGATCAGAGAACATTGGTTTGATTTTTTTCTGTCATGCAATGATTTTGCAGCCAGTAACCTTGACGTTTGCTTAATTCTTTTTTCGTAGGGAATGGAGTCAAAAGACATAGCCTGTAGTAAATCAAGGTATACTTACAGCGCTCATCAAGGAGTCCAGCACGCTGACGGCGAAGGCGGTGCCACAGGCAAAGGGCTGAGTCAGGTACAACTCCGTGTCAGGGTCATCATCGTCGTCTTGATCCAGGAATTGGACGTTGGAGTCGTTGACTACAAATGAAAAAAATCTGTGTTAGACATTGAATTACTTCAATTAAAAATATCTATAGATTAAAAAGCCAGCATAGCCTCACATATTTGTTATTTGGCCTTTGTAATTATTTGTAAACTCATTTCTTAAACTGTCCTTCTGTCAAAATGAATTGAGGAGCTTCATTTGTATCATTTACCATGAAACCACTGTAGGTTGAACTTAGTATTAAGTTGTGCTGTATTAAAAAGAAAAACATATTAAACTGTTGCCTTTTTCTATTTATTTGGGGCATTTGGGGTACCAGAAAAGTTCCAAATTTTGGCTTTTGGGCGAAAAAGTATTATGTTAACATGCCAAGAAAAAGTAGAACGCCTGGGCAGCGTCTTTCCTTACCCAGCTCAGTAATCATTTGTATGCTGGTCCCGCTGCTTTTATCCTGACTGAGTGAAACGGCGGCCGCTTTTAGCTCGGGTTTTGCTGCCGGCCGTCGAGGGATAAACACGTGTTACTCACGTTGGGCGAGTGCGCCGGTACCCACGTTCGCTAAACTCACCCAGTTCGGTGATGATGGGAATGTTGGCCCCCGTCGTCTGCCGGACGATTCCGTGCACCGGGCTGTTTTCCGGAGACGAACGGTCCATGCCCGGCGGCGTGAACCCTGTGACGGATGGAGAAGGGTCGCTAAGGTAAACCCAGCGAGGAGTCATGTGACGTCGGCGCGCTTACCTTGGGAATTGGCCTGCAAGACGCCGATGCTGTCGTCAAAGAGCATGGACTTGATGTTGAGGGACGCCAAGATGCACTCTTTGTCCTGGAGGGACGCGTCGTCGATATTGTTCTGATTGGCTGACAGGATGACACACATGTCGCAGAGGTTGATGTTGACAGCCCTCAGGTCTGCTCGGCTGAGCGGCGTGCCCTTTTCAAGATGGAAGTTGGGGGGTGGAGGGGAGGGATGGAAAAGACATAAAGAAGCTTCATTATTGACTCTTAGTCGTGTCATTAGATATCTTTTATGGTACAACATTTGCAGAAACCATCATTGGGGATTCAATTACATTTGCCAGTGATTGCATTTCAAATCACCCACTGCTATCCTTCCAGTGGAAATCCACACTTTTAATTTTCAAACTCAGTCACGCAAATCTAAAGCCATAAAACTCAATTATAATAAAGTCAAATTCTCCATTCTCTCAAACAACATCCGGTTAAAACGGGTTAGTCATTTATCTCGGCCATTCACTCCCCAAATAAATGAATGCAATTCCCCTAATCAAGTGATAATAAACCATACAAATGCAACATGCCACATATTTACTCACATAGGGCCCACTTAAAAGTCTAAATCTTTCCCCAAATTGGACAGAGCGCCCAATCGGTCAGTGTGCCTTGTTTATGCACTAAATTCAAGATTCTGTAGATGACGCTGACAAGGTTCATTGCTTGCTGACGTGCTATATTTATATAGCAATTTGACTCTAACGATCAAAAATGGTATAAAACACGAGAAAAACGTATAAGTTGACAAGTATGGACGCCAAGGAGTTCAAGAGAGGTCACTTACTGGCAAAATGGAGACCTTGGGGAAGTTGTGCAGCGTCTCCCACTCGCGTTTGAGGTACTCCAGCGACCCCACAAAAACGATATGCTTGAGCTCGTGGTAGTGGAAGTTGCTGGCCCGTAGTGGCATGACAAAGTTGCGCAGGCCAATCACCGCCGATTTGACGTCGCCGAATATGCACACCACCACGTGACCGCTTAGCACAGTCATGGCTGCCTCGCTCCGAGTCTGGTGAGGAGTGAAATGAGTGAAATGAGCTCAAATAGTTCCTGAAAAGTGAGAAGGCGGCGTTTGGGATGCTCACCAACACGACCTTCTCGATGTCTTTGGACGAACACCAGTGGAACATCCCCGTGGAGTCGTACTTCTTCACATTCTCGTCCACGCTTTCCATCTGCTCGTTGATGGAGATGAGGAGCGGGTCGTGCCTGAAAAAACAGTTCGGCCGTTTAGTCAAACGTTCTGTGTCGTCAATGGGACTTTTTTTCCCGGTGACGGGCAGCCCGAGCGTAAAAGATGGCGACGGCGTTGACTGGCACGAACGTAAACTCAATTACGCCCTCTTTGGCATCGCCGTAAAAGCTTTAACAGGCTAGATTTTAAATATTTCAGAGATTTGCCCGATCGTGTTGTCGTCCAAAAGTGACGGCCCCCATTAATGTTTAAACGGGGCGATGCGAGTACGCCCGGTTAACGTCACAATCTGCCGTCCAACAAACGCAATACAATAGACTTTGTTCACCATCGCGTGACTAGTTCCATTTTTCTATATTTTAAGATGATCAGACTTTGTCATACAAATTGTGAGAATTACATTTTGAGGTGGTGAGGTCAAAGGTCAAAAAGATCAAAATTGGAATCTCGATACATTAATTACAGATATGCCTGTTTAGCGCCCATTTGCGGAGGTTATACGATGAGAAGTGATAACAATTTGGGGTACCCAGACTACTGATGCTTTGAATTTTGGCAGATATCTGTCATTGCCTTTAAATTAGTGCTAAATCACTTGTTAAGAGGCTCAAAAATTAATCAAATCGTTAATGGTCAATCCAATGATTGAGAGGTCGATGAAATAGTTAATCCTGCCAGCCGTATAATGCATTAAAAATATATATATTTTAATATAAAAATGACTGTGGCAATAAAGCACCCCGCCGACAATTACTCGGGTAAAAAGAGGACAACGTTTATCAGCTAAGGGGTTCAAACGAAGTCCGCCATAACTGTCGGGAAAGTGTGCTTCCATTTGCACTTCAAAAAACTCCAGACATCAAAGTAGGTGACTTTATCTGCTTGAAAGCCAAAGACAGGAGCCTTCTGTCTCTGTCCAAAACCTTTTAGGATACTTGGAGTCCCCCTTCGTCCATATGGCCCCTCTAGAAGTACGTGACGTTAAGTATGCCGTTAAGTATGCATGAAAAGCGGGTGCTGAAATGAGCAACCCCTCCAGGCTTCACGTTACCCTAAGGCGACACCTGGACCAGTGCGCTTTGTCCCCGTGTGATGTCGACTTGGAAGTTGGAACGGGGAGAAGAAAAAAAAATGAATGGCTGGCGGCCCCCATGGTTCACATTGATGGCAATTAGATGTCCAATCTATTTGAATTGTGAGCCTTGGCAACGACCTATCGCGATTATTCAAATGGTTCCAATGGAGTAGATTTCTATGGCTGTCAATGGGAATGAAACATGTACTGTATTTAGATCTAGGCTAAATATTTCATCGCAAGTCTGACGTTGCTAACTCGTCATGACAGCACTAACGTCAAGAGGCGTAATTAAGACTTGGTGTGCGATGATGTTCAAGTTATCATACTGCCTGTGTTAAATTAGACAACAATAAAATGTCCTAAATTTTACATTGATTGATTTCCACAGTGAAATTCCTTTCCCATCAAAGACAGTTTCAGTATAAATCAATTTAAGACATTTTCAGACCCATAAAATGACCTTGTGGACATACATCCTTACTCAATGGCAGCTAATGAGTTAAAATTTATAGAGTATTGTTCCTAAAGCAGCTCATGTAAAATTGCTATTCCCCAATCCACGTGCACGCGTCATGCAAACTGTCAAAGGCGTGCTCTTCAAACTCCAAGCCAATCTGCCCACCATTACTTATTTACAAAGGCCTGCAGGCCACACATTGACTGGAGATACACATTTCAAGGAGTACACACTCAGCTTGTCGTTGCGGTGGAGTCACCCCGAGGCTACATCGGGGAAACGCCACTGCAGGCGCCACAACTTCTCCCTGCTATTGCGCCATCGCGTAGGCAAACAGATGGACGGAAGCTGTTTGCTTGGGGATTTTTTTTTCTCCAACTCTGACGACCAACTGGCTGAAATACTTCAACATTTCAAACTTGGATTCTACAGCATAAGGCTGAATATTGGTAGAATCCCATTGAAGTGAATGGAGGCGCTTCAATAACTAATTCTAATTAACCTAAGAATGTAGTTCTTAATATTTGTGACAACTACTAAAAATCTGCATAAAATGACTAGTTTTCCAAGTTCAACTTTTTCTAAAACTTTCATTTTTGTCCTAAAAAATATATTTCCAAAGAAAATAAGTACCAAAAGCACCGAGTTAATCTTAGTGCACAAAGGCTTGGGTGTAAAACTGCAGTTGACTTGACGTCTAAAAGCCAAGCAGAGTGCTGCAGTGTAAGTCAAATGGAAGGCAACTCTCCACCCCCCACCCTTCAAACGTCCCCCACCCTGCCGACTACAGCGATTATCGCCCCTGGTGACCGACAAGAGCGCTACCTCCGGTCGCAATCAATACGCGTCGGCTTAATTACAAGGGACAAGATAAAAGCAAGGTAGCAATGGCGTCGGACTTAGAAGGCTTCTGCGATACGTCTAATCTGCCCCTCGGAGGGATCCGGCAAAAGAAGAATAGCCCGGGGCCATCCGTCTTGTGTTTGGCTGCTGCTGCTGCTGCTGCTATCATTAGTGCCAGTCCGCTTTAAGAGCACCACTCTGCTCCCGCCACTTGAAAGCCAATGGCATGTTTGCCCTCACGACGAGCATAGCCTTTTTGGTGGTGGGAGATCAGGGACGGAAAAACATACGAGGCTGACCTAGCATTAACAATCTTTTAACTTTTCCCTGAGCTTGAGTGGGTTTTCTTCGGGTACTCCGTTTTCTTCCCACAACCCAAAAACACGCTGGTTGAACAGTCTAAATTGTCCCTTGGTATGACTATAAGCGTGAATGGTTGTCTTTTGTCCCCTTGTGCCATGTGATTGGCGACCCATCGATTCAGGTTGTCTACTGGGTACAGCTCCAGCACCCCCCACGACCCTCATGAGGATAAGTAGTTCGGAAAATGAATGAATGAATACTACACCTGCATAGAAATACGCTGCATTGTTTTCCCCATTTCATCGATTTCAATGACTAAATAAAACATAGTTTTATGAAATATTTTAGGTCTACTTCAAATGAATACACTTGTGTTTTTTGTTTTGTTTTTGAAAGGGAGCGTCTTTTCCACAGAAACCTGCAACAACTGTTGCTTTCAGTGCCTTTGCGACGTGCGTTCCTTGGTTTGAGCGCTCTTGTCAAACTTGTTTTCACGCACAGCGGGAAGCGGTTGAATCAACAACAACGGGGCGCTCGCCGGCTTGCCACCGGACAGTTAGTGACTCACTGTTAGACACAGTGCCGGCATTTACAGGCAAAAAAATAAAGCCTTGGGGAGTAATACACTGCTTGCATTCATTTCAATATGTATTTCAAAATGAATAATATTGCTCCTTGTCTACAGGATCAATAAAAATCATTGATACTCATTAATCCTTCACTCTAATAATAAAAAAATACCTTTTGTTGTACTACCATGAGGGCATCTTAAAAAAAAACTAACATAAAATGTTGGCCATTCTTCGCAGAGGATAAAGAATACAGACATTTGAATCTAAACTGATCTGCTGCCATTGAGGGCCCATCCTTTTTGACCCGTATTAACCTATCAGGTTTATAAAGCTCTGCTAAATTCTACTAAGTCAAATAAGTAGGCTTTTAACCCACTTAGACCGCCATCTTTAGAAATCTGATCTATTTTGACAGGATGAACCTGGTAGATAATTATGCCCTCAGTCAAAATGAATTGGACATCTATTACTGTTGATAGCAGCCATTGAGGAGGAAAAAAGGGGCTTTCCTACCTTATGACCTTTGGTGAGGAGTTAGGGGAGTTTCTCATGCCTCCGTTTCGTTGCTTTTTTTTGGACAGCATCGATTGTTGGTCGTCTTCAACTGCAAAAATAAATGCAAATTCAACATGGCAGGTCGGCATGTATGTATTGGCAATAAGAAGCAAAGGTTGTGGCTTTATATATGAACATGGTCGCCATGTTGGGGTGTGACACTTTAATGTAGAAGGGCGTTTGGGTTGTGGATTGTTCCAGTGGTTCGCCGACAACAACGGGCGCTCACGTGTTGGCGGCCTGTTCAATATTTCATGTCGCGCAGCTGACATCTGTGCACAGCGCCTCATTAGTCAAAGATTCTAACACGCATCGCGCACTTGGGTTGAAAGCCGCTGTCGGTTCTTTACGACGCCCGCGGCCGTATTCCGATGCCTCAACTGGCACACCTGGTGCTAGTTCAACAAGATGGGGCCCTTGCAAGCCTACGCAAAAATGAATGAAATAAATAGAGCTTAAACTCAAAAGTATTTCAGAAATTACTTTTTGGAAGGAAAAAAGCCTTACATTGTTTTACTTTTTTTTTAATGAAAAATAAACTTTCTATACACTTAAGCAAATAAAAGTTGTAATTTTTTGGATGAAATAAAAGCCTTACTATACATGGCCATTTTTCATGAGAAATAAATGAGTGAAAAGTCTGTTTGGAAGGGAAAAAAAAGCCTTACTATATGGTTTAACTTTTTTTTGGATGAAAAATAGCCTAACTATACATGGTCGTTTTTCAAGAGAAATGAAATGGTCATTTTTGGAAGAAATAAAAGCCTTATTGTAAATAGTTAAAAAAAAATAGCTTTACCGTTACTTACCCACTATTTATCAGCGTAATTTTTCCTGACACAAGAATACTAATACTTAAATAATTCAATAAAGGACTCGTTTCGATTAAACACCACTTAACCGCCACGCTGGACATTCATATTTATAGCAGACATGAATTAATAAGTATGCTTTCAGGTGTTCCCAGCAATTGTTATGCCACAGAAACATGGGGCGGCTGACAATGTCTATTAACAGCAAGAGGCCAAATTCACTTTTCCAGTTTAGTGCCGGAATGGGAGTGACTGGGTGGGCGTGATGTTTGATTTTGGTGGACAGACGATGTCCGAGCACCATCTGCTGCTGAGATGTTGGACCACAAAAACTCAATGTAATGTACAACGACACTATACTGAAAAAAAATGCCATTTCTGAAGATCCTCTATGGGAATCATATGATACTTGATGGTTAGATTTTGATCAAAAATAGTGTCCATTAACATGAGATAAAAATATGCTGAATGATGTAAACAGGCAAAGATGGGAACCTTCCTTCTATTTGAGTGTTATTGAATATTTAAGTGGTGGTCAATGATTCATTTTTTGGTAATGGTTTTTTTTGTGTGAATTAGGGTATTTTGGCAGAAAATAAAATAAAAACCCACAGAGATTGAGTGACTTTTTTTGCAAATATGTGACTAATGTGATGTGATAAAAATGAGTGAAGAAATATTATACTTACTTGATTTGATATATCCATTATAGGTGTTTTTTGCTGAGGAAAAAGAACACAAAAAACATGTTAGAGACGAATTGGTTTTTCATCATGAAAGTAGATCCTAATTTGCTCACTAAAAATCTAAAAACAGAAGATTTCAAACCTAGAATGAGCTGCAAAATTTAGCAAAAAAAAGTGGGCTTTTCCCAATTTCTTTGTTTTGGATGATAAAAGACAGCCAGATTTGAGTACCAAAGTCATTCTCTACATGTAAAATTTATTCGAGTGCTATCATTTCTGTTTTGGTCACAATTTTCATTAATCCCATTGACAACGACAGACGTCAAAACACTACCAATACACTTGGTTGTGTTATTCATCTTCAATAGAACTGAAAAAAGGATGAATTTTCTCTTTTCTGGCATTCTCTACCACCCGGAAGTATGTGTGACATCATAAGGAAAAGGTCCCTAAAGGTCACTCCGCTCCCCCCTCAGGCGCCTGGCTGACAGCGGCGTTCAAATAGCGGCCTGGCCCGTCCTGGCATGTGTCGGGCGCGATTGGAGCGTCGCGCCACTAACGGGCGAGCATCTGTCCCGCTGCCTGCTGGTGAGGAACTGTCACGCCGACTTTAAGTGAAAACCGGTACCACCGCACACCCCCCCTACACCCTCCTCCCAAAAATAAAAATGAAAACATAATTTTCCCGTCAAGCCATGTAAGGCTCTTGAGCTGAAAGGGGCCAGACTAGCAGCTATACACAAAAGTGCACAGAGTCCATCAGGAGGCTCTTTTGCTAAAAATGTATGACAGTCTGCAAGGTTTTGCAGCAAATTGTACGTGCAGACACATTGCGGATGCCCTGTGCAATACATCAGCACAATCTAACAAGCCCTCTGGTCTTAAAGCTACATTCACTTCATTTTGTTCCGCTCAAATCGAATAAAATCAGCTTTACTGTGAGATACCCGTGTATTAAAAACACTGGGAAATCATTAAAAGTAAGCTTAGCTGACAACAGAAAAAAATGTGTTTTGTACAATGCGTTTTCTACATCACCGTATGAAAAATAATTTTATAAATAGCATTATAAATTAATGCATGTTGATAATATGGGGAAAGCTGACTTGGCATATACATTTGATTATTTTCTAGATTAGAATTTACATGTTTAAAGTTTACCCCAAAATTTGTATTAAGTTAATTATAGCATAAGACATATTTAAGTCTGAAGAAACAAAGCTGTAATTAAGAAATGAACAGACTATATTCACATACATGTATGTACATTTTAACATAATAAAAAAAACATTAAAAAGAATTGATCATAAGATTACCAGTAATCTATTTAAAATCTATTCATAATAAATTATACTACTCACAATTGCATGTTAATTTGCTATTTATCATAATATACCAAGTTATGAACCCATAGAGCTACCTGAACTAATATAAATAACCTGAAATGTAACCATTATTAAATTAATGGAGCTATGATATTTTAGATTAGGGGATGCAATTTTAAGGTTAAAACGAAAAGTGTACAAAACCTCCTTAATATCATTTAAATGTGTGTTTTATCTGCAATGCATTTTTGTTGTACTGTCCTGACCTCTAGTGGAAATTTTGTATGTTACTGCCACAAGCAAACTTAAATACATTGTATAATATTAAATGTACTTTACTTGGCATTTTTAAAATCCTATTCAGATAAATTCGGCAATTATGGACAAAAGAATTGAAACAGGGTGATATAACATAAACAACTTACATTTCTTGCATCCGCATTTCTTAATACGTTTCGGATCCGTGACGTCATCGTGGCACGCTTTGCAGTAAAACAATGCCCTTTGGAGTTTAAACCAGAAAAAAGTCACTCACCAAATTGGCATTTACTAATTAAAAACAAGAAGTGAAGTACAATTGTATGTTGTTACCTTTTGACTTCTTTGGCATCGCTAGCAATAAAGAAGCCCAACGTGCCTTCCTGCATCTTCACGTGGTTGCCGGGGTTGATGAGCGTGCTGTTGAAAACCACCAAAATCATCCGTCAATCATCACATTTTCACATCCAATAATCATTGTTTGACTTGAATATGGAAATAAATAAGTCACCTGCTTTCCCTCTGATCAGACTTGTACTCAATGGCTATCAACAGCAGCTTCAGTTTCACATAGCATAACCTAAAGACAAAATTAATTAAAATCCCGCAGATGGATGTTAACTAATCACGGTGGATCGGTACTCACTCGCAAATGACCGGAAAGGACAAGCCCACAAAGGCACTTGAAAGATACTCAGTGTACATCTCATTAGCCACGCCCTCCAGGTAATATTTCTGCCACGTGTCTTCCTCGATCTGCAAAACAGGGCCATGTTTAAAAACAAAACCCAAACCTAAAATCAATACTGTGTACCTTGATGAAGGACCTCATGGAGAAAAGGTTAGCCAGCATGGTGGACAGGCCTTGAGCTAGGCAACTTTGAGCGATGAAGCCCAGCTTGAGCTCAGCCAAGCAGATGGCATCATCGCCTTCTTTCCAGTTCCAACTGGGGATGTTTAACAGGTGCGCCTGTCAAAATGTCATAAAGGAGACAGTAATAAATAACTTTTTCGCTTTCTCGTAAGGTGTCCCAAAAGGAAAAATATTGAGAGATACATATAATGTAAGTGATTTTAGCTACCTTGTTGTGATACTGCAACATTTGAGTGATGATGCGGATCTTTGGGTGGTAGTTCTTAATGGAGATTACTCTGAAAACACATGAAAACCATGTCAAAAATGGATTGCACATATCTTATGTTAAGGTTTCCTCAGTGCTTTGTAAGCCTGGTGGACCTTCAGGCAAAAATAGTGGTTCAATATGTACCAACAAAAAAGTGTGTCATTTAAATATATATTAACATATACACATTTCTTGTTATCTATTTTGACTGATCTCCCAGTCAAAATGGATAAGAGGTCAATCACTGTTAATGACTGTCAAGGAGTTAAAATGTTGGATATTGGCATCTGATATTTTGAAGTTTGATGGGTTTTTATTGTGACAAAAATCCCTTGACCTTTTATGTTCATTTCCTTGTACCTCATGATGTTGGAGGCATCCTCGGCATCAGGATCGGCGCAATATTTGTTTGCTAAAATCAAACAGGCATCCGCTGATTCAATCTGAAAATGGAAAAAGAATATTGATTTTTAGTCAAATCTGGCAAAAAAAGATGAATTCAAACAACAACAAAAAAAAACTGCACATTTACTTTGACTCTGGCCAGATCATGAGGGTTTAGGACCGACCCTTGGTAGAACTCCACTTGGGTGAAGTGACGTTTGAACAAGGCTTCCAGCTCAAGATTAGGGGAAATACTGACAAAGTAGGGGAAAAAAAACATTTAAACCATAGTGGATACCCTCAAGATGTCACTTTTGTTACTCACTTATGGAGAAAAACGATTTCTACATTGACATCATCCCTGTCCTTGTGTAGGAAGTCTTTGAGAAAGTTGGACACGCTCTCCAACGTGATGTGGCCGCATACAACGATGTGCCTGGCGGGAAGTCCAAATGGTTAGTCGTGAGCGCTACGACGACAAAGATGGACACGAGAGGTCGAGCCAGCGGCTTTCGAAGCGACAGACGTGAGAAGCAATCAATCAATGTTCAGGTGACGGTGGTGGAAAAGGAGGAAGGACAAATGAAAATGCGCTTGGGAGCCATTGATTGAGCGTCGGTTGGTGGATTATGGAGGATCAGAGTTGATTTCGGAAGGGGGGATTAAGACGTCCACACGTTTTCCGCTTTCATTTGTCCTTTGTCCAAGGAACAATTGGGATTTAATATGAGCTTAGCTCTTAACATGACGCTTTAAATTTTAGAAAATTGCTTTTTAAAAAAGAAAAAAAATGAGGACAAAGTGCTTCAATTGTTATCTGGATAGTGACCTATCAAATAGAAATATACTAAAAACTAGAGGTTTTGACCTATATTTATAATTTATTTTAACTTAAGGCATAGAATTACAAAGTATTGTATACTTGTGTTCAGGTTTTGTAACCTGAAAACAAAGTTAAAGACTATGAAAATATAGAATTGTGAATACAACAAATATATAATTGGGGCAAAGTGATAATGTTTAAAAATATATATTGATTTTTTTTAAGAATTATTTTAATATTTCTCGTTTTGTACACCTAAAAAATACAAAGAAATATAATATTAAGATGTATACTAAAAATATATAATGAATACCAAATGTGAATTATCACAGATGGACTTTTACCCATTTTATTCAAATTTCTAAATGTTTTTATTTTACCAAATGGACTATTTTAAATAAAAAAACAAATAAATAACTAAAAAACAAATTTTAAGAAATGATAGCAAGATCAAAGAAAGGGAAACGTAATCACACTCTAAACAAATATAGTCCAAATTAATGTCCACATTAAACTAAACTATCAGTTTAATGCTTTCAGAATAAATGAAAGGAATGAAATTGAATAATACATACCCATTTTCTTCTAATTGTTTTCCCAATCTTTTGCTTATGAAATATATATAGAATATTTGCTTTTTCCCCTCATTAAGGTGTTTAAAAAATTATTTATAAATCAAGCAGGACCATGAGTTAATGAATTCCAACGCAACGCAAGTTATTGACATTTGAAGTAGAATTTTCTACAGAGGCACAAGTTGCTTAATTTGAATTGGAATGATACCAAAGTGCTTGTCTATCCTTTTCACTACCATGGCAAAACAATAAAGTGTATTTGGTCCAAATGTCAGGGACGTATTTACTCTATCTTGTCCTGAGGGTGTAGGTCAGACTGAAGATAAAGGCCAAGAATGTTTCAGAAGCCAAGCGACAAAAACAAAGAAAATAAAAAGAAGAAAGTAATTGAAAAAAGGCAATAAAGCACAGAAAAAGCCACTTCCATTTTTTTTTTCCAGCTTAGAGGGGGAAAAAAAAGAAAAAGCAACAGCAAGCTATAGCATATGGAAGTTTTAAAATGCTTTTTGATGTTAAAATTAAGATACATTTTAAGCCTAAATTGAGACTAATGTTTACTGTATGATTATTTGGCCTATTTTTGATAAGTGTGACATACGAATAGTGAAGGAAGTACAAAAAAATAGGCAAAATGGGAGTGGAAACAAACACACGAACAAAAACAGGCACCACAGATGTACACTAAAAAATAATATAATAAAAACTATATTGACGTGACATGAGAAGACGTACAAATGAACGTTCAAAGTCAAACACCCAAACCAATTAAAATTATAATTTTATGTAGAAAGAACTGGATATATTACCAGAAAAATGTAGTAAATACTTAACAAATATTAGTTGAATTATGCAAAGTGGGCGTCATCATTTAAAAAAACAAAAGTGATGTGAATTAAGTCAGATATAATAAAAGTTCTAAAGACTATTTACTATTAAGCAAAGTAGTAAAATTTCAATAAGAATCAAGTGTTAAAATAAAACTACTACTACTAATAATAATAATAATACTAATACTAATAAATAATAATATTAATAAATAATAATAATCGGACATAGGCTTTGTCATCATCATCAACAACAAAAGCCTAATTGTCATCATACCCAGAAACTGCGTATGACGAAATTGGTAAAATTTAAGTATTGTATTCATAAAAACAAGCATAAATTTAGGGCAAAACTGATTTAAAAAGGTGCAACATTACAGGGAAAAAAATATTTGTTTAAGAAAAAGTATCTCTGGCAAAAACAATTGTATATGTACTCCATTTTTTTGTTGTTGTTGTTATTTTATCTTAAAACAATAACATTAATTTTTGTGACTTAGCTTTATTGCCTTCCGATTGGCCGGAGGAAATTGGAGTTAAGGCGTAACGCAAAGCGGCAGCAGCAGCAAAAAGCAGCAAAAGCAATAACACGACAAGCTCACACAAAAAAAAACGAAACCTGGCCCAGTTCTTCAGTCACGGTGTGACTTGAACGTTGAGATGTTTACATCTCACATTTCTCTCACGGGGAGAAAAACAAAAACCCCAACAAATGAAGCAAAGTCACACTCCACAACCACACCAATTCACATGGTTGGACTTACTTTCTGCCTCTGGTTGAGTTATAACTCCCTCCGTATTTCTTCCGATTAAGGATGAGAGCGGCAATTTCTGGCACGTAGCGAGCAAACATGGCCTACATGCGTGGAAAAGAAAAAGCAAAAAAAAACAAAAAAACAAAAAGGGGGGGAGAAAAAAAAAGAAAAGAAAAAAGGGGAAGCATGCAAGAGAAGCCTTGATCGAGGGGGGCATTCTTTTGGGATACTTACTTTCGCCCATTAACAGCACTATAGGAACCACCGTATTTCTTGCGGTTGCCTATTAACTCTATGATTTCAGGCACGTAGCTCGCAAACATGGCCTAAGGAGGAAATAGGAGACAGAAGAGGCGAGTAGAGAAATCAAGTGCAGGCCCACTAGCTTTTTTTGAGGGGCAATTTCCGTGCAATGCAGGGAAAAGGTGATTTTTTTTTTGGTTTTCGGGGGCATTCTATGGTTAAAAATGACCAAAAAAAAACAATGTTGTGTCAATGTAACCTGAAAATGCTATCAGGTACATTGCAAAATTCGAAGTATGAATATGAAAGTGGTATAGCTTGACTTGCTTGTTGAGTTTGCAAGTCGAGCATCATCACCGCGTTTGGAGGATAGAGAGTCATTTAAGGATGATGGTCAATTATTCTGTCTGTGGTGGGGGAATTATTTTAAGGGGAAACGGCTATGAGAGAGTAAAAAACCTTAAGAGCCATGTTTTGAACAACAAACACGCCAAACTATGATTTGTAAGCATGCCCTTCATTGAAAATGTTGCATTGGTTGGGGATTTATATTTGCAGGAATGTGGGATTTTTACAAAGAAATATAAGGATTTCTTAAACTTTGGTGAATGTATTGATCACTAAAAAGGATCAAGCCTAGTGTGAGTTAACCACAATGGCCATCTAGTATTTAGTCACAGTTGATAGTGGGCATTAATATGAGCATATAAGTGGATGTGTTGGATATTTTCATACAACAAAATGGGTAAGATTGTAATGCATTTCCACTCTGTTCATGTAGGAAGGAGTGAAATCTGTATTAACAGTCCGTTTTATCATTGCATGCTAATTATTTTGCAGCCAGTGAGTTTCTCATTGTTTAAAAGTAGCTCACATTTGGCTCACATTTAAACTGTTCTGACATTAAACAAAGTTAAAATGCAAAAAATAAAGAAAGATTTCGAAAACCAAATATTATTCAGTAGCTTTCTTCTGAAAAATGTATTGATTCATTTCCTTTAATGTTCTGACTGACTATATTAAGTTTGAATAGAAATGTCTTTATCTCTAATGTAATCATAGTGTTCTTAACTTTTTAAAAAATTACAAGGAAAAACTCCACCATTTCAAGTGGAGAGCACATTGAAATTGACCAAATTTATCATTAAAATCGTTCCTTTTGGGGTAAAACTAAATGATTTGTTCATAAGAAGGCATGTTATAGCAAATCATTCCAGTATGGGTGTTTGTTGTAATTGAAGGGAGGTTAGAAGATCGGGTAGGTCAAGTACTTGGTGGGTTTCAAGTCGGGGGAAAATAGGGGCGAAAAAAGAAGGCAGAGCCACACCTGAAATCGCAATGCTTTAACAACTGATAATAAATACTAATCATATAATAACTAATAAAAAATGGCAATTGTGCAAATGCAGAGAGATGACAATTCAGATTTTTTCTTCAAGTCGCAAATGTTACAAGAAAAGTGCTTAAATAATAGTTTTATCAATATAGTCAAATTATGGGGAAAATAAAAGACTACATATTCCATCAGTTGTATTAGAGTATATTTGTAAGATGATAGAAATTTTAAAAAGTGTAATACTACAAATAAAAAGTCCTGATTATGAGAAAAAGTGTTTTTTTAACCTAAACTGTAAATAACGCAACGAAAATCAGGCAAAATATCATCTCTCAGCATGAGCGCAATTAAAATGTCGAAAATGCCTCAAATACTACACACCACGTGACTATTTATGTTTTCAAATGAAAGGAAAATCTTTTCTTTACCAGACCACCAAGGATGAAGAAGACCATAAAGAGTCGGCCCAATGTGGTTTTGGCGTAAACGTCTCCATAGCCCACGGTGGACATGGTGACCATCAACAGATAGACACATTCCCAGTAGGAAAGAGCCTGAGAATTCTGGAAGTTTTCCCAAGGATCCCCCGAATTTTCCACCTGGAATGACAAAGTCATAAACCCCCCTCCGTCAAATACAGATGGTTGAAAAGTATTTATAATGTATCATTAGTACTTTACCAAATGGATGAAGCCTGCCGCCGTTAGCCATGTGCTGATAAAGATCGAACATAAATTGACCAGCTTGATGGAGTTGCTATTGAAGAAGAAGAAAAAATAAACATGTATTGTAATTGAATACTTGTTGTACAATAGAAATAGAATACTTTAATTTCCTTAAGGAATTAAAAAATATCAATTGAATAAAATAATTATATAGCAAAGAGCAATCAAATGTATAACACAAACTAGACAAAAAATACCATAACACACTTACCTTGTCTTGAGAATGTTCAGAAACTGCAATATTTCCGAAAACTGGATCAACCTTAAGGCCCTTAAGAACCTCAAACCTATAAAAAAAATGAATTAGATATTAATTACAACTACTTGCATTTGTAAGTGACCACCAGAACAAAAATACCTTTCAAAAAATCACCCATCATCTTCAACCGATTCATATTGACAACCAACTAACACATAAAAATCAATTTTGCATACAAAAACTGCCTCTTGCCGCACCTTCCGCTCCTCCGTTCACACAATTTGAAATGGGACGCTCGCACGAAACTATCAGGTAGACATTTTTACCCTCGCATTAAACGGACCAATCAGCAGCCATGATTAGAAAACTCATGTACGCAAGCGTAACACATTCACCAAAATACATATAACGCCTTGCCATTGGCTGGCCACCACCGCCCATCTCATGCCCAAAGTCATCTGGGATAAGCTCCAGCACCCCATCTGACTCTTGTGAGGATAAGTGGATGAAACAAATTAATTAATACATATTTATTTTTCAATGTAGCATTATTTTAGTTAAATAAATCCCCTATAAAGGGCTAAAAAATGAAAAAATATATAATTATTGTTCCTCACCCCAGTAGTAGACGGCCCGTAATTGCGAAACCAATCCGGAGGCGTTTTCTTGCTCGTCTTTGTCGTGGCCATTTCGAACCCGGTACCCCTTCTGGAAAAGTTCCCCAGTGGATTTCTTTCGGCGTATAGCACCACGCGCGTTTTGGCCCCCGCCGCCTCCGCCGTCGGGCCCCTTGTACGCCAACATTTTGGTCGGAATCATGATTGGAAGCGGACTCGAAACTTTTGCTCTTGACGTTAGCCTGCTCGCGCTCTTCTGCCGAGCTTAAAGCCGTCAGGATATTAGCGGCTGCGGCGGCGTATAAGCTTCTTTGGGATTCATCCCGAGAAGCGGGGAAACAAGTGCGTCCATCCTCCTCCACCTGACCTCCGGGTCGTCCCTTGGAGCCCGGGACAAATGTTCCCTTAAGCTTTGCAAAAGAACAGCTTGTTGTCTTCGAGCGGGGAAAAATGTCCGTCACGTGACGCCACGTGGCGTGCCAGAAATGGCGGGGAAAGCGCTCCTGCAGGGGAGGTATTATTTGATTTTTTTGCATCCTCGCTCGCCGCTTAATCCCGGAAATAACAACAGATGCTGGATTGGGGCAAAGCTATTGTTGTGAGAGTTATTCAAATAAATAACGTTACACTCTGCAGGACTACGTGAAGTTTGCATTTTGTTAGTTTTATTACGTGACTACATTTCAAGCAATATATTTCATTGCATGTTATTTCATTTTTAAGACGTTTTATTTTTGTCACAACTCTGGCAATCAAAATATTCTGTATTATTCAATTATAATGATTCAGCACTAGTTATCCATTTAGTATATTTGACACTATTTTATCAAATATTTGATTTTTTTTATCAGATACTGAAGAAATTAAATAGGAAACCAAAACCTAAAACATAATGGCATTGTCATTCAGTTAGTTTAATGTCTAATTTATGCTATCTTTTAAATTAATTCATTTGTTATTAGTTGTGTAGCATTTTACTTTCACATATTTAATCATACCTTTTAAGCAAACTAAATATTTTGGACTTAATCATTATTGAGCGACTATTTCAGTGTTTTTATGTAGTTTTAGAACAATCCTGTCTATTTATACCATATGGTAGAATATCAAAAGAGAAACACTAAAAAAATATATGCTAGTCAAATGGAAAAATACAATAATCTCCATCAAAACAAACAAAAATGCCAAATACTGTGTGTACAAGTGCACCTAATAACACGAGATTTGCCCATAAAATGCCACTGAAGCAAAATGTCCACTAGCAGACGCCAAACTTGCACTAAATGTAACAAACAGCCTCACCAGAGCTTCAAACATTATTCAGCCACGCCTTGATGACATTACGCAACCCATTCAAAGCACTTTGAGCTTGTGTGCAATTGTGTGGTTTTTGTTCCACAGTAGAAAAGAAAAAAAAACATTGAAAGCCACTCCAAATGATCCTCCCCATAATCCTTCATTTCCTGTGACCAACAAAGCCACTCACTTCCCGATGGATAACATTTTTAACTCATTGGCTGCCATCAATGGCATTAAACGTCCAATCCTTTTGTACTGGGGAGCACCAAAGGATGGGACGTCTATCCCATCAATGGCGGCCAATGATGCGATCACGATTCGCTTACCGAGCCAACTTCGGTTCAGGTAGACCGACACGAAAACGGGTGGTACGGTGAAGAAGTCCACGACCGAGTTGACCTCCAGCCAGAACCAAAGCTTGTCGTTGGCGGCGATGAACTGCAAGGGACAATATTTCATTTTTATGACACGGGAGGGATTGCTTTAAATGCGGTCAGTCGTCAATCCTTGGGACGTGTTTGACAAACATGTCACTTTGGATTAATACTACATTTAGACTTGAAATGTGTTTTTCAAGAGGCCTATTCTATTTAATTTTGGGAAATTGACAGAAAATAATCTATAAAAAAATACAAATAATTCTATGTAATGTTTTTCTAGGGGCACATTTTCCCAATAGTGTTATGAGATATAATTTTATGAACAATACTTTCTTGCAATAATGAATTTTTAAGTATTTTCATGTGTTTTATGTTGATAGGAAAATTGTGGTTCCACAAACGAGTCAATATCCATATGAGAACCAAAAGCAAGCCCAAATATAATCATTTTTTATAAATTATTAAAACAAAGTATCATTACATAAAATCTAGAATTAAATAATGGTGGAAAAATTATTTTCTGATTTCAAAAAAGTACTTTTAGCATTAACTATGGTTCCAATGGCCATATTAGAAAAGTTAAATGTTTTAAATCCTTCATTTCAATTCATTCAAAACATCCTATAATTTTTCCACAAAAAGATATTAGAAAATAAACTAGATCAAATTAATTAACGGTAATTCCACTGATTTCAGAGCCAAACGCTTCAAGTTTTAGCATTAATACAAATCAAAGAAAGGCAAAGTATTGAATTCAACTCACTCGTAAGCCAAAGTACAAAAGGAAGAAGATATTGAAGGCCATGTCTATCTGCAGCGTGATGTCCTCGTAGAAGTTCTGACACGACTCGATGGGGCTACGGGACACACAGAACACAACAAAAGTCAAAACCTGCCACAAATCTCTCCAATCCCGAGTCACCATCATCAAAATTCTGCGTCTTTTGTCCAAAAAAGACGTCAAAAAGAAGCATGGCTCAGTGCAGTCCAATGCTAACATGCACTTGCAAGCAAGACATTGGAATAGAGTGCATATTTAACCCTTAAAGCGCTGCCGCACGCCACGTTTTATTTGGGATGGCGGCGTTGGAAAGCAGCAGTTTAAGGCTTAAGGGCATGCAGAGGTCACGTTCCGATCAAGCGGACGTCAGGTGACCGTACGAAATGTAATCGGGAAGCCTCACCCTCTATTAACACTCGTATCTGGCACAAATAAAGAGAAATCGTCAACATGGCACAAGTTAGAAGAATGCTACATTTGTGATCAGCACACCATACAAGTCATGATCTCCAAACCAGACCGGGTTGGTTCTGCTGGCTGAGCACGCCATGTCCGTCATCGAGCCCCGGCCTAATTATAGTCGGCAAACTCCAATTGTGCCCCACAAAGTGCAGAACCCAAGCCGGTCTGGAGATGAAAAACGAGCCGTGGTTTAAAAGTTCAGTGCTCGTCAGGTAAAAAGGTAACGAGAGCACGCCGTGAAAGCGGACACCGGGGACGTGGACATGACCGAGCCACCCCATTGACGCCACCATCGAATAACATCGCCACTGCCTACTAATAGCCACTTCCTGCTTTGTCTTCTATACTTCCTATCGTCTAATGACCAATTGTTCTCACCCAGTACGGAGAATTTGGACTTATCTTACAGGGTTTGACCTTTTAACTTACACTGGACGCTAAAACGTTACATTATGGAAGAAAAAGTGACTCACTCGGAAGAATCGATGAAGTAGATGACAAGAGCGCCGATGCTGAGGGCAAACACCAGCACCACCTGAAAGACAAAACACATAGCTGTCAACTTCGGCCAATTAGAATTCCCCTTACTAAGCAATAATAAACCATACATACACAACACCTCACATAGGGCCCACTTAAAAGTCTAAAAATGTTCCCCGAAGTGGACGGGGTGCCTAATCAGTATGCACTAAATTCAAGATTCTGTAGATGTCGCTGTATGACGTTGACAGTTTTGACTGTTTGGGTACATTGCTTGCTGACACGCTATATTTATATAGTGAAAAAGCGGGTGGATGTGCTTAAAGCATGACATTACTATTAGCAGTCAGTTCTGGATCATAAAGTGGGCCTCTAATTATAATGATGTTGGTTAAGTAGTAGGTCTTAAAAGTAAATGAGCAATTGAACCGCTCACTTACATGAATGTGATAGTGTAAATAAATTGAGAAGGTGAAGGACAGCAGCGTCCTCTTTCAAGAGGACAAAAAGGAGGACAAAAAAAGCCTTTGGTGTCAACAGTTGATGAATGAAAATTTTTAAATTGTCTTAAAATAATGAGAATCATAATGAATCAATAACGGTTGAAACCACATTTCATAAGACAAACATGTAAAATGTTTGTCTTAAACAAAATACCCTACTCAAATTAATTTAAAGTCACATTAAATTATATCTTACTGAACATTTTAATGCCTTTCTAAATTCTGCCAAAAATATATATTAATGTAATTCCACAGTGCACCAATAGATGACAGTACATTATTTAGTTTGCTACCACAAATGGAACCAAAGAATTGTGATGACACACCCCAAAATAAGCAACATCAGCTGTACATTAATTGTATAGTGTAAACTAAATTGATGTATATAGTTGTCAGATTATTCATGTTTAGTCTGCATAAACACCAGCTTGTTCATTTAAATTCAACATGAATCTTTAACATAATATTTATTATGCTATCCTTTCACACTCACAACCTATATATCATACCGTATGCATGGCTTTCGAAGGTTTTGCACTTTTTAACATGTCAAAATACTTATAATATATACATAGTATACTTATAATATAAAGAAGCAAGACACAAAAGGCCACCCGGAACAAGAGAGTGGCGAACATCCATAATAAATGAGCACGGGCCTCTCTCTATTCATCTTCATGATGTGGAATTGCATTGTCAAAAAAATAAATAAATAAAAAATAGAAGAGAGCCAGCATGAATTTTTAATAGCATATTTCCTCTTTTGGGAAATCTCTTATGGCTTCATGCGACAAGCACGAAGCAATCATGTGTCAGTTTCTTTAGCAAGAACTATATCTTGTCCTTCCAAATATTTTATTTGTTTCAATAATATTAACAAAACACTTCACCTAAAGTGTGGATTGTCATCTAGTAATATCAGCAATGTATTGAAAGTATACATATTTATTTGTGTATACCTTTTTAATCAAACCTCACCGAGTCTTCTCCTGCACAATAAGGAAAATATAGCTTTCTATCCTGTATAAATAGTCAAGAACTGAAGTATTCATGGCCTTGGAGGCTTATTAGAAGGTGCGTGCGTGTATGCCGTGCCCTGGGACGCAACATTGACGTCAAGAAAACACAAAAGAGACGACCGACTTTCAGAAAACTGGCTTGCTGGCTTCATTAATGAGTACTTTGTGAGCTTTATACTGGGCATGCAATATGTACGCATCTGTACGCGAGATCGACGCCATGTTTGTCGTGGCGTCTGTGTTGTGATTTAAAAGCCTTCCTCGCCCGCGTCCCAAATAGTGGCGTGGCGGGGAGGCCAAAAGAGCTTAGCGTGGCTGAACGACACTGCTGCGCTAAAAGGGAGGCCCGGCCGGCTCATATAAGTCCAATGACATGGTGTGCGAATTAAAGCGGTTTATTGTTTGAAATGACATACTAACTGGCAAGCTGTCCCGAGCAAAGACCTTTGCCGGATGTTTGGGAACTAGGAGTGGCAAGAAATCAAGGGGAAGACAAAACATGGATTTGTTTTCCATGACACAATTAATATTTAGACTAATTCGGTAATGTAAAGAAATGGAGTCATTTTAGAGAATCCCAAAAATGCGACATTGAATTAGACTTTTTAAGTGCTGTCTTTTCTAATAAAAAAAAAAAGATTGTTGTTTTGATTTACAAAATACATTGGTTCTTGTTCCCTAAAAAAGACAAAATATTGATGCTATTTTTTGGGTCCAAAATAGGATGAACTATGCATTTTTTTGGCAAAAAAAAGAAAAATGCTTGTAAAATCATTATCCCAAAACATTTTAAGATGATACTTTGCATAAATAAAGTCGTGCTTTTGATGTTACTCTTTCTTAATAAAACAACAAAAATCTAAACTTATAATAAATAATATCAATTGTAAAAGTCCCACTATTAAACTCATATAGGAAACAATAACGCCCAGCATGACGGACATAGCATGTGTCAACACAAACACATTGTTGTCAAAGTCAACAGTGTGTTATTTTCTGCTCCGAGGGCCCTTTGACAAATCACATTTTATTGACTCAAACACTTGTCTACTAATTAAAGCATCAGCGTGCTAGCACAGCAAACAAAGTGAAATAATTGGGGTGGAAGCCTACATAAATCCATTTTGGGCAACTATTTATTACTTGGTGTTAGTTCAAGTTAAACTTTAACTTTGACCATCCTATAAAATACAACCGCTTCACTTTGCTGACACTTGGCACTTATTTATCGATTATTGATTTGATTATTGACGAGACACAATCCCTTCTGTGCAATAACTTTGGGGTGTGCAATAACAATGTGCAATATCTTTGAAATCTGTGCAATAATTTAAAATCTGTGTAATATTTTAGAATTCAGTGCAATGATTTAGAATCTGTGTAATATTTTAGAATTCTGTGCAATATTTTACAAATCACCTAGCCGGGATGTGACTTTTTACACTTTTATACTTCTATTTATATTGTTTTTTTTAAACTGGGAAATCATAATAATCACCAGCAATTTCGTTATATGCACCTGTGTATGATGACAATAAAGGCTTATGAATTTGAATGTTTTATTTTGTCTGTCTGTTGTTATTTGTGCACCATGTGGCAAAAGCTTTAAATCCCATTATACTTGTATAATGACAATAAAAGCATTCAATTCAAAACAAAATGTGCGTGTAACCGACTGTAATTTGGCTTTTAGTATGTCCCAATAAAAGGTAATAAAGGGTTGAATAAGCGCATCTGCTACATTTATCTAAGCCCCCATTAGACACTGACTGACACTATTGTTGTACTTTTATTTCACATTTAATTTCTGAGAGAAAATAAATACTATTGTAGAGGCAATAACGTCGTAAAAAGTAAGAGGGTTGAAAACCTTCCTCTCTAAACCGATGCTATTCCGCTCGCCATCTTCAATTTGAAGGCATTTGTCGGAAGCCCGACAGTCGCCGTGGCAACCGCCCTCACTTGACCAGATGTGATTCCCTCCCTTGATTCCCCAGGGGCATTATGGGATGCCAAGCGCGTGACCTTAATACACAGTTTAAAGCGCTCGCCGCTCTTTGTCTGGTCGCGTCGAGATAAGCCGACCGACAATCATCAGACGACGATAACGTTTGGGCGTTGGGACTCACCAAGACTCGCCCGGTCAGCGTCTGAGCGGAGATCATCACTCCCGCCCAATCTTTGACAGACGTCATCCATCCCACCTCGCTGGCCGCCGCCGCCCCGTCTTTGTCGGTGCGTTTGAGGACGCCGTCGCCGGTGGTGAGCCGGTGCACCTCCTGAAACAAAGCGGGGAGACAGTAGAATCAATCATCTTGTCCTCGTAAAAATACACTTTGGTGATGAAAAAGCCCCACATGACCACCGTGTTGAAATGATTGAGGAGGTCGGAAAAGATTACTGGAATGGCTGATCTCAATTCAGTGAGCACACTTGTTGTGCAACAGCATTATTTAACGTAACAGTGTTTTTCCGGGACTTCACTTTTGACATGCAGGGTAGTTGAATACTCTAAATTGGCCCTAGGTATGAGAGTGTCCCCTAAAGTCAGCTTGTGAGGATAAGCGGTACAGAAAATGAGGGAATACCATTATACTGACAAATTAATTAAATCAATGCAAAATGTATACGTACAGTATTTGAGCCCATGCACTAATAATATAATATGAATAGTTATTAGCCTATTCTTAAAAAAGGATCACGTTCAAAATAACTCTAAAAACAATTTTTAAAATGTATATTACTAGAATTCACATTGGTTTCAGATATACTTTACCTGATATATTTATTAATATATGGCATTCATTGGCAGCCAATAGAATGGGTTGATTTGCCTTTTTATACTCATACATTTCTAGAAATGAGTCTTTATTTATAAAGCTAGTTGCTTTCATGGTACTCTCATTTCCTTTTGTGCTGTCTTTATGGTACAGTATACACAGCATATTGCACGGCAGTAGGTCAGACAGTGTGTATGCATGTGTATGTGATGAGAGCTTGGGCTTGCCCACTAAGCCAACAAACGCAACCTTGAGGCCTGTGTGACCTCCGCCTTTCAAGTCCAAAGCTGTCGGCGTGTTCTCACGGGCACGCGTGTGCCTTGTTGTTGGTGCCAGCCATTTTAGCGTGTCGCATTCCACACGCGAGCAGCGAAATACTGGGCGTGAACGCCTGTGCACCGTCCCCGCAACCCCTCGCCAAGTATGCCGCACGTGTTTTTCCGCTGGGTTGTAAATCTCCACATTTGTTTCTAGCGGCGCGGTATGAATAAACACGTGGAATAGCAAAGTCAAGACACAGGCGGGGTGTGGCTTTCAAGTAATTTTAGAAACGAGGATTGTCTGAATAACTCTATCAATTGTTTCAGTTTTTACATCACTCAAAAACTTTTTGTATCCAAAATAATATACTGTATTTTCACGACTATAAGGCACAATTAAAATCTTATCCAAAATAGACGGGGCGTCTTATAATCCAGTGTGCTTTATATATGGGAAAAAAATTAAAACGTTTCATTCATTCAGGGGGGCGGCTTATAGTGCAGTGCGCCTTAAAATGTGGTGCGCCTTATAGTCGTGAAAATACGATGTGTGTAAGGTGCAAATTAGTAATGGTCAGTTGGAATTGCGAGGCCTGACAATCATTCACTGCCAACCTCCCCAACTTCACATCTATTGGACATCTATCACCATCCACGATACCAAATGACTAAAGATGGATTTTAATATTCTCACACAGTACTTTGAGAAAAAAAGTTCAGCATAGGTAGAAAATTGGATCGCCACGATACTGTAAACGACGACATCAATCCCATGCTTTAGCACAGTTACCTTAGTGACTGTTGCTAAGGGCTGCCGAGGTGCACAGAAGGCGCTCTGAGAAGCACAGCCTGACTCTACGCACCAGAAAAAGTATTGATTTGATGGATTTTTATGTGCCGCGCCAGACGCCTCATCCCTCTGCTTCATAATTTAGGGCGTAATCCTACTCGAATAAAAAGAGCAGACAGATAAAAATAGAAAATTATGCCCTAAAAGCGTTTGGGCTCGTTCATAACCGCGACGGTTGGTGGGAAATTGATGGCCGTGCTCCAAAATTCAATTACGTAGGGGAGTATTAAACAAGGGCGAGCAGACTAGTGGCTCTTGAGAACATGCTAACCAGGTAATGTGGAAACAACTGCATAAAACGGGGCAGCTTGACCCTGAAGTTAACATGATAAAGTATTAATATTAAAGTCACCTGATAGACAAGTTTGGGGCAAATGGTGGGGTAACAAAATATAGCAAAAACTCTACAACAAAGATGCTAAGCAGGCAAACTTGGCTTATTAACTAAGAGTAATCAAGTTAGTTGTTGTGCTTTAGATTAGGCCTCATGATATTGGAGTAAGAAAAAAAATAATCACATGGGGGGAAAAATATTTTTAAAAAAAAATCACATTGCAACTTTTGGGGGTTTGCAATACATATTAAAAATTGTACAATCTTCACCTGATGATATTAGTAAATATTTAAATGTACTTTTTCAAAACCATGTTTTGTGCTGCAGAATTGATTATGGAAAAAAATATGTTTGTGTAAAAGAACCATTTGTTTTTTGTTTTTTTAAATTGGGGAAGAATAAAATAGATGGGCTATTTTCCCCTCCTTAATACATACCCAATGTATTTGATCAGGATTTAATATCTCTTGCATCCTCCTATAATACTTATTATGATTTGCGTGAGCTCAAAAAGTTTGAAATGTCCAAAATACCCCAAAACTGTTTGTTTTTCACATAACAACTGATGAGTAGTTTACATGTTTAGAGTTGTTGAGGATGTCCAGCATATACATGTATGTATATAAATAAATAAACCAATACCAAACAGTCAAACATGTTTCCCATGCAAGCCTAAAAGTTATCAGCACTACGGACGGGTAGTAATCAGTACTCAAACCGGAACTAAATAGCCAAACAAGAAGAAGTGAGGAGAGGGCCAATGCAATCATGACATCCTGATAAAGTATAATATGGGTATATGGGGGCCGGCGGGGTGCAGATGGTAGGTAGGAGGTGTTCCTCCATGCTTGTGCACTCAACACCAGATTTACTCTTCAAAGCGCACAAACCTGCTGCTCGTGGCTTGCCAGTTGCTTAGCAACAACAACCCAAAAAGATTTCCTTCCCATGGAAAGTCTGACCTTGCACTTCTCCCACATTTCTTTTGAGATTTTCACTTTCCTGAAACTTTTTCAACATGTTAAATCACAAACTTTACCATTACTGTTTTTCCATTCACGGTGGAGCTGCACTTTTTCCCAACAAGATTTAACTGTAATGGTGGATGGGCATGCAAAATAGGAACACAAAAATAAAGAATAAAATATGAGAACACTACAAGAACCACATTTGAAATGACGTCAAGATTCACTCAAACTAGTCACTAGTTGAATTGGAACTATAGAAAAACAAATAGATGAGTATCAATTCTTTTGCATTCAAATTGGATCAAATCCGGATTCAAAATGAACGTTATGCTTTTCATAACCCAATTGGATTTGACACCTATTGCCATTAATAGTAGTCAATAACTTCATTGTCACTTTTTAAATACAGTTCAATAATATAAAAACATATCAAAATTGCAGATGTACATGTTAGATGTGTATTAAGTAAATTAGCAATTTTTGTGTTGTGAAAATAAATACTTATTCCCATTATAGTTGAATAATTGCAAAAGAACCAACAAGTGTCATTCATGTTCATGCACTCTTACCTTCTTCTTGGCTTTGCAGTGACAGCACACCGTCCACAAGTACTTGAGGGTCCTCCACAGCAGGATGATGAAGAGCCCCCCAAAGAAGGTGACCATGGATGAGGCGAGGAAAGCCCACCACATGCGCTGACCGTTGCTGTCACACGGCACGTCGGGCGAAAAGGGGATGATCATGTTCATCTTGGTGATGTGCACCGACGGGTCCAGGATCGACTTTTCCCGGTTCTTAGGCATGGTGCTCGGTCACCCCCGAGGCCGTGGCCGAAGATGGGGGCGGCGGCGGTCGAGGCGACTCAAAGTGGCGGGGATCGGTGGCCCTCCGTGGCCATGGCGAGTCAGAGTCGCCGGCGGCCGCGACCAAAGTTGCCTTGACGCGGCTGGGTTGCCGAGCAACTTCCGATCAGATCCAAATCGGGTCTTGGGGGGGCTCCGGCGTCGCGATCTCAAATCGGATCCGATCTTCGTGCGTCATCCGGTGCGTAAACCAAGGCTTTTATCACTGAAAACAACAAGGTAGATAGATGGGTGGATGGTGAAGAGAAAACGCCGTCGACGCTGTTGCTTCTGATGAGTTCGCTTCAACATGTGACGCGGGGCGTTTCTTTTCTTTTTTTCCAATACAAAAGATGTTTAAAATGGGAAATTAAAGGAATCCATCTTGTTATTTCGTTGAAAAAAGAGCGATCGGCGTGTTTCTTGGCGTCCGATCGTCGCACGCTGGAAGTCGGCCTGATTTTAGCAGATGCACAGGTGGTGATGGTGGGCGGAGGGCGGGAGAAGTGGGCGGGGCTGGACCCTTTAGACGTGATGCTGAACAAAACAGGAGGAGGTTCGATTGCCTATCAATCAACATTCATCCCAAACCTTCATCCTGTGGAAGGGATATTTGAAGTTTCATACAATATTAAGAAAATCAAAACATCTAGAAAGGTCAATGGTGGTGTTATTCTTTAGTTTTACTTGAACCGGGAGTGTCAAACCACTTGGTTTTCTTTAGTATCCATGTTTTATCTTCACTATCTGGCAATCCTGTAGAGAAGAGAGCCAGATTTACTGTTACTATGCAACCCCAGCATCTCAACATTGTGTATGCAAGTCAAAACAAACAAAACGATAAGTCTCACATCAGTACACACGTCATGATGTTTAGTCTTTATATCATATCTCGGAGGTGCCTAAAATCAGGTGAAGCTTCTTTGGAGATTGCATCAAAGTCAAGCTTTTGCTCTGGAGGAAAGAAAGCTCATGGTTATTATTCTAACTGCAAGGTAAGAATAACTGTCAGGGTAAAAACACTAAGTGTTTTTTTTTGCATAAATGAACTAAAACAACATCCATGTATGAATTTGACAAGGAAAAGTGTCAACTAACTCAATGTACGTATTCATTTTAAAGAAAATAAAGGCTGCTCTAACTATGACGCATGGATGCTGTTTTGAGTGGGTTTTGGTTCTCCCTAGTGGACAAAACAAGACAGTGCTTTCATTTCAAGGACTTGCTCCAAATTGTTCCATTCAAATGACGCAAGTACTTTTTTAATGAATGGATTTGCCTTCTGGAGGGAAAAAATAGCATCCAAGGTTGGCTATACTTTTGTTTAGAAAGATGTCATCTACTAAAAGAATGCATAGAAACATCAGTTGTTGTTTTTTTCATCATTCGTACCCTTTTTAATCACAGTAAGAAACATTTGATTTTCATTTTCCGACAATGAAATGTAGGAAGGCGTGCGTCGCTAACCGGGACAACTTACTGCAAAGCACAGGTAAAAACATCCCTTTCAAACAATCCGAGAAAAAAAGACCAAAAAAAACGACGATTGGCAACTGAAGTAGAACACAGTAGTAATAAATATTAGAAAAGCTTGGCACGATGACATCATAATGCATAATGTGTGGCCTGAAATGATGAATAGCAGGGGAAAAAATTAGTTTATCCTCCATGTTAAATACCATTAAATCCATGATTTCGTAAAAAATATAAATATGGAGCCATCTTGCACGGTGGTCCGTTCCGGTGTTTAAGAGTAGTGCTTCTAGATAGAAACGCATTCATTCAAGTAGTATTAACTACTAGTGTAAACAACTATTTGTAGTACAGTACATCACTATTGTATAGTGTGCATATTACACCACAAGAAGTGGCTTAAGGTGAATTGTAAGAAATTAAAGTACCGATTTTTTTGTGTTGTTTTGCCACGCCTTATCTACGGCGCCCCCTCTGGGATCCAGAGAACTTTATTCTGCTCCTGTTCGACGATGGTGACGATTTGTGTGCAAATGAAGGAGACGCTGCCACCTTGGACAACACCTGAAAATGGAAGAGAAGGTGATGAGCAGGATACACATGAGATAGGCGTCCAATCTTTTGTCTGCAGTGAAAAAGATCTCTGCAAAGTTAATGCTCACCAGTAAAAAAGCGACTGTACTCCTGCTCTGTTTTCTGGGCCGCCTCAAACTGCTCCTTAGATAGCTTCTGGGAGAGTTTATCCCGCAGGTACAAGGGATCTTTCTGCTCCCTAAAGACACAAAATCAGTCAACGTCATCAAATGGCAGCCACGTGACGGCGCCAAAGCCTGCCTTGGCCGCAGTTTGCGTGCCGTTTTCATGTTTTTGCCGCCCACGGCGGCTTCCTGAACGGGATTTCCCCAGGACAGCTGGCACTCAGCTGATGACGAAGCTTAGAGGGAATCAACCCCGCCACTACATAACCGCTGTGTATAAGTATTTTTCAAAACAAAAGCATTTTCCGAATGTTTTCTTTGCATATATATAAAAGGTCATACACTCTGCTATTTTTGAATGTGAAGGATTTAGACAAATATTCTTGAAATGATTCATCGATGATGATAGTAGTTGTTGATTAATATGAAAATAGTTGATTCATTGTGGTAGAAATATTTTGGTGGAAAAAACAGTGTGAATATGAGAGAAAACAAAAGAAAATACAGAAAATAATACAGTATTTACTCACTTGATCTGCTTGGCATTTTTGTAACGGATGAAAATGACGATTGGGTAGATGTGAACACAGTGGAGACGTTCAATGGCGTGAGCGGCAATGTCAAGCAAACAGTGAGAATCCTGGAAAAAAAAATATGCCCACAGCAACAGAGAATGAAAGATGGTTGGAGAAAAAAAAATTCAATCACATAGCAATAAGTTTACCTTTTCCGTAATCTCCTTAATGGATGCAACGGTGGTCACATCAAAATGGCCACTACGCCGCTTGTAGTCAATGAACACACAATCTTTGACACCTCGTTCGATAGCTTGCTGGGATGCCTTCATGATTTCTACAAATGTAGGACAGGATTATGATCACATAGAAAACACATCCATTGAAATTTATATTTATATTAGAACCAAAAGACAATTGTTGCACTATTTAAAAATGGGTGATTAACACATAAAAGATTGAGTTTTCACTCTTAGAGAAGGTGAAGAAATTAATTCCCTCGTCTATTAGGATCCGACAGCCATTTCTGGCCACCATAAAAAAATTCTGTACGTTGCACGGTTTGGACAAACGTAGTGAGAGAATCTTAACATACACACACACCCATAAATCCCACTTTATAAGGATTACAGACCAATGATAGGCATTGAAATGGAAGAAAGTATGACACTGCATTTTACCTGGAGGACATCGACTGAATTTGGCAGGCGCCTCATTAACGAGCATGTCCTTACTAGCCTCGGCTAGCGGACCCAAGATCAGCACCGGTCTTGGGGTTGAGCACTCCACTTTTTGGACCCGCTGGTACATGAGGCTAACACCATCTGAGAAATTATAAATGTGTTAAGTTTCTTTTCAAAATATTACGTGGTATCACAAAGTTTTGACCTTCAGTGATGGGCAGGTATTCCGACATCAGGGCTTCTGAAGCTATCAGGTCCTTTCCGTCTTTGGATCCGTTGCGCTTGTGCTTCAGCCTCCGGCGGAAGAAGGACCTGCGGGCGGCTGCCGACAAGGTTTTGCCACCACCGCTGACGTCGTCTTTCATGTCGGTCATTCCGTGTCTTCTATAGAGCTCCTGGTCCGTCCTTAGGAGTGCAAATAGTTGATTTTCACCATTTTTTAGGATAAGAACGTCAACATCAGGACTTGACTTACACAAATTTACTAGGAATCTGCCCTTTCTCCAACTTCTGCGCTTTTTCATCAAGATGCCATGCCATCCAATAGCCAAAGTTTCCATTTGGTAACGTGTCCTCCACATATAATATGTCATCAGTCTTGAAGCTCAGTTCCTTTTCCAACTCGGCAACTCTTTCATAAAGTGATCTGGTAGAAAAGATTTGCATCTTTCACCTAAGTTTCATGTAAAATGTCCTCAATTCATCTTTGACTTTGGCATACCTGATAAAAAATCCATCGCCTGGCGTCTCTTTTATATCAGCAAGCTCCTCCACGCAGTTTTGGACCTTGAGTGTTAACATTTCGACAGGCTTCAGCAATTCCAGGTAAGCCTCTTCTTTGGTTTTATTCTTCATATTGACGCCATTGCACTGTTAGGGAAAACAAAAACAGATGACTCAGACAGTCAAGTACAAAAGAAGTAGGTCAACAATGACTCATTGCTATCTGTAAAAACAGTCGCTAAACAAACATACAATTTTCCACCTTTTGAAAAAAACACATACCTCAAGTATGAGGTCTCCCGGGAGCAATCCATCGACCGATTTAGCTGGACTGTCTTCATCCAAACTCTCCACAAAAATGCCATACAGATTGCCTCCGCATATCTGGATTCCAAGTTCGGCCTGAACTCCCTTCAGCCTCACCAGACGTGGTTCCCCCGAGCGCCGAAAACCAGAGACAGGAAGCCTGGACCCATTTTTATGATTTAACCCTCCATTTTCCAGCTTTTTCACAAATTATCCAAGTAGTACCTAAAGGAACTGTGAGCGCTGGTAATGGGCGTGGTCTGCTTGGACGGTGGCGTCACGGTGCCTTCGTCCTGCTCGCTGAGGGTGTCGCCCATGGAGCGGTCATCCGGTGTGGTAGCGCCGCTGTCCTGTGGGGTCGCCTGATTGCTGATGGACTCCATACGAGAACTAAAGAGGAAATAAAGAAGCATGAAGGATCGTTTTCATCTCCCTCGTCTTAGGGTCGTTACCTCGATCGAGAGTGATTGCCCAGTTGAAACATTTGAGGGTTGTATTGAGCCAAAATGGACACCGTGTCACACTGTTGCCCGATCACCAATCGCGCTTGTTGCTCATTCGCATTCCGTAGGTTGATCCCATTAAACTGGAGACGGCAAACATTTGTCACAATGGCAGCAAATCTACAAGATGGGGTTTTTTTTAGGGTGTGGTTTACCTCCAAGAGCTGATCTCCATACTCTAAATGAGCTTGGTGAGCGATGCTTCCCGCAGTTACTTTAGACACAAACACGCCGCCGTTTTCGCCGCTTACAATGGAGATGCCCAGTGGTTCCGCTCCTTTTTGGACCCTCACGTTACGCGGCTCCTCCAAATAGGGCCTTGAAGGGAAATGCCATGCAATGTTTAAGTTAGTGGAAACGACCATATTGAAAATTAACATTCAAAATGAAGATTTTCTTTATAAAGACTCCATTACGCCGTCACATGTATAGCAGTTAAGAAAATAGAAGAATGGTTTGTTTGATTGCGTGAAGTAAAGACACTAGTGATGAATCGATTAATTGGGGAAAAAATGAAAATTGAAGTTAATATCTAAAAAAATAAAATATAAAAATGGTCTTTTTTAATGTGTTGGTGGGAAAATGGAAATGCAGTAATTAGTAATACATTGGATTATTGTTTCTTTTTTTTGTATGGTTATTTGGGGCTGACAGCACAAATAGGGCAAGACAGAAAATAAATTGTTACTATCTTTCAGGATATAAATAGTGAGTTTTTTTAGGCATTAAAAGAAAGTTGATTTAAAAATCAAAACATAGTATTTTTAAAATAGTTTTTTTGTACTTTGATTTACCCTTGGAGAAGACATTTTGAGCAAATTTGGCTTATAATAGTGTAAATACTTGGGAAATAGTATACTTTAAGGTATGAGAGAGTATACTATTCAAGTATGAGAGAGACTATACAAATCCAAGTTTGAAAAATATAACACAAAATAAGATGGTATTTTTAAGCCCCCTCAGTTTGTTGATACACCAGAAAAGTGTCAATCAGCAGCAAGAGACAAACCTCAAGCATCTCAAAGAGAGGAACTTGTGCCTAGCAGCCAGTTGATATCTGACAAAGGTGTTAGAGACAAATCTGAAAGCGAACACAACAGGATAGAGACACAAAGAAAAAAAGCAAGGTGCCATGGAAGGTGTTAATGAGCAGCAGAATACAGCACAGAGGAAAAACATTCATCACACCAGGCTTGTTTACAGCTTTACCAGGCACTCTGTCAAAATGAAAGCCGAGACAAATGGCAAGCCAGGTGTCACCCTTTGAGCAATGGTGGCCTAGACAAAGTGCCCCGCCTTACCCATCCTTCCTGCCGTCACCGACTGGCGCCGGGTTGACGGATATCCTAAGCTGCGTGGAGATAGAGCTCTCCGACTGGCTGCTGGCGAAGGATGAGGCGTCCAGGCCGACGGGGGATTTGGGAGGCGTTGTCGGGGAGCTGCACTCCGAGTGAGACCGAGAGCCTGGAGGTGAAAAAGCCCGCCGGATATCACAAATCTAATCTTTTTTTTTATTGCTTACTAGATGAGGAACACAGGTGTTGTACTCTACCTCTATCCAATCCAACGGAGCAAGGGTAACGTGTTGGTGGCATTCTAATGCGCTTGGCCCTGAACTGCAATGCACTCAGAGAGCCTAAAAAAAGCACAAAGTACAATAATCAGTCACAATCCTCCCAGTCAAAATGTATCGGACCCATCACCAATGTTCCCTCTAATTTTTCATTGGTTTAGGCAGAAAGACAACCTCCCTGAGCACACTGAGTACCAATGTATCAATGTACCCTCTAATTCTTCATGTAAAACATGCTGTAAAAACACGAAAAACATAAGAGTGGACAGAGCTACTGCCACTGGCTGCCGTGTAAACGGCACCATTATAAGGAAAGGGGTAAAAAAATATATATATATAAATTAAAAATTAAAAAATAAAATAAAAAAGTTTGGATTTTATTTACTGCACGCCATATGATTGCTGCTGCGCAGAGAAGACGAGAGTAGTGTGCAATTGCGCACAGCTTAGATGGAACATTCCCCCTCACCATCATTAGCACTGAGAACATGAGCATCCCCCATCAGTCCACATGGATTGGTCGACTGTACTTACCCATTCTGGCACTGGAAGGAAGAGAATTGGTGCCGTGAGGTGTTCGACTGGTCTCGCAAACGTCTACTTTGTGGTTGAGATCCACACTGTGGTGACCGTGATGCTGTGGGCTAAAATCAATAACATTATTTGATTAATGCATTCTTCCAATATTTTCAAAGATATATTTTGATAGTACCTTGCACGTGCATGCGGGTGGACGCCAGGAGTGGACACCGGCGGGCAGTTGCTATTCTGCAATTCTGGACTCCACGTGGTGTAGACAGTGTTCCTCATCACGGCCGTCTTTGCCGGGCATGTAGCCAGGCCACGTTGTGCCGGGTCTGAAAAGACGCCATTAGGTCCTCAACGTATTTTTTATTTAACTTTTATTAGCAAACTTACGTGTCACGACACTGCTGTAACTGGGAGGTGCATAGTGCATGCTGTAACGATTGTTTCGCAGTGGCGAGAAGCGCAGCAAATCCATTGGTTCGGGGGAGTGCTCTTCATTAGAGAAACCATGAACCTGGATGGGGTAAAAAGAGTTGTGAACATTTTAGTTGAAATATTTGTATATAAGTACCACTATATACCAGTGAAAAATGTGCAGGGGTAAATCATAAGGGGGAAAAAAAACAATCACTATTATTTTCCACATACCTGCATGGGAGCAGGGATGTGCAACGGCGTCATGTTCCGCCGCAGCGCCGGCGCCGATTTAGGTCGGTACCTTCGCTTATCCAGGTCTCGGTGTTGACCCCCATCCTCCTCCGACAGCATCTTGGATTCCCGTTGCGTTGCGTCACTAGAATAGTAGTGCTGCTTCCCTCCCTCGCCATCCATGACGGGACTGCTCCCTCGACTCGGAGATGCCGGAATGGTCGAATCGGACGCCGAGCTATTCTGCTGCGAGTGTTTAAACCTAAACGAATCGCTCCTGGCCGGGGGTGTGGGCGGAGCTTGAGGGAATTCGGCCAGTGAGCTCTGCGGTGAATGTTTTGGCAGCTGAGAAAGTGACATGTAGTCCAGTTTGGGGGGCACTTCGGGTCTTCTGAAGGTATTCGTGTCAAAGATGGACTTGCGTTGTTTGGTTCTTTTGTAGATTGAAAGCTGCGTGCATTCCGGTACAGACGCTCCGGCGATGACTTTAGGCCAGGTTCCTCCACCGGCCTTCCCTGAAGAAGGCCCAAAGTCGGGGAGGGCGGGGGTGAACGTGAAGGGTCGACGGTGGAAGTCCTGCCGCCGGTAGCAGAACTCCGCTTGTGGCTCGGAGGGGCTACGGGAGTGCAGGGAGTCGTTGGGCGCGTGGTGGAAATGATGGGTGGCGGCGTCGGGGTCGCCGCAAGCTTCGTCGTCTTGACAGCGGTCGGTTTGGCAGTTGTGCTTTCGACAGTTTTTACAGGCTTTTTCAGAGTCTCGCAGACTTTCATATAAACTCTGGCCAGAGTAGCTTTGCGGTAGGAACTGTTCAGAAGCAAAATATGTTATAGGAGAGTTATAAAAGGGACTTGACTTAATACTGTTCTGCTGTTTTGGATTTTGCAGGGATGGGTGTTACCTTTGCAAGGGAGATGCAGAGAGATTCACGGCACGTTTTCAGCAAGGCATCACATTCGGGGAGGGACTTGTTGTCCAGTGAGATGCCATTAATCTGCAATTAAATTGCAAAAAATGAAAAAATAAACATTAAATCCCTATTTTGATGGAACCTATTGATTCAGGATTTTCTTCAAGTCAAGATTCAGTCCACAATTCATGTCATATTTAGTTAAAAATATGAAAGCATTATCAATAACTAATAAAACAACATGTCAGTTACGCAGTCCTAAAAAAATGGTCGGAATATGATCATTGACTAACTACATTGGACTGAGCAATAAGGCATACATTAACATAATGGGATAAAATCAATTTGAGGATAGGTAGCCTGAAAAATGTCTAAATGACTTTTAATCATTCAGCCTTTTTGCGCAGCATAGAGCACTGTAACTCACAGCCAATAGCCTGTCCCCAACAGTGAGAGCGTTTTCCCTGACTGCTGGGCTTCCGGGTGCAAGTGAAGCAACAAACACGCCGCTTTCCAAGGAAATACCGCAATCTGAAAATAAACCAAACAAGAATTAAAGTCAGAGGCCTTTAAACATGATAATTCAAATGTGAAATTTAGCTTCAAATATTGACCTTTATGCCCGGTGAGGTTTATCTGGATGGGCGTGGCAACCCGTCCTCCCACTGACTTCCGTCGGCGGACCACCAGGTTGATGACACCTTCGCCACTCATCACGGCTTTGATGGCCTGTTTCCTGTCTTTGCTGGTCAGGTCGATGTTGTTAATTTTCAGTAGCCAGTCGTTCACCCTGCGTGTGCGAAAAAGCATGAAAATGGCTCAAAACTTGTTTTTTTTTTTAAACAAAATTAGTAGAAATGTCAAATGTTTACCTTAATCGACCTTCTGCTACACTTCCTTTGTCAACCTTACTGACAAAAACACCACAATCTCCTGGTAAATAAGGATCATTCACCCCTTCGGCAATATCAAATCCCAGTGCTTTCAAATCCATATCCTGCAACAAAATGTTGATTAATTCACTTAACTAAAAAAAAGCATAAAAATATGGTGCTTTATTATTTGGCAAGTTACCCTGCGTTTCTCAAACTCGACAACTTCCGTCTCCCACTCAACCGAGTCCATATCGATGGCGGAATCATGAGAGCTGTGAGCCATTAGCTGGCGAAAATGCGCCTCCTTTTCCAATTGGTCATCCATTTTCTCCCTACAAGCCAAATGATAATTTTTTTTTTACAATAACAATAAAACTTCCATCCCTCCTTCCTTCATTATAGCTAAAATCCCAGTTTATCGTTTAAATGCAACCACTAGGTGGCATTAATCACCAAAATGAGACAAGAATGTGGCCTCCGTGACATCAAAATTCTGAACCCAAAGCAAAAACACATCCAAACAACTCACTTGAGTTCTTTGAGCTCTCTCACGGCGTCGTTCTTTTGCTTCCTGGTGTCGTCTAGATTCCTTAGCGCATCTGCCAGGTCGCTCACCGCTCGATCCCTCTCTCGCCTCAGGTTGTCACACAGCGTGCTGAAACAAGAACGTCAAACTAAATGTGTCTTGGCTATGGCGTGTAAAGGTATGTCACTCATATTCACATCACTGCGAGCAATTGAGCATCCATAAAATGTCCCCCATCAAAAAAGTAGTCACTTATTTAAGTGCAATCTCACCGAACACTCTCCCTCTCTCCAACGATTTTGTCTCTCTCTTGAAAGGCCCAATCTCGGCGACACTTGGCCACTTCGGCCTCCTGCTGAGCCTCCTTTAGTTCTTGACTGACAGCTTCATATTGCTTCCTGAGCATCTCAATTTCCTTGTTGGCTCTCTCCATGTCCAGCGTGATTGAGTCTTGTTTCTGTGTGGAAATAGTGATTCAAAATTATTTACTAGCAAACCTCGACCAATCGGAATGATTGCAATTCCCCTTATTAAGTGATAATGAACCTATACAGCAAAGATTTACAAACATAGGGCGCACTAAAAAGTCTAAAAAAAATTCTAAAGCTCCATGGCGCTGACGGCCTGACTGCCTAAATACATTGCTTGCTGACACGCTATATTTATTAAAGGGGAATGCGCATGTTCATATCATGCTTAAAGTATGACAATATTAACAGCCGATGAAATGGGTAAAACAAGATTGTTTTTTTAATTAAAACCTAAAAAAACTCCCATACAAGAGTTGTTATAGGGTGTACACAATTGGAAAGGATAAAAAAAACGTATAAGTTGACAGGTATGCAATTATTATCCACTTGTAAATTAGGTTGATTCATACTTTAATTGCTTTTACAGTTCAGTGGAAATACTTTGGGATGAGTAAGAAAGCAACAGACTTAATTAGGACAGAAACTAAAATGGGTGTGTGCTTTTTAGGCACTTTTAAACCTATTTCGAGTTGAGCAGCATTTATTTGCTGTAAGCATATGACACCATTGAGATTACATTTAACAGATGTTCGATGTCTTTTAAATATAAATGAGTACTTAACCCATGTTGGCTGCTCCAATAACAATGCCAAAAGTTTAATTTCCCTCACAGCATTTGATTGTTTACTGCTACTGAAAAGTAGGTCAACATTCGCATAATTAAGGACAAATCTCTAACTACTCAGTGAAAATAAACAGGGAGTTAGTGAGAGTATTAATTAAGCCTGTAGCTAAATTGAATCATGTGGTGTATCATGTTTGGATGCATTTTTCATCATAAAGATAATTCATATGCACTGATCATTTTCTGATGGCGTAGAAGCAGCTTAAATAAAATAGAATTCATGACCATTTTATCAGATGAAATGAAAGGATTATGGTCAGAGGAATAATTCAATCGGCGCATTTGTAAATAAATCTCCCGTCTAGTCTGATGTACCTGTCTGGATTGGTAATACTCTCGCAAGAGTTGATCTCGTTGGATGATGGCTTCCGTCCTCTCTTTGCGGGCCACGTCTCGCTCTTCGCAGACCGTCTCCATGTCTTTACAAGCCTGGCTGAGCACTTTCTGCGCCTCTGTCTTGTCCTCCACTTCGTGGCAGTACTTCTCCAAGAGCTCGTTCTTTTCGCAGACGGCTCGGTCCCTGTCCATCAGCGAGGAGGTCAGCTCCTTCGTAGGGGCGCAAAAATGGAGACGGTTCAGCCATCAAACTGATTGATTATGTTTGCCATTGGTCAACTAATGAGTTCATATTAAGATATTACATATGCCTTGTAAAATAAATAATAGAAGTTAGGGATTATTTTTTACTACTACTTATCATTTACTTTATCCAGTTTGTTATTTCATTAAAAAAACATATTCAAGAATACTAGATTTACTGTTCCTTGCTTAGAATTTAAAAAAAATCATTAAAAAAAACTTTCATGAATTAAATTCATTTAATGATCTATTTTGCTATGATTGGCAACCAATGAGTTAAAATGATGGGGATAAAAAAAGTATTTGGATAACTCCATGTTCAAAAATAGCTTTAAGCAATTCATTGACTAGTAAAATAGTATAATTAGGGTGACCATACTCCAAACATGAACCCAAAGTCCAACCTGTCGAAGAGCCTCCAGCTCCTCATTGGCGACCCGCCTCTCCGAGGACGTGTTCTTCAGCTTAGCCTCTGCCATCTCCACTCCGGTCTGAAGCCTCTCCACCTCCTTGATGACCTGGTCTCGCTCGCTCATAATCAGACGGTACTCGCTGATGACCGAGTCTCGCTCTTCCTTGTATTTCTCGCACTCCTTAGTCGCTTTGAGCTGCTGGGTTTTAAAGCGCGTGGCCTCCGACTGCAGCCGGTCCATTTCACGCTGTAGTTCCACGTTCTGAGCGGCAGCTTTGGACAGCTCCTGCTGGTCCAACCTGGAAAAAAAACGGGGTGATATTGCAGAGTCGCCAACTGAAGATGGCGGTTTTTCACTCTCACCTCCGTATGGATGACGAGTATTGCTGCTGGTAGTGGATGGCGGCGTCCCTCTGCTTCATCAGTACGTCCAGCTGCTTCTGTAGACGCCGTTTTTCTTCCTCGGCGTGGTCCAGGCGACTCAAGTCGGCGTTGTGATTGGCCGTCTTGTCGTTGTAGAGTTTGCGGAGACCGTCGTAGTCGCTCCTGACGCTCTCCAGTTTGTCGACGGCAGAGTCGTACAGCTTGTTGAGGGCGTCCGATGAGCCCTCGCGGATCACCTGAGAATTAACATACACAATTTAGTGATAACTTGATAGTGGATTAGTTTAACTGAAACTTGCAAATAAGTGAGGTGATGAAAAGAGAAAGGGTCAAAGGTTGTAGAGGTCAGAAATACAGAAGTGTTTTGAATTTTGCTGTTTAGCCAAATGCATTTATATATTTCTTATTTACTGAATATTTATTTGTCTGTGTGTTGTTGTTATTTGTGCACTACTTGAATAATGACAATAACACCATTCGATTTGATTTAATTCAAGTCAATGTAATTAAACTCTCCCCAGGTACCTGCTGGTGGAGCATCCGCATATCAGCCACCTCTCGCTGGTCATCGTCTCGAAGCCGGCGCAGTTCTTCGCAAGCCTGCTTGGCGTGGTTGTGCTCGCGGAGCAGCTGCACATTGTCCAGCCTCATCGCCTCCAGCTCGTCTTTCAACTGGTTTTGCTCGCTCGCCAGTCGACTGTGCAACGTGCTGCAAACATTCAGATGTAAGCAAACATGATTTTGGGGCACTTAGAAGTTACTTTCAGGCAGAAATATCCCGCGGGCCAGATTGGAACCCTTAGTGGGCCACATCTGGCCCACTGGCCATACGTTTGACATCCCTACTATAGAGGTATACATCTCTCACCACAACTATCTAATTTTATATAAAATACTGTATTCAAACAAAACATTAGAACTCAAACACCAGACTCCTTTATAATAAATAGGAAAAATAAACAAAGCCACCCAACCAGCTGTAAGAATTATAAATAAAAAAAAGATTGTTTTCCCGGGGGTTGCGCAGTCTAAAAATAGTTGCTATTATTTAGTGTGCCAAAAGGCCAGCTGTGTGCTGTTCTAGCTTATTATCGTGCTAATTACTTGAACTATAATGACAGTCAAAACAGTGCCTTGCGCAACCGAGCTTCAAAGTGCAACTTAGATTGTGTAACATGGGATGTACTTTAGAGAAAATAGCAATAATCAATCACTTTTGTTATTCTGTGCAAATTGTCAATCACATTTAAAGTGCATGCAAGTGGCCTAATTGACTTCAAATGTGTGTTTAATATAAATGGAAATTTGAGAATGGAAAAGAAACATTTGGAACTTCAAAGTTATTATTATTATTAATATTTTTAATGGAAATGTTAACTCTCTGGTGGCAACAGATGTCCAAACTGGGAGAAACAAGGAACAAGTTAATTTTAATATTCAACCCAAACTATTAAAAATGTAAATTATAGTTTTGAGATTTGGAATCATCATTAAATTATGTTTCTATTACCATTTTATACTAAAAATGTGTGATTTAAAATGCCATTACCAACGCCAGCTGTGCAGACAAAATATACAATCAATATTTATCAATGTGTAGTACAAACATCAAATTAAAATAAACGACAAACCACATAAACCATCTCTTTTTTAAATTTTTTTTTACATATTCTCACATTTTTTAGTCGTTCCTTTGTCCCAAACAAGCAATTTATCAATTTTTACTTGGAATGGGCAATGCCTTCAAGTGCAATCCCTTCTATCCAATGCAAACGGGCCCCAGAAGGACCGGCTTTAGCACGGCAATAATCTTAATAATAATCTTCTCTAGACATCTGCGTGTTTACATCGCGGCCAGATGTTGCTGCAGAATAGAAGACACGCTCGCACCAACAGACTAGCATCCCTGTTTTTTAGGTTTGGGGATTTTTTTTCTTCCTGAACCCGACACAAGAAATTCTCCGCCTGTGGTATCTGGGTCAGGACGCTAATTACAGAGCGCCACTTGACGCACGACTTCAAGACGGGCGTGACTTCTAAATTCTCCCTTTTGCGCCATGTCGTGCCGCTGTGTTAAAAATTGAAATGAAAAAAAAAGAGCTTTGCTTGGTTGCAGACTTGCACTTGGGTATCACAAAGATGAAATTAAGTTGATGGAAGGGCTTTTTTAGGCTTAACTCGCTTGGCAGCTTGCGGACGGCGATGAAAGTTCATCCCTATTACCGTCACACAAATAAAATCTGTTCTGTGCAATCTGTTGCAAATATGGACTGAAAATGAGGGGGGTAAAAACAAGCGGGCTGCGCAGCACATAAGTGCCGCCTTTTAAAAAATGCAAAACCAAAATGTCAAGTTGTCAAGTTAGACGACTTTAAAGTTGTCAGTTAAACTATTTTTAAATGCATTTGGTGAAGCCAAAATTCAAAAAAAGAGTGTTTCATGTAAAATTGCCAAAAGATGAGAAAAAAAAGAGTCAAAAAAAGAGTCATAAAAGGAAAAGATACTATTAAGAAATCATTCAAAAGAATTATATTGGATGAAAATAAAGTTAACAATGATTTATGAGAGTAAAGTTAGAATATTACAGAAGTCATTATATTAATGACAATGGGGTCAAATTGGGGTCTGCGGAATAAAGCTGTACATTTATGAGAAAGGGTTAGTATATTGTAGGAAAATATTTTTGGAAATTAAAGTGTAAGAAAGAGCAAAACGTGCCATTTATGTCATTTAAAAAAAGTTCAAATATGTAACAAAAGTTAACATTTTGAGAGAAAAAAACTCACTGATAGAAGTCTGCTTTCTTGACAGCTTCCTCGCACCTCTTGAGGGTGCTGCTGTGCTGGTTTTGCAAGGACTGCAAGTCCGCCATGGCCTTCATGCACTGCAGTTTGAGGCGCTCGTAGTCGTGGCCCGTTTTCGAGTTGGGCCTGTTTTCCCCAAAAAATAAAATAAAAACATCAGACCTCCACTTAAAAAGATAAAAATCCACACCAACAGTGGAGGCGCAGTCAAACATACCCGCAGTCGTCGAAAGTGCTACCGGGCGAGGACAGCGCCAGTCGCTTCCGTAGCTCATCGCGTTCCCGAGTCACATGACGTAGCTGGAACAGGACGGTCTCCATCTTCTCGTGGACCCGGTGACCGTCCACGTGGGCCAGCGGTGGCGAGGACGCCGGAGTGGGCGTACCTGCCGAAATAGGAGCACAATTAACTCTTGGCAATGGATGTTCAGTTCATTTGGTCTGGGAGTGATGGGAGTGATGATCCCTCCCAGTTCGAAAGGATTGGACATCTGTTGCCAACAAAACTAAGGGATAAATTCATACTTGTAAACTCTGTTTTTCCCGTATTTTATGTTTTTGATCATTGTGTACGCCATATAACAACTTTTGAACAGGATTTTTTAAGTCTACTGCTAATATTGTCATGCTATAAGCAAAATATGCCCATGCACGTCAGTCACTTCTGACGTTTCCCCTCTATAAATATAGCGTGTCAGCAAGCAATGTACCCAGACAGTCAAAGCTGTCAGCGTCATACAGCAACATCTACAGAATCTTGAATTTATTGCATAAGAGAAAATTTTAGACTTTTAATTGTGCCCTATGTGAGTAAATATGTGACCTCCACTGGCCCTCGATGAGCAGTTTGGAAACCCTAAGTCTTAAACCAATTTCCCCCTTTCTTTTCCTCATTGTAATTGGAAAAAAATACACATGCCAACAATCTAGCCTAACTCTCCGCACTCCCACTAGAACCAAAGCTTGGTTTCTATTTCCGTCAGCAGAGTCGAGTCAGGGGGTGACCAAAAGAAGCAGGTCTGTGTGTGTGTGTGTGTGTGTGTATGTGTGTGTGTGTGTATGGCGTCACTAAATCCCTCTCACATCTGTGTAATCACCAGCATGTGCTCAGTCTCAACAGGGAACGGCCAGTGGCTAATACACAGCCCCAGATTCCATCAAGTTCAAGACGGTTCAGTTTGCTAAACTATGTTTACACTGGAAGCTGATCCACATAAATGTTTTGTATCTGTCCTTCTTTTAAAGCAATGTAACAGGAAGATAACTAACAAATGTACCTAATATTATCAAGTTTTAATGTAAATCCTCATTAAAACTTGATACTTTTAGGGAGGAGAAATAGTTAGCTGTTGAAGAAGTTGCCTTTTGTTAATTGTGGCCTTTTTCAATTATTGATGCAATTATTCAAGTCACATTAACATTTAACAGTTTTATGTAAGAGCCAAATTCACCATTTACCATGGTTGACTTGCATTTATTCCTAAAGAACAAACTGGCCTCTTAGTGCAAGTTTTAGAGCTGGCTAATATTAATTCAAATTAATCAACACTTATTTTGATAATCATTCTTGAGAAACTATATACCTTTTAATTCCCTTCTTTATGCTTCTTAACATTAAACATCTAACTTCAGCAGTCCTCATTGCGAGCAGACTGATTATCTATGTAATTACTCCAATTAAAATATTTGCAAACATGCTTTTGACTAGGAAAACAACAGTTTCTTGTTCTTATTATTCATATTTCTGGTTCCAATGCAATCTTACAGCTAAAATATGAAGCACAGTAGTAATATAACAGTAGTTAACCCTTCAACTGCAGGATATTTCAAACCCATTCCCCAATTGGATGCAATTATTTAAAAAACATGACATTGCATGGACAAAAGCAAATAAATTGGACGTCTCTCTCACCAACACTGCTGAGCGAACCACTGCTCTCAGAATCTGACGGCATGGTGGACAACACGCTGTAGGTGGACCCTGAGGAGGTTAAAACAAGTCAGTCATGTGATCGGACTGAACATTTGGGTTACGTTCAGAATCCCTTAACCGGAAAGAACGAGAAACACAACAAACAAAAAGAGCAAACCGGAGGAATAATAAGGTGGGACTTTCCCCCCAAAAAAAGGGAATGACGGCGGAGTGTTGCTAATTATCGGCCAGGGCCGACCGGGGGCTTGAATAGCGACTGGCCGGGGCCCCCAAAGAGGCCGCTGGCTTTTATCTCCGGTGGCAAGATCACACAGCACCCTTCTGAAAGCCCCCTTCTTTTATAGCCTACTGTGTGACTCACAAGTGACAGTAGGGGATGAACACAAGACACTGGAGGAAGACGGCATTAGAAAGTCAGTGAGCTGGAAAAGCTAAACACTGTCCTTATTGTTACACGGGGATTGTCATGTGTGAGAACAAATGTGAGGGGGAAATGTAGGGAGACATTTCTATTAAATAGGTTACAGTGATAGTCAATGAGAAGGGGTTCAGTACCATTGACGGACATAGACATGATCCAACCCATAGAGACCCTGCAGTCGGGATCTAGAATGCATTGCGCTTCCATCGCCTGAATTGCAATGAATCAATTCCATATGTTGTAAGTTAATTGGCAACTAAATGACTACTTAGATAATCGGTCATCTAAATCCTCTTCTCTGAATGTAGATGTCAAAGTAGAAGTGTCATTTTGCGTGACAAAGTGTCCCTAGTGTCCCCCAACTGAAATGAAAGACTTGTAAGTACCTTTTTAGAGCCAAATCCAGGGCATATTTATAGGACAGCCTTAAAAAAAATCCCAGAATGCAATCTTTTGTCCGAGATTAATAAGTATGGTGTCGTCCAAATGTAGTTGCGATCATCTGGAAAGAATAGAAGTCAGTATTTCTCCATTTAAGGCTCCAGAAGTGTCCGAAACCCCCATAGTAAAAGAGACTATTAGTTTGATTCAGAATAGCGTCTTAGCCCTCATTTCAGTCCCCCCCAGGCCAGGACTGAAAGAGGAGAGTATAAAAAAAAAATAGATGTGTCTCTGGGCCCTGCGACATCCCATGGATCAAGTCCTCTTTTGTTCTGTTGCTCGCTAAAGTTTCCCATGACTGTTTGGGATAGTGTCAGCGGCCAAGGTTCACACTGTGGCCGGCTTGCCTATACATGTCACGTGAGCGTTGTAGCTTCTGACCTTTGCCACTTCACTGTCTCTTCTAGGTTTACCTCAGAGAAGAGTTGGCCTGAGATTGGCCCGCCACAGCTGACTGGAAGCATTCTGTGACGTTTCCTACCGACAAATGACCAGTGTTGCGTGTACACACTGCATCATGCGCCACTGTCACGTTACCGTTCTCCATGAGAAGCTCTCTCTTCTTCTTCGCCTTCCTTCTACATCGGTTGCAAAGAATAATCGGATGTAGAAACAAATTGTGCTTATTCGGACAAGTAAACAGCTCATAATGTTGCCTTGTAATGGTTTTGGAGATGCAAACAGAAATAAAGTGTCTACTAAGTGGCTTCACACCTTTGTTACTATTACACTCCTTTTGCATGCACGCACTGGAGAAACCTGTCCACCCTGTACTGAACACTTACTCTCCCTTTTTTTTTGTGCACCGATGAACAAAAAAAGGCACTTTAGTATATCATCCCTGGCTTTTTACGTGGACGATTGTGAAATGTGGCGACAAAAGGGGTAAAAAGCCTGGATTGCTCGCTAAAAATAATACGGCGAGGATAAATGCATAATTGACGTGTCTCCGTTGAGGTCGCTGCCACGAGAGCAGAGAGTGGGAAAACTAGCTGTTTGATGCAAAGGCAGTTGAGAAGCTTTCACAAAAAAACAAAAAAACAAAAAACTGTTCAATGGGTTTGCTGCATGAATATGCAGTTTTGTAAGATTTTGGATCCAAATATTGCAGTATTTTAGGGGAAAGCGCATATTAATGAAAATATTATGTAAATATGGAAGATTGTAGCCGAGGGCTAATTTCCATCTTTAGTGCCTTGTGTAGGTTGAAGATGAACGGTGACATATATTAGAAACACATACACACATACGTAGCAATGTTTTAGAGAGCTTTCTGATCGCAATTTTGTTTGTCTGACAGCCAGGCTTTAAGATGATTGGCCAAGAGGTTCAAAGACAGGAGTTCACATATGTTAATTGGTATTGAGTTCCAGGTATGTGCAGCACGGATAGACAAGGTGCTTTGGCTGAATGCACTTTTTGAAGGGAACTACACAGTCACCTCTGGAGCCAGCCCTTGTTGATGTGTTTATCTTGAGTGATTTTATGATGTTTGATGTGATTATTTTCAACAATATGTTGCTTTGCGGTTCTCCAAGAAATTGATCACAATCTTTTGCAAAAGTTTCCACAATTTTGAAAAAATAGATCTCTCTAATCTACTGAGTGAAATGAATTGTTCTTTTGCATCCACGTTTACAAATGTGTTATTACAGAACACTGCAGGCAACATTGATTTGGTTAATGGTTAGGCTGGCTTTTAGATCCATTAAAACATGTCGACTGTGGAAAGAGGATAGGGGAGGGGGTAATTATTGGCATTTAATGGTGGTAGCAGTGGGTCAAAATTGGGCCCTGTAATTGATTTACAATCAATCCGTGATGTATCTTACCTTTTTTCCCCTATTCCTGTACCCAAATGTCTCCTGTAAACATGTTGTTTATTTATTCAGTAATGGCTGCAAATTTGTTATATTTTCTATCCAAGTCGTTAAAGTATGACATTTAAATAGACAAATCTGGAAGTGATAAACTGTTGTATAATATGGTAGCAGGGAACTAGTACTTTTGACAAAATTAAGTTCTCAAACTCACTTTAAATTGCTTCCTTGGTAGCAAAATGGAGCCAGATGGTTTAATGATTATATGCTAAGTATTTTTTTTTGCATGTATAAATGCTAAACAGCAAATGTGATGGTTTAATCCTTTATAAAGCAATGTCTATTAATGGTATAAAAGGCTATTACAAATAGGACATAAATCTAAATATATAAAGTATATGAACTTCTATCCTTTACTAAAAAAACAATAAAATAAGATTACAATTTGGGAAAATTAGACAATACTTACTCTTCACTCAGTTGCTGCCATTGACGGTGAAAAACGTCCAGATCCTTTAAACTGGGATGACTATCTACGAATCATATGCTTTTAAAATAATCGGTGCCAACCCTCCCAGTCAAAATGGATTTGACATCAACCATCGTCAATGTCAGCAAATAGATTATGCCCTTAAATTATAACAACATATGTTGACTTGTTTAGTTGGGTTTTGTGTTTTTCTTTCCACATTAACCCCCTCATCTTGCATAATAAAAGTTGCTATTTATAAATCAGTGACTTGCAGTAAATATGACAATTTTGGTCTTACCAGTGCCGTGGTTGACTGGCCCAGTAGCGGTGATCAGAACCGAGCGCAGGTGAGGGTTGGTCGCTTCCAAGGCCGAGCAGAAGTCGGGGAAATGATCCCGATCCTTGCAAAGGAGAATTTTGACAAGGAGCTCCACTTTCTCCGATCCGGAGGAAGTGGACGCCAGTTCGTGGCGCTCAGCCGGACTCAGCGTCCCTCCCCGGGACAGGATCTCCACGAGCTGGTCGGCGTCAGCGTCGGTGACGGACTCCACCAAGTTGTGGTGACACTTCTCCAGAAAGTCCCTGTGCCGCGGTTCCATGGCGAATCGGGGTAATCGGATTCTTCTGCGAGAGACTTTCAAAGCTATTTAGTCGAGGAGAAAAAGAATGAAAAGGAGGAGGAGGTGAAGGAGGAGAAGTAGAAGAAGAAGAGGCGACCCGGTTCGGTTGGTGCAAGTCGACGAGTAGCCATGTTTGTTGACGGAGTCCAGATGACAACACATTTGTTTTCTTTTACCGTCGCTCCCCGAGGAAGAAAATCGTCCTTAAAACGCCACTGGATCTGCACTATCAGACGTTTCCAAAGTCCATCGGAGTTGTCGGGACATGTTGAAAAGTGGTGAAAAAGTGCTGCGAACTCGCATTCGTGCTTGAGCGCAGAACCACAGCAGAAGCACTCATGTTTCCGGGCACTGGATTTTTTTCTTCCAAAAGTAGGAGGGACTTCGTGGTAGGACGCACCTGGATGGCCGCTCACATGACTGTCAACATCGAATAGAAACCACACATTGCTGGCCATGAGATAGATGGAGACATTTTATGCAGAGGATAAAGAATATATGCCAATGACTATTAGTATTATATAGGCTATACTACAGCACTGGATTTTCTTCTTCCAAAAGTAGGATGGACTTCCTGACAGGACGCACCTGGATAGGCGCTCACGTGACTGTCAACATCGAATAGAAATGACACACAGTTGGCCCCACGAGATAGATGGAGACGTCTTATACAGAGGATAAAGAATATATGCCAATGATTTATTAAATTGCCAGATATGCTATACTACAGCACTCACGTGACTGTCAACATAGAATATAAACTACACAATGATTGGTCCTGAGATAGATGGAGTCATTTTATGCAGAGGATAAAGAATATATGCCAATGACTGTAAAATTATATGACATATTACTTTCACAAATCATGCAATGACATGTCCTAGTAATCTTTACATTTTAATACCTACAGATTGAAATCTGGGCGGAAGGTTTTAAGGTCGAACAATGCAATGGATGACATTTAATCCGGGGTGAGATGGTTCGTATGTAGCAAAATCGGGTTAAATGCAGGCTGTTCCATTTGTGTATATCAGCATGCACATACAAATGCCATGTTTAAACAATGCAAATGGTTATGTAACACTTTCCCCACAGAGAAAATCCATGTGGCTCCCGACAAGAATTTGGAATGTAAATTCCCCGAGTGGGGGTACTGCAGAGGTGGAGGGGGGATAAAAAGCGTAAATGTCACATTGTTGTTGTCTGGGAGTGAGTGGGAGTGTCGTCGTTTAGGGGCACTCACTCGCACTGTTAAGGGAAAGTTGTTGTTTTTTGGTTTGTTTTGTTTTAAGGAAAAGTAAAAGGAGAAAACAGGATAGGCAGGTTTGATATAGTTTTTGCCGGTCTGTTTTTTGTGTCAATTATGAGCCGCTAGCTTTAAAAAGGAGGAAAGATAACCATTGAAGAGGAAGCAGAACGTGAAAGGTTGCTCAGCATATCAGAACCAATGATAAATATTTAGTGAAAATGAGTTATATGATACTAATGTGGGTGGGTATGCAATCACAACATAGTTTACAGTGTATGACTCTTACTTATATCTCAAATATTTCAAAATTGTAAACTAAACTGGAGTTGATCTACTGAAACCAATTGCATGAACAGTATGTCAATAAAAGGGCAGAAATAACAAAAGTATTGTCAATTCAAATATAAATGCAAATGACTTACAGTGGTGTGAGTGGTCAGCGAAGTCGGCCTCACAGCTCTGGGGTCCTGGGTTCAAATCCAGGTCGGTCTCCCTGTGTGGAGTTTGCATGTTCTCCCTGGGCCTGTGTGGGTTTCGTCTGGGTACTCTGATTTCCTCCCACATAACAAAAAAACATGCATGATAGGCTGATTGGACACTCTAAATTGACAATAGGCTGTTCACCGATTCAGGGTGGCCCGGAGTCAGCTGGGATAGGCTTCAGCACCCCCTGCAACCCTAATGAGGATAAAGCAGTTCAGAGAATTAGCTGAGATATTCAATACGAATTAAAAATAAATTGTGTAACATATTAACCACATTAAATAGAAAAAATACATATACAAATGTAATATAATTTAGAAATTAAAAATAAAAATTATTCATATTTTATAGAATGGATAAAAAAATATTTGAGTACATTCAGATAAAATTCTGGAAAAATACATACGGCAAATAATATAATAAAATATAGGATTCTGTCTGGTTACAGCAGAGCAATACATATTTTATTCATATTGGTTCTCCAGATGTAATCACATTTTTTGTTATACACAATGTCACACAGCTGTAATGAAACCATGCAGGAGTTGCCGTTCATTCTGTACAAATCCCCAGGTCACAGGTCAATTTGAATGCGTTGCAATCTGTTTTATTGATTCATGTCAGACTGACATCATGCCGGTCGGTGTCCCAAACAATTTGAGCGATGGGTGCACATAGGAGCGAGCGTGCAGCCTTCTGAGTAAATAATTCAATCCACGTGTCTGGAAATCACCATCACACTTGGTTGTGTGATCTGTCTAAAAGCAAGATCTTCTACTTTGAAGGAGGTATCACCGCAAACTCCCAAATATCACCATTAAACATTCATCTTTTGGCTGCCATGTTAGATAATGGATGAGCGCAAGCGGAGGGGAAAAGGTGAGCTGCTGAACTGAGTCATTTGTCAGACCCTCCGAGGCCTGCAGCCCATGGACATCCATGCGTCCACAATATGGACGCGATTTATAGCCCGGAGGACGCAGTTCGCTGTCCTGAACCATTTCATCACACACTATCGCTTATGTAAGGCAAATTAATTGCACTTTTTTGCACAATGTATAGTTTCTGAAATAAAAGACGCAGCATGTGTGATATATCCTGTTTTTTTTAATTGACAAGACAGTCATGTCAAGATTTAAAATGAAAAGATTATGAAGTGAAAAAATATTCAGTTGTAAAATGTGTTGATTGTGTCCTCTAGTGGCAATCAAAAAGAAAGCCAAGATCATAACAAAACAGAAAGTGTACTCCAGCAAACGCAACAAAAGCAAAAAAGAATATTTTAGTTCAGTAACCTGGCATTGAATGGCAGTTTGAAATGTATAGGCGACCAAAAGAAAAATATAAAGTTCCACTATAATTTTGTACATACTGTATATTAAAACACTTCTATTACATTGACTCACTCACTTTGACGGCAATAAACGTCCAAAATATTGGAAATCGGAAGACCTAGTGGCAATTACTTGCTGCCAGCACCTTCTGATTTCAAAAGATTGGACATCTACACCATAAAATCCACTTTGTTGATATCCAATATAACATTACCAGTGGGCGTATATTCTTTATCCTCTGTGAAAAAGGACTGATATTGCCAATTTATTTTAAAAGGGAAAATTAAGTCGAAACAAACCAATTCTTAAGTCAAACTAACACTGCAATTATGTATGATTTAACAAATTTGACTACCATAACGTGTGTAAGTTAAGCACCATAACAATATTGTAATTATAGTAGACTACGTTATAGTGTGTATATAAGTATAAACACAAAAGATTAACATACAGAGACAAACAGTGTTAGACATGCAGCTTCTTCATAATGATTTTGTTTTAGATAAAATTTCTAGGCACGTGCATATTTTATATGGTTATGTTAGTCTCTAAAGCTTTAGGCTATTTGGCAAGTAACGACAACTAAAATATACGCCAAATATAATGTGTCTAAATAAGCAACAACCTTTTGACATGAACAGACTTGCTGTATATGGATGGCATTGATGATCTGTCTTGTCCTCTTGTAACTTTGTCGTTTTTTTTAGTCGTTGCCTCCACAAAGCTTCAACAACAACTTCTTGTAGTCACCGGAGGTGTCACCCTGTACAAAGAGACCCAAAAAAGTGTGTTGCTGGCCTCTTGTGGCAACTAGATACAATCATAAGGGTTGAACTGGTTATGTAATAGTCTTAACTTACAGAGATGTGAGTGTACAGAGACTTCCCGTAAGTCTTCACGTACACCTGTCTGATGTCAATCATGTCAATCTCAGAGCGAGATATCATGATCCTCACCAGGGTGCGGTCTTTGGTCCCGGCACCCTATGTCCGAAAAACAAAAAACAGTCAAATAGACTAAATGTCCAAATGATTGGTGACAGTAAATGTGCATGCTGAAAATTGTGATGTTTTGTTTTTGACACATATTGCCACTAAGAGACATCCAGTCCATTTGAATAAGGATATCGATTGGTCGCTTATCAGCGACGACTGTACCTGCATGGCTTTGTGCAGTCTCTCGGCAAAGTAGGCAGGAGTATTCTTGATGCATTTTACTAAGAGAGAAACATAATTATGATAGTTATGACTATGGCATATGATATTCTTCAGTATGGATTTTGCTAATTTTCTTTCTACAACTATCAGATGAAAGCCTAAAAGCTTGGAAATGTGTGGAAGAAAATATTTAAGTTAATTTCAGAAAACACTAACAGCGCAAAAAATTATGCAGAAGCTCAAATGTAAAAATATTTCAGCTATTTTCCAATTATTTATGTGATCACTTATTGATGTTGACTTATTTGTGTTTTTGCCTGCTTATTATGTTGACTTATTTTTGTTTTTGCCTGCTTATTATGTTGACTAGTTCTTTATTTATTATAATGGTTTATTAATTATTTGTATGCACTGCATGTGGAAGCTTTGAATCTCATTCCACTTGTATAATGACAATAAAAGCATTCCATTTCTAAATATGTTTTTCCTTGGAACTTGACTTACCCACTGCCACCATGCCAGACTCCACATTGCCTGACATTTCCCTACAAATGCTCTTTTCGATGTCTCGACCACACATCTGCTGATACTCTTGAAAAACTGTAAACAAGTCCACATCTATATAAAAACCTGTCTAAATAGAATAATTGTATCCTTTAAAACTAGATACCAACCAGCCCGCAGGTGAGGCTTGCTGCGAGCACACAGTATGGCATTGAATTGAGACTCATCCGTGCCAACTTTATTCTCTCCTGCAGCATACAGTTTCTGGAATTTTTAACAAAAGTCAAAGCAGGAAGTGTGGTAATAACCTAGGAACAGTTATTCCAGCGAAGTACCTGAGCATCCTGTTTGGCGAGGGATATGTCGACGTTTTCTCTTTCGTCGCGGTTGCCCTTAAGCAATAGAAGAATTTATTGGCACGGCAATTTGCAAGAAGCTTTCAGAATTATTGACATTGATGCACTCTTACCTGGGAGAGGGACACTAGAAGTCTTCGGAAGTGACCAGAGGTGTCACTGTTGATGGCGTCTTCCAGACTTTTACCATAATCTGGGAACCAAGCATGATATTTTAATAATAACATAATTTTAGGAGGAAATAGAAAATTCACAGGTAAAAAACACCTTAACTTGCGTCACTCTAAATTTAAGGTGCTGTTGTATTTATAGGCTGTTTAATTATATTCGTTCATTCCTTTGCTGAACCAACAATCCTTACAAGGATCACAGGGGTGCTGGAGCCTATCCCAGCTAACTACGTGTACATAGCTAGGGACAATTTAAAGTGTTCAACCGGCCTACCCTGCATGTTTTTGGGATGTGGCAGGGAACAGGAGTACCCAGAAAAAAACCCAAGCAAGCCCAGGGAGAGCATGCAAACTCCACATAATGAGGACCAACCTGGGATCGAATCTATGACTCCGGAACCCCAGACCCAGACACATTGATGACCTGCCCACCCTTTTTATTATAGTATATCATAAAGATAGTTTAAAACTAACCTTGTTTGTAAACCCTTGTAATTTCCTGAATCTCCGCATTGGTGCGAGATGAGAGGATTTCAATGAGACAGGCTTCATCTGTCCCGGCACCCTGAAAGAAAAATAGAATGTGTTAATACTGCATAGTAATATATCAAAAAAGGAGAATGTGAAAATATGCTAACTAACCTTAATCGCCTCTCTGAGTTCTGACGCATCAAAATACGCCGGGCTCTTCATCATGGAAAGAACCAAATGCTCAAAGTTTCCAGTCAGCTCAGATTTGAGGTCATGGACCAAATCCTGCATGAAATTTGGGGAAATGATTAGTCAATTTCATGTGTCCACCCCACCGAAAACTTCAGTTAAACCAAACCTTTCCGTAAGTTGTTTTGTAGGCTGCCACCATAGGAACTCTCTGCTTGTTGCTACGACTTCCAAGAAGCTCGATGATAGCGTTTTCATCCGTGCCTGTACAAAGTAGTCACAATGACTTTATGCAAGTTGGTGAGAATTTCCATCACTTGCATATTCTGTGTGAACGGACCAAAACCCTTCATGGCCTTTCGAAGAACTTCAACGTCTCTCAGTGGATCTGCTCCAGGAAAATCCTTAATAGAGCCTCTGAAGCCCATCTATTTTTTTGCAATAGAAAAAAAAACATGCAATTAAAAGTGCCTTTTTAATTGTAAAAATGGCTCGCTCAGGTATCTTACAGGGATGGCTGGTGCTTGAGGATTAGTTGGAACTCCGCTTCCATATCCACCTCCGCTGGGGTAATTGGGCATGGGTTGCTGACCTGGTGCCGGCCCCCCTGGGTATCCCTGTGGAGCCCCACCTGGCTGCAGAGCATAGTTGTCAAAGTAGATGTCAGCATGAGGTCATTATTACCAACATAATTTCTGATGAACAAGGGTTTTACATACCGCGCCATAGCCTCCTGGTGCCGCTCCCCAGCCTCCGCCTGTAGAAAAAGAATGGTTTGATCCATATTTTCTTTTTAAGACAGTCAAAATCGACATTTTTTTTTACCTTGAGGCATGGAAGGATATCCCCCTTGTTGTGGTTGTTGGTATCCTCCAGCCTGAGGTGGATAACTTCCAGGTGGTGCAGGGTAGCCGCCACCCTGGGGAGGGTAGCCGCCTGATGCTGGTGGGTAACCACCTGCTGCAGGGGGGTAACCACCCGCCTGGGGTGGATAGCTGCCTCCCGCCTGAGGGGGGTAGCCTCCTGCTTGTGGTGGGTAGCCTCCTGCTTGTGGTGGGTAGCCCCCGGCTTGGGGTGGGTAGCCACCGCCCTGGGGAGGGTAGCCGCCCTGGGGAGGGTAGCCGCCACCTTGGGGTGGGTAGCCGCCACCTTGGGGTGGGTAGCCACCTGACTGAGGAGGATAACCTGGGTAGCTCATCTCCACAACCTAAGGGTTATAGGAAGTAAATAAATAACTACTTCTTGAAATTACATACAAGAGGAAATTGCACTGTGTGACATTTTTGGTGCTTTGGTTCCTTGTTTTCTTGTGCATTCATTTGCATTAAAAGCTTTAATCTTCACAGAGAACTATAGTCTTTTGTCCACTCCTTTGGAAGAATATTTGGGATACCAAAACTGTTGCTATGACAGCATCTGTTTTAAATTTTATAGTTTGATGCTAAGAAGTGCAAGTGTACTTTGGAAAATAGTGTTATTACAGGCATGATGTTATTAGTTATATATTGAAAGTATCAAATGATCTTCCATTGTTAATGGAAGCCAACGTTAAAAAATAAATTATCACAATGGGAGGGGTTTCCTTTTTTCGGATTTTCACATTTGACCTTTGAACGCACCGGAAGTCCATTCATGTAAAAAAAAGTATACAAGTGAACCCAAAACAGTTTATTTAGTTGTATTTTTACTACATACGTAATAGTCCAAAATTCGTATTTTATATCAAAATCAAGAGGACGCTAGTAGAACATTGTAATTACTAATTTTACCAAATATGTTTAAAAAGTAGTATCCCAGCATGTGCCTGTAGTTTCTTTACAGTGCTGCTCAGTTTTGCAATGACGTACATATGAATAAAATGTAATTTCCATGAGATTTGATGAGATTATTTCCCCGATGTCCTTCCAACATTACGTAACACCCAATCCCTCCCTCGAGTTAGCTTCTTTTTAGCATCTACTAATAGCTTGTTAGCATGCCCTCTTGTCGAGTAATCCATCGCATAACCAGTAAAAAATCAAAATATAACCTTCCAAGGTTAAATCCGCAGTTAATCGTCACTACACCGTTAGTAGATCTATTTCCCTTGTTAGAACACCAAGTCAAAAACGAATCAATGTGACATTCCACAAACAAATCGGTGGAAAAACACCTACTAACAAAATTAAACAGTGGGGGAAGTTATTATATTAGTCTAGTAAAAACTAAAGAACATCGTAAATGTGTTTTTTTTAAGATAAAGTAGCTTTTCTTACGTGTCAGAAGCTGCAGTGTACTCCGCAAGAGGGTCGATGGGGAGTGGAAAAGGGCGTGTCCACTCTTATAACCAAAGTAAATGAAAATGACAGAGCAACCTTTCCACCCTGCAGACCATCTTATTGGGTTTCACTTGTTTTTGTTATTCTGTTACCAAGGACACAAATATAGAGACAATGCAACAGCTGTACCCACAATACCGGCCCATTTGTGACTAAGTAGCAAGTGGCAAAAGGACTCGTTTTGCATGCATCTTAAGCAGTATGTATGGTGTCAAAAGATTGTGTCATTGTTGACAAATAAAAGATATGTTTGCAAATAAATTTCAACTTTCACAGAAAATAATGCACGAGTTGAGTTCACATTTATTGGTAAGACATTCAGGTGCATCAAGTGGTTGCCAGATCTAAATTAGTAATGTCCCGAGCCAATACTGAGTATAACGGCATGGTAAAAAGAGCATCATATATATAAACAGAGCATTTATTCGTGTAAGGCTCACTTTACCACACAAAATTCTGCCATAAGCAAAATATATCTTGAAATGAAACGGCTCAAGTCAGGAGGATAAAAGAAAAAAAAATGTATCGGGACATCCCTAATCTAAATTTAAGACACTTTGCTCTGTCTCATTAAGAATTACACCCGGAATTGTCCCTCTACTTGAGCTCGCCACAATCCGTGATGGTGATCTTCTTCGACGTGCGTCCCGACCGCGAGCCGAAAGTCTCCACTTTTTGCACCACGTCCATTCCTTCCTTCACGCTGCCAAACACTACATGTTTACCGTCTAGCCTGCATAAGGAAGACAAGTTAAAATGACAGCACCTCCAAGTAAAACTACAAACTTAATCAACCCTATGAGATGGCAAATGCAATATTTCATCTCAAAACAACAGTCACCAAAACCACGTACCATTCAGTCTTACTGGTGCAGATGAAGAACTGAGACCCATTGGTGTTAGGTCCTGCATTGGCCATTGACAAGATGCCTAAATGAAATAAACATGTTTCATTTTCAGCATTTTACATATTTTCCACCACTTAAAATTCTCTAAAAGTCTCTAAAGGTGAAGTCTTGAACATTAAGGAATTTATCATAAAAAGAAAAACCTTATTATCAACTAAGCAAGGTTTGTAAACTATATTGATGTAAACCTATTTTTGACAAGGGAACTAAAAAAATGACCACTACTGCCAGTCTATTTTTTCTAGATTTTTTGTTTTGTTTTTGTTCTACTAGTCCAATTATTTGGTGATTTTTTTCAACTGACAATTTAAATTGGACTTGAACTGGTAACTGGCACAGTGTCATTTGCAGATGACCCTGCCGACCCTCCCTTTTAAAATAGATTGGATGTGCTTCACCATTAATGGCATTGAAAAATGATGATTGAAGCCATTAGCCATTGAGCAACTAGCTACCAGGTCCAGTGTGCTTCAGCTTGAAGTTTTCATCAGGAAACTTCCTCCCGTAAATAGACTTCCCACCAGTTCCGTTGTGGTTTGTGAAGTCACCACCCTATTCAAAAACAACAAAAGTTAATATATGTATTTATTATTGAAGGACTAGGCAAAAACATAAAATATCAGGTGTGTTGACCTACCTGGCACATAAACTGAGGAATTACACGGTGGAATATAGAACCCTTGAAGCCAAAACCCTGTTCGCCTGTGCACAGCGCCCGAAAGTTTTCTAGGGAAATGAAATTATTTTCTTTATACATTTTTTTTTATTCTGATGCAACATATTTGCACAAGCCCATAGCCTGTATATACTCCCATTTGCAGAATGAAAGTTGTCATTAGTAATTACTGTATAACTGATAAATAATATTTTTTACAAATATTTGCAAGAATTTGAGCAAAAGATAGATTTGTATTAACAGGGATAGAAATAATAATTCAAATAAATTAGAGTTGTAATTGTACACGTTATACAATGCAACGTGTAGAATTACTGATTCCACGTGGTCAAACTACAACTTGGATTTATTGGGAAAAATAGTGATGTTTACTTTTATTCTCCCCACAAATTTGACAAGCAGTCCTCTGCTAAAATGTAGCCGAGGCTGACTTACAAACATAAGTACTACATACAAAACATGTGCCAACCTACCTGCAGTTTTGGGCACAGCTTCAGCGTTGAGCTTGCAAAAAAAATGACATAACACACACTCGTTACTTTGACAAGCAACAGACATGCATTCAATGTCAAATAAAAGTCAAGTATTGGTTTGTTTTCCCAAGCTAAAATGTCCTTACCTCGAAGGTTACCCTTCCAAGAGGCTCGCTATCGGCTGAAATGTCGAAGTAAACTGTCGGATTGATGTTGGCAGATGCTGGGCCGCTACTGCATAGTCTTGCAGCAGTAAACGCCAGCGAGCACAGTTTCACGCGGTTCGATATTAGCATCATTTTATCTTTAAAATAATTTTCAAATTTGCCTCACAGGACGAACGAAGTGCTTTACGTCATTCACTCGCGCAGTTAAGGTTGAAGCTAGCGCGGGTCATGGGTCACGAGAACCATAGACTTCACATAGACAAGTGGAGTGATGAGCATAACTAGCGACCATCTTATGTCAGACAATTTCTATGGCAGACTGTGATTTTCTTCCCTAAAATACTGCTAACTCTAAAGAATTCATGTATATACTAATGGTTTTGTTTCTATCAGACAACCTTACTATGCTTCGTGCTGGATTTTAGAAAAAATATACAAATAGTCTTAGGTGTCCACTGATATTACAGTATATGTAGTGTGGTACACCCTAAATCGGTGGTCAGCCGATCGATCGAAGGGCACAAGGAGGCAAAAAAACATGCATACTCAGACCCAAACCTAGGAGCAATTTAGAGTGTCCAATCTGCTTACCATGCATTTTTTTTGGAATGTGGGAGGAAATCGGAGTACCAGGAGAAAACCCACCCAGGCCCCAGACCCCCCACTGCAAGGCCTTTTGTATGACAATGGCAGGAATAAGGCATTCTGAATATCTTTTTCATTTTCTCAACAGGAAAAACAACCTAGAACATTGAAGGCTGTAGCGTGTTGAAAGGCGATTGTCATTCAAGATTACAGTATATGGGTTAGGATTAGGGTACGCCCTAAGGCTCGACCTGTTTTACTGACTTACTCATAACTATTAAATTTATCATTTAACTGCCATTACCGATGAAATTCAAGTTTAAAAAAAAGACATGGATGGATGATTTTAAGTAGTAGGCAAATGTTGCATAGCATGTGTGAAAAGTGGCACTTTCTATTCTAGTTTATTGATGCATTTATCGCATATTTTTCTCCCTCCTTGCCCAAAATTCTTGTCCACTCATATAATGGTGTTTTTAAATGTGTACAGGCTAAATACCAACAAAGGACTTAGTTAATGGAAATGACATTCAACACACCTTAAACTAATTAATCTAGCATCATTATCTTATGAAGCCAAAGAAAAAAACAAGAATTGATGGTTACAGTAACTCAATGTTAAAATCCAACCTGAATTGTAAAAAAAAAAATAGAAAAAAAACATTGCCTGTAATCTGAACCCTTTTATCGAATCTTCATCTTTTCAACTTCTGTGCAAAACAAAAACAAACCAACTGAATTATTTGGCAGTGAATTGTAGCCAAAATTCTGTCAAAGACAAAACCAAGGTAATCAGAGAGTAGGTAACGCCGAGAAAAGGGGTGTGTATTATATGTAGTTTGTTCGGTTTCACACACAGTTTCATTCTAACATTTGGGCGAGGGAGAGAACTTCCGTCAAAAGTGAGTAAGACCATTTTACTTATTTACATTATGCTGATAGGAAGGCCTTACATTGAGCTTTGTATGCTACAATAACAACATCACAACAATAATACAATTCTAACAAGAACTAACAACTCAATCCGCTCTTTCTAAAAATATATTCATTCATCTTATATGATTTAGCACATCCTTGAAAAGGTTGCGGGGGTCCATAGAGGTTAACTAAGCTGAGCTTGGGCAAAGGGCAGACTACACCCTAGAATAGTTTTCCTAAAAATGTTGACTTCAATGTTTTGAAATAAACTGACTGATTTCGTCCAAAGGGATGGCTCTATTCACCTATCCAAGTGTGGATGTCAACACTTTCATCCACTGGTGGAAACAAAACTGCCCGTGTTTGAGGCAACTGCAGGAGGAAAAACAACGACAAGCACTTACTGTGTGTAAGATGAAGTGGAGTTCGATGAATGATATGGTATCATTTTAAAGTAGAAATGGCAAAAGTAATAAGGATAGTTCTTCAAACGCCAACACCCTCGATCAGCTGCCAATTAGCTCTTGACAATTATTTGCACACACTGGTATTTTTTGCAATCATGCCAGTCAAACCTGTACAACCCCTTTTTTAAAATGGTATGTTTTTTTACCTGAACCGGTCGTCATTGTTAGATGGAAAACATTTTCTCACCCAACTGTATCTGTAGACTAGTTTTACATTCAAAAGCTAATCATATACTTTATCCATGACAATCTTTTACCATATCACGAATTCCAAACAAGATCATCTTATGCAAATACTAGTTATGTAGCTAGGCTGAATACATTCTTTACTTTGTACTTTATGCTTTTGCTTTGTTGTTCTGTGGCCTTTGCGACTGTATTGTCTAATTTGTAACTGTTGGGGTTATTCTGGGATACTATTATAAATCTGAGCATTAATCATTATATGTATATTCTAATATGCGCTTGCAACGAAGACAAACGCTCAGTATATCTGTTACCGATCGACACTTCCCCCTGCAGCTGGCCCTGAGGACTTTTAATTGTTTTGCCCTATTCTGAGGACTATTGAACTGACATCTCACCCCATCCCAGGGTACGAGAACTGTTGATCTGGGTCTGCAATGAAGAACCATGAAGGACTCTTGCAGATGGCTATCAATCACCTCCAGGTTCGCCTGATATGGAATTGTTTTGCCGAAGGGAGGCTTGTTTGTTTAATTTCCAATGGATTTTGTTTTTGAGTTCTAACCTTAATTGTTATGATTCAATACCTGATATGCGATGATTGTTACAGCTGTTGTTTCGCTTACGCAATTGGATTAATCAATAATCATGTAATTGTTACGATTTGTGGCCTTAAATCAGCAGGAGAAATTGTCGCTTTCCAGAATCATTCGTGACGAGGACAATGTCAGAATGTGTTCTCCCTTGCAAGTTGATCACCAGAGATGCCAAATTAATAAAGATCTGCAATCCATTCCAATGTTCACTGACATAAAAAAATATATGCTGGTTTGGGTATTCCTTGTTTTGGACAAAAAGTACCCCCAGCAGTTCCAACGAATAAAAGAATTTGGACCAAAAAAAGAGATGTTTTTTTTTATTGACAATGGCAGGAATAAGGCATACTGTATTTATTTTTTGTTTTCTCAAAAGGAAAACCAAAAAAAAAAGTGCAGCTTGCTATACCGGTTTGTTTACCAAAATTCCTCATACCTACTACTTACTTTAAATAACATTAATGATGATATGCAAGTCTAAAAAAAACATGGAATGTTGTTTTTAGGAGTATTCAGTTTCACATTTACTACTTACTTTACTTTAGGTTGTCATCTGCTTTTGGCCTGAAGTCCGCTGAGATGGGTTTCGGTGACCCTGTTAAGAATAAGCAGTGTTGACAATGAATGAATGAATGAATGACCAATCAAACAAAAACAAAATAAATCAAAATGTATTATTAACGAATTTGCTAAATAGGATTGTAAGAGGTGATTCATTTGGGCAATGAAACCAAATCTCAAAGACGTCAACAAAGCACGTTGTTATACTTTAATAACAGCCTATCTAAAAAAAACATTTCAGGTTACTTTGATTTGCTTTGTACTTTGTGCTTTTTGCTTTGCTGTTCTGTGGGGTTCCAGTTTTTGTCCAACTCTACAATGTCTTTTTGAGTCCGATTCAGTTACCGCAACCAAATGGCGCTGTTTAAGCGGCAGCCGGCGGCCACGGTAGCTTTGTCCACTCTTGTTCGTTTTGTGTTTTGCGGCTTTTATGTTTTAATGATTTGATGATTTTAATGATTTGATGATTTTAATGATTGATGCTGTTTATTCTGTCTAATCACCCTCTTGCTACCTGCCACAATGTAATTTCCCGAATACGGGATGAGTAAAGTTATCCAATCCAATCCAATCCAATAACATTTGTTGTCAGCAAGCAGGCAATTCTGCAGCCACACATGGCAGACTGATGTAAAACATTTTCTTCTCTATACTTTACACTCAACAAATTTGTAGTCAATACTTGTAATAATGCCCATAATACAGCAAATGATGTTGGAAACCCCATCATGTGTTCAAACAATAAAATCACAACCCTGTGAGCAAACGTCATTGTGGGCAGTCATGTGGAAGTGACACTTTACGAATGTTACTGAAGCAATTGAAAGTCGCCTCTTTGTCACTGGTCTTTAAGAGGGGCTTTTCCGTTTCTTATTTTCAAAATAAGTGTAATGAGGATTTTATAACAGTGCATTGTTGCTGACTATTAATCATGTTCATCAAAATAAAAAAAATATTTTGATATCATTTTTCTTATTTTTCTCCCCAAAAATACATTTAATAAGAGACTTGTATTTTATTCATTTCATTTTAACTTTTACTTTTAAAAACTTTCAGTCAATTTCTGGTCAGGGGTTGTTGTGCTGTTGTCTAACTTGACGTAGTTTGCTCCAATGGAATGGAAAGCCTATCGTCGCCCTAACAGGAGGAAACAATTGGGTTTTATTTTATTTTAACTCTGTAATATTTTACAGATTTCCCGTGTATAAATGTCATCAAGCCGCGTTCTCCATTTGATTTAGCGTGTGCGGATTTTGTCATCGATGCATTTGGCCTTTGCCGGTGTCCGCGATTGGCCTTGTTTATGCTGAGCTTTGGATCAACGAAGCAGGCCTCCGGTCCGATGCCAGTGTAACATCTCCACTGCTTTGTCCTGATCGGTCCATTACTCTCCAAGTAAGCTCCAAAACACATTTTTTTATTCAATTCAAGTGCTCTATGATATGCCCTTGGTGTGTGCGCGTGGGATTTTTTCGGGCAATGGCGAGATGGCGTTTATTGTTAGCCATTAGCACGTAGGAGTGCTAATGATCATGCTAACAACTTATACGGTAGTAATTGTACAAGTTCCACTAAAAATAATCAGATCGGCCGTTTTTTTGCCATCAAAATACATGCACAAGTGGAACCAATGCCCCTGCCTTTTGGATTTGCGATTTGGCTAAGTTTAGCTTTGTTTTGGCACAAAGAGGTGGAAGTTTACTCATTTTTAAATAGTTATACTATCATAACATCTCTATTTAACGATCGCATAAAACAAAGTATACTAAAAGGTTAACAAAACGTCCATGATAACGAATATATTATTATTATATTATTATAACAGTTTCCAAAGACATGAATGTCATTTTTCCAAACTTCATACAATAACATGTTAACATATTTTTCAATTTTTTTGCTAAATACTGGAATAACTGAGCCAAGTAAAGTGGAACATTTAAAATTCATGGTCACACTTAATCTTGCAATCTTCTGTCTTAGAAAATATGAACCAGATGCAACAATGACATCAAGATTTGGTAAAACCTACAGCCGCAAGGGAGGAGAGGGCACATCCAAGTTTGACGAAGTGGTGTTCACTAAGAGGGGCACTCTGAGCACAAAATGGGGTGACACCACCTTCAAGGCCAAGGTGGGCTGTAAGCGCACCGGCCCCCCAAAGGGTTCTTCGGCTCCGGACAATCACAAGAGAGCTAGGAGCAGCGGGGATGGATCAGATGACCCATTTGGCTTCGACAGCGACGAGGAATCCAAACCGGTTTCTTCTCGCTGCAAGGCATCACCCGCCAAGGCGCTGTCGACGGAGCCCCCGCGGGCGGAGAAGCTGGGGGTCTCTCTTGAGTCCAGAAACTGGTCCAGCTTCCATGAAGGACTCCACTCCTCAACTCATGAGACGCTGCGGCCAAGCAGGACAGAAAAGTCCACTTCGGTCTTCAACAGCAGGAATTCTGACAAAAGTAATTAGAGCTGCTACTAATCATTATTCAATCACACTTGGAGTCAGAATTTTTTTTTTTAATCTAATGCGATTTTGTCTTTGCACCAGGAAAACCACGAAGCACCTCACCATCTTCAGAGAAGCAGCACAGCTATGCGTGGTATCAAAATGCCTCTGAGAGCGATAAAAAGCCTTTAGCTCAGACCACCACCTTGAAGACATCCGCCAAGGCCGAGTCCTCCTACAGCTCTTGGGACACTCTCATGGGCTTCCGACCGCCCTCTCCCGTCCAGGAGCCACGGGACCCCGCCCCCTCGCTTTCCTGGACTTTGCCAGACGACAAGCTGCCCTCGCCGCCTCGACTGCAGGACCCCACCGAAAGCCACGATCCGGACGGCAACTTCGGCTTGGCCGACTACTGCCGGACGCCGGCTTCATCGTTGCCCGAGCGGAACTCGAAATGTCGGACTTATCGCAGGCCCGGCAAACAGACCAAAGCATCAGACTGTAGCATTTCAGCTTCAGAGTCACTCACGTTGGTATCTGGCGTCGACGACAAGACAGTGGTGCGTGGCGGCCGGACGAGGGACTACACCGTTCTACATCCTTCTTCCGCTTCCATTTCTAATGTCACCAATCAGGCGGGCGGTGTGGAGGAGTTTAACATAAGTGCAGCCACTCCCGGGAGTGGGACTAGTGCCCCTAACAGCAGCGGTGCTGCAGAGAAACTCGAAGCGGGATGGCAACGGAAAAAGGCTGAGGAACAGCAGGGCAGGTAATTGGGAGTTGTTCAGATGCTTGGACATTACATACATAGAATGCTAGATCTGTAGTTTTACTGTGTTATAGAGGAGTATGACATAGACTCTCTGTGGATATTTGTTATTGATTGATCCAAGACTGTGGTATGACCAAGCAGGGTAGACAAGTAATTCGTTGTTTCATTTTTTGATTCATGACATGCACCAACAATTCCCGAAATGAACTTGACCATGCCCTTGTTTCTGCTCTCCAGTCAGAACCAGTCCAGATCAAAGAAGGAAACCAAAACAGACCTGTTTGGTTTCGAAGAAGCTGACACCCATCAAGACAACAAAGACCATAATGAGTGCGATGGGTCCAAATACATAATCCAATACTTTGGTTTTGACGACATGAGCGACAACGACGAACCTAGCACCCTCGAGCGCAGCGACCGCAGGCCTAAAGCCAGAACAAGAGCCAAAATGGCAGCGGTTGCCGAGGAGGACTTGATGGAACCCATCAGGAACTGTGACACTCTCGGGGGACGTACTCCAGAGGGGACCAAGAAATGTTCTGAGAGGCAGAACAACACAATACAAACAGGTGAGTGAATGCGCAGTAAGTCGCCCACATAAATTCTATATTTGGAGTGCGAGTGCCATGGGAGCTGCCCTGTGTTCAGCATTTGATATGAGACTCTCCTTTTATTTCCTTTTCGCACAAATGTATGATTTTTGTCATCAGAAACCGCTCGTCAAGTCTTGGACTGCGCTGTGCTGAACTTTTCGGAGGACGATCTCAGGGTGGTGGCCACCGCCCCCAGAAGGCCATCTCAGAGGAAGGCGGCTGACAAGAACCAGGATAAGAACCAGGATAAGAACCAAGATAAGAACCAGGAGAAGTACCAGGACAAAAACCAGGACAAAATCCATGACAAACATCGGAGGATCTTCAGTGCACAAAAAAAGGTGAAACAATCTGACATTGTGATCTGGCCTTGAAAAAAAAAACAAGTATTTTCATTCAAAGTGGAAAGGAATGTATAAAAATGGTCCAATTTACCCCGACCTCATTTTAATAGAGAAATGGCACTCAACAGTGTTTAGACCTGGCTGTCAAGTTGATGGTCCAACACAGCTCATCTGCTCAGTCCGCTTTTTGTCTTGGCTTATTAACCCTGCCATGCACCCCCTAATATTCCCTCACACTTGCACTCCAGCCCTGCTTTTGTTTTTCATGATGAGTGACAGCTACCCGGTTCAAATTTGGCACCAACACTCATGGGCCAGCCAAAGCAATGAAAAGATGCTGGAGGGGGGTGTGGCTAGGGAGATCAAGTCTGGCCCCTTCTTGACTTTTCTGGGGGTCTCATAAATCCCAATCAGCTCAAATCAAGCTGAGAGGACTTTTGGCAACCCTGATGAGCTTTTAACCACAAATGGCACCCAAACATGTTTATGCATTGTCACCTGCGGGTATTAAGATGCCACTATTACACTATTTGGTTTGTGCTTTTGTTGTAGTCTCCCACCAAAGCTGTGTACAATGCCCGACACTGGACACTGGATAGCGAAGAGGAGCCCACTCCTTCCTCTACGTCACGACCACAGACAAATGCAGTAAGACTCGGACTAGAAAATTCCACTTTTGCAATTTACCTTGTTTAAAATAAATAAAAAAAACATGTTCCGCAGGCGCCGCGGCCCTCGAAAGCATCAGCTACCGACGTGCCGTCTACCGTGCAGAAAGATGACGACCTATTCAAGGCCCCACCGCCTCCTCCCAAGGTCACCAAGTTTGTCAACGTCCCTACCGACCCCTACCAGGACACCGTTACTACACTCAAGTGTCGCAAAGAACACAAAGAGGTATGTACAGAGTGCCTGTTGGCTTCTTAGTGTCCCCCTAATGGTCTTTTCTTGCTTCTGTTAGCTATTCACGGTGGTTCAGCACGTCAAGCACTTTAACGACGTGGTGGAGTTTGGCGAAAACCAAGAGTTCACCGATGACTTTGAGTACCTGGCGGCCGGCCTGAAGAGCGGTCAACCGCTCAACACTCGCTGCCTGAGGTAGGAGGATGGTGACTCAGCGGCAAATGGGTTGCCATTTTCTCTTTTCTGGATCTCACCATGCTCATGATTGGTGTGTACAGTGTAATCAGTCTGGCAACACGTTGCGCCATGCCCAGCTTCCGAATGCATCTGAGGGCACGAGGGAAGGTGGCCCAGGTCTTCAAAACGCTCAACGACGCCCCCCAGCATCATGTATGTTCATTAGATTCATTGCTGCAATCAGGAATATTTTAGAGTTCCCACAGGATCTTTAATTTATGAGTCTTGATAAAGTGCAATGTAATGGCATTGACATTTTTTATCGGAGGTTTTAAATTCTTCAAAGTTTCTCTGCATTGCATGAAGTTATATCCGAGAAAAGGTTTTTGTTTTTTAAGCGAGGTTTATGAAATTTACCCTTGAACAGGCATTCAATTTTCTTTTCAGTAGACTTTAAAAAGATCTTTAGTTTTTTTCACATTGTAAACTGTGAACCTTTCATTCATTTTTATTCGACCTTTTCTTCACATTCCATATTCAAGTCTCACTTTTAACATTTAGACAATTCAACTGATTTCCCCGCATTTCCATTCACTTTTGGGGGTGGGAGAAAAAAACATGGTCTTTCAGATAAATTCAGGTGTTGGATGAAGTTGAATGAAGAAAATGTGAGCTTTTATGCATTACTCATTGGACAATATTGACTTTGATAGACTAACCAGATTTGCCATGTAAATAAACATGTGATAATTCAATCAGTTCAATTGTTGCAGATTACATTTTTTGGCTTCTGAGTTAAGTGAACACTTGTTTTGTTTTCCCCATTTTGTGCAGAACCTGGCCATGTGCACTGCCTCTCTAATGTACATTCTTAGTCGCGACCGACTCAACATGGATCTGGATCGCGCATGTCTGGACCTGATGATCCGCCTGTTGGAGATGGACCAGGACCAAAGCGGCGGCGTTGTCGTGGTGGACACGGGTCCACAGTTGAGCGCCAGGGAGATCTGTAAGATGAAGGAGAAGATCCGCAAGCTGTGTGACACAGTCCACAACAAACATCTGGACTTGAAGAACATCACGGTGCGATTTATGCGCATTATACAGTTTGTTATTGCAAAAAAGTGATGCTTAACCTACTCTTGTTACCACAGACGGGTCACCTGGCCATGGAGACGTTGTTGTCACTGACTTCCAAGCGGGCGGGAGATTGGTTCAAAGAGGAGTTGCGACTCTTGGGAGGACTGGACCACATCGTTGATAAAGGTTATATAGCTTTTATTCTCTTTCTGTTTGTGGGCAAGCACCACATTGACAATGTTCATGTTGGTTCACAGTGAAAGAATGTGTCCACAACTTGAACCAGGAGGATGACGAGGACAAGCTGGTGTCGTCCTTGTGGGGATCTGAAAGATGTTTACGTGTACTGGATAGTGTGAGCATGGCGCCTATCTTTGTATAATACACATTTTGTTCAGACTGTAAGTGGTAATTAAGTAGAAATTACAGCACCAGTGAAATTGTGGGGAAAAAGTGCTCTATAGTCTGAAAAATGTGGTTACTTAGTGCTTTGGTAAATTGTATTGAGATGGTTTTGTATGTGTGTTTTTAAGGTGACGGTCCACAATGCGGAGAATCAGAGCTACTTGATTGCCTACAAAGATTCATCACTTATCATTTCCTGTGCAAAGTGAGTAACCAAACATTTCAGTGAGAAAGTGTACACAACACAGCACACAACATGTTTGGGTGAACCGGAAAAGATGGCGAAAATGAAGTTAAGAGCCACACTTGTTTTTCGTTTGCCCTTTGGGTGACTTGACCTTTAACCCAGAAGTTCTCATGGCTGCTTGGGGATGAAAAGTAAGATTGTGTTCACAATGAGCTTCAGTATCAGGGTAAAATGGGCCTCCCATCTGGTCTAGTAGGCCTTCAGCTGCCTGCTCCTTTAATGCCGTTAACCGCCACAACACACATAGTATTATTTAACTTGATTTTAACATGCACTTCCTCATCATTGTCACATATTGCCGTCTTACAAGACAATTTCCCCTTCCAGCTGTTGCTCAACACCTGCCCTGACAAACGGAAATATGCTCAGACATTCGCTATGCCATTTTGATTTACATTGTGCCCTGTATAGTGATTTGTTGAATTCATGGGGTAAAAAAAATAGGGTGTTCTGTTACACTGACAATTCATGTACAATCATATCTAGTCTAGATAGAAGGTTAGGGTTAGGGTTAAATAAAACTATAAAGAGAAAATAGAAATCAGATTTTTTTCCCCTTATTTCAATGTCACTACAAAGGGATTTACTAGTGAATTTGCTACTTGTTGTGCAAGTGCGATTTTGTTTTTCTTTCAACCCACTAAATTAACGCCCACACCTCCCCACAGAGCACTGAGGCGCTGTGAGGCAATGATCCAACGCTACAGTACAGAAGGGAGCAGTGCACCAGAGAGCACAGTCTGTGGCTCTAACGTGGCCAAAGCCGTGGAGAACTGCATGAGGGCCATCATTGGAGTTCTTCTCAGCCTGACCCATGACAACGGTTAGTTGGCGACCGCTCATGCAATGTCAAGTGTAGCAGGTTGTATGTGAATGCGCACTTGTGCCTGCAGAGTGGGGCAGCACCAAGACGGGTGAACAGGACAACTTGATCACGACGGCGCTCAACTGTGTTCTTAGAGTTCCTCAGTATTTTCCTCAAGAGAAGAGGTTTGACATTCGAGTTTTGGTGAGTTAGTTTATCTTATGTGGATGTCGTCTTGTTCTTTTGAGTGCATTTTTTAAAAAGGTGGTTGTTGTAGGGTTTGGGCCTGTTGATCAACCTGGTAGAGTACAGTGCCAGGAACCGCTACTGTCTCATGGAACTGGAGATTGAGGGAGGTCAGGGTCCCTGCGACTCCACTGTGCTCCTCATGCCTCCAAAACAGCAGGAGGTTATTGTTAACAATGTCAGCAGCGGTCCTCTAAGCGCAATCGCCGCCTTAGTGCAGGTATGTGTTGTTGTCTTTGGCAGTGTTTGTGGTTTGTGGAGCATTGTGAAACGGGACGTTTTGGTCTCTGTCCCCAGTTGTTCCTCCAGCGCGAGCGAGCCGCCGTCCAGGCCGAGGCGCAGACCGACGACCTCATCAAGGAGCCGACCAAACCCGCCGACAAGAGCGGCGAGTGGCGGGAGACAGGCGGCGAGATCCAGTGGGTGGCCAACGACAACCACTGTGAGAATGACGCCAAAGAGAACGAGAAGAAGGAGGAGGAGGACGGCGAGCTGGACCTCAACAAAGGTGACACACTTGGTTTCAAGTGAACAACATATCAGCAGCCAATCTGAATGTCGTACTGAAACACTGCTGACCACCATCTCATCCAATGTCTAGCTCTGCAGCACGCGGGCAAGCACATGGAGGACAGCATCGTGGCATCGTACACGGCTCTGCTGCTGGGTTGCCTCTGCCAAGGAAGCCCGGTGAGTGGCGAACATCTCCCTCAGTGGACAGCGACACCTTAAAACTTAACAATTTTACCCTCCTAGATGAATGTGACTACTGTGAGAGAGAACTTGCCTCAGGGGGATTTCTCCATCATGACGGAGATGCTCAAGAAGTTCCTCAACTTCATGAACCTCACAGTAAATGACACCACTCACTGCCTCCCTTGACTTGGAAAAGTTCAAAATGTAACTATTTTATTTTTGTCTTCACAGTGTGATGTCGGTACTGCAGGGCAGAAGTCCATATCCAGAGTCATCGATTATCTGGAGCACTGCTAGACACCCACACTCATAAACATACCCACACAAATCCATTTTCAGTCAGTATTTTCACTCCACCTCCACAAGTTTGACCTTTCAGTCAGATTTGATGTTTTAAATGCGTTCACTGTACCTCCCATCTTATTATATGGTTTAACGCATAAGTACTCGTGGAGAAGAATTGTTGGAAGATTTAAGCTAGTTCTGGGTGGGTTCATTTTTGTCGCCGTTATCCAAACGTTTCAATGCCATTTTGGTCCATGTTAGTCGTCATGGGGGTGGTTGCCAGGTCCTGATTATCCAGCTGTCTTTACTCCTTATTGAGTTAGTACAAAGTACCTCATAGGAGACCAGTTGAATGTGCCATTTGATGAACTTTTACAAAATTGGCAGGATGTCACATTTTCAAGGAATTTGACACTTTTTGTCCCTATTGAGAACTGAAATATATGTCTCTTAACTATAAAAAAAAATTAAAAAGCTTGTTCAAATGATCAACATACACACAAACGTTTACAAGAGCTTTATTGAGGAACGTGGAGGATGTTCGTGTACATACTATTTGTAGATATTTTGCCTGAGAAGCAGTGCATGACGGGAAGTGGGTGGGTGGGTTGTCTTTGTGCGGGGAGAGGCCTTGGATGACTTTTTGGATTTTTTTTTCTTAGCAGGGCGGCTGCGTTTGTACTGGGTCTTTGCTTACATGTACATACTTTGAAAAGAATAAAAATTGCTACTTTGACAGTACTTTGACCTTTCGTATATGTCTTTTTCTTGAAAACGTGAGTTCTGGATTGATCTTAATGGTCATATTTGATTTTTGAAAGGATTTTTATCAATTTTTATAACATACTTACTCTTGCATATACTTAGTACACTTTTTGACGATCATTTAAGTCCTATAACTAAAATTACCTTGTCAACTTTCTTGAAATACCCCAAAGGTGGTCACTATTGTTGTTTTTATTTATGAAAATAGCAAAAAAAAATATAAATATGAAAACAAATGCAGAATGTAAGTACTTGGAACAAATCAATAGGCTTACAGTAAACCATCACTGTCAGTATTGTTATTGCTTGTGTAAAATTTGACAATCATGTTCAATACAACAACAAATGATGCCATTATTTAATAGGACTAATCAATGTTTTAACTTGCCATGTTTAGAGGGAGCTCAAGCAACAAACCTGAGATTTTTTAAACTGTAAAACAGGAGAAAATGAATTACACAATTAAAAAGGACATGAATAATTAAACAATGCATTTTTTAAACACATACATTTGCGTAAAAGATCAACAGTAAACCCCAACATCCCAAAAGTCACTCAGTCCGACCATTGTTTTTAACGTGTGGTCCTCAAACCAGCTCCGCGGCAGCTCGCCTATACGACCCCGGCCTGCCCTCCTCTTCTCGGGGGGATGACCCTCGGGAATCTTCCCCATGGTCCCTCGTCTCCTCCTCGGGCGTTTCGTGCAGAAGCTCGCTGAGCGTAGCGATGTAGATCTGGGCCATCTGGAGCGTCTCTGACTTGGACAGTTTCTTGTCACTCTCCAGCTGAGGGATGACGCTTCGCAGCCGGTCGAAGGCCACGTTGAGCCCGAGCATCCGTCGCCTCTCCCGGGCATTGGCGGCCAGGCGCCTGCGTTTCTGAGCGCGCTCCAAGGAGCGCGCGTCCGGCTGCAGGTGCACCGAGGCAGGGCTCAGGCGCAACTGCACGATGGTGCAAGGCGACCAGGCGGACTCATCCTCGGCTTTAGCTCGCATCTCGCTCGGGTCATCGTGGATGGTTTGGAGTTCCTCGGGGAAGACCGAGATGAAGGGCATGAAGAGGCTTCTGCGTGGAGGCATGTCTCCTGAGACCCGAGATGGACATCCACTGGGTGACAGGCTTGCGTCTTCTCGCCATTTATGCGCGTGGTAGGCGTGCGCGGGTCAACAGCCGGAGGGTGGCCGCCTGGCAGGGGGCAAGGGGGGGTCTATTGGGACACTTTTTTTGGAGAGTTCATCAAAAGTGGATTAGAGGCGCGCGAGTGGGCAGCTGCGAGTGCGCACGCCCTCCCTTCGAAAGAGTTTGCACAAACGATACAATTAAAACGTCACGCCCATGGTTTCAAAACATATTTGGCTTCATTTGATCAAATGAATGTGAATTTGACCAACAATTATGGATTGTTCAACTATTTGAGTTGAAACCAAGTAAGTTATTGTTTGCCATTGACAGGGATGGATCCCTAATTCAATTGAATGAATTAAATACTATTTCTTGATAAATCATTGATTTCCTTGATAATAATTTACGTCTAATTCATTGAAACTGGGACAAATGGCTGTAAATAGTCATGGATTAGATCATTAGAATGAGTAAAAAAGTGCAATGGTTAAATTTAAAAACGACAACGTTACCTCCAACCCCTTAGAGGGCGTGAGAGCACATTTCCCACTTTACGCTGCAACCATGCTGTTTTGTCACCTATCTGACTCAACTTAATTGAACGCTGATGTTGTCCTGATCCCATGACTTTACAAACGATCGGAAGAGCTAACGAAATTCCTGCAAAGCTGCTTATTGATCTCAATTCGAGATCGTACCCAAAGGTGACAAAGTTACTGAATCTTACCAGTTTGCTGCATGTGGAAATGTGATGTTGATTCGATTTTCCTGGAATTTCATTTACTCATCACGGTTTCCATTTTATCATCTTAGGTGTAGAAACCTTTGAAGATCAAGGAAGAAAATAGCTGCAAAGTGACAGATTTCATCCACAAGTAAAGGTACGAGAGCATGCTTTAGATAAAAATCCCATTTTTTTCTCGGTTGTGCAGCATCAAAATGAGGTTGCAAACAAAGTGGAGGCACGGGGGCCAAATCTGGCCCTCTGTATCATTCTGTGTGGCCCGGGAAAGTAAATCATGAGTGCCATCTTTCTGTTTTTGGATCAAATTCAAATGAAGAGTATAGATGTATAGAGTCTGACACCCTTGCTTTAACTCATTAAACCCTGTGGCAAAACATTTAAAAAAATTACCCAATTTCCCCCCAAAAAGATGCAATCGGGCCCAAATATCGATAAATTCCGATTAAATTTCTGATCGTGAGCATCCCAAATCATAAAGGCTACAACACTAATTCCACCTTTTTAATTTCTCAAGTCCAGCCAGCATGTTTTGATTAAAAACCCACTTTCTGGAGCCCGGCGGTCTTTGCTCGGGTGTGGCGGGGCCGCTTTGATCTGCCGCCCACGTCGGCCCGCTGCCACCAACGAGCCGTTTGATTGGCTTCGCTGAAGCAAAGCGGGCCAACAAGTGTCACTCCAGACACCCGGCGGCCAAAAGCCGGCCGGGGTCCGCCCTTCTGCTCCCTCACCGCCACGCTGTTCGCTTTTGTAAAGGACGCGCTGGCTGGCACACGTACTCCCGTAATCCTGTTAGAAGCCCCTCCAAAGGCACTTCCTGTCACTCACGCCCGGCTCGCGACAGCGGGATGCCATGATGATTTTTAATTAACGAGGCAAAACGCCGATGTGCTGCTTAGTGGCCATTGGACGGCATGGGGGACTTTGGTAAGGGATGGCAAAAACAAGCATGGCAGCATCTTGGAAAAGACACTCAGGAAAGACTCACAAACAAAGAGCTTGATACGCATACACTGTACACACACACACCTACTCATTGTAGCACAGGACATTGTGTTCGCCAAGGTTAGTTTGACTAATCATCCAAACTTAGCATTTCCTTCAGAGCACAACCACTGGGGCTCATTGATTGTGTTTGTGTGTGTGCGTGTGTTTAATCAGGCACATTATCCACTAATGAAAGTTCACCCTGGTCTATAGAGCAAGTAAAGTGGATGCAAGGACACACAATGAAAGCTTCACAGTCACTCTTGAGTGTTGATCTTTCTTTGTGTGAGAACAAAAACACCACCATCAGAGTCGACTGGGCACTTTTACTCTTGCATCACAAACTTAGTAGGATGCTTTATGAATATGGATTATGAATAACTTAAATGTGTTGCACTCACCTGTCAAGTTTTATTTTTTAATCACAATTGTTAATAAGGAAAGCATTTGACCGTGGTTGACAGGTATGGAAACTGACTTATCAAGGCAATGCATTATTTGCTAATCAATTTTTATGTCTTCTACTTTCTAGATTTTAAAAGAAGACTAGAAAGAAGAATTGAAATGCTTGGATTGATGACTGTCAATAAGGTTTGAAGGTAGGAGCACTTTCTTTGTCACTTTTCCACAGACTTCATGGAATAATAATTTTAGGACATGTTAGAATTGTGTTATTCATAATATTTGAACTCTCTGGCAACTTTCAACCTCCAAACTTTTAATTTCGTCATAACGCCATCACACCTACTAATAATCACATTCCAACTTTATGGCATCATACGCACCTTACTTTTATTCCGCATAGAAATCACTCCCCTCGCAACCTTCATCATTCATTTGCATCCAAGTGTGCGTGTGTGGGTCCCACGAGAACATTTTGTCAGCTTGCATCACACAAAACGACCAAGAGATTGTATGTTCAAACAGTACATGCCAACTAAACTTTTGCCCGGCTGCCATTGGTGGCGAAAAGAAGTCTAATCCATTATGAATGGGAGGACTGGCAGCTATTATGACCTCTCCCGGTCCAAATGGATTTGACTTCTACTGCACTTAATGGCAAAAAATCAATTACACTTATTTTTGTGAAGAGGAAATTTACACAAAAGTCACATTTTAATTAAAATAATCCATGAGTAATATGAGTAAATGACTAATAAACATTTAAGCTAAAATCCTGAAGGCATATGTGAACCACTCTGTAATTAATACAATGACCACAAGAGGGCAAGGCACACCACTTTTAACCGACTGTCGCAGTGAAGTTATTCAAAAAGAGACCTTGAAATATTTCATGATATCGAGAACAAATGTCCTGTGATTTTATTTTATGAGTCAGTACTATTTGCGCCTAAGGCCCAATAAATGGATTGGTCGCAAAGAATTAGGAGAGCACGTAAGACCTGTAAAGAAATGAGTGAGACAACAGAAAAAAAATGGACTGGTCGCTAGCCAATGACAGACAAAAAGGACTCCCCATGACATCTCATTAGACCACTTCCCTCAACCTTACTATCCCTCGCTACAAATGACGACCAGTCCGATATGTTACTGCATCCTGCCATTAGTCGGCGACCAATCACGGGCGTGCCCTTTCTTATGGATGGAGATAATTATAGTTTTTTTTTAATATATGTAGTTGATGTCCAAAACCAGTTGAACTGAAAGTGAGATAATCTTTGCCATCACTCCCAGTTTTGGCGGATTGGACGCCTGTAGCGCTAGTGTGCGAGAGCATCCTATCCTCTCTTTCCCTCCCTCTCTCTCACTCGTTCGTTCGTTCTCTCGCTCTCTCTCCCCATGTCATCATTGTGTTTGGAGGGGCACAGTGTGCGGAGCAAGCCTGGCTTCTCTTCCTCCTCTCGCTCCTTCTTCTTCTTCTTCTTCCTTCCTGGCGGCTCAGCTGCTTCTCTTCCCCCGCAGTCTGGAAGCTTCTTCATCTTTCTTCTTCTTTTCCTCTTTTTTTCTGCCCCCGTCCCGCAGGCTCACTTTGGATTGCTTTCCTTTTTCTTTTCTGCTTTCCCCTCCCCATCCTTGTCTTTCCACCTTTTCCTTCTTTTTTTGCGCACCGAGGACGAGGCGGCGTCGGCAGCGGGTGTCGGCGTGCGTGCGTGGGCGCGCGTGCACGCGGCCATGGATCCACGCGTGGTGCTGATGGTGCGTGCGTGCTTGTTGCTGCTCCACGGACGGGCACTGCATGCCGACTCCATCATACACATTGGTAAGGCAGTGGATTAACCCCCTAGCCTCCTAGTCGGGGGTGCATGCGGTATGGTCCTGATGCTGCCTAGAGGTGGGGATACAGGGGTGGGGGGGACGTGATGGGGGAGAACTCAGCCCCCTCCCCACATTGGCGCGTGATGGGGAAGGCAAGCTGTTGCTCTCTCCTTCATTCATACATTCAGTCAGTTTCATTCAAAGTGTTGCAATTAAGTGGGAGGGCTTTGCTTAGGCATGACATAAACATGCATGTTATGTTAAATGTTTATACCTGCAATATGAAAACATGCTACAGGAGTACTATAGTATCAACTTGAAATATTCTGTGAAGGTTAGGTGGAAATGTGGTAGGATTGAGAGGTAATATGGGAGAAATGCATGAAGAAAGGACGGACTGTACGTGTAATTTGAATCCCTACGGATTGGTGTTTTACATATGTCGCTATGCAGCATTAGGTTCATGCATACGTAATGGAGCTTAAGTGCTCCTGTAAATAACGATCAATAATACTGATTTTTCACTGGAAATGTTAAATGATCACATGGGTGGCCCATTTGGGTGCTGATGAAGCATGGCTGTTTGTTGTTGTCATGGGAACCCGATTGAGCCAGGCTTGTTTAGGGAAATAATTATTGATCATTACCAATATGTTATAAGGAAGTATTAATGCCTTGACTTGTGGGATTTTCCAAAATGAAGATGTAAAAGTAGTCGTGACATTCTTTCTTTGCAATGCATTTTGAAAATGACTTTTTGGGCGAGGCAGTGTCCACCCAGGATTGGTCGCCAGGCCACACAGAGACAAACAATGGAGCAGTTCCTCGTGGCTTTCTCGCTCTCTCTCTCTGCCATCCGCGATTGAGGCTGAACTTTGAGCACGACGTGTGCGTCATGTTAATGAAGTCATGACAAAGAGGACAAACGGCGACTGTTGCTGCCTGGCGCGCTGCTCAGCGACACTTTGTCATCAAATGCACTTCAAAAGGGAGAAGGGGGGGGGTGTGCTCGGATAGAAAGTGTAATGACGCCACACGCACGCGCGTACACGTTCACGTGGGGATCTGGTTTGGTGCAGCAGGACAAGCTGGAGAGGAAACACTGCAGTGTCTAGGATAGAAGAAAATGAAGGGGAAAGCGCAAAAGGCACCTGTCAATCACTAAGCCTGTTTTACCATGAGAAAATAGCGTTATCCAGACGAGTAAAACTCTCCCACGCACTACCGAAGCCTTCTCACACGGTTGAAAAGTGCTCAGACGACAACAAGAAATCTCTCCTAGATTATTGAAAGGCTGTTGAAACATCATCCACATAAGGAAGACTTTCTTACCTCACACGACACATTTATTCAAATATATTTTTACCTTTTGTGAAGTCCAATTGCTTTCAATGGTTGACTCAAGCTAGAAGATGGAAGAGAAGATGGTATCAAGATTTAGGGAGGAGGACCCTTATTGATCTTTATGCCTACGAGGAAAAGGATAGGAAGATGATGGATGATAATTTACTGCTGATGGATGTGAGATGAAGGATGACAGTTGTTCAATGAAATGTATGTGCTGTCTCAAAGAATTGATGAGAAACATGTGCACCGTCGGTTTCTTGTCGATATGCGATGTCAGTAAAGGTAAAAAAACTGACCACGGAAAAATCGTTGGAAGTTAATGACAAACCACCAGACAGTGATGGACCTCAACAAAAGTTGTCAAAGGCGCTTGGAGCCATACTGGGACAGGTTGACCAAAATGAGAAGCAAAAGTCAAACCACAACCAGTCGCCCAAGCGTAAACACAAACCATAGCTTGAGCAGAACCTGAAGAATCATGAACAAGATGATGAGACAGATAAAAAAGAAGGATGTTGAACTTCTTGTGACCCGTGCAGTTGATCTGCACGGTTGAGACAATCCCTGGCTGACTAGAACAACTGGCAGTGACTTGGTTGTTTCTAGCCACACTCGGATGGGATGTGACAGGCCCAGTTCTGGCTTTGGCCTGCGCCAGTGACCCTCAACCCGACTCCTAGTACCCCTCCTCCATGCCGGAGCATCTGTCCCATTCTGCCGCCTCTAAGTTTTATTTCCCGTGACGTTCATGTGCTGTTTGTCCATCTTTTTTCCAAGACGCCAATGAGACATCAATTCCAGGTGGACTGACACCCAACAGAGTACAAATTTAGCAAATACTTACTGCAAAAACCCACCTAGTTCAATAGGAATGGACGACCATCACCTTCAATTCTTAGGAGCCAATGGAATAGGATTGAAGGAATGTGTTAAGATGTTGGATTTTTGTCAAAAGTGTGTTTTAATCCTTACTAACAAGACAACAAAGACTATTTGGAAACCTTTCCCACTCTTTTGGCAGAGTTGGCACTATTCATTTGATGAAAATTATCACCAAGAGACGATGTTAAGCTTCGCGGAGAATATAATCAACATTTCAGGCTTTTTCACACTGCATTGGTATGTTTACAAGTGACCCAATTCCGTTTTTTTACGCCTTCATGTCTTCAAATCGGATCTAATTCACTTTTATGTATGGATTTAAATACGATCTGGATCACATGTGTGACTGCATTCTGAACTAGAGGGGCAGCCAAGCTAAAGCTTCGTACAGTTCCCGAACAGATGGAGGTCGTTTTTCAAGCCGGAAGCTTGTTTGACCACAGTCGTTAGATAAAAGTCTTGATTGAACCTGAGAATTGCCAGATTTTTTTCTTCCCCTCTTTGTGTTCATGTCTTTTCCTCCCAAAAAAAGAAATTGAGGCATTTAAGTGCACTTGGAAGTAAATGATATCGAACACTAAACCACTAGCTGCAAGTACTCATAGTGATGTGTACATCCCTTGCTGCACTCTGAAGGGAAATGAGTCGTGTATAATGTGTTAATAATATTGCTTACGTGGCCGAGAGTGAGAGCAAGCTTGACCCTCTGTGTGTGTCATATTTATTAAAATAGGTTGATGACGGTGTAGTGATACATTTGTCTGACTTTAGTGTAGGCGTTGTGGTATCGACTCGAAGTCAATAGAAGTTTGAGTGAGTTTTTTGTCCTTATAACTGAATGGCAACCAGTTCAGGATGTAGTCTGCCTTTCCCCCAAAGCAAGAATAAGCGGTGTTCAGAATGAATGGATGAAATAATAGATTGGTGTGATGCCTGTGATTGGGTTTCATGTGGTCTGAATGTAGCTTTTGTACACACTTTGTGGTGTAAATGAACCCACTCGATAAACCCAGATTCCGTGTTTGCTATCACGACTTTTATGTGCATGATCAAAGCCGTGACATCGATTTCTTTGCTGACAGTTGAAGGCAATGGCAAACGCTCTCAAATGAATACAAAAATGTATCTATTTTGTTATACCAAGAGAGCAATATCAATCAGAATACTACATTTTTATAATAATACTCCTGGATGTGGAATTGTCTCAGCATAGGAAGTACTACTGTGCTTTCATGGCAGTTTTTGACCTGCTCTTCAATGATTTCCAGGTGCAATCTTTGAGGAGAATGCGGCCCGGGACGAAGAAGTGTTCCAGCTGGCTGTGTCCGATCTCAGTTTGAGTGATGATGTCCTGCAAAGTGAGAAGATCACACACTCTATCAAACTCATCGAACCCAACAATCCTTTCCAGGCGGTACAAGAAGGTATGCAACAAGTTTTAAATATTCCACATGATCTGTTTAGGTTTTAGCTTAGTGTCAATTCTATTTATTTTTATTTATTTGACTTCATTTGCAATGTATAGTACTGTTTCTATGTATAGTTGTGGTTGAAGTTTATCTTTAGGTTCTTCTTATGGTTCCTACATTGGTTCTGATTTCAACTCTGGTTGTAATTTTGGTTGTTTCATGAGTTATAGTTTAAGTTTAGTTGTGGTTCTCAGGATATTCATACAAATTGATGTAGATGGATTTTGGTATGGATGATGTTGCCATGGTGACATTCATAGCCACAAACCTCAATCTAATTGAGGTGGTTGTTAGAAACCAAGCAATTGACATCCATAGGTTGAGGAGATGGCCCATATCTAATGGTTCAATACCCTTAAATCCTGGCCTATCACCCACTCTCATATTTTAATAGGCCGGATCGTTAGATAACAGTGCTCATTAATATTCCGACAAATGGGCCTAATTTTCAAACTATGAGCCATGTGGCTGGGCCCAATTAGTGTCAATTTAGGGGAAGAAAAGACATCGTTTTTCCTTGTTTCCGCTCACTTTCCTGTGCTTGTTTCATTTTCCTCACCTGACAATTTTTTTCCCTATCTTCAGATATTCTCTATCTTTATAATGAGTGTGCTGACTTATGAGTGTGTGTTGCCGGGTAAAATTATGACAGTATATGTCTTATTAACTCGTTCCGTGCCATTGATAAATGTCCATATAGCCATTTCTTTTTGCTCACTGGGGAAATGAAACGTCATACAATTGAAATAAATCACATTTAGCACTTATCATTTTTATGTAAACGGTTTCTCCACCTCCAACTAAATTTACAGCACTTTGTTATTCCCTCGTCAGATAAAACATGATAGACGGCCAGCGGTCAAACACGACCTCGGTTCGCACGATAGAATGTTTAATTCATCGGGCCAAGTGGACGTTAGATGTCTAGTCGTAGCAGGAAGGATGAAATGTATCCACACGGATACACGAGTTCCTTTTGGTACCGTTTGAATCTATTTTTTCCACTTAGAAAAGTGTTTTTTATCAGTCTGCTGCATGTCTGGATATTGCCATGTTTAGTCATTATTTCGGGGAAAAACTGCATTCGGTTGCCTTTAAGTGAATGACGTGACATTGGCTTTTTATCATAAAAGGGCACAAATTCTGAAGGGTACCGGATTGGAAGAGGAGGTCATCAATTTTAATACGAAACCGCCGTTTTAGTGGCATTTCATTGCTTATAACTTTAGGAAAGTGCCAATTGGGAATTCAGCAAAATGAACATCAGCTAGTGGCTTCTTCTAAATAAATATTGACCAAGCAATCATGTCTAAAAGCGGTCGCAGAAAATGTGATTTTGTTTAATTAATTAACTTGTTCCCTGCCATTGGTGGTGAAAGTCATCAATTGACCTGTCAGTCTCTTCTAATGAGTTGAAATAACAATACGAATACAAATCATGCCTATGAATTGCTAATTTTAGTTTTGTCCTCATGTTCTTAAACTATGGACTTTGTATATATTCGGATTTAAAAGGTATTTTCTTTCTTGGCGAGTGACTGCGTTTTTTTAAAACTTATCCATCATAGTATAATACATTTTTTAGCACCTCATTTGCTACACCATCCAATTTTCTGCCAGTAGGTTTTTAATGTAACAGCATCTTAAACCTTGAAATTAATTCTTACTTGTTGCCAATTAGTGCTATTGTAATAACATGATGCGGATAAGTTGTTCAAAGTGTGTATGGGGACTCTGTCAACTGCATTGGCACAAATAAATGAAAACAAAGTTGAAAATTGCTCTGAGTAGAGGTTGAGAAACTCCAAGTGACTCAAAGGAGTGATGGAGAACGTCACCTGACCTCTTTTCTCGGGAGTGTTGGCAGTGCGAGGCGAGCGGTGGATGACTCGTCAAATTTTAGGCGCCGTAATCAAAGGCGATAAACCCGGCAGGTTTGATTCCCACTCGATAAAATGCCGTCGTGCCCCAGTTTCAGATTGGGAGTCTGCCCGAGGCGCTCGTTTGTGTTTGGGAAGTCATTTGAACTTGGAAGCAACACCTAAACAAAAATGAGTGCAACACGCTGCTTCTTTCGAGGTGTTGCGTTTATTATACGTGTTGTGTTCTTTCATGCAGGGGTTGGCAAAACCCAGTTTGGGGGTCCGCAAAGTATGTTATATAGTTAAATCAAATAGAATGTGCATGGATTGGTCGTCATGCAAAAGTCGTGACCCAAACTGATCAACAAGCTTTTGCATTGACATTCAGGAAAAAAAAATGTTTTCATTGAAGCAAACAGCAATATTTGTAAGATTACTTTCAGTTGTGTGAGTCAGACATAGCAACCACAAGCTGCCCTGCATGTAGCGCACGTCGAAATAGAGATTACGTGATTGCTCACTTTTGGTTTCAAATGTCGAAGCTTCACTGCAAATCCGATTTTCCATTTGCCATTTTCACTTTTAAAGTGCACCAATCTTAATACTCGTCTCAAGGGACACCAAGATCACAAAAACACACAAATGTACACACAGTCCAGTGAGTTCTTCTGGTGTTGACATGACAACCACCGTCTTCAGTCGGACCATACGAGAGCCACCTGTTGATTCATCGGCGAAACATGCGTGTTCAATTAAACATGTGCACACACTAGTACATAAATATGCTATTACAAACAGAGTGAAAATTGGACTGTCGCAAACAGTGCACAAACTTGCAGTTGTAGCGTCACCAGCCCAGAAATACACAAACGAAAGCACATAAAACATTTTTGACAGAGCGTCATAAACAATTCATATTTTTTAATGTAATTCCTTGAGAGCCTTACTTAGAATTCAAATGTAAAAATAGATTCCTGCATTTTCAGCATTACTTTTGAAGAACAATAAGTAGCTACATTCTTTTAATCATATTGCTTGCAGTTGTTAATCAATGATTATCAATAATTATGCATGTGCGGAAAAGCAAGTGCTAGAGGTCGTGTCGGAGCCACAGTGGGGAAACATGAGGCCCCCATTGGTGGATGTAGTGGCGCTTGAGGTAGTGTTGTGACCTTTGGCCCCTGACATATAATTTGGAGCTGTTGCTTGGGAAAATTGTTGGTGTTTCAATGGGAAAATTGACGACCGTATTTTCACGACTATAAGGCGCACTTAAAAGTCTTAACATTTTCCCCATAATGGACAGGGCGCCTTATAATCCAGTGTGCTTTATATATGGCAAAAATATTTAAATGTGTCATTCATTGAGGGTGCGCCTTATAGTGCAGTGCGCCTTATAGTTGTGAAAATACAGTAGTCACTTATATTTTGTGTACTTTAGTAGATGAGTAGATGCTCTTTATCATCAACTTTGTCACGACAGTGGGAAAATAGTCGTGTTCTGACACAAATGATGGCATGTTTTTGTTTGTTTACCCGGTGACAAGGTCTGCAGCACGGTTTTCTGAATACGCACTGAATTAAAGATACCCCGCTTGACTAATAAGGACTCATGTATCTTTGATGCACCATTGATGAATTATGAAGAAGCTTTGGCTACTGGCTCGTTAGGGCGCGACAAAACGTCACCGCCACGTCGTCACGCCAATGTCGTTTGCTTGCTAGTTAAATCAGATGAGTCACCACGGGCCACGTGTTGAGGAAATGGCACGGTCACACATCGTGTTGGCTACTGTGAGTTTGCAAACGGTGAACTTGTTCAGTGTGCGACATTTATAAATTGGATCAAAGATACAACTGCTTATGTGGGCGTGTCTTTGCCATCTGCTGATGACTGGTCAGCAAGGGAAGCTAGTGCTTAGATTAGGACACTATGGAATGAAAAATGTGCTCCTGGCAGTGTGGCTTCTCGTGTCGTTCTATGCCACGTGAAGGGCATTAGACTATATACACATTGCATTCCCCCACAGATGACACGCATACTAACAGACTGACACGTATACATTACAAATGTGGTCACATACAGGCATAGTCTTACACAGTGAACATCAGTAGCAGTGATGGATGAACAAAGATTGCTTGTTTTAAGGAAATAATAATTCCCTGGCGAGATACGGCACATAGGCAAAATTCTTCCCAGGGGCCCAACAGACAACGTCTCATGGCGCACTGTTTGGGAATCATTGACAGAAACAAACAAGTTAGCTCCACTGAGAAAAGCAGAAAGTCTGTTTTACACACGTTCCTTTAAGACAGGGGCCGGGAACCTTTTTTTTTTACAAACAATTCATTTTTTCAAACATTATATCTTGTGAGCCATACTACAAATTTAAAAGTCAAAATACATACATGTAAACAAGTGCCTTTTCAATTGTTTTTGGTAATTTCACCACTTTTAGTGAAAAAAATGAATCTTTTTTAAAAGATTCTGTTGCCAAACAATGAGGATATATTCCAGAAGAGTCTTCAGCTAAAAAAAATTAAAAATAAAGCAATTCTAGATGGAGTATCTCAGTTCTGTCACCAGCGATTTCCATATTTTAGCTCTCAGGTTAGCAAAAGGCCAGATGCACTCATCAAAAAAGCCACATGTGGCTCCCGGGCCACAGGTTATTGGTCTTGATCCTCAAGTATGAATCTGATGTGTAAAATGCTTGCCTTTCTCTGCTTGAATTTATCTTAATGAAGTGCTGTAGTGTTTCAATATTTCAGCTGAAAATTAATTGCGGAAACCTATTGCTATATTTGAACATGGTTTCAAAATGACGCAGTTGCCATTCATCACATTGTCAATTCATAGTTTTCTATGGAAATAACATTCGAAAGTGCTTGCTTTGAGGATTTATGCAGGACAGTCCTTCCATTAAATGCCTCGTCTGGCATCCTTGAGCTGGATGCAGATTTGTCCTCACTTTTGGAGTTGCAATAGAGGACATTATTTACAATTGCTTGCTTCATTGAAAGCAGATACAGGTAGGAAGTGTTTAAACCCTTTAGGAAAATACTATTTTACTTCAAAATATGATATACTATGCTGTCAAGTGTAGGCGCCATGAGCCCAGATGTTTATTTTCCTTTCAACAACTTACCTTTACTAAGAAGGAGTTGTTGAATTGAGATCAATTGCTGTTGTTTGGGTTTGCGTTTTAGTGGTGTTAAACATGACAATAGTTCTTGGCGCTGGACTCTTCTTTTTTGTAAATATGGTAATCTATTTTATATATAATCCCTCAATGCCGTATAGTGTCCTCCTTTTTGGCGTTGAAGTGAACTCAAGTGAATCTGCTCTGGCCTTTTTTTTACTTATTTGAGGCAAAATTGCATCCAAAAGCATATTTTTTAATGCACTTGAAGTAGCCCATCACCTTGACTAGCAAATACAGTGATGCAAATATGAAAATATACTCCCGTTTTGTGGTACTCTCTTCATTTGGGGCTTTCCTGCTTCTAGAGGAAGGAAAAAAAAGATATCTGGCTATTCCTCAAAATCTCCTTCAGTCATAAGTGGTGCACGTGAGGATTAAAGAAGGTCAAGATGAGGTGCGGATGCGCAGGCATCACCAAAAGAGACGGAGATGAAGATGAAGACGACGGGATGCATCACCCCCGCCGGCCGGGGGGCTCGTCCCGCTCGCTGGCTGGCTGGCTGGCTCTCGTTCTTCCCGTTTATCGGAGCGCAGCTTTAATTAGGGTGACTCTGTGAAGCCGAGCGATGCGCACGCCTAGTCGCTTCGTTTGCTTTTTGCTCTTTAAACTGCTTAGGCGCCACTCGGCTTGCCGAAAAAAAGCTCGTGGAACCTCCCGTCGCTCTGCTCCTTTTAACATTTCCGGCAGCTTAAGATGTTTTCTTTTGTTTTTGTCATTTTTCTCTTTCAACGTTTACTTTTGCGACATATCATCGCCCACAAAACTGGCGCTGTTTAAGAAGCAGTGGGAAGAAGTTACTAAAAATCACTCCCACTCAAATTCTTTCACTGTACTGCTACTACTGTTACGTCTACTATTATTACAGCAATGCCTGTACAGATATTTTAGATTTTTTTTTTTACTATACCACTACTACTGTTCTACTACTACTAGTACAGCCATGCCTGTACAGATAGTTTGGAAATTTTTTGACTATACCACTACTACTGCTACTTCTACTACTACTACAGCCATGTACAGATTATATTGAGGACCTGCCCAGTTTAAATGTCAATGGCAGTTAGCTAAATACATACTAAAGTCAACTTTATAGTGTTATTAGAGGCTTTAAAAATCTATATATTTTCATTTTAGTAGTGTTTTATAGATTTAGATATATTTTTAAGTAATAAATTATAGGAAATTTAACAATAAATCATTTCAATAATTAATTCCTGGCTTCTACAAACCAAGAGAGGTGAGGGAGCTTTTAGTTGATTTATAGTCTATAAACACACATTTAAATTGTTTTTTTTTTTTTTAAACATTTATTTTTTTGGGATGACAAAAAAATGAAACAGCTTTTATTAAAAGGCTGCTGCTTGACCACCACCTGGTGGATATGATTGCATGTGTCTGTATACTATATAGTACTACCATGAGCAATTTACTTTGCCTATCTAATCGATCCACTACCGCTATCCACAATTCTGATGACAAAGGAAACAATCTAGATGAAGAAGCATCCAATTTCTACATCGTAACAATGTAGTAGTAGAGAGACATTTTCTTTTATTCATTCCATTTTGGCAGTCTTGTTAACAACACACTCTTCTTTGGGCCCAGTCAGCTCATTTATTGATGTCTACTTCCATTTTACAGGAGCCTTTAAGTATGAAACGGCCATGCAGAGTAGTAAAGTCCACCACCACTATATTAATGGCTTGACCTTCTGACTGTCAGATCCACCCTTTTACATCTCTCCACAAAAAAAAAAAAAAAAGATTTCTGAATGGATTTTTCCTTCTCTTTCCTTCTTGATCCAAACACCAGCACAGGCTGGCTGGCTGCCATCACCCGACTTCAGACGTTGCTTGGTGAATAACACTCTGTGTGTGCATGTCTTATAGCCAGCTAGCATTCCCGTGGTAATGTGAGATGACACGCCGCAGGCCGTGTGTCAGAACTAAAGATGTCACGTGATTACAATCAGAATCAGAATCAATTGCTTTGATGCACACACACACACACACACACACACACACACACACACACACACACACACACACACACACACACACACACATACACAGTGAAAACACCCACTTTGTGTTGATCTTTCCATGCGTAGGAACTAAGGATGGTTATATCACATCAAAAATTCTTGTGAAATTGTGTTAGTGTGTGAGTGTGTCTGTTTTTTTTGCAATGTGTGTCAGTGCATTTGAATAATATCGCACTAGCTTGAGGATCCCCACTTTTTTTTTAATATAATTTTTTTTTACCCCCACCCGCCCGAGACCACACGCCGCCAGCTGAACCAAACGTCCTGGCGCCCGATCACGGGCCCCGCCGAGCGGAAGCGACAAGCCCCGGCGATTTATTATCGGCATGTCCGGAGCGATCCGTCAAAACGTAGCCGCTTCGCCACCGGGTCGCTCCGTGTAGACACGAAGCAGCCGGCCTAATGTAACTTGCACCACTCTTTGTTAATGTAGCTATTAGGAAGTTAGGACCTTACGTCAAAGGCAAAAGTATTGGAAAGGGTCATGTTTATTGCCGTGTGCCCCGCTCCAAATAGATCTGATGCCTGTTGCTAATGAGTTTTTTTTTTCTATTAAGGAATGGCAACAAGTTCCCTCTGGTCTTGTACAAGCTAAACATCAATGGCACTCTAGCTTTGCATTACTCACAAGGTCACAGTATTCGAGGTAGAAAAAAAAGAGGAGGAAGAAATAGAGAAGCCCGAGTGGCTCATGAATATTGTCCTAGCCGAGCATCACTGTTTAGCCTGTTGTCATGGCGACGGCGACCCGGGGATGAGAGCAGAAGCAGAGGTTGGGGTGGGGGTGATGTTTTTCCCCCTTACTAATTCAAACATAAGCAACGCTGATTCCACCTTTCCTAAAAGTGTGTCACCTCCCTCCTGACTCCTAAAAAAACGCTGAATCCAAATATTTCCAAAAAAAATCCCAATTAGTGTGTTTTAACTACACGGTCTAATGAATCATTTACCGTGACAAACTACTTCTCTTATTTTTGTTTCTCAGCTTGGAAGCCAATGATATGAAGCGAAAATGCTAATGCTAACTGAAGCTTGTCTGTCATCAGCTAATGAAGCTCTCAAGGGTACAACTGAGGGCATTGTGAGTGAGTGAGTGAGTGTGTGTGTATGTGAGGAGAGATTTTACTGCTGACATCAGCAAAGTCTCTCGATGCGAATGGACAACGTCTCACACTCTGCTGTGATTGGATAAAGATTGAGGATACAGATAGGCGGGGTAGTCTGTGTATGTGTGTGGTGCATGTGGTGCATTACCAGTTAATACAGTACATGCACGCACAACGAGCATCCTCCTGCATCCCAAATGAGGTGTGAAAGGCCGCAAGTGACAGTATAAAAAAAGGCAAACCGCGGGGATATCAAGCCACAGTGGAAAACAGCATTTGTTTTTGTAGATTTTCTTTTTTTTTTTGCTTTTTGTGGGTGAGATGTATTATCTTTGGGCCAATTTTGTTCAAGAAAAGAACAATATTGAGCCAAGATTGGTCGCCAGTCAATGTTAGGAGAGATAAGGATAAGGAATAGATAGGAAAATGAGATTTGATGCCCAATTGGAGCAATGTATGCTATTTTTTGGTGAAAAGTAAAATAAATCTATCTTCACAATGATTTATGAATAGATTCACCTAGGTCAGGCTACCTTACTGCAACTCCCATATGTGAAGGAATTACCATACATACATCATAATTACAGATTGCATTTTAATGGAAACTAAAATGAAAACGGTGTTTATGTGCTGACGAACATATGACTGAGCTTTATGGTGAACATCTGTTCATGTTATAAAAAAAAAAGCGACAGATGAACCTAGTTTGTCACAGTTTGTCTCCTTGCTTTTAGTGTTTTCGACCAAAAAGTCCCCTTTTTAAAAAGTAACAGCTTTTTTAGTTGACTTTTGGAAAGAATTTTTCTCCTTTTACACTTGCTGGATTCATGATTCATTCATTTTCTGAACTGCTTATCCTAATAAGAGTTGTAGGGGGTGCTGGAGCTGATCCTATCTGACTTTGGGTGGGGTATACTCTGAATTGGTGGACTGTCAATCATACATAGCGGGAATTTAGAGTGTTCAACCAGCCTACCATGCATGTTTTTGGAATGTGGGAGGATTTTCCTCTTTTTGGTCCAAAGCAGACAGTCAATTTTCACTCAAATGTATCTGGACTTATCTACTCTTGACTACTTCACCCCCTTGAAAATATCAGAACCGTCACCCCGATATTTCTGTTTTCCTCGATTTGGAGTTATTTTCTAGGCTTTTCTTAACATAGTCAACTTTGTCATCTGGTAGTTTTATCCTTGCGGTTGACTTTTTGTCATCTTTTTTGGTCGTCATCTTTCCCTTCTAGCCTTCTCGTCTTCTTCCTCTTGTTTCTGTCGGCGCGTTGAATGTTTTCTTCGCAGCTCGCCATAAAATATTCATGGGACCCTCGGGCGGCCGGTCTGCTGCGGCAGATTCCCGGCCGCCTAAACGCCGACGGAGCGCCGCGCTATCGCCGTGACGATCGGCGCCGCTCGCTCTCGAGCGCGCCAGTCGGCCGCCTCTCCAAATCTGACTGCCTACACACGTGGGGGTGGGGTGGGGGCGTTTACTACGACCTGGTATGACCTCTCTTTATCGACCTACTGGGGAGAAAAGTAGTACAAATGCCTTCTAATGGGTAGTGTTTTAAACGTGTTGGTAGAAGGCTCCTCAAAATTTTGGAGTGGAAAAAGCTAATAAAATCAGCAATACGATTTTTTTTACGTTAAAATCTCCAGTTTGGAAGTGCTTATCGGCCATCTGTACTTTGCAAATGTGAGAGGAAATTGCTACAGGCACTGGTAACATCGCATAGAAAAGATTTGAAGTTTTTCAGACAGGCAAGCCAACCCGAAAGGTTACCGAAAATAAAGCGCCGGTCGGCTATCTGTTGGTTTTCCAAAGGACAAGTCGCTTGCGACGTTCCGGATTGTTGTCAACATGCGACATAAGTCTAGGTGCTGTTTACCGGCTGACTTATTTATTGCTGTTTATCGACACGTATACGGCCGGTCGCGACTAAAAGCGTCTGGGCTCTCAATAATGCAGACTTGAGGCTTTTCTTGTGTTTTGTGTCAGTTGCATTTTTCAACGAGAGTTCATGTCTTGATTCGTTTTGCACGTAGCGACGCCGGAATCGTTGAATAATTCAACAAAGGATGATGTTGAATTGTCTTGGTCAACTTTTACTAAACCGCTTGTTTTTCGGGGGTTGGCCCAGAGGTATGTAAAATAGATCCCACGGGTTGTTTCGTTCTCCTCTCTTATTTCATACAGTTCTCCTTGCAAGAGTTCAGAGATTCATTCATTCATTTTTGTTTCCACTTATCCTCACAAGGGTCACAGGTTGGTGCTGGTGCCTAACCACAAGGCTACATCTTGTGTTATGTTACATTCTGGTTTGTTGCATTGTGTATTGTTACAATGCCTTAGTTAACATTACATCAACAATGTAACATTTCCTCTGGAATTGTGTGTCCACGTGTTAAAAAAGTGCAGAGTTGATTAGCGGAGTAAGTTCCCCCGTAAAGTGTCCAGTCTCTTGAACTTATTAGTCTCTCCTTCTTTTAAAGGCCAAGCTTTCATTTGAGGGTTGGCAGCTAACATTGACTATTGTGCATGCACAAAGGAGCCATCGAGGTGTAAAAGTGTTAATTACGCTTGTGCGCGCGCTATAGGCTTGGCCGCTTTACACAAAAAGAAGAAAGATACAGAGCTGCGCTGACCTTCGGTTCGAAGCGAGCCAGTCATGACGGATCCAAATAAAGGAGTCCAAAAGAAACCCTTGGAGTTGTTAAAACCATCAGAGGGACAAATAACGTACGTGTGCAGTCTGTTGGTGGTTACCATGGTGATGCAAAAAGGTTATCTTGAGGTCACTATTGTCCATTGACCTGCTGTGATTTGGAGTTGGGTCAGAAAGTCCATCTGCACCCACAAACACAAAAGGGTGCCACTGAATTATTGAATTATTGACATTTATACTACCATTACACTATGACTGGCTTTAAAATAAATAGAGATTCATCCTTGGACATTACAACTATTGCTTACATTGTTTTAGTTGCGTTTTTTTAACAAAAAATAGTTCTGGGGTCGAGGATTCCCTGGGTACTCCAGTTTCCTCCCTTATCACAAAAACATGCAGGGTAGGCTAGTTGAACACTCTAAATTGCCCATGAATAGGCTCCAGCACCCCCTGCGACACTTTTGAGGAGAAGCAGTTCAAAATGAATGCATGTTTTTTTTATTGTTCAGCATAAGCTGTAATGTTCTTTTTGCTGGCAATGTGGAGTGACAGGTCTTTTCATGGCACACTTGCTTTTTGTCCCCTCATTGGCTGTCCAACTTGACAAAGCGGTCCAATTATTAGAAAGATATCCAATGGAGCAAATCTATGCCATTTCCTCCTTAGCACTCCTGTAAATAAATGGTCTCGCTGGGCGTCAATTGATCGTGATTGATTGACGCTAATTTGCCCACCCCGGATGGAGGGGGGTATCGGTATAGTTACTACGCGACACATCTACTTGATGGCTCGAGATGGATTGCTGGATAGGTCGCTGGCTTCCTGCTAAATAATGAATTTTATCAATGGATTGGAGTTATTGAGTCGGATCATCTTCAAGGAGGAGTATGACATTTGGATACTGTAGTTGGAACTCTAACTATATAGGCATTTTCTTCATAATATTCAGATATTTTCGGTCCTCGGACGTTTGGTCCCTGGTCTTTTGGTCGCCGGTCAGATGGTGACGGAGAGTTTACTGTTGAAACCAGCTCTCAAAATTATATTCATGAGAGAGTTTAATATCCAAGTACTGTTTAATTTCTAAGTCCTGTTTAATTTCTAAGTCCTGTTTAATATCTAAGTACTGTTTAATATCTAAGTACTGTTTAATATCTAAGTACTGTTTAATATCTAAATACTGTTTAATATCTAAGTACTGTTTAATATCTAAGTACTGTTTAATATCTAAGTACTGTTTAATATCTAAGTACATTTGACCGGCGACCAAAAGACTGGCGACCAAACGTCCGGTCAAGATATTTTCACGCGCTACTGCACAATTTTCCAATCTAAATAGGTCAAGTATTCAAGGCTTTTCACAGCCAACAAGGTGAGAGGTGAGCTTACCGCCAGTTGAGCATCCGTCACAGTCGCCAGCCTGTCAATCAAAAGGCCTCATACAAACTCATTAAAAGTACTCTTGCCTCTATTCTGAGAGGAATGAGTTTTATTCCACGAATATCACGTTCTTTCTAGAATCCACTGTGATGCTATCAATCATCCCCAGGCCTTCTCTTCTATTTTTTTTTTTCATAATAATTCCTGGCGTGCACGCCATGGTGACTTGATTCGAATATCTTTCACTAGCTTGATGTTGTAGTGAGTTTCGGTTTAATATATAGTGTGAATGTATCTACACGTATTCCATATGTGCATATGGCAAAAAAAAGAAAAAGTATATGTTTCCCAAAACATTATTATTATTATTATTTTTTTGCATTTTCTACCCACGCTGAACTCCCTGCGATCACACATTGTTCTTCTTATCAGGCAGTGCGATAACACGGAACACACGGGACATATTTATATGCTTATCTTGACGCCAGTAAAGAAAAAAAAACAGAATAAAAGTGGAATTGGATATAAGAAAAATTGTGAGCATTAAGCCGAATAATGACCATTTTTACTGTAGAAAAGATCTTTTGTTTCAGTCCATCTCGAGTGCAATGGCTAAAGGTTAACATGGAATGCAGTTAAGAAGTATAATTGAAATCGCTTAAAGGTGAAATGCGGCCATTAAAAGTATGTACAGATGACTCTGTGAAAGGTAAAATGGCTTAAGGACAAAAGGAAAAAAAACCAAAATGGAATCACTGCAATTGAATTAAATGCTCATTCTAAAGGCTAGATTGGAGCCTAATGGCCAAATGACAAATGTCTAACGTTAAGCAGCCTTCGACAAAACCTATGCGCTCAAGGCTTGCATTTATATTCTCTTTTTTTTAATCAGACAGATGGATCAGCTCGCTCACAAATTTCAAAATGTGAGCAAACTTATGTCCTTGTGTCAACGTTAATATTTAACTTTCCTAATGTTATTATACATTATTACTGCAATTATATTACCTCATCTACTGCCAGACATCTTTTTATTTTAAATAGAGTTCCCCTGTATTGCTGATTTGGAACATCTTTTAAGACGGGCAAAAAATATTTTGACATTACTGTATGAACGCAGTCATTATTTTCAGTTGAACTTTTTCTGTTCTTTCGTAATCTGCTGTAATATTGGAAAAAAATGAGCTTTAAAAAAGTGTAGCAGAACAACAATGCAATCGATTTTTTTTGCTTTGCATCACATAACCAATACTGAAAAAAGTCCTTTAATGCCAACATCATTTCTTTATAGATTTAAATCAAATGCACTTTTAATCTTTTCTCACCATAGTAACACGTATGCTCACTGTTTAGAACTACTACTACTATACTATGTTTTTACATACATATACAATTAACCTGACAAATGGAGATTTAAAAGCAAATTTTTTTAACTCAGAAGCCGCTCTAATTGCTCCCAGTCCAAATAAATTGGACATCTCAGTAACTGGAAACAAGTTAAATACAAAAGATTGACTCTCGTATATTACAAGCAGTCTTCCCTGACTGTTTTCTTTTCCCTCCAGCTGTTTTGTTTTGACTTTTGGCCAATCACTTTTGCTTTCTAATTATTTTCGCCGTGATGAACTGAGCTCGGCAGTGTGCACAAATGTGTGTGTGTGTGTGTGTTAGTCTGTGTCTTTATACGCGTGTGTGGTGACCTGAGTGGGTTTTGGTGTGTTGAGGTGTCAACACCAGTGATTTACCGTAATTAATCTGTAGTGTGTGTTTGTTTGAAATTAGTATTCATGAGTGCATGTAGACACAAATCACACACACTGACTCAGACTCTTACACACAAAATACACACAACTTTTTGCTCTTCTTGTTCTTCCTGCAAGCGAGATGATGATGTGAATGTATGCAAAGTGTTCAAATGCGAATGGCGATGAATAGGGACCGCCTCCTTTTTTTCAAAAGCACCTTCTCGTCTTTAATCATTCTTGGCTGCTTTTTCATGAGCTGAACACAATCAAATTCTTTTTTTTTGTGTGATAGAAAACGTTTTTTCTTTCGATTGCAGACTGTCAAAGCGGTAATTTATATTCATTCATTTTCTCAACTTTACAAGGGTCATTGGGGGTGCTGGAGCCTACCCCAGCTGACTTAAGACATGAGGCAGCTGATACCCTGAATATTTAACCAACTTAGTCTGTTTAATAGACAAAATTCTCAAGTCCGACAAAGTTATTTAACTGAATAATATATTAGAATTCTCATTTATTTAAATAAAATCTACAAAGTTGGACAGGAACTTGTATTTTCCATTTCAATTCATAATTTATCTCATTTCAATTATTTATTTAAAAAAATATTCAAATTAAATTTGCCTCAGCAACCTTTTTAATTATTTTATTTTGCTATAATAATTCCAATGCAGCCATTATGGCTCCTGCTGAAGAGCCCAAATGAAAAATATGTGATATTTTGACGTTCAGTACTCGCTTCAAATCTCCCGGTCCACCCGGTTAGTCGACTTCAGCTGGGATTTTTTTTTTCTCGCCTCGTTTGCACTTTTTTCTCTCCCTCTACCGGGACACTTGGCGTGTTTGAAAACGCGCTTTCGGGTTAGGCTCAGTTCCCCGTACGCCATTTAACTCACTTGCCACGTCTTCTGTTTTTTTGTTGTTAAAGTGCTGAGAGCGCATTTAGTCCATGTTCTACTTTATTTGTATCGTTGCGTACAGTTGCTTCTTGCAAAATATTGCTGTTGTTATTACTACTGGGGTTGAAAACTTGTTTGCAGTTAAGATTGATGTTGGAAAACATGGACAACACGTATGGCAACATATTTGACACAATGTAAATGAATGACTCACCATTTAAGGCTCTAAAATGGGTTTATTTTTAGATTGGATATATATATATATATATATATATATATATATATATATATATACACACATAAACACACATACATAGACATACATATAAACACACATACATATATATACACATACATAGACATACATATGTATATACACATACATAGACATACATATATATACACATACATAGACATACATACATACATATATATATATATATATACACATACATAGATATACATATATATATATATATATATATATATATATATATATATATATATATATATATATATATATATATATATATATATATATATATATATATATATATATATATATATATATATATATATATATATATATATATATATATATATATATATATATATATATATATATATATATATATATATATATATATATATATATATATATATATATATATATATATATATATATATACACACATACACATACACATACACATACATAGACATACATATATAAGCACATATATGCATGCATACATGCACATAGATGTAGTATTCTTGTGTGTTTTTGTTATTGGCAAACATCTGATCTTAACCTGAGCTTGTTGGCAATAATGGCGAAACAAATATTGTCCATTTTCGAGTATTTACGCCTCGTTAAAATGATTTGCTGTCAGTTTGAGCCAAAATGATACCATGCTTCAATTCCATAGTGAGGTTTTATCACTGTACTTTATATTTTAGCCTTTCAGGGTCAACATGAAAACATAATAACAATTGCACCCGATTAAGTCAAGACAATCCGATAAAAGCGCCTAACTTGTCAACTGGAGTCCTTGGAAAAAAGCGTGTTGATGTAAGATGAGAGACTTAGTTGCATGGTGTAATGTCAACAGCAGCCAAATAGCGATAGAGCGCTCGCTGGCTCCGCTTGACCCTCCAGCGACATCAACTTTGCCGTTAAGCCTCTCAAGTTCCCCAGCGGCCCGCCTTTTATCACAGTCAGCGTTTGTTTGGGCGCCTGCAACCACATGTGACGGTTCCATCACCGCCACCGCCGTCGCCTTATCCCAGCAGCCTCGCGTCAGCCAATCAGCTCACGGTTGCTCTTAATGGCCCTCGTAATCAATCGGCTGCCTTTTTCCTCATTTTAAATCCAATTACCTACTCGCGCACGGGGGCGGGGGTATTGATGATGATGTGTGTGTGTGTGTGTATATATATGTGTGTGTGCCTGGAAGTTGAAAGAATGAATTTGTGTTGGCAGGAGCAATTTATTATTCTTGTCTGGGTACACAGATTGGAAAAGCCACTATCTTTCTCAACCACGCACACTAAACCACACATGGACACGCAATCCCACATGCACAAAGCACTATCCCATAACAATTTGGACTCATTCATAGCCTACCCGCACGCACTCTCACACTGGATAAGGTCAATTGAGGTGTCAGTGAATGCGGATTATCTAGAAACAAGGCAAACGGCCAACGAACTTTTGCACTGAGTGCCAGTGTGTTATCAGCAGCCTACTGGCCTCCCCCAAGTCCTTTCAGCCTCTCTTCTTTCATATTTTGCCCTCGTGAGTTAGTTAAAAGCAGCAGAAAATGAACAACTCGGATTCTACTATCATGAACAAGTTAGCCAGTGAGAGAGAGACAGTGGACTTGAGGCTAGAAAGAACTGGAGTGAGGTTTTTTGTTGCTTTTTTGTGGGAAGTAAGATTAGAAAGACAGTCACGTTCCTTTGGTTGTTTGTAGTTATTTTAGCATCATTTGTTTCCATGTACATTTGTCATTTATTTCAGCAATATCATGTTATAATTGCAAGGCCTGGTGTGACGTTAGTGTGGGAATGAGTGACATTTGTATTGGCATTCCATATTTGTAATCACTGTTGTAATTGTTGTGCAGCAGCTAGATGGCCTTATTACTCTTGTCTTTTTGTGAATTTGGTCATATTTATTTCGCGAATGCTGACATTTGGCTCACATTTTACAGCATGAAAAGGCATTAAAATGTGAAAAAAGATGGACTTAATCAAATTGCATAATAGTCTAGACATGAAGGCTTTCAACATTTGGAGATTGGCCAGCAAAATGTGATTGGTACAACCATATGATAATGATAATGTGGTGAAGTTTAGAGTGATTTGACTTAAGAGGCTTTCCAGATTTAAGCGCACTCTCAGACATTAATTTTTTGTTTGACTCGTGAGTGTAAAAGTGAAGATGGACAAATTCTTGTATTCCTTAAGCTCTATTTAACTCATTGCCTGCCATTGAAATGCCGCCAGCCTCTCCAGTTGAAAATAGATTGGACGAAATGTCAAACAAAAATGGTAAATAAGAAAAAACGAGTGTCAATCATCATTCAGCCTACGTGAAGTCTGCAAGATGAACTGTTCAGAGGCTGTTTATTACAGTTAAAAACGCAAAAAAAGGAAGCCAGAAATATTTTGCAAGCTGTTTAAGATGTTGAGAGGTGCATAGAGACCAAGTAAAAATAGAAGACGTGGAGTAGTTTGAAGCGGGAAGCCAAGAGATGAAATAGTCAAAGATAAAAAGATGCATCCAAACATGGAAATTAGATTTCTTTTGGACTCTACATGGAAGCAAATCTGTCTTCAAAAATAGTGGATTTGTGCTTGAAACATTACCAAAGAAGTTATCACAGAAAAGCACTTAATGTTATCATTAGTGGTTAGAATGTGGTTTAAAAAATCCCATTAATAACTGTCAGTTTAATCGTTGTATGGCAAAATTGTGCTTTATACTTGTTTAAGGTTCCGCAATTAGAACGTAATTCTCCATAAAATGTGTTTTAATTATTTTGCTGTTAAGTTGTTAAATCTTTAATAATTTATTAATCAATAGTAAATGAATGCACCAAAATCCAAATTGATCTGATTATTACTCGAGCAATCCAGATTGTGATATGGTTATTATACAAACATATATTGTAATGTAATTAAATACATTACATTTCTGGAAAAAAACTTCCTCTATCAAAGTGTTGGTATCTTTTAATTAGGAGTCAAATCACCAATTGTGGCTGGAGATTAAATTTTCAAAGACTTATTGGTCTTATTATATGAAGTGACTCATATATCCCCACTGACATAGCTAGTGGCGTTTATGCTGCTAGATGAAAGTGACATAGTGTTCATGTCTGGCACTATTTTTGTCCCCCCAGCCCCTCATGGCCCACCTGCACCGTGCTCATAAATAAGTCAACAAAAGGATGAAAGGCCAAACGTAAAAAAGAAAAAATAGAAAAAGAAAATCCAAATAATAATAAAGATAAAAGATGTGGAGAGGTGAACTGCTGGTCTTCAGCTCACTTCTGTCTTTCTCTTCATATTTCACCAGCAATTTGGGTCCTAAACTTTCCTTCACGTTGCCTTTTTTATTTATTTATTGCGGCCACAAATGACGGAAATAGCTTAAAAAGATGTTGTGTTAACTTTGATCAGGTTTGGAAGATTTCTTTAGTGTGTAGGAGTGTTTTTTTTTTTTTTTTTCCAAAAAGAAAGACGTGACAGGCGGGTCAGATTGTCTTCCGCTGCCATAAAAGCAGACGTCAGTCAGTACCGGTTAAATATAGCGCGGAACACACGGTTACTTATTTAGCAACTCTTATGACTTGAAACGTTGGGTTTTAATTTTTATTCGATGTGACGTTTTGTCCTTTGCTACACTGATCTTAAAAGCTTTAACTTGTCAATAATCAAATTCCACACACACGCAAAGCGCACGCATATTTGCTTATTTTTCCACTTTTCAAAACCTAACTTTTAGTTTAACTCGAATGTATTAAAAAATATTATTTTTTCCACTTTAAAAGTGGTGAAATTCCCCCCCAAAAATGAACAGGCACTCGTTTATATGTATGTATTTTGACTTTTTAATTCGTAGTATGGCTCACAAGGAATAACATTGGAAAATATGATTTTTTTGTGGCTCTCTTCCATCCATTTAAATCCATTTAAACTGGGAGCAAGTGCAAAATTAAAAGCAAATGAATAGAATAAAATGTTTGCCTTTTTCTGGTTTAAATCAGCCTAAGACTGAAATATTTTGAGTCACTTATTTATATCCTTACAATGTTATTCTTATATACACGATGATTTAATTTTTCAAAATTCTGCAACTCGCACACATACATTTCATTATACAGCCTCTCTAAATGTAAATTCTGACTTTGTTTTCATTTTTATTTTTCATTTTAAGACCAAAAGCATTACCTTGTCAATGATAATTATACAATGTACAGTACACCTACTTTGGTTTGGATGGCATACTTGTGTATGTGTGCGTATGTTTGCTAAGAAGGAGGGGTATTAAACGGATTATCTCTGATGTAGATTAGACAGAGGCCAGGTTCATGATTAAATTCTGCCACCGCATGTGTGTCAGGTTCATTGTCAACTGTCAATCCCACTTGTTAAACACAAAAGCTGCCTGGATAAATGAAAGGGAGATTGAAAGTGGGGGTGCAGTGGGTGGGTTTGGAGATGGGAAAACTCACTAAACTCTAGTTTGTTTTTTTTAATCCAGTATCGTTAACGTAGCGGCCAGTGGTAAAGGTCTGCTAATTATCTGCAGGCTGCAATTTTGCGGAATACTTCCTTGCAATTACACGAACAAGACGGCGAACCAGCTTTTCTCAGCACGCAAGTTGCCGCTTAGGCCAACGCGTCGATAAGCAAAGTGCAGCCGTCAGCGATGAGCTTAAGTGACCTGAAAGCCACTCGGAAAAGGGGACACGCAAAGGGCGCCGTTCTTAACAGATAACCTTTGCGGCCGTCTCTTTCCTTAAATTGCCTGTAAACATATCATTCATTTTCTCAACCGCTTTTTCTCACAAGACTTGCGGTGGGTGTTGGAGCTTGAATTGGTAGCCAGCCAATCACAGGGCAAAAGAAAATAGACAACCATACTTGTAGTTAGGGTCAATTTATAGTGTTCTACCATGCATTTGGAATGTGGGAGGAAACTGGATTACCTGGAGAAAACCCACGAAAGCCTGGTTAGAACTTGCAAACTCCTCAAAGAAGGACGGACCTGGGATCGAACCCAAAACCCCAGAACTGTGAGATCAACGTGCTCTAAACACTTATTTGCAATGCCGCCCGTAAACATATGATCGATCACTCTTGAAAACAGACAAATTGGTTGAAAGTAGCTTTACTCGCTGCTTTTGGTGGCCATTTTGACAAAAATGGCTGCTGACAATTGGAGCCATCGACCAAGCAGTTTAAATTCATCTAAGGTTGTTCGTATTGAATTCGAAAGCTCGCTTATTTGTTGGGATTGCAGTGATTTCTGTCCGTTTCTCGGCTGGGCCTGCCGCCGCCGCCGCCACGGCTGATTTCCCAGCAGGCCTCAGTGCACGTAGCGATGACGGCCATGATAATGACAGTCAAACGTTCTGCTCACCCATCTCTACAGAGATTCTCCTAACTTATTATTACTATTTTTTTATCAGCTTCAAGTTTTAACTCCTCGTCACGTTCCGTGAATTTTGCTTTTACAGAAAAAGAATGAACCATAAAAGAGGACATAAATCTATAAATATTTAGCAAGTATCAAAGTTCATTGCTGCTTTTTGTTTTTGGATTTCTTAAGTGCAAAAAAACAAGAAAACAAACACACTAATGTAATCACAATTTCAAATACAAACACGACTATATTTGCCAACTCACTTTCACTTCTTATCACCGGCTCAGACAGATTTTTTTTCAGTTTTTAATCTTTCAGCTGCAGTCCTTTACATGCCCTCTGTGTATCCGGGTGTGTTTTTTGTTGGTATGGCGCAGTATGCAGATGTAGCCCCCTGCAGTGTACAAATGTCCTACAACTCTTTGCCCAATGGCTGCCATCCAAGGAAGGCGCCAATAAAATAAGGGTGCCTGTCCGATGGAGTGATATTAATGTGTGCAATTTGCTGCTTTTCTGCGGGTGCATAGTTGTGGGCTTGTGTTATACTATTTCTGCGGGTGTATTGGAGTATGTCTGTGTGATTGTGAGAATTTTTGAAAGCTAGGCAGGTGGGTTTGTAAAGGTACATTGATTTTTTGTATTGGTTTTGCTATGTCATTTTGCACACGTCTAACTGGATTAGTTCTGGCAGAATAAACCGACTAATGAATCGGCAATAAAATGAATCAACTTTGGAAAATGGGTTATTCGCTGAAATTGCATAAGGAAAAAATGTCCAAAAGGAGGTTCTTCATCGTATGTATTCTCAGATTTCTTTATGGAATCACATTTTTGTGTCAGAATACCTAAAAAAAAAGACTTTAATCAAAGATAGGAAACACAAGCAAATCTGAAAAGCTAAAATTAAGTCTTACAATGCTTTTTTTATGTTCTCAGTGTCTATATTCATGGTCTTGATGCCTAACTTTTTCGTTTATTTCTCTCTTTGTTTTGTCACGCGACTTCAGATTTTGAATTTACAATGTTTGATGTAAACATCACGGGTTGGCAGGCTTTATGAGAAATAGGTCCTCATTGGTCAAGGAGCTTTCCTATGCCCCCTGAAGTTATTACGAGTTTACCGCTTCAATTGGTGCAATATCATTGGTCTCTACCTCATCTCAGTACAGTCGCAAATGCAGGATTATCCTCCGCAAATGCCAGAAATGTTCCCGACAGCAGCCTGTTATACATCTAATCTGGTATTGATATTTATTTCCCGTGTTTATTAAAAGTAGAACTTCTCTATAGCTTAACTTTTCAGGACAAACAGTCAAATTCAACAAAAAATATACCAAAAATTGTGTTTCTAGAGAGATGGTGTGTGTGTGGGATTGTGAGATTATTTTTCTCTGTGCCTTTTTTGTTTCTCTGGGATTGTATCTGTTTTTATTTGTACGTGTGTATGCACACACTACATTGTCTGTGGCCGTCTTGCTTGCAAACAGCTAAATAAAATGTCATAAAAAATGCTCTCGCCATCAATCACGAGCGGCAAAGGTGACGCAGTGCCTTCGCATACTTGCATTGTAGGCCCGTGTTGTGATGGAAAGAGACGGCATTAGGAGTAAGGTGGAGAAAGGCAGCGTAACAAAGAAGTAAACAAGTTGTTGAGTGACAAAAAATGTTAGTCGGCCTGGAATTGAAGCCTGCAGGGCACCATCGGGGTAAAAATAAATAAAGAGAAAAAACATTTGATGAACTCCTTGCTTCAAATGTCAAGACTTTGTTTAGAGAGGGCCATGTATACATGTATTGTATTGCTTTAGTTGGGTTCCTCATTGTCATGTTCTATTGTGTTAGTTGTGAATTTTTGTAACTGAATGTGTGAGTTTTAGAGGAAAGTAAGGCCAAATGGAATTGGACTATATGTTGCTTATATAACAGGTGAATAATCCCAAATTTTGGAGATTCTTTTGTTTTTTTTTTTGGATCATCCTGAATGGCTCATTTTGATTTCTATTTGTAAATCTGCATTCACTTTAAAAGTATTTTGGCTCCTGATACAATTTTACCACAGTATTGCATTTGGTCTCAAGTCTTAGTTCTTGGTTTATCAATCTGAGTATTTGTAAAACATAGCCAATACTCAGATGTGAGAATAGACCAAAAAAGGCAAAACATAGCCAACTCAAATGTCCGAATAGACAAAAGAAATCTACCAAAAATGTCATGTTATTACGCATGTAGTGTTGTAACCAACAGTATCAGATTTGCTCTCCAATCTTTTGACTATTTCTTATTTTTTCAAACTTAGTATTGGCCAAACATAGCCATTACTTAGTATGATAAAATAAGAAATAATCAAAAGACTTGAGACCAAGTCTGATACTATTCGTTACTCCCCAAATACTTTTTGCCACTATATACATAATAACATGACAACTGTCTTTTTTGGACAGATTTTTTTTGGTCTATTCGGACATTTTTAAAGTTTTTAGAATCGTTATTCCAAGTGTACGTATAAATTCTCGTTGGACCGAGTCTGCACCACCATTTGTCACAAGTCAACTAGTTAAGGAGCTCTTAAGCAATCTACTGCCGTCAGAGCGCACCAGAATGAACCAGTCGTGGTAGCTTAAGAGGCCGGCTCCATTTAATCGCCATCGATCCGGCTCCATTAGAGAGAAGCGGCAAAAGTGCCGCATGGCGGAACACTTGGCCTGGATCGAAAAAAAAAAAATAGAGAAAAAATAACCACGGTCCATGAACACATCACGTCGACTGCGATACCATAGTAGTTTTTCCGCAGATCCAACCGCGCGGGACACGAAATCAGCGACGCAGTTCTTTTTATCGTCGACCGGTGCCTGCCACCGATTAGCGCCGCGTCAGACGGGAATAAACCAGCCGAGACGGAGAAGATGAAAGCTTTGATGCGAGAAGACGCAGCGTGGAGCAGAACCTTCTTCATCTGCTGGCTTTTTTGCTCTATGCCGCAACTTTCTCTATTAAGTCTTTTTCTTTTTTTTTTACGGACCAATTCCCTGTGGTCATATTAGCGTTAGACCCAGTCATTGGGTCAGAACCGGCATGTGTCATGTCGCTGCTGATGTGGCGTTCGGGGGCAACCAATTGTGAAGCATTGACAAGAAGCAGAAAGAAACACTTTCCCTAAATTTGAATATCGTATTTTCTTTTAAGCCAGTGAAGCATTTATTGTGCGGATATGTTCCAAATTGAAATCTGCAAGCATATCAATTTACATTTTTTCCCCCAGTTGAGTTCTTCCTTTCTCATATTATTTGAACTCTAATAAGCAGATTAAAGTAGAGATTTTTAGTAGCATTTAAAGGCACTTTTTGTCTAATTATTAAGGTTATAATCATTTTCTCTCCTTCCCTCCATTTGTACTATAAGCAGATTAAAGTAGAGATTTTTAGTAGCATTTATAGTCACTGTTTGTCTAATTAATAATGCTCTTATCATTTTCTCTCCTTTCCTCTATTTGTGCTGTCAGCAAAAAGAAATAATTACACCAAAAAAAAGACAAAATATTTCTTATTAAATGAGAAAACAAGAAAACAGTCACACTCCGCTTTAGTATTTCCACTTGACAAACATATCAGATGAAAATGTGTGATTCAAAAGATGGCCGATGTGGGTGAACTGTCTGGAACTCTGCGATTTTTTGCTCCTTGTCTTGCCCCTGCTGCCATTCTTGACGTCCTTCCAGCTCCGTGTATAAATAGTAGCGTCGGAGGCGTTTTGAAATGAGTCCAGTTCAACTCGTTCTGCTCGCTGCAGTGGCTTCATCCATTATGGAGACGTGCATAGCGACACACACCTGTATGGCAGCCTGCAAATTCATGTTTGGGGGTTGCCATGTTTGTTTTTGGGTCCCTAACACGTACTGCAATTGGCAGCCGCCTTGGCATAAATGATTATTTTCTACAGTTGACTAATCAGCCAGTATTTCTTTTTTTTTTTTCCAATTAGGCGACTAATTGCTCCAGACATAAATCAAGTTACTTACTGTAATATTGCCCTGAGCTATTTATTTTAACGAAATATGAATAGGAAGACAAGAAATTGGTTTGGAAAATATTGCACGATAAATATTGTCTGTGATATCTTATTTTGATGGATTATAGTTTACTTTTATTGAGGACTGCATTAAATAGTCGCAAAATATTTACAAGCAGGTCAATGAAATTATGACAATAATATTTCTATTTCAACCCCGCAATAAAAAAAAGAAAAATATTAACAATGAAACCAATAACATGAAGCAAAGTATATTAACAATCAAGAGGTTCAAAGAATATGACAAATGTCTCGACACAGTCCAGCGACTAGGAAAATTGCTGTTGATTAAATTTATAATAGACTAGTTGTCATTTCGTCTAATCTTGGTGGACATTTATAGATGAAACAGATTTGGTTCTGCTACTTTCTCATAGTTGCACCCCGTTTCCATTTCTCTTTGTCTTCCTCCTCCATTTCCAATCCCACATTAGCATATTTGCTTTTTTATTTCAAGTAGTAAACAAGTAGCTGCCGCCCTGTCTTGCTTTCCCTGATTGGCTCATCCCAGCCAGTTGATGATATCATTAATTATAATATTACCCCTCATCCTTCCTGAATAGACGCCGTTGACCATTTATTTCTGAATACATAAAGGGAGCTCCTTTCTCCTGAGAGCCAAAAAAACGCACAGGTAAACATCATCAAATATTTAAGGATTGCGTTTCATCATCCAAATGTGTGACAAGCGGCTCATATTTCTGCTTTTGCTACCGTGTATGTTTGTTTATTCATGGGCCTTGCTATTGACAGTCTGACAGTCCGTTGTTTCTGCTGCCCTTCAGCGATGTTGTCAACGTTAAAAGAGCACAGGCGGATTTGATAGACACTTCCCAAGCACGAACAGGCGGCCATTAAGCGATGGGGAATGGCCACGCCACAGCCTAGGTTGTTTTATATTTTTATTTTTTTATATGAGCACCTCCACCTGCTCACCATCTAATGTGGCGGCCATGCCACCCAAGTGCCCGGGTCGCCTAGAAGTCAAGAAGGGGGATCTCGTCAAAACGCTAATGCATCGACGTGCGGCTATTTAGCTCGTTGGCTGAAGTGGATAGAAGGCCAATTACGCTGGCTTTCACAGCAGAGGCGGCGGCGGTAGCAGCGTGGGTGGCAGCCGGGTCGAGTGATGCTCCATAACGCGTTCATGAGTTTGCAGCCGCCCGCGCCCCGCGAAATAGGCTGCACGAGAGGGTCAGTTCACTTTGGACTTTGGCTTCTGTGCTATTTTGTTTCTGTGGTGGGTTTTGTAAGGATGATTCCAGCTAAATTGAAATGGTCTGAAAGCAGGAATTCTGGGAAATAAAGCAGTGTTTCCCAACCTTTTTTTGAGATGCGGAACACTTTTTGCATCGAAATAAAAATCAAATAGTCTATTAATTAGGTTGCCTATATTAAAAATAGTCATTGTCATTAAAGTTTTATCAGCAGGACTCACATAAACTTCTAAAATGATCCCAAAATCTCATTTTTCACTTTGACCTAATGCCTGAATAACTTCCAATCCGAGTGATGCAAAAATAAGCAATGTAATATTTTTAATTGGATCTTATTATGACTTAACTGCAAATATCACTTAAATCTCCTAATATTATGAGAAGAAAAATCTGTTTCTTATTAAGAGTCTTTATATCACCAAAAGTTGATGCCCTAGAAACCAAATAACTTCATGTTAGAGAAAAATAAGCAACAAAATGACTGTTTCACAATTGCAATCTTATATTAGTATCATCTATAATTTAACATTGATCATATTTAGATTTTAACCTTATAATAGTTCAATTTTAATCTTGTTATATTCAATTTTTCTCTTACATTTTACGTTGTATGATTTCTTGCAAAAACTGGTTGGGAAACACTGACCTAAAGTATGAATGTTGACATATTTCACAAAGACGTAGGTATGGGCTTTCGTATATTCCACTTAAAGACAGTCAGGAAATAGACCATCATCCCCCTTTGGTGTCTGTGTGTGTGCATTCAGTCATGTGTGTGGAATGTTTGGAGGCCTCGCAGCGAGAATTCTTCCAACTCTACCGACTTTTCTCCGGAGTACGCCGCTAGCTCTCGGGTGCCCAGTGGTGGTCTTTGGCCGTGGTGTCGCATCAAGGATTAACGTCAACACTTCTGCCAAGTGCCAGACTTATACACGTATACCATAGAGTGATGTCACAAGTATATTTCCAGGTGGCAAGTGTCATGTCCCTTTTAGAAGTATTTCCCAATTTCTATGGTTTTCTGGTTATATTTCTAATATTGCAAGTAAATGCCAATAGTTTATGGCTAGTATTCTGGAAAAAAAATGTTATTTTTAGCTCTTTTCAGTGTAAAACAAGGTAACAAAAGAAAGTGATGGCAAAACATCCTAAATGATGATGAAGATTATGTCATGATGATGATGATGGCCTCCAGCATCTGCTCGGAGATGCCAGCAAGTGTGACAAACTTTGCAAGTGCCGCTGGCTAAAAATCTGTTCAACCACCCACACAATATTTCCCCAAAACATATCGCACATGTGAAGGGTTTTTTCTTTTCTGAGACTCTAGACCACAATCCGAACTCACTGATGGAAACTCGCTTGCCTATTGCAGAGGTTGATTTGTTAGCATAAAGAAATAAAAAGGTTAGGACGTATGTACAGAAAACAAAGATCAGCAACAACGCCCCCACAAGACTTAATAGAAACTGTAAGATTAAATACACAGATCAGAAGAAGGCAACATTGACTCGTTGGTTATTATAAAGTCTGTAGTCACAGTAGTGCTTCTCAGAGAGTGAACATGAAAAGCTTTTAACATGTCTTCTTCAGACAGTAAGTCCATTTAACATAGGTATATTTATAGCACTTATGACAGAGAGTACTTGTAATATGCTTTGTCTTGTTAGAATGAAATAGTCAAAACTTTCATGCACTTATTAGAAGAGAAAAATACTTGACTCGTATTTTTAGCAGAACTGCTGCAACAAAAGCAGATATAATATTATATTTTTGGATGTAAAAGAACAAAAAAAAGGCTAAGAATATAGATTCTGCAATGGCTGTTTGCAGCAGTAGTGGATGGAGAAAAAAAGGATAGTAAACGTGTCCAAGTCTGCAGGATGAAATGGCACTCCGTGATTGGTTAGAATTTTCACAAGGCTCAATAGAGTCAGTGGCCATCTGCAAATTGCACAATGAGAAATCGGAACTCATCTGTCAGGACCACCAGGAATCTTTCTGTCACATCTGAATGGAATTTGGAATCCACTCTGGCCACAAATGATGTCTGCGCAATGAAGATTATTGTGAGAATTTGCAGAAACTTGTGAAGGAACAATTGATTCGAAGCTATTGCAATGAGCAGTTCAGATAGACGAGGTTCCAAAAGGAACGGACTGGTAGCAAGATTAAAAAGAATTTTTAGAAGCTGCATTGTTTTGTGAGGAGAGTGGTCTATTCTTAGGAAAGATGAGCTCACAGAAATATCAAAATCACACTTTATTAAGAAAATATCGAGTTGGAATGAACATAATCCACCCAAAAAGCCCAAATAGCAATTCAAACTCTCAATGGATATTTAATTTGGGGGAAAATTTTAGTGCTAGACTCTAAAGGTTTTCTGAAGATTTCTGTGAAGTCAAGATTTTTTATTTTAACGTGTTAAATTTGTTTAGCTTTGTGTGTTTGGGGTTTAATATTTTATATAACATTGTATCACCAATAAGGTGCATAGTTTCTGTCATTAATTCCTATGACAGAAATGTATGTATTACTAAAATTGCCTCAGATTAGCAATAAAAAAAATAGCCGTCACTGCCAAAATGGAATTTTAATTGAATAGGCGTAGTTGAAAATGAATGAATGTCAATATTTATTGGAGGTCATTTCTTTCATTCATACCTTTCACTTAAAAAAAATCCCTTTTGTGGAAAGATTCTCTCTCTTGCTATTTAATATTATTTAAAATCCCTGCTTGAGTCAAAGCCACAAGTGACAAAAGACATCATCTTGTTTCCTTTTCATTTTCTCATTTGTACAAATAGCAGAACTCCAATTCATAATTTCTTCACTTGGCCTCCATGGAAAATAAATTGCTCTTTCATTCTGTACACAAACAATACGAATGATCTAATCCTAAAATGTAATGCTCCCACTTCACCTTGGCGCTCCGTCCTAAAAAAAACCTTTGTTTTGACACACGTGTGTCCAATTGTTTTCTTCTACCAAAGTCATTTTTCCATGTTGACAATGTATATGCCACCAAGTCCCAATCATATTAATATCTGCCCCCACACCAGTATTTCCAATTCCATGCGCACACACACACATTTATACTCACACTCAGTCCACCTGCTGCAGTGTGATATCCTCTTCACCATATCAGAGCAGAAATATGATTTTACACTCATCAGTCACGGGAGCTTAAACTCAACACACTGCCCTTTACACACACATATATATACACACACACACATACACACACACACACACACACACACGCTTTCACGGACGAGTCCTCCATTCGAATTCTATTCAGTAAATGCCAGCCAGAGAGCGCCTTTACACCCGAAGGAAAGCCGTGGCTGCGATCGCACCCGCCCGCGGCTGATTACTGAGCATGCGTTGGCGACTGGTGGAATGGGTTGACCAATTGGTTAGTATGAATTGCGATGTATATGTCCAATCTGTTATGAGTTGGAGGGTTGGCAGAGGTTAAAATGGAATGGATTCAAAATGGATTGGACATCTATCAACACTAGCGACAGTCAATAAGTAATGAATGAACTCCCACTTCAGAGACATTCACTTGCACTGGAAAAAGTAGACTGGCCATCACCGTCAATGGCGTCCCATTGATTAATGTTGGGGTAAAATTACATTAGATAACTTTATTTTTCCGGTATTTGGGAAATTTTATTGTTATAGTAGCAAGAGTTTGAGAATACAGACACAGCAAAAGACATTTTAGACAAATAAATAGATGATAAATAAGTCAATACATAAATATATAGAAATGAATTCGTAAATCAGGCAGTTATAGTCACTCAAAATCTTACATAATCCACAGCATTGACAGTGTTCCAGAAATGTCAACAATTGACGAAATTCTGGGAATTTCACAATTATATATTGTGTACAATGTTACACATCTATGGGTGGTGAAATGGTGCAATATTAAAGGTGCTTGGCCCCTTGAGATGCTTATCTGGCAGCCAAGATGAAGCGCAAAACTGTCACCTGCCTGAACTCTGACCCCTCCGTGATTGCGTTCCGGTTTAGCGGATGATGAGATTGACGCCAGTGTGCGAAAGACAATTTGACCCCGTTGGCTCGTGTGTGAATGTGTTTGGACTTGTCTTTTAATGCTTCTATTTTCACGTGTCACTCCCAGTGCTTTTTCCTTGTGATATTTGGAAAGACAAATATCTTTTTGTGCTCTAGTCTTGATGTTTTTTTGTGTGGCCCCAACACTTGACAATCCATCATAGAGGACATCTTAGTTGCTTTGCCCGTGTCAAAATGGGAATATGCGTGTGTTCTTGACCTTGTGTGTTAGTGTGACACCAAACTTGACATGACACTAACACCTTGACTGAGGGAGCATTTTTTGGCCAGGTTTCCAAAAGAAGACTGTGGTGTTAAAGTGTGTGAATTGAAAGAGGGGGGGATGTGGAGGTTGGGGGGGAGTTTTTGACCTTGGTGGTCAAGTACGAGTGTGTGTGTGTGTGTCTTTTGGGTGTGAGAAACTGTGTTTGACCATGACAGTCGTCGGTGTGTCTTTGTGTTTGGGATGTTGTCTTTGACCGTGGTGGGTACATTTGTGCAGGTGCACAAAAATATTGTTTTGAATAGTTCACTGATTATAGCTTATTTTTGCAATTAGATGACTCCTTTGGCCCAATAAAAATAACTTGTATAACAATCTTTACATATTACATATTATATTTATATCCAGGATTTAAAATTATAGTTGGAAGATGGAGATTAGAATGAAAATTATGACAGAAAAATAATAATATTGTGGAACTCTATCTCTGCAATTGCAGATTTTTACATTAATGTGATTTTAATTCATTACAAAGATAATTATCTGCTTTTAAAGATGATAAAAATCAATAATATTTACTGTTTCTTCCTACTTAAATGAATATAAAATGTACAGTTTTATTATATATATACTTTTCAAAATAAGTAAAACTTTTATATATGATAAACACTGTTTTTCTTTAGTACCATATTTATTACCAAATGTATAAATCTAAATTAAAATAAATAGAGGATATATATATAGAGGAGCTTTTACAAAAAAAAGAGATTTATAAAAAGAATCATTGACTGTCCAAATGGTTATCGATTCATTTGATAATCGATTTATCGTGGAATTGTTGATAAATCAGCCGAAAAGTGCCTATGCATGCATTTGTGTGTATCACTACTAGTATTTGTGCACATACGTATTTATACGTGTGCGTAATACATAATGATTGCAAGCACAATGATCCTGGTATAGAATTGAGTCCAACTTTTTAAGCCCTGCGGTTAGTTGCTATTTTGTTTGCACCCCTGCGTGTGTTTGTGCACTCATGAATTGAGTGAAAAAGCTCTATCCTACTGTTTTCCACGTATTTGTTTCCTCTCCAAGTGTCCACCCGCATTCTCATTGTCGTCGGCATGCCGCAAGCGACTTATTTACTTTACGAAAAAGCGCTAATCCGCCCTCTTCTTCTCTTCTCTCCTTGGTGTATTTGTCGCCCCCCGCGTGCGATTCCTCCAGGTGAACAAAACAAACCCCCTGTCCGAGCGCCACCGTGGCGTTTAACGGCCAATCCGACCATCGATCGCTGCCGTCTGAGCGTGACGCCTCTTTCTTTTAACACCTGTGGGAGCCTCTTAATATTTATTACGTGCCCGAGTCGTGCACGTGCCTGTCCGTGGACGCTACTTGCACGTTTTGAATAGATCGTAATGTAATATTTGCGTGCAGGGATGCCAGATGAACCACGACAATGGCTACAGACAGCATTTTATTGTCCTCTGGTTCGGTTGGTCAGAGACTAAACTGCTCAACGAGCAAAATGTGTGGAGATCTGTGCTCGCAATAATCACTTGGGCTGGTTTTTGTCACGTTATTAGATAAATATTGATTGGGAATGGTCGGCACAATGAAGGTTTTATTGCGTTGTTTTGCTTTTTTAGTTCGATATTGAATGTGTTTTATTAGCTTTGGTTGTGCTATCATCGATCATTGATTGTGTCACGATGTCACGATGCAGTTGCAGTTTTTTTTATATCATGATACATAAATGATATCAATCACGTCAAAGCGCATCGCGTATGAGGTTTGCGGAAACAAAAACTCAATTTTTTTCTCTTAAATATGTATTTGTATAATGATATGATTAACTACATTGCAATCCTAAAGGGATTTTTAAAAAAAAAATATACCAAAGCTACTGTGATATGTTTGCATAACATAACATTTATAAAAAAATAGTTTTTGTTCATATCTACATTAGTAGTTAATTTTCATGCCAGTCAAAATCTGTCTACCATATTTTTTTACACTATAAATCACCCCTGAGTATAAATTGTACCATCCAAAGAATACACAAATGAGAGTATTTTAGATACTTTATGTAAGTCTCAGGCCAAACCAAACTATGAAAAAAAAATGGGATTTATAGTCCGGAAAATACAGTAATTCACGATCTTCTCTAGTTTAATTTAGCCGAATAATTAAAATTTCTACATTCCTTCATGCTTTAAACAAAATTGTTACAATCTGTATGACTTCTAATTCTATTTTTCACATTGCCAGTATTTCCATATTTTCACATTTTAGCAGCAGATTAAACATTTTACAGATAATAATTTTATCATTTGATCATATATCATATCATCTCTCCACAACATCATCGTCTTCCTCGCCTTGATATAACAGAATATAATTTTTTTTTCCCCCCAAAAGCTCTTAAAATTTAAAGATAAACCTGCCCCAGTTGGACTCAAATGGCCCCTTCGTGACACGGAGGTCAAAGGTTATGTTTGTGGTGCGCTCCGGTCTTGTATCTCATCTTTTAAACACGAGTGTCTTGACACGAGACAACGTACACATCTTGTTGCATCTTTTATTCAGTATTCGACGGCTGAGGAGGCAGAAATGCGCTAGCTTTGGTGCGTTGGTGCAGGGATTTCACCCGCTCACCAATATTGACAGTGAGATAAATCCCATCTATTTTGACTGGGGGAGCCTGACGTCTTTATTTGGCTGTCTTGAAACGTTCCCGTCGCAATTGGTTAGCATAGGTTGTGACTGTGGAGGACAGGGCGTCCATTTTTTTCCATTCTAGTCTTCCTTATTCCTTGTTTTTCCTCCTTTTCTTTTACCCTTTTAATCTCCCCCTATTTTTCCACTTTCTTTGTCATTGCCTTTTATGTTCTCCCTTTTGAACATTCTTAATTTTCTATAATTTCCCGTCATTTGACTTATCATTTTCTTCCTTTTCTCTTCATCTTTTCAGCTTTTAATGTATGCTTTTATTCTCATATATATCACCATTATTTTCCCCACTCGATCCTTTTCATGGCTCCTTTTCTCTCATTTTTTTCCCCTCTTATCACATTTTGCTCTTTATTACTCCCCTTTTATATTCCCAAGGCTCTTCATATGATTTCTTCCGTCTTCCTCTCTTTTTCTTCGCTATTCTTGAACCTTTTCTTCTTTGGACTCCTTGTATTCTTTGCATCATCACCTTTTTATTGTTGTTGTTGTTAGTGTTGTTTACATGAGCGCTACATTTTAGTGCAACTTGTCTTCCAAAGTTTGAAAAGTGCTGTCCCACAGTCACCAACTGTTGAAGGTGAAGCCAATTGGTCGAGTTCCAAAGTGAAATTCATTTGCCCTCCCTTTGCTCTTCACCTTCTCGGCATCTTCGTCACCCTCCTCTTCGCCACCTTCTTTTCCATCATTTGTCTCCGTCCAGCGGTCGAAGCAAATTCGTCCTCCCCACCCCCGACTGCCCGACATTCATCTTCATGGTCCAATCTCAGTTCCTCCTGTAATCTCTCTGCGGCGCCTTTTCTTCTTCTAATGCTCCTTTTCCATCATTGTTACTTTCTCCATTCTCATCCGCCCTCCCCCCATCCACCCGACGTTACTCCCTTTTTTTTTTTTGGGAAGAGACGCACGACCCTTGGTGGAATCCACAAAGGACGAATTGATTATATGATAGAAGGACATGATGTTATAATGTGATGCAGTACATCAATGTAAAGAGGGTCTGATGGTGTTTTTTTTAATCACAATGAGAGTGCTAACAGTAATTATGATAGCTTTGTGATTGTCATTCGTTATGAGGGTGGTATCATGACAATGGTATTGTTAACACAAGGCAACACAAGTTTTCAGTGTTTTAGGATCTGATAGCTGCTAACAAGATCTTAGATTCTTTAGAAAATATGAGTTTTTTTACCCATCAAGATGAGTTGTATATGTAAAATGTGTTTTTTTCCTTCCAAAATCCACCATTACTATTTCTCAAAGGGGCAATTAGGCCAACTGACATTTTTTTAGATATTGAACAAAAATTAGGTCATGCAAAATGTTTGTTTTGAATCCCTTCCCCTTTGAATGAATCATGTTTACAGAGTAGTCCGTAAAGCATATTTACTAACCAAATAAGAGAGTCATTTCTAGATAAGCTTTAGCAATTTTTGAATACAAGTCTTTGGAAAATGACCTGAACATTTCCAACAATTTATTTCCTCTCTCGCCCCAACACAAGGTTATAAAGACAAAAAAGACCTCTCTTACATACACTAATCTGTTTGATAATTTCATTTTTGACAAGAAACCACTTCAAAAAAATCTCAGATGAATTACTTTATTAATATCCTGCAATTAAATCTGGAATTGATTAAAAAATACATTCATCACCTAGTCCTATCCTTAATGGTTTTGCTTGTTTTTTATTTAAAAAATGCCCTTTAAAAACTGGGTTAATAATTCTAAACCATTAGATTGCTTACCATTGCTGCCCATTCCATTTTAGCTAAAAGGTCTGTCATTGATACTAAATTCCTGCCAACCTCTCCCATTTCAACTGAATTGGACGTCTAACCCAATCAACAGCAGTGCAAATTTCAATCAAATTTGACCCAAACAACATCAGATCAATGATGCAAGCAAGTCCCCCCCCCCCTCCAAAACTGAAGCGCAATCCGCGTATTAATTATGATCGCAGATGAAATATTGACAACACGGCACGCGTGAGCAGCTCGACGCTCGATTGGTTCGCTAGCGACGATGCCGTTCCCGCGGCATAGCGTTCCTCCTGACCGATTGAGAAGATAGATCGTATAATTAAGCAGCAGAGAGATTAGAACCCAATGGCCTGGGGTGAATAAATGAGCTCAGAGGGCGGAAAGACAATTTGTGCGTGCTCTAGTCATCGCCGTCTGTAGTGGGACATGCCAGGAACATTCGCCTCGGAGCCTAAAGGCGCCAATCGCAACATGGTCTAGAGACTAATTAGTCTCCAGTAACAATGTGACACGTTAATCTGGTCTGTGACGTTAATTGAAAGCAACAATGCTCCACAGATACTTTTCCAAGACAATCCAATTGGGCCCAAATCTTACATTTTAACCTGCAAATATGATCCCAATTGGGCAAGTCATTTTATTCTTAATAATTGAGAGGAAAAAGCCATCGGTGCGAAATGTTTGCACTCCTTTGTAAGCCAATTTTAATTTTCCAGTTTGACAGTTGATATAATGATTGCAAAGTATATTGGCGTTGTTAGCAGACTTCATTTAATTTCATATTACGAATTTGCCATTAAGACACACACAAATTAATAACAGCAGAAATACTTTGCACACATATTTGACAAGGCAAACTTTAGTATTTTGGGAAGCTGTTTCTGATGATTTTTGCTGACAAATGGATGCTTTTATCCAACTTTTCCTTACAAAACCTGAATGTTTTTCTCCAAGATGCAAGTTTACACTGAAATACATTTGTTTTGGTCTTAAAACATGAACTTTTCCTCCCTCCCCAGCTTGCGAATTGATGAACCAGGGCATCCTGGCACTGGTGACGTCGACCGGCTGCGCCTCAGCCAGCGCCTTGCAGTCTCTAACCGACGCCATGCACATCCCGCACTTGTACATCCAGAGGAATGGAGGAGGCTCGCCCAGGACTGCCTGCCAGCTCAATCCCAGCCCCGGCGGTCGTGGCTACACATTAGCGGCCCGACCGCCCGTCCGCCTCAATGACGTTATGCTGACGCTGGTTGAAGAGTTGCGCTGGCAAAAGTTCATCATATTCTACGACATTGAATACGGTACGTGACAAGGTTTTTGACTGTCGGCCATTGACGACTATTGACATTTGATTTGTTCGAATTGAGAGGAGCAATTCAAATGAATTGGATGTCAATGGAACTATATAGCCTCTAGAAATACCCTTTTTTGTGTCGCTATGGTCAACAGAGCTGTTCAGAAGTACCGTTGGAAATGTTTATTGGAGTATTCCATTTTGTTTTGATGTTTGGAATCATCCGTTTATATGCACAAATGTTCAAGGTTATAAAAAAAGATGTATTCCTTTGGCACGGTGATGTTATCACGCACAGAGAATGAGGGAAAGGTTCTTTTTTTAAGTTTTCTTACTTTCCCAAAAACATTTTTATGGTCTTGTATTAGACAGCAACAATCTGAGACTTAGAGTCATTGCAACTGAAGCATGCATTGAAGGAAACTTCTTTCTAAAGCGGCCATCTTGGTCATACTTATAGAAAAATGTTAACCATGGATTGTAAAAAAAACTGCACTTGTTTGAGTTTTGGAAGCAAAAATCCAATTCAAAAGGGGATTTTGAATCAATGTAAACAAGGCCATTGTTCCAAGTCCAGTTAGTCGGAAGTAGACAAATTGCAGCGGGCCTCAGCTGGAGCAGAAGCCATGGATGTTTCCCATGTTCCCTTGCAGTTGAGCTGACTGATTTCCGGTGCTCACTTTTCCCATTTGCCACCCAAAAGCTTTTCTTGGGTAAAAAGCTTAGTCGCAGGAAATCTTAATGGAATCGCATGGGGACCTCGGGGATGTCCGAGCGGGATCGATGGCGCCAACAATGGAGCGTGCAGATGAATGCTTCAAGATTGAGAACGGAACGCTTGGTCCTGGCCCAACGGGGAAAACACTCGGGCGCTCACACAAACACACAAATGGCGAGGCTCAGCTGAGCGTGACACTGCAGTTCAGAGCGGGAATCTCACACACGGACACGCTGCGATGCACCCTGGGAAAAGTGCCTTTCACCAGCTGTCAGTCACAACCCGCTTTGGACCCCGGGGAGGCCAAAGATACACTGATGTGGGCTCCAGGGGTTGAAGCTGTCGGTCGCGGGGGTCACTCGCTGTCCACCGCATGCACATCAAACACTTGCGGCCGTTCACGGTATTGATTTTTCAAGGGGTTTTATTTACATTTCAATCTTCGATCAAGCCCTTTAAAGGAGAATAGAACGAGATGTCACGTTCATGTGGCCAGTAGAGTCTGTGGCAAAGAACTAACACTTGGTTGGAATCTCCCGCTGGATTGGATAACTTTATCCCGTATTCGGGAAATTTTGTTGTCACAGTAGCAAAAGCGTGAGGATTCAAAAGTAGGAAAGGCATTTTAGACATTAATAGATGGGTAATAAGTAAGTTAATATATATAAGCACATATATACCCACACATATAAGCACATATATACATACACATATATAAGCACATATATATACACATATATAATCAGCACATAGATGTACATGGATGGATATGGTAGGTCTTAACACAGCCAATTTTTTGTTAAAATAGGCTATTGACGTTACCGTGGTTACTTGCTGATGTTTTGCAATTCTTAAGTTGGGGAGGTGTTTTTCCTACAAAGTTGGATATTTTTGCTGGTAGAGGCTAACTCGGCTTGTTATTCTTTTTTGGCACCGTCCTCGCAAAAATGGCAAATTTGTGGATGATGAGGTGCCCAAATCGGTCTGCAGAGTGCTGGGATAGAGTTTATTATTATATTTTTTTATTCTATTTTGACGGGTAGGGCTGGCAGTCACCATTGGATTGAATGTCTATCACCATCTAAGGCAATGGATGAGTTAAAAATCTGCATTTTGTTCTATTTCTGACTTGACTTTCACAGAAAATCCGCCCTGTTCCTTGAAATGAAAACGAGGTTCTCAGGAAGAGAAGGCGCTACAGTACGTCTTCATAAATGTATTCAGCACATTAACGTGACGCAGCGTCAGACTAACGCGCTAAGACGGCCGCGCCCGTTGATCAGGATGAGTGGAGATGGATGGAGACGAAAACCAAAGCCCCCATTGGCCTCGCGGGGCTTTCGCTCGCCTTTCCTGTCTCGCCGCGCGCGAGGTGAAGGCTGCGGAGGAGACAGGAAGCCAATTAGTTGTGTGCTGGCCTTAATTGAAATCCAGCAGCCAATTTAAGTTTACATTATCTGCGCGGGAGAAGTTTTGATGCGATGCGGACCGCTGCTGAAACTCGTCAAAGTTTCCCTCATACTCGTCCGATGGCGATGCAACAATTCATTTTTTTGGCTGGAATTCGATAATCTGAAGAAAACAGAATCTAAATATCATCTGCATGTGAATGAGATTTTTATTTTATTTGTCCCCAGCACAAAGTTTGCAGGTTTGATCACCTTCCTTGGTGACCTTGTCAAAGTACTTAGCAATCCTTAGCAAATACTGAACCTAACGTTGCCCCAGATGCTCCGTCAGGTGAGTACTCTGCAAGTACTAAAGTAATATAACAGTGAAAATGTATCTAACACTTTTTTGGTCCAAAACTAAGACTTGGATAGAGTGTAGAAGCTCTGTTCCTAAACCTAGTCAATAAATTTGTAGACTAAAGTGACCAAGCAACCCATATTAGTGGAATCTGGTCCACAACACTCCCAAAGTACAGAACTCTCTGAGGAACCCATTCATTTGGAATCTGGCTTCCGATTTCGCCATTACCGTTCCGCTCCAGAACCAGTCATATTTACCGTGTAAAAAAATAAGCTCACCATACAGTCCACTTATTGAACATATTCTTCTCTATGGATGATGATGTCCATTCCGTTTGAAATGAGGAAGGATGCCAGCATGTTGTGTTGCCTTAAGAAACTCTGTTTGGATCTTATTTCTCGACTTCAGCCCCAGAGAGAAGAGAACTCGCCTCATAGTCCCAGACTCGTCTTCTTACTTTTCCCATCCACCAATCAGCACACAGCGCAGTTTGTTGTTCCTCCACCCCATGGGTATCCGGCCGGTACGCATGATAACCCAATGGGGATGGAGCCAGAAAGCTACACCTCAGCCGAGTTATTATTATCCGTTCCCCCCCACCACGCGTTTTCCTTCCGCTTGACAAAGCGCTCTACGTCCTTGCGTAAAGTTAAAAAGCCCCGTGCCCCCAAAGGCGGCAAAGCGTCCGTCAGCTTGTGACTCTTGAAGGTCCGCAGTGGAGCACTTGGCCAATCTGCTTTACGGCGCCGACCTTTTAATGGAATGTTTTACGCTTTACGATCCATCGCAAACAATCCACCCGCTAAAGTTCACACTGGTAATTGTCTCTTAATTGTGGTTTGGACCAAAGAGGCAATTGGCCACTCAGCCTACGTTGGCGAGCTGGAGACCGTTACCTCTCGGCTTCACGGTGACGCGGCTGGGGGTCTTCTCATTAGCTGTTCTTCGTGCTCGTTAGCCGCAACTCTAGGAAAACATCATTTAAGGCCAATCAAGTCACACAAGGGGTTGCGACGTTCTCTTGTCTGGCGCTCGCTGTTTTTCTCGGCATCAAAGTCTGACCTGGCTGTGAGCTTTTGAATATTTCAAGTGAGACATGGGCTAACTTTCATCAAGACATGTGCAGACTCGGGGAAAGAAAAAAATACAAATGAAGTAAACTGGTCTCTGCCAGAATTTGGGAAAAACAATAGATAAACAGTGCCCTCTAGCAGCAGCATTCATCACAGTTGTTTGGACGATGGCAGGCCCGTCCGGTCATTCATGCCAATGACTTGTGTTTGTCTATATTTTCCTTTTGTACTCTGCAATTAATAAGGCGACCAGTTGTTTGTCTTTCAATTGACTAGCTCTCAGTGTTTATCTTCATGTCGCCTGACACCAAAAGGCCACGGGGTCATTGTTTGTTTTAATGTGACCTGACATTTACCGTCAACTTGTGCAGTAACTCGTTGGTTGCCATTGATGTTGATACATCGTCCAGATAGGGGGACGTCAGCGACCCTGTCAAGGCCAATTGGACGTCTATTGGCGTCCAGGCTATAGAAGGAGATCATTATTTATATGTAGCTTGACATTGACCCATGACCTGCCCGTTGTTTTAGTGCCTAACGACATCTAGTCGCACCCAGTGGTTAATTTGCCTTCACGGACTCGGACACAGATTGCTGACCAGTCATTTTTTGTTCTAATTTGCCGTGACATTGACAGGCGTCCAGGCCATTTCTAAATATACTTCGACATTGTCCCGAGTCCAGTCCATTCTTAGTCTTAAGGACCAATGACTTTGCTAAACAACCAATATGTTGTTTGTATAAATGTGCCTGGACATTGACAAGTGACCAGTCCATTAATAGTCTCTCAGTACTCTGACATTGATTGGCGACCCGTCCATTGTTTGTCTGAATAGACACGACTATTGACTGGCAACTAGTTCATTATTTGTCTATATGTTCAATTTAAATTGCTGGCGGATAGTGTATCCTTAGTCAATATGTAGCCACTTCTCTGGTTTGGTCAACAACTCACGTGTCATGATGGGCGTCAGCTGTGTCTGCCTGACTCGCCTCCATATTTTTTCACTATGACATTTGGCGGGTTGAAGCACAGGTGCACCATTAAGACGACAAATGGTCGCTTTGGCTTTCGTGTAACTGGGGATTAGAACAACAGCCGGTGAGGGAGGGGTTTAATGGACCCCCCTACTCGCTCTGCCATGTTTTGCAAGCTGATGGGGGACCTTGGTTTGGAGTAGATATTTTCCTTTTTTATGCTGGCGTCCAGTTAATTTGTCTTTTATGGTCTCATTCCTTCACAAATTCATGGTGATGGACGTCCAATCCACTTTGACTGGGAGAGGATGACAAACAAACGATTAGTGCCAGGCCCTCCCAGTCAAAGTGGATTGGACGTGTCTACCACTGTCAACGAAAGCCAGTGAAGCTAATGAGGTGGCTAAAGATGCCAAAATATTAAAAATGTAAATTCATCATGTGAGTCACACATCGAAGGTCGTACGCCGGGATGCACTTGCCCTCGGGAGCGTTTGATTTACGTCGCATCTGCGACACGCCGATCGGCACGTGACGAGATGGAGGACGATTAGAAACACTGGAAAGCGACAGAGTATTACTGCATTGGAAATAAATCGTGAGATAGATGAGGAATATTACTGTAATTTATTGACTTGCCACCAAATGAATGGACTTGGATGTCTTTAATGTCATTTACAGCCACCATAAGTAATCAACTAATTGACTTATAGTAGGTTATTATCTTCATCAGTAATTATTAAGATTATAGTAACACCAATCAACTTATTTTTCATTTAAAATTAACAAAAACAAATGTTTTCATATTGAAACATTCAAAACTATAAATATTCTCTTCATGTAGTGTTTATTTTTTAAATGTTTCTGTTTTCCTTATTTATAAAAAAAAGATTCTTGTTCTCCTCGAAGGCAGATTATTATTGTAATGTATCAAAATTATTCATAAACATCTGCTTTTTGTTTTGGTAAATGATGATACAGGAAAAATGCATAATATTCATATTCCAATTCTCAGCTAAAATGTAATTTCCACAGTAATAAAACAATAAATAATAAGATATCTATATATAATGGGATTTCCATATATAATGGGATTTCTATATATAATGGGAATTCTATATATAATGGGATTTCTATATATAATGGGAGTCCATGCATAGACTAAAAATGGTTTATGTTTCTGTTTTCCATGCAGACATGCGAGGTCTTCAGGGCTTTCTGGACAGGTCTTGTCGAGATGGTCTGGATGTTTCTCTGCAACGGGTGGACAAGAACATCAGCCAGGTGTTCAACGACCTGTTCACTTCCATGCGGACGGAGGAGCTCAACCGATACCGGGACACGCTGCGCCGAGCCATCCTCTTGCTCAGCCCGCACGCCGCGCACACCTTCATTCAGCAGGTGCGTGCACGTCAGTGTGTTTTCTTTTTTCACCCGTGTCCACCATCCCGTCATCTGGCGTCCAGGGGGGTCGTCAAAGCCTGAAAAAAATCCACAAATGATCAACAAAAGGCAATTCAAAAGCGGCTTAAAAGTGGATTAAAAGCAGATGTTTTCACAGCAGCGCAAAGATAAACGTGGCACATTGCGCTCGTTTTTTCAGGTCCTCGCGCCGGATGCCTATTAGTCCCATGACTGCTTTGTGTTTGCACACCTGCTGTCAATCTCAATTCACTCCTCGCCATTGGTTGCACGTCCAAATCATTTATGATCGTGATGGATTGGACGTCCGTGGCCGGGTGCTCGGATGTTTGGTCGCCAGTCAAATGTACTTAGACTTTAAACAATACTTGGATATTAAACAGTACTTAGATATTAAACAGTACTTAGATATTAAAAAGTACTTAGATATTAAACAGTACTTGGATATTAAACAGTACTTAGATATTAAACAGTACTTAGATATTAAACAGTACTTAGATATTAAACAGTACTTAGATATTAAACAGTACTTAGATATTAAACAGTACTTAGATATTTAACAGTACTCAGATAATAAACAGTACTTAGATATTTAACAGGACTTAGATATTATACAGTACTTGGATATTAAACAGGACTTAGATATTAAACTCTGTCTTAGATATTAAACTCTCTTTCTTAGATATTAAACTCTCTCTCATGAATATAATTTTGAGAGCTGGTTTCGACAGTAAACTCTCTGTCACCATTTGACCGGCGACCAAAAGACCGGCGACCAAAAGACCAGCGACCAAACGTCCTGTCACGCCGTGGCTGCAGCGATGGCGAATGAGTTGAAATTCGCACACGCTGTGAAAACACGAGCACCTACTTCTATGTTCCGACGGTTTTCGAGACACTCATCCATCTCCCACAATGCACTGTTTTTAGCTTCGCTCGCCCCCGCTCGCTGGCTAACACTCATTCTCACTTACTCGCCCACACACGCACACACATTCCAGCAAGCGACAAGCCCAGTCGGGTTGTCCGCGCCCGCACGTTTAAGGTCGGAGCCAAAACAACTCCCAAGTTGTCTCCCGAAGCAACTTTTTTTTCTTTGTCCCGGTTGTCCGTCATTCGTCAGCCTGACGAACGGACGGCGCGGGGACACCATCGAGCGTTCAGGCGGGAACGTTCGGGCCTGATTTATTGGGTAGAGGCGTTTAGGGCGCAAACAGGGTATCAATCTCCGACCGTGTCTGCGAGTCGTACGTAAAACACAGACTCCACAGAGGAGAAACATTCCCGCGACCGCAACTAGCCTCGTAATTAGTGAGAATCCCAAACGCGGCGGCGCTCGATGGCTTAAATGAGGATGATTAGAAGGAACCTTACTCACAAGATAAAGCACGGGCAGGAGATTTTAAACGCTCGCTCGCTTGGGGACGAGAGGACCATTAGACGGCCCTGAAAAACACATCTGTTGATAAAGTTCTGTTTGTTTTGAACTTTGGCCTTTTGAAAAAGATCTCTTCCTAACTTTTTCGTCTGCGCTAATAGGGACTAATTCCTGTCTTTAATATAGATGCGTAATTTACTTTTAATGTAAATTGGATCCAAAAATGGCTGGTTATAGTTGCTATATCAAGACTATGTAACTAAAACAAATGTATGTATTTGTGTTTGTACTTTAATAACACATTTTTGTTGTGTTATGTCTGTCAGTTGTTGTTTTTATTTTTTTTACAAATCTTTCGGTGCACCATGCACAAGTTCACATCGATTTTTGAACTATAGAAATTCTTAAAAAGCCGGAAAAATTCAATACGTGCTTGTTTTATAAAAATAGTAGCCAGCTATTGACACTCAATGAAGCTATTTTTGCAAAAGATATGCCAAGTCGTGCCCAAGTAATATCAATTTATGAAAAATACCTAATTAGCTATAAGATATTGTTGTATTTATATCTATAGCTGTTTTTCTGAGATGTTTTTCTGACCTTCTATAAATTCAGCAAAGTACATCAAACCAAATGAACTGAACTGAGGCAGAAATAGAAGAACAAACATATTCACACACTTTAAGTAAACATTTTCTCCCAAATGATTATTCCATCATCACAATACTCAACGAATCATTTCATAATGGAAGAGTCACCGATTAGTCAATTAAACGCTGATGTTAAGCAGGAAGTATGATCAACACCAGCATACCTGTCAGTCGCAAGATGAATGCGCTTGAGCCAGCGCACTCCAACCGGGGTGAAAAATGACACAATTACCTTCCCGTGATGAAAAGCCAACGTGTGCACTTGTGTACGTGTTTGTGCGGAAGCTTGTAAAAGCATACAACATCATGATACCTCCACTTTTTGGTAGCTTTGGGACTCACTCACGCGTCGTGAAGAGACACATGATGAGCCCACACACACACAAACACACACACTAACACACACACACTGAACACAGATGGTGTCAAGTTGCCCCGGGAGGCCATTTTAGCCTTGCTGGCCCAAGCTTTTGTCTATCTGCAACCATATTGTTTGCGAGAGTCCATCAGCCATGCCGGCGCCATCATGGCAGTGAACTACACACACACACACATACACACACTTACACACATATACACACATGGTCACAGAAACAAAATCACAGACACGCGTAGGTGCAGGATGGAATACCTCGCCCGAGGACGGCAACACGCAGACGTGCGCATGCTGTTGCATACAAATGGACGGGAAGCTGCGTGGTCTCCTAGCAACAGAGTGGGAGACACACTTGAGGGGGCGGGACTAATCAGAGAGTTTCCAAAACCTTAAAATCCAAGCAGGCAGGCACTCGGTCTACAGATATGAAATAAAAACTCCTGGGTCATGACACGCTCATGCACTCCTGAACCAAAACTGCTCAGTCATGAGTTCATGTTCAAAAAAACACATGTGAAGTATTAGTTTGTGGTCAGACACACACAAACACACACACGTGCACACACAGGTGTGTCATTCAATGCCTCATTTCCATTGCACTCATAGGTGTGCCACTCTTGTCTGCATTTCCATCGCCATGGTGACCCCAATGGCCTCTTTCACTCTGTATGCAAATAAGGCGTCTGGACCTCAGCCCCCCATCACGATGAGTAGGACCCTATCCATGTCGTCCGTGTGGTGGTTTATATGTCGAAAGGCGGTCCTCGTTTCGAATATCTATGTTGAAGAAGGCTTTTTTTTGTTTTGGTCGCCATATTCTACAGTCATATGAGTGTCATTGAAGACCAATTGGCCATAGGCGATTGGGATTGATTTTTGTGCAATTTGAGGCAATCACACGTCTAACGAGATCATCTCGTCATCTCCGACCATTTGTCGAATCAAATCAAACGCGTGTACTCTGTACGTTTTTACACTCTCGTTTCACTGCGGCGTTAAGTGTGCGCACATTTGGCATTAAAAGCAAATGTAATGTAGAAAAATCCGTGGGGTGCAGAGGGGAGGCTTCTATGGAGCCATTTTATGTGCCTCTAAAAGCAGGGAAAATCAGAACTGTGATACTCCAACACAATATCAACACAATACGACATGGCAATAATTCAATGGCCATGTTCTTTGTAGCAAATCACCCTTTTATCATCGCGTTTTTGGCAATAAAGCAGATGTAAATGCATCAAAATCTTGGATCATTTTATATTCCAATTTAAAACCAGATCAGTTAAGCCCCTTCTGGCCACTTAACCAGCTATTGGTGTTTTTCGAGTATGGTAAGTAGTTGTTGGTGTATAAAAAAGTAACTTGTGTAGTTGAAACATTTTGTAATATTTGTGTCTTTGCCTAAGATTTAGAAAGAAAACGATTGGGGTGTGATGGGTTTTCCAATTGAATGAAATATGCCAGAAAACATCATTTTAATCATTTTTATTATGGTAAAAATGCATTTACAATAAGGTCAACTAATCTGCTCATTAATAAAGCCATAAGTTAAAACCATAGTTTTACTTTCTATTTAAAAAACCTACAAAATTTGATTTTTGAATTTCCACAGTTGTATATGTAAACAGATAATTCTAAAACTCTAACAAAAATAGAATATTGACAATACCTGCTGTTTACTGGATGTAAACATTCAAGAACATACTGTAAGACAAACAATATACTTACTATATACTACACTACAATCTGTGTCACAACTGTTGCTTTGTTTTCTCTAACAAAAGTTATTTTTGCGTTGTCTTTGCAGGCAGTCGAAACCAATCTGGCCTCCAAGGACAGTCACTGGGTATTTGTTAATGAGGTACGTTTATCAATACCTTTTCTAACCTTATCAATGTACACAACAAACAGGGTGTGGACCACAGGTGGTCCAACATGTTGTTATCACGGTTTTTAACCGTCTTCCTCTCTACTTTAAGCGTCCAAATAGCCATGTTGGCAGCCAATTAACAGTGTTATTGAGTGCGGGTTTGTGTGTGTGTGTGGGGTGGCGTTTTGCCACATACTGCGGGCAGAATCGCACTTATCCGACAACGGCTTCAAATTCACACATTAACTAATTCCCCTCAGCAGTTTCAGTTGTCTTTTTTTTCATGATTTTGTAGCGACCAAAAATAAATATTTAAATGGTATAGATGTATATTAAATCTCCTGATTTTCCCCCTTTTAAATCAATAATTATAATTGTTTAATCAATTTTTCTGTGTTTTTAATTCAACATTTTTAATCTAAAAATATATATAAAAATCTAAAATAAACATTGTTTCCGATCTATAAAAATAATTGAATATTCAGGGCTTTTAATCCAGTTCTTTTAATGCATTTATAAAAAAAAAGATCTAAATATTATATCTAAAATGGCCTGGCCCACATTAAATAGTAAACATTAATGCGGCCCCCGAACCAACCCGAGTCGGACACCTTTGCTCTACTACATCAATTTAATTGGGATCTATTACCATCGTAATGTGGCATTTAATAAGTTATAAATAAACCCTCACCTCAGAAACTTGCACATCGATTTAGGCCTTTGGGTCAGCAAGCCACATGGGCGTTACTTTGTAAAAGTCTCCACCATTGTGGGGCTCGCTAGCGTTAATGAGATGATTAGCAAACAAAAGGCGAAGAAGGTCACTCGCCGGTTTCCTAACCGGCTCATCCATCTTTCTCTGCTCGCTTTTCATCCGCCAACGCCCGCCGACTAGACCCGTCGCTAGTTTCAGAGAGTGGGAGGCAAAGGGGGGAGCGTACCCCTGGGCCACTCAAATAGGGGGCAAGAGTTCTTTCTGGAAAAGAATGAAGAGGTGAACGCATAGCAAAAAAAATAGCTTTCGTGCTTTTTCCCCCAGATTAGACGGAAACGTTGTTGATTTGTAGGATGGCACAAGACCACGCGGAGACCAGATGGGGAATATATTGCTTCTCTGAATTGCTGCCGTCGTTAAAGCTCTCTGCTTCATGTTCCTCCTGTTTTCCCCGCCGTCTTATAAGTCCCTGAGATCTTACTTACAAGCCTCATTTACTGCTACCCCTATATAAAGTGAAACTTTGGATTTTATGTGCCTTAGTTTTTGTATTATTTGCTTTTCCAGTGATGTTTTTTTCTTGTTTTCATTAAACATCATCCTCGTTTTAGTACAATCTCTCCGTTTTTTTTTTTTCATACTAAACCACTCCAAGTATTCATTTAGAGCTTTTTATAAATGCTTCATAAAGGGTTCACCAGACGGCAAGGTGTATTCTACTGTGTAACGTAAAGCGATATGACTCCCACTCTGCTAAATCTGACCTTCAAAATACACGTGAGCATTGTTTTATTACTATACCTTTCTGGTGGCATTCTACTCGGTAAATGAGGATAAAATATTTTCATTTTGACGACTAAATAAGCTTTTCTAAGGGCAAATAAAGCATGCTGAAAATAGGTTTGGTATTATGTGTATGCTTCTATTTTCTAGTTGCTTTTAACAGCAAGTCATTTTAATGTTATACAAGTTTTTTTTCCATACAAACTGTTGAATATCTTTGTATTATATAAGCCAAATATTCGGGGTGATTTGTTAAAGGACAATTCAAGGGTCGAAAGTGAGGAAAAATAGTTGTAAGTGGTCTTCAATAGTCATTATTCCACTTCATTAAGGCATTAATATTGATTGCATACTTATGTTTTTTTTTTTGCACAGCTATAATCATAGCTTCAAAAAGGTTTTGTAAAAGATTACACAAATTTACATTTTATTATGCAAAATTATGCTCTGGAATTCGCCTCTGTCGGCTTTCATCAGTCTGGAATGGATTCAATTAATCACCAGACGGCCGTTTTACCCAGTGTAGATTTAGAAAAGCATATCGCCAAGTATTTGAGTGTTTGAGTTGGATATAGATCTGATATCTTGTCATTTTGCCACACAATAAAACTTTTCCACACCCCCATAGCCCCCTAAAAAAACCCTGTTTCAGTGATTTTCTAACACGTTAATGGCAGCATCCCATCAGACATCAAACCGTCGACACAGTAGAGTGCACTCAGCCCCAAAAACTGCCGGACTTTTATTTTGGCAAAATGGCCGATGATGAGCCAAAAACATTACTAGTCTCCATTTGCAGCAGCCAAATGGATGCTAATGCACTAATTAGTTTGTTTTCCATGCAGAGGGAAATAAGCTCCATTAAGTCACCACGACATTTTGTTGTCAAAAGCATTGAGATGCAAAATAAACTTTGTATTATGTTGCAGGAAATCAGCGACACGGAAATTCTGGAGCTCACACACAGTGCCCTGGGCCGTATGACGGTGGTCCGACAGATTTTCCCTTCGTGGAGGGACAGCGGTGCTCGCTGCGTGAGACAAAATCATCGGATATCGTCACTGCTATGCGACCCGCAGGAAGGCTACTTGCACAACTTGGAGGTAATGACTGAAAAGTCTATCTTAACTCGTTGTTCTATTGATCGCATTATCAGCCAGAAAACTGAAGGCCTATTTTTCTTCCTCTCAGGTATCGAACTTGTACCTCTACGACAGCGTGCTGATGCTGGCCAATGCCTTCTATAGGAAGTTGGAGGATAGGAAATGGCACAGCATGGCCAGTCTCAACTGCATTAGGAAGTCCACTAAGCCTTGGAATGGTGGATGGTCCATGTTGGAGACCATTCAGAAGGTAGTGTGTGTTTTTAATACTAACATTTTGTATTTTTGCCCATAAAGTCACCATTCATAGCACCTTAAATCTTCTTAAATCTCATTGAAACTCTTAAATGGCATGTTCACATCACTGCCATTCCTTTTTCTTTCTAATAACAAAATTCCCAGTTCCACATCTTATAAAAACAAGGGACATTTTGAGCATATTTAACCTGCCCCAACCAACCCCCAAAAGAATAAAACCACCAAATAATGTCATTGAAACATTTAAATTATCAGTTCTGTGCCTGGAAATAACTAAGTTACAAATAATAAGTTCTCATATATGATATTTTTATTTGCAAAATAATTCCAATGACTTTAAGTCCCTTAAAAATAACACCATTGGCATCACCGTTCACATCATTCACTTTTCCACATATTACTAAAGCGTCTTTTGGGAGTAAAAAGTCACAATTTTATCCCAAAAAGCATTCAACAAAATTCCAATCAAAGCATTTAAATTTCCTTATTCCCACTCTAACATATAATCCTTATCAAACTCTCAAAACCATTTGATAAATAGCTCAAATTTCCCTTTAACAAAAGCACAGTATCAATTTTCTTACAATTTTTCCACTAGTCATAACATTTTGAACAAGTCTGTATTAAAAAAATACAGCATTCTAAATTGACATCTGTCGAGTCATAACACAGCATCAATATAAAAGCCATCAGACTCAATTTCTACCACAATTGCATCACTGAGTTTCCAAGAGAAAAACAACACTCACACCTTGATACTCTCAGCAAGCCCTTAACAACATCAAAAAGTTACTCTTATTTGTCAGATTTATTAATACTTAATTCAAGGTCAATATTGGGCCATGTTATTCTTTTATTAGATTTGAATACGTTTGGCAGCTCCATAATAAAATAATCCAACTTAAAGTGCGCAAAGACGATGCAGTTTTTTTCATGTAAACCAAACACCTGCCAACATTTTTTCCCAGTTTTTAGACAATCCTCCAACAAAGAAAGGTCTTTTATTTTTCCTACTTTGCTTCTGACGGCTGTAGACGCCGCTACATGAGCTAATGGAAGCCCCCGAAATGTCATGTCATCCGCCGGGCCGCAAAAACATGACGTTTGCTTTGATGCCGTCGGACGTGCTGTGCATCAGCTGCTAAATAATAGCGACTAAAGACTATTGATGGCTGAGTCCCATTACTGTTTGTTCACTAAAGAAAGGATACAATATGAAGGATACAAGATTATTCTTTTTTTGCCATTGACAGTAGTGTGAGGGACTGTTAGTGAATGGTTGCCAGAATATAACGATTCAACAAAAATAGATGTAAATATATGAAAGGAATGAATATAGAAGCATTTAATCAAGCACACCAGTGCAACAAATGTATAGAATCAATTTGAAGGCCCATATTTGGAGATATACTTGTTTAAAAATGAAAAATTCTGGGAATATTGACAAAGAAATTTAATGAAATACAATTAGGAGATAGAAAAATGAAGGAAGTTCCCTCAAGAATGAGACAAAAAACAACACTGTTTTTGATAGTAGCAGTGTCGCAATGCTTAATTTTCACTTTTGCATTTGAAAGGCTTCGTTCATTCTGGATTAACATTACGGTAAGGGTTAACTCATTATCTTGCATTGATGCTGATGGAATCATTTGAACTAGTAGGCTTGTCAGAGAAGTTTGACTAGTTCAAATGAATTGAAAAACTACCAGTGGCAAACTCATTTCTCATCGCAGAAGGATGAAAAGATCTACATTCTTAGATGTCAGTGGCAGTGTAAATGCACAAAAATGCCTCTTTCTTATTCTGTCTCTTAGTTTTACCATTTCCTACATTGAAAATCTTTCTTAAGTCTTAAAATCACCCAACCTGTGGTCAATGTACCTTCTAAGCAATTGCACATTACTTTTGTCTTCTCTGCGCAGCAGCAATCATATGGCGAGCAGTAAATAAAATCCCTTTTTTACTCCTTTCCCCATGATGGCGCCGTTTACGCTGCAGCCAGTGGCAGTAGCTCCGTCCACTCTTATATTTTTCCTGTTTTACAGCATATTTTACATAAAAAAAGGGAACATTGCCTGTGGTAGTCCATTTGATTGAACCCGTGTCTCATCTCCAGGGCAACATCACAGGACTAACAGGCTTGATGGACTTCAAAACCAGTGGCGCCAACTCTCACGTCCAGTTTGAGATCCTGGGCTCCAGTTTCAGCGAGACTTTTGGCAAAGATGTCAAAAGGGTGAGTGGAATGCATCTCCATGTTTCAAAAAGGCTTGTTTTTTTGTCCCCTCCACAAAATGGACACCATTCAGACAGTAAGGCGTCATTATGTGAAGTGCGACCTGGCCTTCACGCTGCGTCTCTGCTCTTGATCACACACCCGCATTTTCTTCCCGGCTTCCTTTCATTAAACACGGACGTGTAATTGACACGCGGCCTCATCTGCATGCATAACCATTTCAGTGATTTAGTGGCTTGTGGGGGTCCACGTGTCGCCCCCCACACACACACACACTCACGGAGTTGCTGCAGTAATGAAGATTTAATCATCTGGCCCCTCACTCTGAGTTATGAGTCCCTCTGTACTTTATAATGGCCATTTTCGCCGCGTACACACTTATTAGAAGCCTCACCAAGACACAAAGAAGCATGAAGACGTATTGTTGTTATTAACGTGCTGGTGTTCGTTCCAATGTTTTTTTTTTTAGACGTGGCTATTAACACGCACTTTCATGAATACATATGTGATCATTAACTTACATGTTCATGCTTCCTATTCGTTCATTTGGACCGATAAAGACAACTAATCTGGAATAGAAATTGGATTTCGCATTTACCCACACGCTCGTCGGGTGGCAAGATTCCATGGAAAATGTCATTTCCTGCTTTCCCGCGATGCGGCGCCACGTCGAGTCCCCCCGGCCCTCCCCGGAGTGTCGTCTCATCTTGCCGCGAAGATGCGGCTAAATGCTCAAACGGAGTTGGAGTCATTTCCACGCCGGCAATCCACTCAGGAAGTGCCGTCCAATTTCCGACAAGGAGGCCTCGAGTCTTCCGTCGGGACGCCCGCTGGCTTTCAAGGACTCTCCAGGAAGCCGCGGGCCACTTTTGGTGGAAGAATTATCAAAGCCCAATGACAAGGAATCAGTGAAGCACTACATTACCCATAGTGCGTTTGAACTGGGATGCATTGAGGCTGTCAGCAGGATTCATTTACAGCTGCACTGCGTCACACTCGTAAAGACAGAGGCCGAGAGAAAGATATTCCATTTTCAATTCCCTGCCCTGGTAGTGGGGAAAGTGTGGGTGTTGAAACACCATCATTGTCTCTGACGGTCCGGTCCTTCTGCATTAAGAGCTGTGGAAATGTGGGTGTTCGAACAAATTCAAACCCCCACAAGTGCTACTCAAAGATTTGCACTTGTCTTGCAACTGCAGCCGAAAAACCTGTGGGCTTTTTGTGCCCTGTCACCTGGAAAATGTGAGGGTGTCGAAGCATTTTTGTGGTGTGTCATGCTCACCAGGTAAAATGTGGGTGTTCATCCCTTTCACCTGAAGATTTGTGGGTGTGGAATCATTCCGGATCCATCAGGAATCAGTCTTAATCATTATTCTCCAGTTAAAATGTGGGTTTGAAAGCCTTCTTACAATATGGCTGTTGTAGATAATATTTGGGTGTTGGACCCAATGATTTTGTCTTGTTTTTTATGCGTTAAACACTTCTTGATTGCTGTCAATGCAATTCTAAATTGTTTTGCAACATTGAAATCATCTCATTTGGCCATGCACCCCCTCCGGTGTCCGTTTGGCAGTAATTGGGACAGCAATTTGTGACCGACCTCCTCAAATGAATTAATTAAACGTGTCGGCCCAGAGGGATAAGCCTCGGGCGGCGCACATTTCTGTTCCCCAAACTCACCTTCACTTTTCAACAACAATTTCAGCTAAGTTGAAACTCACTAGCTGGCTAATTTGTCATGTGACAACTTCGACAAAAAGGCCTTTTAACACCTAGCAAAGCTCTCATTGCTCATTAGGTAGTAAGTGCGGGTAAAGTGTGTATGCTGTGAACCCTTTAACCAATAGGAGTTAGGGTATTGAACTTTATTTTTTAAGAGTGGATGTATTGAAGCGTTAAAGGAGAAAACATTTTAAAGCTCTTTACCCAGTGTGGGTATAAAATCCCTTTTACCATGAAAAAAATATAAGTGCTAAACCTTTCACTGGGAAAAACTTGGGTGTTAAACCATTCCAGAAGAAAAGAATAAGTTGAATTTGAGAAGATGTTAGTGTCAATCGTTTTACTCCTAAATGCCAAGGTCTTGGAACTTTGCACCATAGAAATTGTGGATTTGGAGCTTTTTTTTTTTTAAAAATGGGTGGGTTTGGAACCCTTTCAACTGGCAAAATGTGTGCTTAACACTTTAACTGTGACTTAAATAAGTGTGAACCATTTAACCAGGTAAAAAAAATGTTTATCATTAGAATTGTAAGACTCTTGAACCCTTTAACTGGCTAAAATATATCAACAGGTGACACATGGTCATGAGCTCTTTCCCAAGGAAAGGTGAACGAGTTCAAACCCGTACCTACGTCAGAGGCGATGCAATACTACTTGATGCCACACCAGCTTGAAAAGTCCCCCTGACTGTTGACTTTTGGGCGTGGTAGGAATGAGAAACACAGTGTTGACATTTGAGTAAAAGGATGAGAAGCAATCGGGAATAATGCATGAGCACCCTGCCGATTCTTTCCCAATGTTTGAGATCTGCGAGTGCCCAGAGTTTGACGCGGCCCGTAAACCTGAGCGCCGCATTGTTGTTTTGCCAATATTGAAATTGGAAGTGAAATGCAAATGCTCAACCATTATATAACCGTACACGTTCAATCCATTTGAAGTGGAACTCCCAGTTCAGATGGAATGGACCGATTGGCAGATTTCTTGGGAAGAAACTGTCCTTGAGTCTCTTTGTCTTGGCTGTTATGGCTTTGTAGGGGTGCGTATTGTCTTTCATAATACTCTCTGCTCTTCTAAGACACCGGTACAAGATTCGTAGATGCTGGACAGGGTAGGTAGGGGGCAGTTGATGATCTTTTGGGCTATGTTGATCACCCTCTCCATGCATGTCGTGGTATATACCACACTGACAGTAACTTGACTCATTAAGGCCTTTCACAAATTAAACTCATAATTCAAGATATTTCCCATATGCTCTGACAAACACACCCGTCTTAATGTCTGTTTTCTTGTTGCCTTAATTAGCGTCAGGCCCTACGCAATCATTACGGGCGTTGCCAGCCTAACCACGGGCGGCACAGTCATTACGGAACAATAACGGCCACGCGGGCGTCGCCCCTGTTCGCTAACGAGGATAATTAACTCCCGTCACGTCACATCGGCGCCGACAGCTTCGCTCGCTCACGCCGCTTATTAGCCGTACCGGCTAATGTTCACTTTGTTATCTTATTCCGAGCGGTCATGATGAGGACAAAGAGCACAAAAGGCACTAATGGGGCTCGGCTTGCGTTCGGCCGACCAATGAGGCGCAGATGTGAGTGCAAACTATGGAATTCAATAGCGGGTGATTTTCATTGTGGGTGCATGTCTCCGTGGCAACGCTGATGCACATTCAGGCGACACGCACAATCGGGCCTGACGGCCCCGAGTTTCCGCTCTTCCCAAGCTGCTCGTCTGCTGACAACAAACAGCTGGTGATGGGATCCATCGAGTTCGTTTTGTGACTCACCAACAATGTTTCTAAGCCCCTCTTGACCTGGCCAACAAAAATCTCTAAATTGTCAGGGAATGAAAGCAAAGATGAATGGGTAGATTACAGGAATACTCGCAATGATGGTTCAGATCGCTGTGACAAAATATGGCATTCATGCACGAACATTAGTGACTTTCACAAACTAACTCTAATGGGAGTTTTATTTGTTATAAAAGGCTTGTTGCTGCAGTCAACAACACACGGTTATTAAAGTAACCAAATAACTCAAGCGAAAACTTTAATAGTTGTTGTTTCTTTCAATAAAATATGAAAAAAAAATTAAATTATGAACTGTGATAGGCTGGAAACCAATCAGGGGATCCCTATTACCTGTAGAAAATTAATGAAAGAATGAATTGATCACTATAACTACGTTTTATACATATATATATAAAATATGGTTTACCGTTTGACAGATTTTTAACAAAAAGTTTAGGGTCAGTTTACAAATAAATGTACTGTAAGGAAGGTTAGAAATTGTAGTTCTTCGACTGTGCTCTTTTCTTAGTCATTTTCTATTATCTAACAGTAATAGAAACTGATAAAACTTGATCTTCAGTTTTTTATTTATTTTGCCTTTCCAGTGATTCAGTATTAATTCCCACCTTTTCGTCATCAGCCGTTCGCCAATGCCAATCACGTACTTTCCCTCGCGAGTTGCGTCTTGTCCACTTGTTCCGCGTTGTTGCGCCAATTTTGGCTTTTCACTTTTCATTCTTTAGTTTTGATTATCCTGCGGTCTCCTTTTATTTTCTTGACAACAGTTGGCCACGTGGGATGCGGTGCACGGACTGAACGGGAGCCTGAAGGAGAGTCGCATTGAGAGCGGCATGCAAGGAGTCACCGTCAAGGTGGTCACGTTGCTGGTGCGTCTGCCATTCAGAATTGGTCTCCCTTGTTTTCGTGCATTTTATAAAATACACATTTTACCAGCATTGTTTTATATATTTTTTTAACCATGCTGAATTCGATAATCACTATTCACCATCTAGGTCAGGGTTGTCCAACTCAGTTTGGTTCACAGCCCACATTAATGCCAACTAGGTCTCATGTGGGCCAGCCCAGTTTATTTTTGGCCTAAAAACTTAACTTATTTAGACGTACGCTAGACGTCCAATCCATTTTGACTAGAACAAAAGTTCATTTGCCCGTCCCAATCAGAATGGATTGGTAGTACAGCAGTCTTCTTCTGGTTTTGCTGCATTTTTCTAAAAAAAAAAAAAAATGAAAGGGCAGCACGTTTGATAGACCTGATTTACGCCCTCACAAAATATGACCCAAGCTTTCTTCTGGAGTTTCGCCTTGGCCATTGACGACTTTTGTAGAGGTAAACAAGTATTATGTGCCGGCAAAATCAATCGAGGGAGACTAAACCTTCCTTATCAGACCCGTGTTCAAACCACCGTGTTAGAAATCCGCTCACTGCGCTGCCGTCCCCGTGGAATGAAATCCTCCGCCTCGCTCGGCCCCTTTTAATCTGGAGCACCCGCGGGACATTTTATTAGGAACACCGTCTGCTTAGATATAAGCTTCAACTACAAGTATTCTTCTCACGAATGCTCTTCTCACAGGAGGACCCTTTCGTAATGGTAGCCGAGAACATACTGGGCCAGCCTAAAAGGTACAAAGGCTTCTCCATCGACGTGTTGGAGGCTCTTGCCAAGATCTTGGGCTTCAAATACGACATTTACCAGGTAAGTACTCCTGTGGAGTCCTTGCTGTGAACTTGACACTGAAAATCTCGCCTGAAATCTTCCCTGTAGGTGTCCGATAGTAAATATGGATCGCAGCTTCCTAATGGCTCCTGGAACGGAATGATCGGTGACCTTATCAACAAGGTAAATTGTCGAAATGTGTACCTCAGAATGGAGAAAGTGGGATGAATCCTACTGTTATATCAATCTGTGGTTATGCAGAAAGCCGACTTGGCCGTCTCCGCCATCACCATCACGCCTGAGCGTGAGAACGTGGTAGACTTTAGCAAACGCTACCTGGACTACAGTGTCGGAATCCTGTTGAGAAAGCCTGAAGAAAAGATCAACATCTTCTCGCTCTTTGTGCCTTTCGACTTGGCTGTGTGGGCCTGCATTGCCGCCGCCATTCCGGTGGTGGGGATCCTCATCTTCCTGCTCAATCGACTGCAGGCCCTGCGCTCATCAGCTGCACAGAATGCACCACCGGGCCAGGGCAACAATACATCTGGATCTCTACAAACCGCCATTTGGATTGTTTATGGAGCCTTTGTACAGCAAGGTGAGCCACACCTGGCTGACAATTCACTACCAGCCTCACATTCAAAATGTAATGGCGAGTCTATTGACATAAATGCTAGTAAATGAGTTGGACAAAAAAAAAAAAACCCAACAACTTTAATATTAGGGTTTACAGATTTGAGATTAACATGAGCTTTATAATCCGCAATATATCTTTTTTTAAGGGGTGGGCGTCTTAAAACGCCACTAAGGACTCACACAGTTACTCACACACACTTGCACACACATATTTATACATAAGCACAATCCCCGGCCTATCAGGTTGCCTTGGAAACCTTTTGGGCCGGTGGGATTGTGATGAGATGCAGCCTAGTAGATTCTGCTGCAGCAAGCATAACATGGTTTGGAACCAAGGTGTCACAGGTTTGATACCTGCCCACCAGGGTCCTACTGACACCTGGGGTCCACCTATAGTTGCTGGTAAATAATAAAGACTTTAATTGTAAAGCAATTGCATACCATTTCTCACAACTCATCCAAAATGTGTATCCTCATGTGTGTGTAGGTGGTGACGGCGTGATAAGCTCCTCAGTGGCCCTGAGGATCGTCATGGGCAGCTGGTGGCTCTTCACACTCATCGTGTGTTCCTCTTACACGGCCAACCTGGCAGCATACCTCACCGTGTCCCGTATGGACCACGCCATAAGGTAGGGTACTCACAAACACTCCGCCTAGGGTACATGCAACTAATTAAGGCCAAGCACGAAGCGCTGTGAAGGCCCTCCGGGAATTGAGTCTTATTATTATTCCCCGACAAATTCATCTCGATTTTTGGGAGTCTTGGCATGCTTACATCCTGCAATCAGTGTGATTGTTTGACATGAAAGGTTTATTGTGTCAATTTAGTTGGAAAAATCACTCATTGAAAGCTATTGATGTCCAATCTGTTTAATCTAGAAGAAGCTAAAAGGGAATATTCCTCAAAATGAGTCAATAAGTGTAATTAGAAGTTAGCCATTTTTAGTTGGAGCCTCCATTTTTGGCATTTTTTGGGCCTGTACCTTTAGGAATCTTTTCAATAATACTAAATAAAGGTCAGTCTTTTCACATTCATTCATCAATCGATGTTGAGAATTCAGAGACCTTATAAACAAATCTTTGCCTTGCCCAATGTGGGCTGAACTTTTCTTGGACTGTCAGAAAGTTTCATTTTTAAACATTTATTTTTCATTCGCTAAAGTTTCACCAATTTACATAAAATTTGGTGGACAAAGAAACCCTATGTAACCCCAAATCAAGCAGGAAATTGGCTATTTTGGGACTGAAGCTTCTATTTCTATCAAATTATAGGCTTCCTACTTGAAGAAATCTCAGGAATTTCCAGAAAAAAATGTTCCTGACACCTGTTTAACCAATTGAGAAGAAGTTGAGCACCATGTCAAAACTGAAAGATTACAAACAGACTTGATACTGATATATTAAATATATTATCACATGCATGAGAGTGCACAAACAAACAAGTCATCCATGTTTTAGTGAGGTCCAGATGTGGATATTTGGCAAACTCCTAAATGCTAAACAAAGCTGTCAAGTGTTTGTTGACTGTTTTGCTGGCACTTGTCATCTCGGACGCTGGCGAGCATCCCGGACGGCACCTCGCTGTCGCCTCGCATCAAATCCCAGGCGGAGTTACTTTGTTTTCTGTTAGTCAACGTTATTTATCCAACAAGCTTCCATGTTGCGGCCTGGTTCCGTCACTCTTTTGTCACAACGTAGAGAAGATTCCGTGACGTTCTTCTTTCGGCTCTCCCGAGACCAAACCGGCCGCGCTTGACTTTTTCAGCGCGAGCCGCGTGAAGATGGACCTTCCGCCGAATCCAAATGAATGGCTGAGTTGAGATTTGCGTGTGGCGCTGTCTCGCGAAAGGGCTTCTGGCCGTGCTAGATCTGTTATTGCACACTGATGGCTGGACCAGTGCTCTTTTAAAGGCACGTCGCCTCTCATGTTTCTGTCTTATGCATGATTCATGAGCTCCGATGCGTAGAGTAGAAAAATAGCATCCCAGGGAAGCGAAGTGGAAGAAGGAACCAGCACCTCTAACCGTTGCCCTTTTAGTCGGGTGCACTATTCATTCATTTTATGAATTAATTTTAGTTTATTTGTCAGGATCAGTGGGTGAGTAGTTAGCACATCAAGGGTTCAATCCGAATTTGTAGGGAATTGTTCTATCTGTGCCCATGTGGGTTTTCTACGTGTGCTTCAGTTTTCTCCCACATGGCAACAACATAGGCTGATTGAATATACCAAATTTTCCTTTTGTATGCGCTTGAATGTTTTTTTTCCTCATTTTTGGGGGGTTTCTCATTGGCGGACACCAATTTAGGGTAGAATCCAGCACCCCCTGACTCTTGTAAGAATGAGCCCCACTGAAGAAGAATGAATGAGACAGTGATAAGTTTGAGTAAACGCTCACCTCTTAAATTTTCATAGTTTCTTTCAGTTCAAATGGATTTGAAGTCAATCACGAAAAAAGTCAATTTGTCAAAAAGTCAAAAAGTCAATTTTGAATAAACACCCACCTCTAAAAAAAATACTTACACTAAAATATGAAAACTGCTGGGATTAATTAATACAAATGCTTGATGTATACTACTTGCGATTGAGTAAACACCCACCTCTAAAACTTTTAATTACACTAAAACATGACAATTGCTGGGATTGGATAAAAAAAATGCTCAATGGGTACTACTTGCAATTTCAGGTCCTTCCAGGATTTGTCACGGCAGATGGATGTGGATTACGGCACCGTGAGGGATTCAGCTGTGTACGACTACTTCAGAAACAAAGGCACCAATCCTCTGGAGCAAGACGGCACGTACGCAGAGTTGTGGAGGACCGTCAGCAAGAACAGCGGCTTGGACTACTCTGTCTCCAGCCCCTCGGAGGGGATACGAAAGGTAAGTTTGTTCATCTTGGTGTCGACTAACGTTGACGGCTGCTGGGGGGCGTAATAAGCGCTCGGGTAGGCGTAAAGGTTGACACTTTAACAGCTAGATTTGCCTACCTTTACTTTTCAGTTAAAGGTTTTCGGTGCAGTAATGATGATTAAATAATGAGCTTATTTGTTTATTGTTCATTGGAAAAATAGTTACTTAACTCAAATGGCTGGAAATTGAATTTAATGCAATCATTGGTTGGCGCAATCATTTCAGAATATAAATGAAGAGAATCATATAATTGCAAATATATTTTTGCCATTTTTTATCAAAACAAATGGATAATTAGCAGCCAGTAATTTATCTGAATATAATTTAAAAGGAAATTAGTTTTGACTTATTTAATAAGGGACAGCACATATTAATGAACATATTTATATTGATGTTAATGAACATATGATAAATGAAGATAAATGATGACACAAAACTAGACACAAAATTGACTTGATTTGGCAATATTTGTTCACAGCAAATCATTTGCTGATGTATTATATTGTCAATAGAAGAATTAAATTAATTGTACAAATACATAAAAAATAGGATAGGAATAGAATAAGCGTTTAAGAAAACTTCCCAATGACGCACTTATCTAAACAGCCCAATTGCTGACGTTTTTATTGAACTGAATTGCCATTATTAATCACAATTGGTCGCCCGCTTTGTAAATTAATCAAGCACAACCCATTATTCCTTTGTTCTGACGTCAAAGTCAACAGATTAGCGATACGATTATTGAATGAATTCACAAAGCGAGTCGTTTTGATTCCGCTCTGCAGGCTAAGAAAAGTCCTTATGCCTTTCTGTGGGACATGGCGGTTTTGGAGTATGCCGCCCTTACGGACGACGACTGCACCATCACCGTGTCGGGCAGCGGTGTCAGCAGCAAAGGTTATGGCATCGCCATGCAGCACGGGAGCCCCTACAGGGACCTCTTCTCGCAAAAGTAAGACATCACAACAACTATACGTCACATCACACCACAGCAAAAAGGAGAGGGACAAATACACACAAAAAAAACTCAGAGTCATCTGTCTAAGGAGTCAGGAAAGATTTTTTGGGAAGGATTTTAGCCAGCTGAGACAGCTTCAAAGTGGCTCGCAGCTAGCAAAGATGGTCAGAAGTGTCATTTGGACAGTGTGCACAGCTCCAGGCCCAAATTTGTTGGGGTCGTCAATGTTAGTCAGCAAAGCTAGCAAAAGTAACGTCCTCCATGTTCGTCACGCCAGTCTTGGTGCAAAAGCTGGACTTTTTATAAGAAATTCATGTGAAATTGGGCCCAGGCAAATTGATCCCAAAGTGAGTTGAGGAATCATTTAGTGAAATCTCCACTTTGCATCAGCAACACAACTTCTCATCCGTCTGCTATCGATCGAGGGGCGAAGAAGCGGACCTACCGATACGAATGAAAAACATTGGCCAAGTCTTCCGACTTTCAGCCTTGGCTGAGGGTTTCCATGGAAACAGTACTGCCCGTTTTAGGGGGCAAGGTTAACGAGTTCTGGTTGCGTCGTCCTTTGAGTCTTGATTTGCGGTAAACAGATTGGAAGCAAACTTTCTTTCGTTCCCCATAACGATCACCCGATACCTGAATTGCCAATGGCGTTCTACCAAATCCAGCGCACGATATGACTATCCTGTCACAAGAGTTTAGCCGGGATCATAATAATTCCTCCACGCGAGTGTCGTGCAAATAGAAGCTGAAAAGGTCGAGCGCTCAGCTCGGGATAGGACAAATTGGACGTGACGGTCTTCACCCACCCACGACGGCTCCGCCAAGGGACGACCAATCCTTACCTCCCCTCGCTCGCTCCCTTCGTTAATCCCTCTGCTGGTTGGGGATTTGTTTGTGAATGAAGACAAAATTCCTGGCGGTGGAGAGTAATTTGCTTGCATCGACAATCTCATTGGCTTCCATATCAAATGGTGTGGACGATCTCGGCCGTCAATGGCAGTAAATGGCGTTCGCCGAGTACACAAGTCCAGTTAATTGGAGAAACACCGCATTGCGCCGCCTCCTTGTTACTCCGGTGCAGTAAGAAAGAATAATAAAATCCCATTGAATTGCTCTCAGGCTGAGAAATAACACAGTAGCGGCGCTCAAGCCGCTCCAGATGATACTTAATGCAGGATGATTGCTTCCAAATGATTGAAAATCCCATCCCAAGTACACCCCATCCCCCCCAAACATTGATTATTGCTTTCTGGTAAAAGAGCCCCGCAATAAGATTGATTTCTCAGACGTTGCAAATCGCTGTTACGCCATGCGTACTTTGCACCAGAGTACAGTCACCGACTCTCAATGTGAGAGGGCGCGGTTGGTGGCCTTCATGTCGACAAACTAGGTTGAAGTGAGTGCAAGAGCTTTGGTGAGATGGTGGTTTCAAAGGACTGCCTTCAAGTCTGTTTTAGTGTATTTTTAGGAAAAGGTAGAGCATGTCAGGGTCGTTGAAGAGCTTCCTTTTGACCAAAGTAGTGTCATCGAACTATTTTCGAGTGTTTTGCAGTAAAAGGAATATTCTGACGCCACCGCGTGGCGTCCTCGTGTTAAGTAGATGTGCTAAATCGAGGTAAAAGTAATTATACGTAAGACATAGGTAGTGATTTGGCAACATCTCGGCGACTCAAAACTATGTAAAAGTGATTTGAAGAGCTTAATTTAGACAAAAGTGTGTTTCAGTGAAGGACAAGGTTGACTTAAATTGCTTCACCCAGAATAAAGTAGGTTAGATTAGATTAATTCATTTATTCACTTTGTTGCAGTAGAAAGAAGGTGAAAACACAGACACAGGAAAATAAATAAATAAAAAGCATGTTACAAGAAATATACGTACGCATATATATGTATATATAATATATACACACAGATACATGAGTATGTATGTATATGCATGTGTATATGCATATGTATATCTATATATATATGTACATCTATATATATATGTACATGTACATCATATACATTTATACATATAAATATACATATACATGTATATTTATATGTATATAAATGGACAGGTATATAAATATATACATATCCATATATCCATATATACAGTGCTTTGGTTTTCTATTGCTGCCAAAAAAAAAGTACTTTGTTCGAGTGAGGTATTGAGCTTCATATAGACAAAAGTACTTCATGGACAACATCTATATGACCCTCATGTTTGTGTCCTCGACAGGATACTTGAGCTGCAGGAGAAGGGTGACCTGGACATCCTGAAGCAGAAGTGGTGGCCGCGTACAGGCCGCTGCGACTTGAGCAGCCACGCCAGCGCGCACCCGGACGGCCGCTCGCTCAAGCTGCACAGCTTCGCCGGCGTCTTCTGCATCTTGGCGGCCGGCCTGCTGCTGGCCTGCCTGGTGGCCGGACTGGAAGCCTGGTGGAGCAGCAATCGATGCCGGCGCGAGACCCCCAAAGAGGTGACCGAGCTCGAGCGGCGAACCGGTCGGCGGACGGGCGACGATGCTGCCACGCTCTACTTAAAGGATCTGCATTACACCCAGCTGTAGTCCGGGGGCGCCGCGCGGGAGATTGAGATCACATTTGGTCCGTTCTTTCAACATCTACCATACATTTTCCTCCATTAACTTTTCTCCACATTTCAACCACAACAAGCCATGATTTATTTCTAACTTTATCTCCTAGCCACAATGCAGTACGAGTGAGTGAAAGTGAGTGTGTCATTTATACTTGCCGCCCAATATTTTCCTCAGATGTGCGCACATTGCATAATTCAAACTCAGACATAATATATAAAACATCCTACACACAATACGCAACAAAAAAGTACACACAATGCATCCATTACACAAACACACCACGTCACAAAGCGACATGAAAACAAACATTCGGATAATACAAAAGCACAGAATACAAAATATGCCAGCCCACTTGCACAGAAAATAGCAAGCACTTTTTCATTCTTTTATCCTACCATCTTCCCTTTTTGTCCCCTCACATCTCAGTACCAAAACAATGTAACTTTAATTTCCTCAGAAGATTGCGCGTATACCCGAGAGTGTAATTTTGTTGATATTGATTAATCATCCTTTTTGACTTGACTAACATAGCTTTGCGCAGTTAGAAAATGAAAAACACTTCCTCCCTGGAACCTTATATGACGGAATATTTAAAATAAAAACACACATAGTGGTGGACATAGCTTAGAAGTGAAACATTCTGGGGTGACAGTTTATTCATAATTTATAATGATCAAAAAATCTGTTAGGTTAGCATATATATATATACATGCCACTTCATGAAACAACCCCCAAGATGCATATGCATAATTCTATACTTACACGCTCTTAATATAATTTAGCATTTTTTTTATTGCTCTATATTCCCATTTTTTTTTTCCCGACCAAGCAAGCAAGCACCCGAGCGCTCACGTCTTAATTTGAGCGCACCCGCCAGAGGCCTTGGCCGTCCAAGGAGCGTCTTTAAAAATCCGCCAACGCGCCAGGCGCCTCCTCCGTGGCTTTATTGTTCTCTTTTTATTCTCCTCAGTCGGCTGTGAAACACACTGAGCCAGAGATGTCCGACACTGACTCGACACATCTTCATAAAACCCTTCATAAGATCTTTTTTTATCAGCTTCACACGCTCCTGCGGTCATCGTGAGATCCGTGTAACAGCTTATAAAAAAACAACCTTAAAAACAAAAAGGCTGTCATGCTGCTGGTGCACATGAAGTTTGATTAGGATGATACAGCATGAAGACATGAGACAACATGCCATAAGTGTTGTTTTCCGGATAGTTTTTACTGTTAGTGTGTTTGGGGGGATTGATGGGGGTCTAAGATTTCTTTTTATAGTTATTAATAGTCCTGCATGCATTTAAAAATACATATTAAGATAAAATAACAAAAAAAACATTATTTATATTTAATTGAAATAATTCCATGTTTAATTACATATCTGAATAGAATTTTTAAATTCATAAACTGAAAAACATGAAGTATTACTTTTTAAGAAATATTGTTTTAAAATCCTTTATTTTTGCATTAGTCAACTCATACAAAATAACACGTTTTTAATTTTTTTCAGTTAACTTGATAATGGATTAGCCTAATATTCCTATATCTGGTTATTATTTTAAAAAGCACCAAAACAATACATCCCCTTGCAACACTTTACCCAAAACGATCGTTAAAAGGTCATGGCGGGTCCCTCAAGTAAAGCGTGAGCAGCCGTCGGTTTTTACGGATATTTGGGGACGGCGGTCACTGTGCGTGTCTTCCACGTGGACGTCATGTGTGTCCTCCTGTGATTGACGCTTGCTGTGTGCTGTCGTGCAGGTCGCTAAGGATTACAGACTGGCTTTGGTTTCGGGTCCGTTGACTTATAATGACTTTGCTACATCCGAGGGGAGGAGGGACATTTGGACAGAGAGAGGGAGAGGATGGCAGGAAGCACATGCCATTGCTACAGGTCAGAATAGAGCATACGTACACTTTACACCACATGCTAACATTGAAAGTAATACTAGGTAACAATACAGAAACCTCTCGGCTAAAAACGCCCAACACATTTAATTATGGTCCGTTTTTAGAGTTTTTATGACCAAAACTATGTTAATGTAATGTTCGCATCTTCGGTTTTCAGTACAGAGCCCCTAAAGCAGAGGTCTCAAACCGATTCTCAAAGTTTTCATTCAAACCGAACAAGATGACACCATATGCATTCAGTTGATTGGAGCCAAGTGCCAGGATCCTTTGCGGAATCGGTTTGAGACCCCTGCCCTAAAGTAATAGTAGTTCGTAACCATGCAAAATTACGGAACTATGAAAGTTTGATGTGCGCAATTACTACCAAACTTTCAGTGATTAGAAGAAGAAGAAACCCTTAAAAATAAATCAGGAGGTGACTAATTAAGCCACAGAACCAGTGTGTTCCTTAGCGGAAAACCAAAATCTATTTGAATTTCATAACAAAACAATGCAACAATGTGAAAGCAAATTTTACTGCCATCACACCAGTGAAATCTTTGTTGCGCATCTTCCATAATTTGGTGATCTACTCCCTTAAGTATGTCAACCTTTCACTCAGCAAACCGGTTTCTCATGTCAAACAGAGTTCAAGTGGGCAAAGAAAATGGAATAAAGCCCGTTGGATCCAATATGTATAAAAGTACATTCCTCCCAAAAAGTTTCTTCAGAGGGCCAGAAAGATTTCTGGTTTACACCAAAACCCTTCTATTTGGTTGGAGGCGTTCAGTCTTTGGTCCTTAGCCTTTTGTTGTTGGTCAGTCTGTTTTCAGATCTGTGGATTTTTCCAACAAAATTCATGCACATCGCAATCTCTTCTTGTTCTTGATTCAAACCAAATCTTTAGTCTCTATAAACTTCATTTGGAGTTCAGACATCTCATCTATAGTCTTGAGTTTTTCCATCATCTCTCCCATCCCGCCATCCCATCTTCACTCTCCACAGTCATCAGTCCCCAATCCTAAACCATCATTTGGCCAAACTTGATTTCAAACCGTGGTTGTCCAGCACGGGGGTATGCATGGAAGCCAGAATCCCCCCCCCAAAAAGCATCCCATCGCCAATCTGAGCCTCTGTGTTCCCTCTTCTTCTGCCCCACCCCGTCCCTTGTAGGACAAGGAGGTGAACCTGGAGCAGGTGCATCGGCGTATGAACAGTCTTTTGGACGAGGACTTGGTCCACAAGCAGATCCCCGGCCCCTCTATCGAGATCTCTGCGCTGGACATCGGCAGCATGCAACCCACTCAGGCGGGTCTGATGGCCCAGGGCCTCGCTGTGACCACCTTCCTTCCCAGGGAGGGGGCGGGGGCGGGGCCGCCTCATCTGAGCCACTCGCATCTTGGGGGGACCCTAGGCAGGACCCTTCCGCCGCCGCCACATCTGTCTGGCAGCACCACACTGCCACCCCACCTCGCGGGCACCATGCAGTGCAAGCACAGGGCACCCAACGGGGGGCTCTTTCGGCAGAGTCCTGGCAAGGTGCCTCTCTACCAGGCAGGACCCTTAACCGCAGCCATTGATGCCACCCATAGCACCTCCATTTAAGCCAGTTGGGATTTTCAGAGTCGCCCTAAAGGAAGATTTTTTGTTTTTTTTTGTCGTTTTTTTTAAATCCCGCACTCTCGACTTGACTCTTCTTCTGTAAATTGTTGTAAATAACAAAAAAAAAAGAACCAAGTGAGCTTAAAATGTATTTTGAATATTCTCCATTTTTGAAGTTGAGTTCTACAAAAGACAACAAAATAGATAAAAAATGGAATATATATATAATATATGAAGTATATAAATATATACATGATGCCACATCAGTCTTGGTACATTTTAAGTTGAAAACGGATGAATTTCATTGTGATTTTTTCCTTCAAAAAGCAATGCCATTCTCAGACATCACAGTTGCTATGACGACCAAGGGAACGACTTGTTACATTTCATCAAAATTCATCTTGTTCGATTTCCAACCCGCTATCCCAAAACATCATTAGGTGGTAAAATGTTGAATTGATTTGATTTAACCACAGGCTGCAATGTTCAGCCACAATCACTTTTGTCTTGGGCCGCTTTGTTTTTTATCTTCTTCATTTATCATTAATGTATCTTAAATGAGTCTTTGATTAATGTGTATTCCAGCTGGCGGAAGAACGGGGGCTCTATTGCCCAAAGTGAACAAAAAAAATTGGAATCCGCTAATCGGCATGTTGCGCCCTCTGTGGCACTGGAGGAAGGGCTTTCTTCACTTTTCAACCTATCAAATGCTCCGTTTTTTTCTTGTCTTTTAAGGCACAATAATGTAATAATTCAGGATGTGTTTGCTTGGTTTCAAGGATTTTAGTTCGTGTTCATTTCGTACAGGAAATGATGATATTTTTAGGTTTAGGCTAGTTTTATTTAAAGTCGAAGGAGACATATTATGGCCAATTGAAATTGGTTTCTATGATTATTGGACGCAACCACACGATACAAAGCCTGGAAACGGTTTCAAACCCTGACAGAATGCATAATATGTCTCCTTTAAGAAGAGAAACACCACAACATTTACCAAGCCTCATTTGGTCGATTAAGCTTCATGAATCAAGTGCAACAAACACTTGAATGAGCTTTTTTTTTTTTTGGGCCGTGCTCAATAAACCGGTTCCGACTTCCTCGTTTTTAATTTCCGCGCCTCACGACCCGGCTGCTTGAAAGTTCATCATCTGAGTCCCGAGTAGAACATTAATTCAGAATGCCGGCTGCTTTTCTTTACTGCCACTAAGTTAGGAAAAGTTCAACTTGGCTTTCTGAACGTCTGGTGATTCACAAAAATGGCAAAACGTTGGATTCTGCTTGGTTGTTGAAGACATTCTTAATACCTTTCTTCACCATGACTTTACCCAACATCAACAGAAACTTTACTTGCGCCATTCAAAGTGACTTTGGGCCGAAATATCTTCAACAACCAATCAAACCTGGTCAACTTTTCGCCCACTGTCTGCTTGCTTGTCATTTTTACGTTCCAAACGAGGACTTTAATTTATCAACACGCTGCTTGGACTTTCTTATCTTTAATAAAGAAATCTGTTTACAACAACATGGAGAGGGGCTACTCTTCTTGTAGATGTTTCCGCCGACAACGCCGTAGCATCCATCGATTGGAACGGAAGCATTTATGTTTTTGTTCAATGGCCAAGCCTCCTTCCTTCTCTGTCTTTCTGACTTGTGGGCAGAAGCGCTCATTACTCGCTCCAGCGGCGGCAGCTGGAGGCCATAAAAGTCTGTCCGGCGACAAGGGCCAGTTATGGGACTAGACGCCGCCTGCTATGGAGACGGGTCAGCGGCGGTAAAGCGGCGCTGAGGCGCTCCGATTAGGCACTGAAGGCACACGCCGTGAAATGAAAGCTAAACATAAATATGCAAATGGGATTGAAAATGCTTCAGTGTCATTATAGGACCTTCAGATCGCAATTTAACTCCTTCCTGCCATTCAGTTAGTTTAGTTTTATTCCCTGTTGTTTGTCTTCCTTCTGCTTCACATCCCTTATTACAGAGTTAATTCCACCTGTGTTGATTAGCCATTCATTTGCATTTTCTCTCCATCGTCGCTCCTTGCTTTCTTATTTGTCTCGTTCTGCTTCATTTCCATATCTGTGACTCATGGTTGCATTTTTTTTTAGTCGTTAGTTCTGACTCAGTGTTTTGCTTGTTTCAGTTTCTTCATCTGCCAGGACAGTAGTGCCTTGAGATACGAGTTTAATGCGTTCCCTGATCAAGCTTCTATGTCAATTTACTCCATTTATTCAATTCAAATTTAAGTAAAAACTAATTAATCCGTTCCCACCCTCTAGAAAAACAAAATAATGGAAATATATCTTTTTATTTGTTGTAATTCACCACCTACGCTCACAAAGTAACTAATACGTATCTAATGGTTATGATTTTCAATAAAATGTGACATTATTGTATACAATAGTTTGCAAATTTCTTACCTTCCTACCTTGCCTCACAACCGAGTGTATCCCAGTTCGTTTTTTAAAGTTATCAAACCAGCCACGATTCATTTTGAAGGTTTCGTCTGACGTTAAAAATCAGGTTTGTGTCTGAACATAGACCAAGATAAAGCTTAACCAGACATGCATGCATTTGTTGGATCTTTGCGCCTTTTCACAGGTCTCCAATAAATCGTCCTTATCTGCCAATGTGCTCAAAACTGAGCCCCAGCCTTTTGCTCTCGGGAAAATAAAAAAAAAGTGCAAAAAAATGTCACTGGAGATACTTTCAATCCTTTTCTGAGATTTTCTTTGAGCTTCTAGGAGCCTGCCGGCACTCGTAAAACCGCCCTTGGGCAAATTGAAGCGTTTTGTTGTTCGGAAAATTGCCGTCATCAAGTCTTCGGGTTTTATTGGGGAGTAGATAACAGCCAATCACACACTTCCGTTCCACCTTTCTCACAAGCCACTCCAAGCTATTTAAGTATGCATGGTTGGCACATGGGAAAACAAAGATGGATGACTGTCTACATGTGCTTTGACATTGACGGGATCATGACTTTTGCGCTTTTTAAGCAATTACCCCCCAAGATATTGGCCTAACCACCGTCAAATTTGACGCAAAATAAATCTGAGCAGAATACCAATGTGCTCATTTTCCTCGACATTAAAAAAGACATCCGTGATTGCCTGAAAATGCTTCTAATTTGGCGAACCATGTGACCAATCACCAGCATGTGTTTGTCCATTTATTTGCTCATGTACACTTCTGACATCCTGTCAAGATAAATTTATACAATTTACTCAATTCTCCTTTTCATTTTTTTTTATGTCAGGTCCGACGCAGCAGTTCGTGAGCCGTCACAACATTTCTCCGCCACCTTATCCGCGTTGAAGCGTTGGCGGTCCGCAGAAGGCGCCCAGGCGTGATGACGCTGTCACTGAAACTCCACGAAGATGGGCGGAGACGACACATCATGAGCGGAGACGGAGACGGCCGATAAAATGCGGGTAAGTCCAAATGCCAAGTCGAGGTCAAGTTTTTTTGAGGGATCTTAACGGCAAATCTGCGCAAAAGGCCGTCATGGTTAGTGATTGGTTCACCAATAAGTATTACCAAATTCACCTTTTAATAATGGAGGCATCTGAGATTATATCCTTTTATTCTTTTAAGAGAGAATCCATCCACACGCGACTCCGGTAAGATGAGTCTGAAGACCCTAGTGTCCCTTTTGCTAATATATAATATATTCATAAGATTTAAGCATCAATCATAACAGAAGTCTAAACATTATTTAGAGTCTCATAACAATTTGTCTCAGTTAGTTTCCAGATGTGAAGTAGAAGTGATCTTTTAGTTAACTTTGTAGCGAGCATTTCTTTTGCAAGAAATATATTAAAATGCCTTGTATTAACATCACATTTTATAATAAGGATGAACCTAACATTCCTAATAAGAAAAGCGTTTATATATATGATGTTTAATATCCCAAATAAGGCAATAATGTTCTTCATTGCAAGCACATATATATAATGATTATATTTCAAGCAAATTTATAATAATGATAAACTTAACAGTTAGTTAATGAGTTAATAATTCTTTGATTTAAGTCCTGTCTTCTGTACTTTGCTGGCTTTCGCCAAAAGAAAAAAAAAATAAGAATCTCGTCACTCAGCTGCAATTCATGTGCATACATATCCATTTCTCCTCAGGGGTTTGGTAGTAGTCGCGAAGCCCCCGTTGTGACCCCAACGTCGCATCAAAAGAGGGCGTGAACTAATTAGCCAGCGTGTGAATGGAACTCTAATCGCCGTGTGCACGGCGGGGGTGAAGAAAGTGGCGGGCTGTGATCGGGGGGAAAGGAGGAAAAGACTTGTGTTTGATTTGGAAGCCGTTGTGTGGGTAATGACCGCTTTCTTCTCCTTAGCGCCATCGCTAAGGTCCCGCCCGCTGGGATGCGCTGTGTTTGCCTTAACGAGGTCTCTTCGGAGTAAGGGGGACAAAAGTATTGGAACATTTAATTCGGTTAGATTATGTGCATTTTGTGAAGGTGGTTATATGGATGAATGTATTGAAAGAACACCAATATCTGAAAAGTTATAAAAGAGGAACTTTGGACAAAGTATTAGGATGTATAAAAAATAAGTGAAAGGTTGGAGATGACATCTTGAACTAGAAAAAAAAAACTGAACATTTTCAATCAGAAAGTTAACACTTTGAGGTTAATTGATTTGGAGGAAAAGTAAGGTAAGACGAGACAAGATAATGAATGTCTTACAAAAGTTAAGTTGCTTGGCTTCATTGTGACGATGGTGGGGGACAAGGACAAACCGGTGTATTTACTGTGTCTAAAAATGTTGGCAGATTACCAAATAAATAAAGGGATTAGAGAAATGACACCCCAGTCATGCCTGTAATAAGCCCCTCGAGTGTTTTTAGGAAAACATGATGAATATCGTCAACAATCTTAGTTTACTTCGAATGTTGTGGAGGAATACAACTTATTTTCCTCTTCTGTTTGCGAAGGTAACCGAAAAATGACGATTGCGACTTGTTTGTTTAGACAACTGCTGTTCAATTGAGTGACTTATAGCTGGTTGATTAGGGGGATTGTTTTGCAGCCACCAGCTTTGTTTCCCCGACAGCCGTTTTATGCTACTTCTGCAAACGGTAATTAACGCGCAGATGCACTCTGGCTCTGCACTGTTGCATGCTGGGTAAAAAGCGGCAGGCTCCCATCCATCAGCGCCGACACGGGAGCGGACGCCGCGCAGGGGCGAGGCGTCGTTAAGAGGGACGATTGTTAATCGCGTGAGGGCAGGAGGCAGCCGCCATTTTTATGAAGGCCAAAGAATACAAAAGGGATTTCATGGTATAATCTTAGGCGTACATAAATATATGACATACGTGTCACTTATTAGTTTTTTCTGTATTTTATACGTTTTTCGATCATTTCAAATTGTTTAAGCCATATAACTACTTCTATGCAGGATTTTTTAAGTAAGTTTTTTGTAAAATTGATCTCGTTTTACCCATTTTGGCTCTTATTCGGATTGTCTTGGTCACTGGAAGCAGACAAAAACGTTAATATTGTCATTTTTTAAGCTTGATATGCACATGTAAGTTAATCCCTTCTGACTTTTCACTCTATAAATATAGCGTGTCAGCAAGCAATGTACCCAGACGGTCAAAACTGCCTGCGTCATTCAGCAACATCTACAGAATATTTAATTTAGTGAATACTGATTGGTCACCTTGTCCACTTGGGAGACATTTTTAGATGTTTCAGTGCACCCTATGCGAGTAAATATGTCTGTATTTGTATGGTTTCTTATCACTTAATAAGGAGACTTACAATCATTAATAAGGGCCAAGGTTGACATGTCTGAAATAGCGACCTTGTTTACCCTTACATTGACTATGATAGGCCCCCCAAACCATTTTGATTGGAAGGGTTGACAGCTAATATGTCAATTTAAACCCAAGAGTTCAATATTCTAAAACCATAGTAACGGATCACTTGTTCGTGATTGCTTGTGGCGGTATTTGTTGTGGCTCATGGGCACTTAGGGGTACCACAAAGATGAGGCATTCCGTTCCTAAGCGCAACGTGAGAAGTTCCACGCGTTACATCTGCTGTTCATGTCTGTCTAAGAGGCTTTTTATCGTGTTTTTATCTGCCTCTTATTTATTGCAGCCTGAGTGCGTTTGAAGGCGCTAGAACAAATTGTCCCTTGGCGATAATAAAGTCCCGCTTGTCGCTTCCATAAGTCACAGTGAACTACAGCGGCACGAGATTAGGGACTCCTGCGCAATGGCCTGGGAGTCGGTGAAGGAGTCAATAGAATGGCGGAGTTTCCCCCCCTTTTTTTTACTGCTTTTTGTTAGGTGGTAAGCTCTCTCCAAAAATGGAGGATGATGCTTTGGTTTGTCTCAAGGCGGCGTTGGATTTGTGGAACTTTGGCAGTCGTATTTCGCTGATCACCCTTGAAAGACTTTTTTTCTACTGCTAAATTGGAAGGAAACTGTTGATTAGTTGAAATCGGATTGGATTAACTTGTTGGCAAAGACGCTGGGGGCTTTTCAGGCTTTTATTGTGACTTGGTTTGCAAAAATAGGATTTTTTCCGCATTTTCAGAGTGTACTGTTTGAAATTTGACAGTAGCGCCGAGATAATGACCTTCACGGGAAAGACGGTTAAGTAATGTGAATGCTGGATTTCTTAAAAAGTAGAAAATAAGATTCCCAGTAATAAAATTGACATGATGCCGGGGCAGCACAAGATATGATACTTATAAAAAAGTGCATCCGTTAACAGTACATATGAAACATAAACAGAAAAAAAAGGACTAAAGTATTAACATACTCATCACTCATCATTAAAGTAAAAAGTATAAAGTACAAAGTAAAGTAAAAAGGAATGTAATAAGAAATATTAATATATAATTAAAAAAAATAGAAGGGCTGTAAAACACGAAAAACAAATAAGAGTGGACAGAGAATGCTGGGCACTTTAGAATACTCTCATTTGATTGGCCAAAGTTGTAGCAGCATTGATAAAATCTTTAGTAGTATTTCCAGGAAAATACTACTAAAGATTTTATATCCACTCGAAAGGGAAAATGTTGTGTTGTTATATATATATTTTTTCTTCAAGGTATTACTCCTGATTGTTTGAGCTTAGATTGCACACGCTGCAGATATTCTCGGCCCCTTTAAATGTTCCCAAGAAAGATGATACAAGTGAACATTAAGGGTAGAGTAAAGAGCACATGAAGAAAATGCGTAAGCAAGGCTAACTCTGCTGGACTCGTGACAAGCGCCTGATGGCGTCCATTTAGGGGTCTCTTTGGGGGTGCTTCTGATTGTCCGCTGGGCTGGTGTGAGGCGAGGAGGAAATTGGAAGCTCCGGGAGGTCGCGTCTCCTAGCCCAGGCAACAACTTGCTCGGGGAGTTTTGCTTCTTGCTACAATGAACTTTGACACTGAGGACAAAGTGATTTATGGAGGGCACAGAGCCCTAAGGTTATTGTACTATGTCTAAAATACACTGTATGGTGTTATTGTACTATATATATACAAAAAGTACATGTTCACTGCTATTTTTGTGATCAGACATGATCTAAAAATGAGCAAATAGTCGTTTTCTTAACCTTTTTGCTGATATACACATCAGGAATCCCAAATTTTGGGGTATAAGATTCCTTTTTTGATCATTTCAGAACCATTTGAATTATTTGTAGTCATCATGAGATGGTACTAGTATGCTTGAATTGGCTAAATATTTTTTAAATTATTCCAATGTTAACCAGTCTTGGATTAGTGTGGTTTTCCAAGGAAATGCATTGTGAGAGTCTATAATTAGAAAATGCAATGCGGGATGGTTTTTAATAAAGACGGACTTTTCTTTGGATTGATTAGGAAGATTTAATGGCTCTTTGGAAAAAAGACCGAATCAGCTGTTGGCTTGAGATTTTGATGGTGCTGCAAATGCTTGACAGTGGAACGAACTTGTGTGTGTATGTGTGTGTGTGTTTGGGTGTGTGGCAATAATGGACATGAAGGCAGGAAGACATTAATGACGATAGCTCATGAAAATGACCCTGCCGATGGTCAGATTAATGCCAAGGACATTCATAGACATTAATCAATCAAGACCTTTTGGTTTTGGATGAGATTTAATGAGACTATTAAAAAATCATTTTAAAATTGGAGCTATATTGTACTTATTATTTGATGATACCTATTTTGTCTGTTGTATTGTAGATTACTATTTAAAGTATAATGTTGGTTATGGGTTTTTAATTGAAAAACGGCCCCAAAAAATGCAATTTATACTCAAGGGGGATGTATATATGCATATATTTTTGGACTTATACTCGGAAAAATACGGTACTTACGAGCTATTCATTGCAAGTTGTAGTGTGTCATAAATATTCACAACAAATATACTAAAGTCGTAGTACACCTTGCGGAGGAAATAAATATTCCCTCCAGTGATGAGGAGTGTATGAGAAAATTGGAATCTCTATCCTCTTGATGAAGCCTTCATTTGCTGGCAGCGGAAGACGCCAGAGGGACTTTAACGAGCTTGCCGCGGCTTCCAAATCTGAGATCAAATCTGCTCCTGTGGGGGAATCCACTTTAGATCACAGAGGTAAAAAAGAAAAAGGAAAAAAAAAGAGAATCCTGCCTGGTAACTCTGCGTTGTTCTCAGATTCATATTCTGGCGCACACACACACACACACCTCGGCTGACTCGGCTCTTTTTCAATCTCGCCCTCCGGGGGGCAGCGAAAAAGTTTATGGCAGGCCGGGGGTGCATTTGATGGAGTCGCAGGATGGATTTACGCTTGAGGCAGTGTTGGGAAAGGTTTCTACTATATGTTCTTTACGTGCTAGAGTGATTCTATGGCCATTGTATAGTGCAGGGGTAGGGAACCTATGGCTTGGGAGTCATATATGGCTCTTTCCATGGGTGCATATGGCTCTCCACTAACCTGAGATGCACTTTAATCATAATTTAGTTTTTTAAATTACTCTTCCGCATGCATAATCTATTGATTGATTAGCAACAGTATAACAATGTTGTCAATTTTTTTAAATATAAGGAAGCATAACCCAAAAAGCCCACGATTTTGTTATTAATCTTTTATTCGCCATTTGGCATATATAACCTCAGTTTGTATGCTGTGAATTGAATTGAATGCTTTTATTGTCATTATACTAGTAGAGTGACATTTAAAGCTTCACCAAAAGGGCACAGATAACAAGTAAAAACAAATAGACATGTAAATTATCAATAAATAATAACAACTAATAAATAAGTAGTCAACATAATAAAGGGCAACACTGGCTGGCTCTAGAAGTGACTGTGTAGTTTAAATATCCCCTTTAATCCTCTTTAAATAGATTCCTATACAAATAAAGCACCTATGTCCATGTATGTTCATTAAAATAAAAAATTAAAGAAGTCGTTAACAACATACATAAATAGAACAAAGAAACGAACTAAATAAATGCAAATTGTTAAAATGTGGTGAAATCACACACAAAAATCACACATTTTTATATATTTTTTACTTTTTAATTCTGAGAATGGCTCTCAAGAAATAACATTATAAAATGTGAATTGTTTATGGCTCTCTCTGTCAAAAAGGTTCCCAACCCCTGGTGTAGTGTGTAGGATATCATTTGGGAGGGAACAATTCCGATCTGAGGTGTTAAATGAGAATTGTTCTTGTGGACCTGCAATGGAATTGTAGCTTTAATTGTCTTCTTTCAGCTTCAATGCTCATTTACTGAGCATCATCCTTTATTAATCCCACTGTGGGCAAATTAAAGATGAAGCGTTCTACTTGTAAGCACTAATATGCTGCAAACCGACGCAACACGGCCAACAAAAATCAAGATCATCCTGCCTTGGTTTAGCCTGAGGAAATTTAGTTTTGGGTAGGATGGAAAGGAATTGCACGAGTTGAGTTCAGTACATATTTGAATCGTGACTTTTACTTTGGAATCAAATTGATTTGACGTATGGACATATATCCTTGTGGATTGGACGCCTGTCATTGGAATGAGTTGCTTCTACCTGAATGGAACTGTGATATCTATTTTACCTTTGGTTTATGAATGATAACTTTATTTAAAATAATTTTTATTGTATTTGTATAAAATAGTGGTCTCAAACCTGCAGCTCAGGGTCACTGGAAGCAGACAAAAGTCGATTGCTAATATTGTCATTCTTTCAGCATGATATGCACCTGTAAGTCAATCACTTCCGCATTTTCACTATGTAAATATAGCGCGTCAGCAAGCAATGTACCCAGACAGTCAAGCCTTCAGCATCACACAGCGACATATACAGAATCTTGAACTGAGCCGTTTAAAATATTTTAAACAGAATTAAAATAATGGGGTTACTTTAAATAGTCTTAGTCAAACATTCTCATAATAAATAGCCTGGGATATCTCATTATCTGTTTTCTTTGGCCAGGTGTTCATAATCTGTGACTTGGTCGACTTTCTCCTAGAAGGGAATGTGTCCAAACCTGCCCTGTATCCCCCAATATATTCTATGTAATATTATAACTATCTAGGTCAGGTAGTACCTGTAGTTTAGCATTTTAGTGTACTTGTACAATGACTAAAGCTATCCCTTCCCTTCCAGCAAATGAATTAAGCTAATGATAACGTTTAAATTGGATATCCACTATCGTGATCCCTGTCCTTGAAAGGGTTAAAAACAAATTATGATTACTTTAGACACCTCTGCCTTGTTGCAAAAGTGAAGATGGCATTAAATTAGTGCTCACCGACTCACCCAAAAAACAAGCAACAAGAAAAAAGATTGATACGTGACAATAAAAGTTGAGTAGTGCTTCGCTCATTTTGCGCTTCAGTAAATCTTACCTAACATCCTTTCTAAAAGTGGCACTTTCCCATCTATGAGAGTCTATCATCTGTCTTAGGGTGAAGCAAAACATAAAAGATAGCTCTTTGTCTCCACGACAACCGCTCGTCAAGACGAGAATTTAACACGTGTGGCGTTGGGTCCACTGCGTCGCTATGACGACGGAGATGATGGAGTCAGAGGAGAGGGGCGCTGCGGGTTTTTTTTTTTTTTTCAAGGAGCTTGAAGAAAAATAGAAAACGGGCTGGTCACATTACAGAGTCGAATATGGAAAGCTTTTAGTGTCTGAACGCACTCGGGTAAAATATGACCTGGTCACTAACACTCGCACGGAAAGAAAAGTAGAAGGCTGAAACCCATAATTACTTTTTCTGCCTTTTCATTATAGGTGTATGCTTCAGTGCATTTTTTTTGTTGGTCTTTTTCACTTTTCCTTTTCTCTTTTTCCCCAATCGGGACTTATACAATACTCTGGCAATCACCATTATTATAATTATCCTGCAATAATGCTTAATATAGGAAGCATAACCTAAAAGCACCTGATTTTTTTCTTAATCTTTTATTCGCCACTTGGCATATAACCTCAATTGAATGCTTTTATTGTCATTCTACAAGTATAGTGACATTTAAAGCTTCACCAAAAGGGCACAGATAACAAGTAAAAAATAAATAGACATGTGAATTATCAATAAATAATAACATTTACTAATAAATAAGTAGTCAACATAATAAAGGTTCTAGAGGTGACTGTGTAGTTCCCTTTAATAGATTCCCATTCAACCAAAGTACTTTCTCTGTCCATGTATCTTAATTAAAATAAAAATTAAAGAAGTCGTCAACAACATATATAAATAGAACAAAGAAAGAATACAAATAAATGCAAATTGTTAAAATAACATCTATAGTTTTATTTTTAACGATACTTTGCTTGCTTTTGACCTTGATTTTGCTGCAGCAAGCTACTTTTTTGTTCATTTCATTCCTGTTGCTTAAACTTGACTGTGAATGACTTTCTATTGTTAATATATGCCGCAAAGTTTTCCCCTTTTAAGATTTTCAAACGCTGATGTGCCTTGAGATTTTTTTCCTCCATGCAAAAAGTGCACCTTCCCTCAAAAATGGGCTATAAAGCGTCACCCTCGTTTAAGGACACGCCCTTTATGAGTGATGGCGCCAATATTTTAGACGTTATCACCTCACTGCTTTGAAAGGGTCGCTGAGTGTCTCTGTGAAACTCACCAACGGCGTTCTAGCTCAAGGCCAAATGCTGCCTTTTAGCGCTTTGAATCATGGCTGGCTGTAACCTGTAAGACTGGCTATCCTTCCATTTGTCATTTTAAATCTAAGCCTGGAAAGCACGAGTAGATACTCGTTGAGGAACCTAAGAAAAAAAAAGTCTAGAATGACTTTGAGGAGTCCCGTAAACGCCGTCGTTGTGCCCCAGAACAAATGGTCGCCAGCTCTGTGGTGGGTGGGCCACTCTCCATTTGGAAGGCAGAGGCATAGACATTTTTCTGTTTAATGACGTGCATGTCTAGCGCGACGCGGCTCAAATGGCGTTTTAACGGCGTGCTGTCAGTTTGCAGGAGCCGGCGTGGAACAATTGGCCACCTGGGAAAATTAGGAGGAAGCAAGGACGAGCAAGAAGCAGAAGATGGAGCTAATTGGCCAATGAAACCAAGAGGCAAAGGTGCTGCATTAAGGTAATTTGACAACACACACTTTCTATGTACAAGGGGGGCTTTTAATTGTGAGTTCAAGTTGTTCAATGACCAACTCGTTGGGGAAAATGGAGGTCAAGTTGAAGGTGGGCGGCACGTTGGGATAGTGGTTAGGGTGTCGGATTGGCGGGTGTGATAGATCTAAAACAATGTTTGTTTTAGCTTTTTTTATATATTTTTAGATTTTACAAAATTATTTCTGAACTAAAAACACAGAAAATTTGATTAAAAAATGACAATTATTGATTTAAAAGGGGGAAAATCAGGAAATTTAATATACATCTATACTCTTCATTTGAATTTGATCCTAAAACAAAGAGTTGGCACTTATGATTTACTTTCTGGGCCACATAAATTGATGCAGCGGGCCAGATTTGGCCCCCGGGCCGCCACTTTGACACATGTGCGCTAAGCACTGACTTTAAAATATTATATTAACATATAAAAATGACTTTTATATATATATAAAAACATTCACTTTAGCCATGGATGTTAACCTCAGTTGTCTGCAAATGCCCAGCTTGGACCACCAGTTGGAGCAACTTATTAAATATTTGTGATAATACGCTTAAAGCAATAGAAACAAGCATGTCTGTGATTATTAATTTGCATGTTGGCAAAAACTATTTCACTCTAGCTGGGAGCCATCATTCACTGGTAACTTCTCCCAGTCAAAACTGATTGGACATCTATTGGCATCCATGGCAGTTCATTTTGTGATGCCCTCAGTACATGAATTGCAAAATTCATGTTTGAGCCACGTCGTCATGGTAACAGAGATATATGGAGGTCGGAGAGGTTGTACACGAGGTTTCCGCACGACGAGACACAATTGTTGTTGTACAAAAACCACGGGTTTCCTTCTTGGTTGTCACTTTTTAGGAGGAAAAAAAACAAAGGGGAAAACATGTTTGGGGAAATGAAAAAGTCACAAAAGTAGAAAAGAACTGTTTTTTTTTTTTTATCAACGAGCGCCAATTTGTTCGTTTTTTGTTGAAACATATCGGCGGGATGGCTTTCTAACGACAGATGTAGCTAAAACAAAATCAATGGAAAAAAAAAATCAAGCTCACAGATAAACTCAATTAACGATCCAAGACCTTGGCGCTAGTGTGATAATGAGTATTTAATGCAACAATCTTTAATCGTGTCAAAGGTGTCCATTGAATAAGCACAAAAAAGGACAAACGCCTTTTGTATTCTTCCGATTGCTAAACGCTTTTAAATCAATCTTTCTGCTCTTGGCCGGCCCGGTTGGAGGAATGGTTATAGTGGTTGACCTCACAGTTTTGGGGTCGAGGGTTTAATCTCAGGTGGGTTCTCAGTGTGTAGAGCATATGTGTCAAAGTGGCGGCCCGGGGGCCAAATCTGGCCCACCACATCATTTTGTGTGGCCCGGGAAAGTAAATCATGAGTGCAGATTTTCTTTTTTAGGATCAAATTAAAATGAAGAGTATAGATGTATATACAATTCCTGATTTTCCCCCTTTTAAATCAATAATTGTCATTTGTTAATCCATTTTCCATGTTTTTAGTTCAAAAATCATTTTGTAAAATCTAAAAATATATTTAAAAAAAATATATAATAAACATTGTTTTAGATCTATTAAAAAATAATATTCAGGGCTTTTAATCCAGTTCTTTTAATCCATGTATTTAAAAAAAATCGAAATATTATATCTAAACATATATATATTTATATATAAGTTACGGTTGAACACTAAATTGCCCTTTGCTTTGAGTATATTTTTCTATTTTCTTTTGCCCACTGATTGGCTGGTCACTGATTCCCCCGCCTTGTAACCGAGGTCAACTAGGATAGGCTCCAGCACCCCCCACGACACTTGCGAGGATAAAAGGTTTAGAAAAATGAATGAATGAATGACTCTACTCTCAATAAAAAAGCCATTTGATTCAGCTCGGTAGGTCAGAAAAAGAGATAAAAGTACCTTCCAATCTTTCCGGCCTTCATCCCTGCCGGGTGCGCCGCAATTTTGGGCAGGAAACTTCAGAGCGGCCGAGGTAAGGCGCTCAAGCCCGCTTTTTAAAGAGAATAAATTACCGCACTCGTTGGCCACTTCGCTTCGACGTTTCCGAGTGCATTTGGCTGACGGTGGACGGCGGAAATGAACATTTAATGCTGGTCTCTCGCCATGTTTTGGGCTCCATTGAACATTGAAAGGATTTCAAGGCCAAAGGCCGGAGAAATTATCAGTTGATAAAGCTATTTTTTTTCCTGAAAACGATTTGAAATCATCATATTTTGTCGCAAAACACTAAGAAATATTGTCACAAAAATGTATGGAGAAAAATAGATATTACCGTCTCACTTCACTGGTTTCTTTTCATAATGTATGTGTTACTTTACTTGCAGATATTCTGACTGATATTTGGCCATCTGGTGGAAGAGAATTTAATCGGAGTCGGCGTTGATCATTCAATCATGTCTAATCCAGTGCAACTTTAAAGAAGTCAGCCATGTGCAGGTGAGAGAATGGAATGTGTGGATTTAATACTTTGGATTTGAGTGCTGACAACATAATTGGGTGGGAGAGAAAATGGTTTTTATCACGACAAAAGTTTCCCACTTTGGTTTCTGCAAGGGAAATAGTGCTTAGTTTTGTTCGCAATTTAAAAACAAAGCCAAAAAAAAGGTATTTTGTGTTTTTCTTTATCTTTCATACTTGTTTCTTTTCATTAATTTGTTTTCCGCTTCAGATTTTGCAAATTTTGTAATGTCAGAAAGGATATTGTAGTTCATTTGTGAAGGAAAGCTATTATTTGAGACACGTTGTAATATTATGAACAAACTAGGAAGGCAAGAAAGTACTATTTTATTTTGTGGTAAAAAACACATTAGTCAGATAGGATATTGTTATTACAAAGTACAGAAACTTTATTTCTATCATTATACAAATGTGGTTGATGATGAACAAAAGAAAAGAGAAGTCTTTGTTAAAGCAGGGTTGCCAGATCATGGTTTTAAAAGATCTTCAGGAAGAATTGGGGTTCATTGATTTTTTTGGGGTGTATTTGGTTGCTTGCTTAGCAGCGAAACAAAGAAACAGCATTCTCCAGTAACGAGTTCTTTTTATTGAAAGCACAAAAAGCTTGCTATTTACTGCCTCTTGACCGTTGTATACATTTTTAATGACTCACTTCTATTCATGCTGTCTTTACGTGCCTTTAATAGTACTATAATGTTAATATGGTAATAATACATTATGCAAATGGAAATTTTGACAATGGATGTCAATCATTTCACCCTTAAAATATGACGTGCAGAGGTAAAGTGTCATAATAATACTAACCTAGTAAAATATAACAACGATAACATGCATTTTTTCCCAACAATCCGATTAAATCAATCACAAGGCAAAACAAATATTTATATTTTCTCAAACAAAAAGATTTTCTTTCCACTATCTGAAAGGTTCCATTGACAAAATTGCCATAAAATTCAAAATAGCTTTTCCATAGCTTTGTTTTTGTCTATATAGTAAATATTTTGTATTTAATTGATCGAATACCCTTGAGTTGACTCAAATATTTGCAGATTTTGGTTTAATCTAATAATAAAATGGTCTGGATTCATTGCAAATTCCTGCCCTCACTTTTGTCCTTATTGACATTCTAACCTGAAATGTAAGCAGCTCCTCCATTTCATATTTAACGCATTTCCTGCAAATTTGATGATAATCAAGGGGGCGGAAATGAGTGTTGGGGGGGGGCTACGGTTTGTGCTGTTTCCTGGACCCGGCCTCCAGGGCGTATAGTTTTAATCCGTACAGGGGGGCGTGGCTGAGGGAAAGGAGAGTATAAATCAGGAGCAAGATAATGTGCAGAGCAATAATTCATAATTGTATTGAGAAGGAAGTTAAAAGTACTCCGACACAGGTTGCAATTGGGTGGGCTTGTCATGCCCCTTGCAGGTGGTCTTTCAATTTCCATTGCAGACTGTCACCTTTCTGAGATTTTTTAATAATGTTAATAATATGCAAGGACACACTTTGTTGACTGTCTGAGATTTGCCATTTTACAGCTATTCTTAATGATTTTGCCAGAAATATGCACATATTTATTTTCTGGGGGGTGCTTTAGCCTATCCCAGCGAACTACAGGCACCAGGCATGTTAGTATTTTACGCAATGCATAACCGTAAATTCGCCCGATCTCAGCAATTCAAGTCACAGGTGTGACCTCTGTCCATGGTCCTGATAACCCCCGTCCATGGTTCTGATAACCCCCGTCCATGGTGCTGACGACCCCCGTCCATGGTGCTGATAACCCCGTCCATGGTGCTGACAACCTTTGTCCATGGTGCTAATAACTCTGTCCATGGTGCTGACGGACCAGTAAAACGATGACGTAGGGAAGCAATAATTTCCTACGTAATGCTGATTAATGAATGTTGTCTAATATCGGCTATACTTGTCTTAATTAAAGAATCTGCCAGTATTGAATAGACAAAATTCCACAGAAAAGCTTAGACAAGTCAGTGTGTGAGGTTAACTCATATTCTGCCATTGACGGCTATAGGCGTCCAATCTATTTTCATTGGGCGATTGGCAGTTAAAGTGCCCATTCATTCACTGTGTTTGTCAACAGTACATTTCAACCAGAGGTTCCATTTTAAATGGATTGGTCATCTGGTAACTGCATTTGAACTGCACTTGAGTTTGAATTTGATTTATTGGATAAAGGGACTATACAAATTAATGAATGTAAATATGTATGATTATAGCCACAGGTTAATTCCTTTTGTCATATTAATTCCCCACTCCTGCTTTAATATTAAACCTATTTTCAAAGTGGTAGGGAAACAGTTTATTCTCGTTATTCGTAGCTGTTTTTCTTTTTAAATGCCGGAAAGATGAAAGTCTACAGTAGGTAAAGGTGAAGGTCACGTGAATGAGGTTTTGTCAATAATTCAGCATGCCCACTTGTACGTAATGCTAATGATGATAAGATTATTTAACTTATTTGTCTTTCTGTTCCATTGAAAACTGTGTAGTCTGTGTTGAATGTCTTTAACCATTTGGACAGGGAGATAAAAAAGAAAACCTTTGTGCCAATAGGGACTCCTGCGTTTAGAAGCAGAAGGCATTGCCATGTAACGCCGTCTCATCCCCGCATAATCCGCATCTCGTCTTGGAAGCTCTGGGAGTCTTGTGGCCTCCTTTTAGCGGGCTTGTCTTGGACTTTGTTGTGATTAGATACGTGAACGCAGGCGAGCAGTTGTAAAGGGGGATCAAAAGTCATTTGTGGGGTATTTGGACGCTCAGATGGGAACAGGTTAGCCAGTGGGGAAAGCCGGCGGGCTCTGAGAGGAATGTAATGTGCCACAATGTCTTTTATCGTGTCCCCCATGTGGATTTTATTTTTACTTGTATGTGACTGGACAATACACAAGCATAGTGTGGAAATGCAAACTGGGTTATTCTATGGGATTACCTCCACCAGTGAGGGGAATTGACGGAAAGCTGTTATGTATTCGCTATGTCTGCTTGGATGCCTGTTTGTGTTTGAGATAACTCAGGAGAGAATAAAGGGATTTAAAAAAAGAAAAAGAAATGTAATTGGCAGCATATGCTTGTGATATGGGATGGAGGAGGAGATTAAATGTTGGGATAGGGAGGTGAGAGATTACTTTGTAATGGATTAGCACATTTTACTTAACCTATATGATATGAGGTGTTTTAGTATTTTTACTATTTAGAGTATTTATAGATAAGATGATAATAATGCAAAAATAATCTATTATGCGATTAATTAATCATTTCTGGCAGCAATTTTTGTCCACCTTGGCAATTTTTTAAATTAATTTTCTGATTTGCTTATCCTCACTAGGGCTGCGGGGGGTGCTAGAGCCTATGCTAGCGAACTACAAGAGTCACACTCGGTGGTAATTTACAGTGTTTTGGGGATGTAGGAGAAAACCGGAGTACCCGTGGAAAACCCACCCAATCTCTCTTAACCACTCTTCCCATTTTGTTAATCTAATAATTTAAAAGTTAACTTGTAAGTCTAAAGGAACCCAGTGAATCATTTTCCATTACAACCAATCATATTCTACTTGGTTGTAAAGCGCCCCAGTATCCTCACCCATTGTCTTCCCTATTATTTTTTTGCTATCATGTTGTGTTTTGTCCCGTAATGTCCTCTGTTGTTTCCTACTTCATCCCACCGTGTCGCATTATGTACAATTTTGTCCCATAGTGTCCCACAATGTCCCTCTTGGGTCTCATCGTGTCCCATTGACTTCCATTTCCCCTTCATTTGCCACCATCCCGCTTCTTTTCCAGCCAGAAAATGCAAAAAAAAAGCACCGTAGATCCACTTCATTTGCTTACTTATTTATTTTCACATTAATATCTCAACAAAAAAATACACATTTCTATTATTTCTGTGAAAGTTAATATCGTGAAAAAAACACTTCTAATCGGGTTTTTGGCATCAGGGGAAATTAAGAAAAACCCTCGAGTGATTCCCTTGAAAAATGTAATTGTCATTCAGGAAAAAAAAGGATTTTCTCAGGGAAGTCATCCCAAAACAAAAATGGCGGTAGGAAATACCAACATCAATTGACTGTTATTCACACAAACACTCAAACATTCAGTTTTTGCAGCAACATACATAAAGATGGCGCACACAACGTCAAACAAAGGCTGACCACACACACACACACACACTAAGATAAAGTGAGTTATATCCTTTCATATTTATTTCCTTTTTGCATTCTGCATCCATACATTAATGCTGCATGAGGACAAAACTTTAGAAGCGCTGCAATTTTTGCCGAAGAGCACCTTGGGGGGACCATTAATTCACTCTTTGACGGTAATGCGTGTCAAATTTATTGGAGCTGGGAAAGCTGGTTGTAAATGATCATGTTTGGGAAGCACATCCACTGATTTATTTTCCGCTTGCTTGCTCTATCATAGTGTGTTGCTCTTGTTTGACTTATACCTTTGCTTTGAGGGATTTATTGGGCTTATTTCATTGGTTGATGGCAGGCAATTTGAAGTAGAAAGGCTGGGAGTGAATGGTTGTGGATTAGTGGAAGAGAATGTTTCTGAGGTGAGTGTTTATTCGTAATTTATTGACGTCAATAGAAGGGGACTGGGATCTTAAAGTGGGTTGAAATCACAATAGCGCACAGGCAAATTTGTTTTTGAAAGCACAATTCAAGCTAAAGTAATTCAAAGTGCTTTGCTTCACATTAAAAACGGCAAACGCAATTAAAAACAACAGCCTGTAGTCAATCTCCGTTAAAATCTAAAACGCTAAAACACTAAAGCGCTAAAGCTACATGAAAAAGACCTATAAAAGCAATGCCCACTTTTAACATAACTAGAAAATTTGTAAAGCTGTAAAAGTTTTAGTCAAAGGCACCATGGGGGCCATCCACTTTCATTTAAAATTGGAAAATTAGCACAAAAAAAAACGTTCAATGTTTAACATCTAATTAAATAGTTTACTTAACTTTTACAATAAATGTAAGGTGATTATACATTGCAATTGCTATATTATTCCAATGTCTTACTAAAATTTAGATCATATGTGTCAAAGTGGCGGCCCGGGGACCAAATCTGGCCTGCCACATCAATTTTTTGGTCCTGGTTAAAAGTAAATAAGTGCTGACTTTCTGTTTGAGGATCAAATTCAAATGAAAAGTATGAATAAATATTAAATTTACAGATTTTCCCCCTTTTTAAATCAATAATTGTCATTTTTAATCCATTTTTTCTGTTTTTAGTTCAGAAATCATTTTGTAAAATCTAAAAATATATTCTAAAAAAGCTAAAATAAACATTCTCTTAGATCTATAAAAAAACTGAATATTCAGGTCTTTTTTATCCAGTTCTTATAATCCAATTAAAAACAAAAAAATCTAAATATTATATCTAAAATCAACTCAACAGGACCACCATTTGTTTTATACATTTTTACCAAAGTGGCAATAAAATAGACCGTTTTTTTCATTCAAAACAAAAACAAAGCTTGTGTGTGTATGTGTTGGCTGAATTGGCACGTTAACGGTGCAGCAGGTTAATTGCCATTCTGCTTCCATCTGCTGCTAAGTGTGTGTTTGTGTGTGTCAATTTGTATACACGACACAATTTAAACGTTATTTTGCAGATGTAGGCACGTGATCGCCACTCATTTGGCGGAGTATTTTTGCGATAAAAGGCAATGGCGTCATAAAGTCATATTTGGGTCAGTGACCCCGTGAGAAGAATAACGGGGGTGCCGTACATGTTTCATTTTGTAGTCATCATTTTCATAATAATAGTAGCTGAGCTGGACTCATTAAAAATGCATTTCTGTGTATTCACGATGCTATTTTTTTGTATGGGGCTTTGCGCATGGTTGCCTTGTGTTTTTGTTATTAAACGTCACAAAAAGTGCTTTAGTGGCACTTTGGTTTTGTTGTGGTTGTTTTGTTTAGTGGAGGGAAATGCTTTCTAAGATTCACATTGTGAATTAAATTGCAGTTTGTGGTTTGTAGCTATAAGTTTTAGTGTATTTTTGTTTGTCTTTTTGTGCATTGATAGAAATTACATGTGTTATCATAATAGATGACTGTAAAATGCCCATAACTTTTTAGTTTGGTGACTTTGTGGTGATAATGAGCATGTACACTTTGGATATTCATTTTTTATTTCATTTATTTTATTTTATTCATTTTTTGGGTTGGGGCAATTATTTAGTTTAAAATGAAAGTGGAGGAAATGCAGAAATTGGTTAATTTGCATTAATTTGCATAAAGTAATCATGTTAAATCGAATATATTATATTAGAAATTCTCCCCAAATTAGAACAGATGACAAAGTTAAAGACTAAACCACCATTACTGCTTTTTACCAAATAAACATTCAATTTATACGGTTAAATAATTTGCTATGAATGAACAAAGTGTAAGAAATGCTATTTATATATGTAAAAAAAAAGATATTTCTTAGAATTGTGCCATGCATTTGCTCTTATTGTTACATTTCTTTTCAATAGAAATTAAGTCAGAGATGAATAATTGATTAATGACAATATCTAATATGGATTAGTCATTTTTTTCTGTCGCAGGTGACAAACTAAATTCTCTTAAATCACGTGCAGCGCAATCCCTGAATGACATCTACTTATATACTGGATAAATATCAGTGAAGCAGTAAATACATAAAAGGAAGAGAAGATCAAACTGGATACATGTGAGTTGTGTATTTGTTATTTTGTCATAGAATCCATCTCATCAACTCTGTTATTTTCTTGTTGGTGATAAATTTGGCAGCAAACGCAAGCCGGGGGCCTTTTTTTTTTGTGTCGTTGACTTTCCGTTTGCGTTGACAGCCTGCGGGAAACTAAAGTGCACCCACTTTGTTTGATGTTGTCACTCAGCGTTCAGTATTGTCACTGAGTCGGAATGGGGGTGACAAGCCCACACTAGAGAAAATACACAATCCAGGAGGACTAGATAGCATTTTTTTAAATGATAGGGTATAAAAGCCTTAAAAAAGTCTGTTCCTTTTCTAACTAAGCTTTTGCTACTATACAAAACTAGCCATATAGTTTGTCATCTTTCACTGTACATCAATATTGTCATGTTTTTTTTTAATTAAAAGAAGCATGTTAATTTTTTTAAGAGAATGGGAATTTTATATTTTAAATTCCATACCCAAGTCTAAGATCTCAGGTGTCAAAGTGGCGGCCCGGGGGCCAAATCTGGCCTGCCGCATCGTTTTGTGTGGCCCGGGAAAGTAAATCATGAGTGGCGACTTTCTGTTTTAGGATCAAATTCAAATGAAGAGTATAGATATATATTAATTGTCCTGATTTTCCCCCTTTTAAATCAATAATTGTAATTTTTTAATCATTTTTTTCTGTGTTTTTAGTTCAAAAATCATTTTTTTAAATCTACAAATATGTACAAAAAAGCTAAAATAAACATTGTTTTAGATCTATAAAAAAAATAATATTCAGGGCTTTTAATCCAGTTATTTTAATCTGTTTTTAAATTTAAAAAAATCTAAATATTATTATCTAAAATGGTCCGTCCCTAATCAAGTTGACGTTCAAATGTAATTTACTGAAAAAGGCTGAAAACTTCTATAATATAAAATTGCTTTGGCAACATTTTATGATATTTACAAAAAAAAATGAAACCTTCTTTAAAATGAGGCTTTCTGAATTGCTCACAATTTTAGTCTATTTACCATCTCCTCTCAAATTGGACCACAATTGGATGAAGGAGAAGACTTGCCATGTAAATGTAAAATTCATCTCTAGGCTCCCTTGCAAAAGACTTGATATATGTCCTTTTTTTTGTATGTGATAAGGAGTTAAGAAAAAGGAAAGAAGATTGATCGCAGAAATAAATCCCACAGTATAAAAACAGTGTTCATCCTGCGCATTTCCATCTCTTGTGATGGAAACTGCTGGCCGCCAATGATGAAATATTGACAGCGCCTCGCTGCAGGCAGACAGGATACCCCGAAAAATAGAATAAATGAAAAAAAAGAACTAACACCAAACCAAAAACGTACACTTGTCGACGTAAACTCAAGACAGTTGAGATTGGTGAAGAATTATAAAGTTAAAGTAGGTGTATGTATGTTTTTTTCATCGAAACCCCATTGGCCAGTTGCTACGCCGTGTCTCCATGGCAACCTGTCTTATCTACTACACCTGATCTGTGGGTGCTCTCAGGTGAATTAGTCTGCGTGCGAGTGTCAGTGGACTAAAGAAAAAAAAGAAAAAAACAAAGGACGATGAGGGAGATGCCAGGATTGAAGCAATTACTGGCGCTTTTTCGTCCTTGTTATCCTTTCCAAATGTCAGCTGGGAGATTTAGTGAGGCGGGGGGGGGGGGGGGGGGGGTATTGAAGACCACCGATGAAGAGGAAGTGGAAAGGTGTTGAGACCTGTTCACATTTTCAAATGTCTTTTTTGTCAACATATCTGAAAATTTTATGAAGCACTACCAATGATTTATTTATTTATTTTGTTAACTTCTTTGCCTTCTCTTTCCATAGATTGACAGCGATAGGCGTCCAATCCATTTGCACAAGGAGGGATGGCGGTAGTTGATCATGTTTCAGGCCAAGTGAAACTTTCTGTGGTGAGTTTACTCATCATGTCATAAGGATGATGGCAATTAGTGAAAGTTGTAAATTCCCCAATCTATGTAAAGTCATTGGAATACTGCAAAAGAAATTTGGTATCATTAGAAAGCTCTAAATGTCCTCTAAATAGCAGTTGATGTGATTGGATGCACTGGGTGGGAGATATTTTGGATTACAAATGTACCCTCCCAGTAAAAATGGTTTTTCAATGTCTGTCAGTAATACTGAAACATTCATAGTCAGCCCCCCCCCCCCAACCCATGAAAAAAAAGAGCCAGATAGCCATTCAGTGCATATTTAGCCATTTTAATAATGATTGTTCCAACAGATCAGAGAGAGAATATACCCGATTATAGTCGTATGCTCCATTTGTCTGTATAAAGGTTTATTATGCGTGAATAGTGAAATCCAATTTTGTGTTGTTTTAGCCTTGGCAGAGATCTGCGTTGTGGATTTCCATCGTGGAGGCAGCAGAGGATGCTGCTGTCCCAGCAAAATGGACATGACAAAAAGTATGACATTATCCAGTTGTTCTTTATGAGCCAAATGTCAATGATGTGTTGTATTTTGTGCAGTCCGATAGTGAAAGTTGATATCCACCTTAAAGTTCAAGTCCTAGTACACACTTTGTCCTCACTACGCATTTAGACAGTTCAGTAAACTAATCGAAACTGACTGACATTTTTTCTAGCTACAACATGACTACTTTCTAGCAACAGAGTACCAAAAGTCAAATTATATATATACTGTTATAGACTTTACTATCATTTGCCTCACTTGTAATATAATACAAATGTATGTTAGTTGTCACAGTAGTATGAAAGTGTAGAGGACAAAATGTGTAGTAAATACTACAGGGCTCTTAAGATGGATATCCAAGATATTGATCAAATGTTCAAATGGGCTGAGCAGCACTTAAAGGGACAGCACGATTTTTATTCCGTTGCATATTTTCAGAACAAGCACAAGCTGCGAAAACGAAGCGCTGCTAATGATAAAACAGTGTCACAGTGCTCAATAAATAAGATAACTTATTAAATAGACTTCCTCGTGACAGAGTTCAAGTCTGGAGGAGGATACTTTAGCCACTGTCGGCCGCCTCCTATTGCATGCTGGGAAGAAGTCAGTTCACGTTGTCACACGGGAAGCGTCGGAAAAGGCGGGTCTCACAAGGCGGACGCGGCGACCTTGGGGCGGGAGGGGGGCGTTGGGATGTGCTGAGCCGGGTGGGGGAGGCGGAGATTCTGTCTGCCGGAGGGTTGGCTAGTGGGTTCTGCTTTTCCGTGGGGGAGGAGGGACGAAATACCTGTGGCTGAAATACATACAAATAATGTTGAAATCTCTTGTGGTAAAAATAGAGCATTGTGACATAATAGTTTGTTTTGTGTCAGATTAGCCAATTGATAAAGTGCTTTGTGTGAGCAACATTTGCACAAAAGCAACACAAAATCTTTCTAGACTGTTTACTTAACCCGTCATCGAGCCAAAGTTGTAAAATATTTGAGCCTCAAGTGAAACAAGTGAACTGCAACAATTGGAGTCAAGTAGAACTTTGTCAGTACTGACCCCTGGCGGAGGTCTGATGGAGTGTGTATGAGAGAAGATTTGCTAAATTACTAATACAGTGGAAGGTGAGTTTTTGAATATACAGTAATACAGTGTTCCCTCGGTCATCGCGGTTAATGGGTACCAGGACCACCCGCGATAAGTGAATTTCCACGAATTAGGGATTCCCCTTCAAAAATGCTTAATTTGACCTTAAAAAAAACAAGGTGCAATAAAGGTCTAAGTATGATCTGGGTGTGAAAAGAGACAAAACAGCAAATACTACTGCCTAATATTGGAGAGTGGTGGCCCAGTGGATAAGTCATCAGTTTCCTGCTTCTTTGGTCTTGGGTTCAAATCCAAGCACCTGCAAAGATTTTCCCCATATTATTCAGGTAAATGAATAAGATAAATTTACAAATACTACTGCTTTCTCTCACAGGGTGGTGGCCCAGTGGATAAATCATCAGTCTGCCACCGGTGTGGTCCTGGGTTCAATTCCCAGTGCAGGCAAAGATTTTCCCACAATTGTTCAGGTAAAAGTCTGTGTTTAACTGAATAAGTATTCAGTGGTGAATGAAACATTTAGTCAAAAAATGACTAAGTGTTTCATCCAATTTCCTTGGATGTAACGTTTCAACACCCATGTATAAGTGGGGCACGAGTTGGTGTTGTGGGTTGCACACTCGCCTTTGCACCGAGAGAACGTGAGTTCGCTTCCCGGTGTCGGCGGTTCACTGACCAAGCAAGCGGTCGAGGGTCGGCCGAAGGCCGACCCGAGAACGCCTTTCGCACAGACAGGTCCCTTCAACATTCTTCCGAACTGCCGAAGGCAGTTCGGAATATAACCTTTTGCTGAAAAGTATGACTAAGTGTTTAATATAAATTAAAAAGTTTTCTTTTTTTTTCTTCTTATTCCATTTACCAATTCTTATTCCCAATTATTTTCAGCCAAACGACGGCAGCGGGAATCGAACCCAGGTCTCCCGGACGGGAGTCCTGTGAACTAACCTCTGCGTCAACCAGGTGACTACACTTTCCTTAGTAATCATTTGAGTGTCTTTCCAAGAAGTACACAGAAACAACTAAGTGAAAATGTGTGCCGACCGGGAATCGAACCCAGGTCTCCCAGACGGGAGTCCAGTGCACTAACCTCTGCACCAACCAAGTGGATAAACTTTCCTCCGTCATCATTTGAGTCTCTTGAGAAGAAGTCCACAGAAAGAACGAAGTGAAAAAGTGTCCCAACCGGGACTTGAACCCAGGTCTCCCAGGCAAGAGTACAGTGAACAAACCCCTGCGCCACCAAGTGACCACAGTTTCCTTTGTAATCATTTGAGTGTCTTGACAAGAAGTACACAGAAACAACTAAGTGAAAATGTGTCCCAGCCGGGTTTTGAACCCAGGCCACCCAGACAAGAGACAGGTGAGTTAACCACTGCGCCACAACTTGGCTACACTCTCCCTTGTCATCATTGGAAGGTCTTGACTACAAATACATAGAAATAACTAAGGGAAAATGTTTCCCAACCAGGATTTGAACCCCAGTCTCCCACATGGGAGTCAGGTGAACAAACCTCTAATCCACAAATATACATATAAATATTTATATACATCCATATATTAGTATATATATACATATATATATATATATATATAAGTATATATATACATATATATAAGTATATATATACATATATATATATATATATATATATATATATATATATATATATATATATATATATATATATATATATATATATATATATATATATATATATATATATATATATATATATATATATATATATATATATATATATATATATATATATATATATATATATATATATATATATATATATATATATATATATATATATATATATATATATATATATATATATATATATATATATATATATATATATATATATATATATATATATATATATATATATATATATATATATATATATATATATATATATATATATATATATATATATATATATATATATATATATATATATATATATATATATATATATATATATATATATGTATGTATGTGCGTTGCGTGTGTGGTGCATGTGTGCTGCGTGTGTGTGGTGTGCGTGGTGCGTGTACATATGTACCACACTAACACACACACACACGCACTTCACACATGCACCCACTACACATGTACATGCACAACACACACACACAACACACGCCGCACACACACACACGCCACACACACACACGCCACACACACACACACGCCACACACACACACACGCCACACACACCAAAAGTGAGTACATTTTTTGAGACACCCTGTATGTATTTATTTTCATGCAGGTGTCCCTTGACGGGTGCAATGTAGTGCAAAGGAGGTGGCAAACCATACCAGGGCGTGTCACTGAAGTACAGCACGAGTGTTTCGACTCCTGATCGAGGTGAAGGTGAAAGGAAGCAAACAAGACAGGACAGAGCGAGGCGTCAGAAGATGACGGTGAAATGTTACCCGAGTGGACTGAGATGAAAGCAACAACCCTGGTCGAGACCGAGTTTTCGTCTTCAGCCTGGTAATGCAGTCTAATTAATAAATGAAATTAACCTTCGTGAGCTCATTCATATTTCAGTCAGTTAATATTGTAGCAGCTTCGTGCCGCCAGAGACACTATTTTAGCTACGATTTAAATGTTTTACACTGTTTTTTTCGCAGTGGAAAAACTCCACTCCAGATGTATTCTACATTTAATCTATTTTTTAATCTACTTTCTTACTCTCACACAATCACTCTACCTCTCACTAACTCACTCTCACAATCACTCTTTCACTAGCTCTCACTCGCACAATCACAAGCTCTCACTAACTCACTCTCACACTCACAATCACTCTTTCACTAGCTCTCACTCACACAATCAATCACTAGCTCTCCCTAACTTACTGTCACTCTCTCACTGTTCCACTCATGCTCTCTCACACACACTCACTCTCAAACACTCACTCACACTAACACCAACTCACTCACTCTCTTACTCTTACACTCACTCTTACTCTCTCTCTCTTACTCACACTCACTCACGCCAACATTCACGCACTCTCTCTCACTCTGTCACACTCACACTCGCCAACATTCACGCACTCTCTCTCACTCTGTCACACTCACACTCGCCCTCTCTAAGTGTTAGAGCTAAGTTTAATAAACTACCATTAATAGACAATTGCACTATAAATAAATGGGACAATTAGCAAAACCTAATTCGGGCACTCATGAATCAATCCAGGGGTGCTTTCAATATGTTTAAACACATTAATCCTTGTTGTATTAAGAGAAAAGCATGCAACAGATGTGTCACCACAAACCAGGAGAATATTTAAAGTGTGAAAGATTAGCTATAATTCATCTCAATTAAAAGCTTCTTAGTCAGCATGCATGGTGAAAAGGGGTGGCTTGCAGGAAGGGGCAACACTCACTTTTTCTAGCAAGATGGGAGGGAATGCTGGGTTTGGCTCTCCCACCAAATGGTCTGGAGCGTTGGTACTGCCAAGGTGGAGAGAGGAAGGCGGGAGGAGGGAATGTCTGAGGGATGGGGGAAAACAAAACAACGATGGGTGGGTCGGGTTGGTGATCACCAAAGCCATAGAATTCGTGTCGAAATTGTACACTGCAGAGATAGTGATTCATCAATTTTCAGACTCTTAAAGTCTCTGACGCTGTCATCGAAATCATGAGTTACCCTTGCTTCCAATTTAAACATTAGGTGAGGGGTGTGTTGTTACCGTACGGTCCCTCCAGGGCGTCTGGGAAGCCACGCCTTCACCCGCTGCCTCCATGCTTGTCTGCGTGTGTTGCTCCATCTTTTCCAACCTCTCTGTTGAACAGTGACATCTGCTGCTTGCTGGAGCAACAGCCTACGGAGGAAAATTCCGAAATATTCTGAGGGTGTTAAAATACATGGGATTTGAAAAGGTGAACTGACCAGCTGGAGGGTGAGCTTTGAAATGATCTGATCTTTGTTCCTCACATCCTCTTTGAGCTGCTGAACTTCTTGTAGGAGAGCCTCAACCTAATCACACAAACAGGAGAAGTTCATAAAGAGGCAGTCTGGCAAAAAAAACAAGGTTGGTGAGGTGTTTTCTTAAAAAGAACAATGTCCCGTGCTCACCTGCGATTGGTCGCCATCTTCAGGGCTGAGCGTATCCGTTGTCAAAGTGTCGTCGTCTGTGTCGTCCTCCTAAAGCGAGTTAAAGTCGGGCGTAAGGGTGGATTCAATGAGTGTAAAAATATGGGTTTAATGAAGGTGCTTACCTGTAGCAGACACCTTCGTAGGTGTTCAAGCTGAGACCGAAGGGCGCCAAAGTCTTCTGCCAGGTCATCCACGTCCACCCTGACAGTCCTGAGGGGGTGGAATTAGTTTAAAAACCCTGATTTGGAGTGAGCTGTGCAACTAGGTTAGCCAGCTAATTTCCATCAAAATATAGTGATGCCTTGAGATACAAATGGCCTGATTTAAGTTGATTTTTTTTTCTTTTACTTGCAAGGAAAATTTTAAGGATTGTGAACCTTCAGAAAAGAGGTTTGAGCCAAATTCTAAATGGGAACAGATATCAACATATTGGAGGTAAGATGGAGGAAAATACCATTACACACAGGCATATATTCTTTGTCCTCTGGAACTGATATCTAATTTGTAATTATTTCAAAAGGAAAAAGACATTTTGAGGTACTAGTCTGGTAACTCGTATCTCTCACTTGTGCATATTTCTATATATACTTTTTAATTTTTTTTACTTTGTCAACTATATATTATAATTTTAAAGTCATCACCTATGAGGCGAGAGATCCAGAGTGACTTCTCGGTCCATGCCGTCGCATCCTTCCTCCCTGGCATCACACAATAGTCATCTTAGTATGGTAACCTCAGGAAATCCTTTGGGTGGAACGAGAAAATAACTCACCTGTCATCACTGTGGACATCTTGAGTGCCCCAACAGAGCTGCCTCCTCCTCCACTCTGCCATGTGCGACGTCCCATCTCCATCTGTTGGGCAAACCACACTCGCTAATTTTAGCATTTACTATAACGGACTTACACTCAATCTAAGTATGAAAGCTAAAGTGCTTTTGAAGGTCAAAGTTGAGTTTCCACACCAGTATGTGTTGAAATGTCATCAGGAAAGTCGACATCCAGCATGAGGTCGTCGTCATTTAAATCAGAAGAGTCCACATTGGTGAGGGCGTCCTGGAAAGAAGAATATTATCAAAAATTGTAATACTGCAAATTTGCAATCAATAAATTTCAATGGTTTTAAATTGTTGACTCTGGCTTGTATTATGTATAAAAAAAGACTTAATAATTAACCAATTATTAAAAATCAACATGGGAAATCACTATAATTCTTTACATTTTATTACAATAAATTAATCTACCATGTTTTTAGTGAATAATTGTTAAATATTCCATCGTAATAATGAGCATCTTACACTGCTATTGACGTCAGAGTCAAAGCTTCCCACACGCGGCGAGAGCCCGCACTCCCCTGCTTGTTGAGAACCGGCGGTGCCTAGTGGTTCTAGTCCCTCTTCGTCCCACATGTAGATGCCCCCGGAGCCGTAGCTGTCCGAGGGGGACAAATCCAGGGATGAACCACCCTGGACCAAGAAAAGAAAAAAAACATCCATTCATTACTATAAACAAAAACAAACTATCAGATTATTGAGGATAGATTGAATGAGATTTTTACCTGCTCATGATAGTCAGATGGACTAGACCCGATGTGGTGGGAAAACGGGGTCAGATGGTTCTCTCCATCGTCACCTGGTGATAAAGAAACCAGTTTGTCAATTGGGGCAGTATTTAAGATTAAATATGCCAAAGTCACTCACCTGTGATAGTCCCCCGGGTCCAGTCTAAAGTATCATCCAAGAAATGGAGTTCTGTTGCTACGGCAACTCCATTTCCCGTCACCTCGCGGTCACAGAAGGCGGCACACGATCGGTCCAAGCCCGAGTCATTTTCGTCGTTCTTGGCGAGGAGGAAGGTGACTCCGCCTCCGTTTCCTTGATGACGAGAAGGTCAATTAGGAGAAAGGCGTGGTGGTCTTGGAAAGGCGAGGCAGTGAGACCCTTACCTAGGTTGTCAAAGTCGTCCATGTACTCCTGACTGGCACGGTCGTGATCCATTGAGGAGCTGGAAGACAGGGACATGTCCTCTAGAGTTTCACCCGGGTTGGAAGGCTCTCGGGATGGCGGCCCCTTCGACTGGGTAACTTCAGGAGTGCGTGCTGGAAAATGAAGCACACAATTGGTATCAGGAAACAAAATACTGTCCTTTCTATTGACTTTTTAGTCATGTTGGATTTCATTTGTGCATATGAAACATTTCAATTGAAGTCTTAATTAGGATGACTCACCTGGGCTGCTTTCTGTGGAAGTGGACGTCTCCACTGAGCTTTTAAGTATTTCTTGGCTAGTATTTACCCCGATGGTCCGGGGTTGTTTATTGAGGGAGGGCCTGGATAGCTTATAACTAATACCGTTGGTTTTAGGAGACAGAAGCAGCTGCTTTTTAGCTGTCCCAGTTTGGACATTTGAAGTTGTGGACTGCTTCTTACTCAGTTTTGTATTGAGGAGTGGAGAGGAGCCGTAAGTGCTGGGGGACGCCCGGCCCTGGACCGTCAGGCCACATGATCGTGCGGTGTCGCTCTTGGTGAGGCGGGAATGCGGCGTCGAGCCGAGGTTGCCCGTGGATCGGGAGAGGGCCGCCGGGGGCGGGGAATCCAATCCAGAATCGGGACAAGAAGTCAAAGTGGAAAAGGAGCGAATGGACCGCTGAGGTGGACGCAATTTGGATTCAGAACAGCCATTGAGTTTTTGTGTGGACCCGGCGAGTTTCGATTTGGAAACGGGAAGTTTGTTTTTAGGGATAGGAAGCCCCGTTTTAGGGACAGAAGGTGCATTTTTATGAATAGGAAGTGATGTGTCTGCAGCAGATTTGAAATGATTGTCCCGGTGGGTAGAATTGTTGCGTTCAACTGGTCCGCCCCCATTTGCCACCTCATTGTCTTTGCTGAATTTGAAAGAATACTTTCCAGGTGTACGAAAGCTCCCGGTTCGTCTCGTTGAAGGCGTCGATCCGACGGTGGTCCCGTTGCCACCTGTTGGCTCGGGGTGGGGGTGGTAGAAGCCATTAGGAATGCGGGTGGTGGAAAAGGAATGTGAGGGTGTGGCGGCAGGCGTGGGACTTGAACTTTTGGACCATGAGCTGAACTTGGGCAACCTGGATACCGGGGTGGGCATGGCGCTGGCGGACATCAGATGGCGACAACGCGGCTCGGAAAAAAGAGGAGCTGAGGGTAGAAGAAAAAAGACGAGGGTTAGTTGTCAGTCCTTGTTTATTATTAACAACTTAACACCAAACAAGGCATCTCGGTAGCCTATAAAGGTTGTTTTTTTTAATGACCTAAAGTTGGTCGAACAGGGTTAGAGTTCCAGCACCCCCAAAACTCCTAGTGAAGATAAGCGGTCCAGAAAATAAATGAAGGGATAAAAAACAGATCATCAGTACAGAAGATGAATGAATGCCCCAAAGTCTGTTTCAATTGTCAGCAAAAATCCTGCTGTGTGACCACGCCCACCTCCACCAGAACTGTGAAACTTGCCTCCCTTCACCAGTACACAATATTTTCACAAGACTTTCTGATTGGCCGTCATCTTATGACACACGACTGTGTGTGTTGTGTAAACACAGACACGTAATAAAATGAACACGAGTGTTAACTGTCTGACAGACACACCCTGTAAGTCCAGTGTAAAACGTGCACGTACACAGACAGACACACACCCACGTGTTCCCTTAGGCTGGGGAGAGGCCAGACAAAGCAGCTGTTTTGTTCTAATAAGGCTAGATTTGTTGCCGATTATGGCTTTAATTGGCATGTCACTCAGGTTTTTGCTCGTATGAAACCATAAAACAAAAACATGAAACCACAGTGACAGACTGTAATAAACACGAGTCTTCTAAATAAAGCTATTCTTTGTTAACTTTTTGAAATACTTTTTGTTATATTAAGTTTTTTTTAAATTGCACTTGGGGAGAAGGATAAGCAGTCTTAATGAATGGATAGAGGGACGACAAATTGCATTTATTTTTTACTCTTCCGAATATGTTCTACTCATTTGATATATTTTTTGCTGCTTTTTGCAAAATATTTACTGTAACTTACACATTGTTGACAGTCTTTCAAATGTTTTCTTACTCATTATACATATACACATGTGTATACAGTATATGTATATGTAGATATGTGTACATGTGTATATTTGTGTATATATGTATATATGTGCACATATGTGTATATGTGGATATATGTATATATTTGCATATATGTATATATATATATATATATGTGTGTGTGTATATATGTGTGTATATATGTGCATATATGTATATATGTGTATAGGTGTATATATGTGTATGTGTATATGTGTGTGTATGTATATGTGTATATGTGTGTATATATGTGTATGTGTGTATATGTGTGTGATATGTGTGTGTATATATGTGCATATATGTATATATGTGTATAGGTGTATATATGTGTATGTGTATATGTGTGTGTATGTATGTGTATATGTGTGTATATATGTGTATGTGTGTATATGTGTGTGTATGTACATATATAAAAAGATTTTTACATTTAGCTTTTTGTTTACATATTTCTATGTATTTAGTTTGTCTGGCTTAATTAGTTTCAAAATGTAAAGGCTTCAACACAACAAAAACAAAACGTTTACCTGCCAAGTAGTCAGTGGCATCCACGACAAACTAAAACCCACGTCTTGGAAATTGGCTTGTCCATAAAAAAACAACTTATCCTGCTCCGATAACTAAACTCAACTAGTGAGCAGAAACGAAAAGAGCAGATGATAAGCGCCGCTTTTATCTGAGCATCATGAGCTTCATACATAACCGCACCCGTAATCTACACGTGAGCTTTTCTTTCCAGCTCCCGGATTTTAAGGGGTTTAAAAAAGCAAGCAAGGGTAACAGGCTGACTCACAACATCTGTTCCGGGAGGACAGTCAGATCACAACTTGATGTTAGCGTGAGTGGGATAGCACTGGGGTGACATTCGGGTTAGCGTGAAGGTGAGATGGATTTGGAAGGGACTATAAAAATCCCTTTCTAGTGATTTGGACTTTTCACTGCAAAGAGATTTCTTTATTGCAGACAAGGGGTATCAAACTCATTTTTGGCACGGGTCATGTCGTAGTTACGATTTTTTTTTGTTCCAAGAGACGTTTTTGTCTTCCAACAAGGCATATAGGATTTAGTTTGATGTATTAATCCTTTGATTGTAAATTAAAAAGTAAAATAGGAGTATTTTTTGTCTAAATTTTAGATGTGTTTTTTTTTAATAGTTTTGGATTGAGTGGAACAAAACCTCTATATTTAGGGATTTGGTTTTGAAAAAAAAAAAAAAAACAAATATTATTTCTGATTCTTAGAGGAAAAATATTAAATATTAAATCATTTGTTTTTCATTTAAAAAGGAAACTGCTTATCAGTATCAATGTCAGCTATTGGACTTTGCATTTTATATATTAGATATAGCATCTAATACAATGACGTTACATTACCAAATGCTGCCAATGACATTTTTCATTGTCTTCATCTCTCCTCATCCTTTGTGAGGTCACCCGATTCCCGCTGAGCATACATCAACAATGTCTTCATGCTCCATTTATCCAGCCAACCAGCTGAACAAAAATCAGACAGCCAGATTCATGGTCTCGCTCGCTCTTTGAGTGCCTCCCCTTCCGGAATGGAGGCACTTTGAGGTCTACATTGGCAGGAAATGCAGAAGAAGAACCATCACATATCAGCCAAAACATTCAAAAACAGGAAGTACAAGCACTCTTTTAATCCTAACAAACAATCCAACTTGTGCACCTGCCCTCGCAATCAAGCACCTTCGAACCTTCATCTATTACATTTCAACAACGTGAGCTCAAAGGTGCATTGATAAGTAGATGAAGTCATCTGAATTTGATTGGATGAGCAATATGGAAGATTTACCAAGTTAGGTCACTTGTATATTTTACCCATGTTCTCCTAGTAAAGCCAAGTCACATGACTTGAGTCCCCTGATTCTAAAGTTGCAGAAAAAGACCACCCTCGCCAGTGTCATGGCAACCTGGCAGAGGACAACTTCTCTGTTGTACTTGGAAGGCTTCAATCAGGGGGTGGGGGGGTTGAACCCCACTAGAAACCATCACTGATGCAGAACAAAGACGCTCTGTCTCCTCACAGCCTTGAGGGTCCAAACACCTCATTTCTGATGGACACGAGGCAAAACCGCCTGACTCCATCTACTTCCTATAAACAGCCAAAATTTTTACCAAACAGACAAGATAACATGCATTTTAATTAGACCCCACCTCCCAAGGATTCTATAAAATGCTTATTCATTCATCATCAAAACAAAAATTAAGAAGGTTCAACTAAACAAGGAAACATTATTCCTGTTTGGTTTTATGCATTAGTATGACTAAGTTGATTACTCATAATTGCTTTTTTAAAGAACCAACATCACATAACATAACATTGTGCTTGACTAAATATGGAAGCACACTGAAAGACATTTAAAATAACGTCATATAATATGCGATAATGTGCTCTCATTGGCATTTTAACCATTATAAGGTGACAACCTTTCACATTATGACACACGATCACATACACACACATCGATTGACCTCATCAGCAACAAAATGTCACTCGACGTGTGTCTTTAAGTGGATTAGTTTTTCCATGAGACATTCAACATGAACAATGATGGGTGTGTTGTTAAACATGCTGCGTACTCCAATTCAGAAACACAATAAACGTTTTGACCAATTTAAGGCCTTGGTGAGTCTGCCTTATCATACATCTGCTGAAACGTTCTTTTTGTTAAAATGGGAATTATGTTGAAAATAAGATGACTAAGGCAATTTTAGCATTGCTATGACAAAGCTTTTTTTTGTGTCATGGGTGTTGATAAACAATGTCTGTTCCCATTCAGAATGCATTTGGTTTATAGGGCATATTTACAATATTAATTATGCACATGCCAAATGAAACTAGTTCTGTTCCAATTGGGGAAAAATCATCTACATGCCTTTATTTTATTAGATGTTTCATCACATATTCTGTTATTATGACTTCCAGAATTACATTGACTTTTACACCTTACATAGGATGATCTAACTATTTGTTTACATTCTTTTCATTAAGACGATAGTTCACGTGATACACTCAATATGGATATTATCAAGGATGCCAATTTTCTGTCCAATATTATGCTTCATCTTAATGAGACCATTATAAACACCATTGACTTTTTTAGGCCAATTTAAGGTTAAATTGAGCAGATCCAAGGTTTTTAGGTCACTTGTGCAAAATATATCAATGGGAATGTACATCAATTATCATGCATGAGATGTTTACCACCAAATAAAACAGTTTGTATTTGTTTGTGTTGCGTGCGTGCGTGCGTGCGTGCGTGCGTGCGTGCGTGCGTGCGTGCGTGCGTGTGTGAGGCAAGCGGCTCACCTGTCGCCACTAAGCAGCATCTGGAGTGCGGAAAATGCGGAAATGGCGGCCTGGAGGACAACGGTGTCCCCGTCCTTTCTGGCCGAGAGAGACGCGATCCGGGAGCCGGTAGACGTCAGGAGTCAGATGTCGGCGATCCTCGGTGAGGAGAACAAAACAGGTGAATAAAGAATGGAGTTTTATGGGTTTCATTCCAGGGAGGCTCTGCTGAATCATCCGCGCACACGCACGCGAAATGTTAGTCCCTCTGCGCATGTCTGTTGCACAGCTGACGCCTGGTGGTGATGTCATTCAAGCGCAGAACGTGCAAGGTTGGAAACTGCAGGAAGCAGATGCATTTTCACACTAAAAGCAAGTCTAAAAAGAAGAAATACAAAAAGAAATCTACTACTAAATGATAAAATGTCCCATATTTAACTAAAAAAAACAACCTCAAAGTTCCTATTTGTTTTTTTTATTTGGTCAAAATAACAAAAACAAAAGGATAAACATTAGGTAGTGTCTTGTTTATCTTGCATTTGTTGTAATTTCGTTTTAATCTAACAATACCTTAATCAAAAATATACTTTTATTTAAAATAAAAAAGTATTTACTATCAATGATATTATTTTGTGTTATTTATCAAGATGAGAGTAGAATTGGGTGCCATGGCTAATATAAGTGTTTTATGGTTATTTTATAAACGTGTATTTGCATGTTGCATTGTATATCTTTATTATTAAGAACTGTACTTAACATTTTGGGCCAGGTGGGCCACAGTTGTACTTTACCAAACATTAATATGACGTGTATACATTTGTATGGGTTTAGCTTCAATTTATCAAAACATTTCTTGAACTATATTTCTTTTAAAAGCACCAAAGCTAATTTTGATCCTTGTGAAAACAACTCCCAAGTGGTGTTGCCCTTCTTTTTCCAGTTGGGGGCAGCATTCATTGTCCCACACAGTATAACTGACTCACAAAACCTCGAAAGTCAACACGTTGTCCTTCATCGCATTGATACATATTCATTTAAACAAGTCAAATGGGCAATCGGGTGAGCCATAAGCACGTGATGTCCATCATCCACGGAGCGGAGCGTGGGGGTGGTCTTAATAATGGGGAGACGCGCTCGACAGTTGCGTCTGATGGCACATGCAGACGCCTGGAGGGAGCGATGGCCACCCCGGACGATGAGCGCGCGCGACTGGTGACCTCAGCAGGTGATGACGACGACGCAGAACCGGGCGTTCCGGGTGCTCCGGGTGACATGAGCGTCAAACGCGCACTGACTGGATTCGTACTGTGCGCACTGATCGTATCCACGCTCCTGGGCAACACGTTGGTGTGCGCCGCTGTGGTCAAATTCCGCCACCTGCGCTCCAAAGTCACCAACTCGTTCGTCATCTCACTGGCCGTGTCCGACCTTTTCGTGGCCGTACTGGTCATGCCGTGGCGCGCCGTGTCCGAAGTGGCGGGCGCCTGGCTTTTCGGCCGCTTCTGCGACACTTGGGTGGCCTTCGACATAATGTGCTCCACAGCATCCATCCTCAACTTGTGTATCATCAGCATGGACCGCTATTGGGCCATTTCCAGCCCTTTTCGCTATGAGAGGAAGATGACCCGCCGGTTCGCCTTCGTCATGATTGGCGTGGCGTGGACGCTCTCCATCCTCATCTCCTTCATCCCCGTGCAGCTGAACTGGCACCGGGATGTGCGTCTCAACCTGACGGAGGGCGAGGACGGCGGCGCGCAGCCGCCCGACGACTGCAACGCCAGCTTGAATCGGACATACGCCATCGCGTCGTCCCTCATCAGCTTCTACATCCCCGTCCTCATCATGGTGGGTACGTACACGCGCATCTTCCGCATCGCGCAGACGCAGATCCGCCGCATCTCGTCTCTGGAGCGTGCGCCGGCACCCTGCGCGGCTGCGCGCGTGTCCACGCAGGATGAGAACGCTCTGAAAAGTTCCTTCAAGAGGGAAACCAAAGTGTTGAAGACGCTGTCCATCATTATGGGCGTGTTTGTCTTCTGCTGGCTGCCCTTCTTTGTCCTCAATTGCGTGGTTCCATTCTGCCAGGCCGGTGCGCCCGACGCCCCGCCGTGCGTCAGCGACACCACCTTCAGCATCTTTGTATGGTTCGGCTGGGCCAACTCGTCGCTCAACCCCGTCATCTACGCCTTCAACGCCGATTTCCGCAAAGCTTTCTCCACCATCCTGGGCTGCAACCGTCTTTGCTCCAGCTCGACCGTAGAAGTGATGGACTTGAGCAACGAAATGGTGTCCTACCACCATGACACCACCATGCCCAAGGAGGCCGTGGCCCCGGCGGCAGGACCCCAGCAGAAATTTGACCGAGTCTCGGTGATGTCCGACGACTCCCGGACTCGTGCCGACCCACTGATGGTCTCGACCCTGCAGAGCCAGTGCGAGGCGGATATCTCTTTGGAAATGACGACCTTTGCGGTTCCTGGACAGGTGCCGGACTTGTGAAAATGTACGCAAATCTATCCATCCATTTTCCATATGGCTAATTTTGACTTTTTGGAGCTATAAGCCATCCCATCTGTCGCCTTTGAGATACTAATGCTGAATAGCAGGAGAAAATACAACATCACAAGCAGCAGTTTGACAGACTGTGGCCGTTTGAAAACAAACAAACAGAATTTTGCAATGTCTAGTTCCTCTATCATCAGTTGGAGTTGATGTCAAAATGCTAAACAAAACAGAGCCATTCATTTAAAACATGGGTGGCAAACATGTGGCTCTCGAGCAGTATGCAGCTCCTTGCTTCTTATCATATTTTGTATATACTGTGGCTGTTTGCCTCATTTGATGTTTGTATTATTTTGAGTCTCTCTTAAAATACACTCAGATTCATCAGGGCCCATTAAAAACAAAGAATACATTATATTTAAAAATAATTTGGCAGATTGGATTTTTTATGCTGTTTCTGATGTATGACATGGCTTTTTAACTCACAAATAATCCAATAAATCTGTTTACTTTTGAATAACATTCCCTGGATATTGACCTTGCCTTCTAGGGAGGTAAAAAAAGGAGAATGAGAAATAGCAACATGCACTTAGAAGGCTCATTTAATGTAAAATGCTGAACATTATTATCTGTAATCACAGTGCATGACTAGACAAACATCCGCATTCACATCCACAGACGACAGGAATGTTCACTTGAAATTAGAAATGATTGTTGTTATTGGTCAAAAATACAAAATAAAAAAACACAGTCTGTTATTGTCAAAAAAATGCAAAAAAAAATAGATTTTATATTTGTCCACCTTTAAGTTCCAATACTAAAAAGTGGCATTTGAGACCAAAACATAAAAAAAGATGTTTGCTTTCTATAAAACAAGACTGTATAGCAGGTAATTCTCAGTATTTTGGGGGCTCTCAGCCATCCTGACGTTCTTCACCGAGACGATGAAAGCGGCACTGAAGATAAAAGTGACAAGAGTTGAAGCCCCCGCACAGGTGACTCAACTTTAACCTCAGCGTGTATGCATGTGTTTGTGTCTTTCTTTTTTCATTTTAAAAAGCTTGTCTGGTTCCTTTCAAAGTCACCCTCAAACCATCATGAAATATTCCTTGTTAAATGAAATGCAAGTTTTGGAATACCATCTCATGAAAATTTAAATCAAATATTAGACCTCCTAGTACATTGAATAGAATAGAATTGAATGCTTTTATTTTACAGTATATTTGAGAGCTTTTCATCATTCAGATTTGAATTGCAATGAATTTATTGGGAGTAAACCGTCCAATCGGAGGGCTGGCAGCAATTGAACTATATTTTCTTTCCTGCCAGCCCAAACACTTTTAAAGGATTGGGCGTCTATGGCTGTCAATAGCAGTCAATGACGAAATATTTAGATAGATGTTGATAATTTGGGGTGGGGACTTGGTGCAAGATATTTGGACAACCACTTAGTGATAGTGCTCATTTTTGGGAGTGTCCAGGAGGCGTGTCTTGTGATCACACAGGTGAGTTCAATGACAGGTAATGAGGGCTTGAGCAGTATTTAAGCAGCAGCGGTTGCAGTTACCAAAACATCAGCTTCCCTTTTCTCTCTGCTGTGGGTCAAGGTCACAGCACCCTGGGTTTCAAACATGGGGCCTGGATTTGCTGAAGTCAGTTGGTGAGTATTCTTTTTGCTATAGCTTTTAACTTTATTTATTCTAAGTGTAAGATCAAATTTGAGATGTGATTTTTAAATTTTGTCCCAGAGAGCTCCATGTACAATTTGCTACAAGCTACAATGTGGTTTCAATGAATATATTCCCCTATCTTGTGTATAAAAAAACATATGCTACTTCCACAATCTAATTCTCTGAATTAGTTTAAGTTTCTTGAGATTGACTTGTTTTGTGCTTTCAGGACTCCTTGGATTTGCCTGCTCTTCATTTGCAGTGCTACAAGTTTGCCGCTACAACAAATGTGTAAGTGTCTAAATTAATATTGCCTGATCCAGTCAAATGTCTAATGGCTAATTTTGTTTCTTAATCTCTGCTCAGACCAAAGGCCTCTTTATGCGATGAGTGGCGGGCCACCCTCTGTGCCCAAAAGCCAGCGTCAGTCTCATAAAGCGCTGCAGCAAAGTTACTTGAACCCATTTCCTGGCAGTGAGTCTTCAACCAGTGTTGAGACTCCCAATGTGGCCTCAACAGAATTTGCCAAAAAGGGCTATAGTTCTCCTCAGTCAGCTTTAAGTTTGCCAGGTTATGATACAGCCTCTAGCTACAAGGGAGCACAAGATAATGGACAAGTTAGCACTGCAATGGCCCCTTCAGAATTTAATCCTATTGGCCAAAAGCATTGGGACGTTTACAATCCAGTTCAAGAACCAAATTTCAACCAAAAAGCTAATGCTGTGAAGGGGCAGAAATCAATGACTCCAGGTGTTTACATGATCCCAAGTTGGTATAGTCCAGTATATGAATCTCAAGCTCCTGCTGGCAAAAAGAACTTTGCAACAACCGCTTCTGAAGGTCCTACTGGTCCTGATAACATGGAACCTGCATTCAACCCTGCTGCCAACTGGCGTAATGTTTGGAAAGTGTTTAATCCATTCAACACTCGCCTAGCAGAAAATCCAGATGAAGTGTCTGAAATTTGGGAATCTTTTGAACAACCACCCAACACTGAATCCCCAACTTTGGAAGTTCCCTTTGCTAGTGTAAAAGGAAGTCATCATGGTGCTGGTAAAGTAGCCAATTTGGGGGGAAAAGTGCCTCCAACTTGGGCATTGTATAGTCCATATTATGAGCCAGCTTCCAGCTATGAATCAAATGTTCCTGATCTTCCACCTACTGGTGTAAAAGGGAGGCCTGCAACGAATATGCAAAAAGGTGGTGTGAAAGGGCAATCAGCAAGAAGACCAGATGTTAAAATTCACCCTAGTGGGCCAATGTACGAGTTCCCTACTGGTATGGAAACCTCAGCTGTTCCTGAGATTCTTCCAAATGGAGTAAAAGCAAAACCTGCAACAGATATGGGAACCAACTGGCACCAACTTTCCAGCTATGACCCTCCAAAATATGGCACAAAAGGGCAATCAGTGGCACGTCCAGATGTTTTCCCCCCAAGTTGGTCAATGTATGAGCTCCCTTCCAGTTTGGAAATATCCTCAGTTCCTCAGCTTCCCAATGGAGTAAAGGGGACATCTCCTGGCAAAGGAAAACCTGCTGGTAATCTGGGCAGCAACTGGAACCAACCTACAATCTACAAACCCTCAAAAGGTGGTGTGAAGGGGCAGTCTGCAGCAAGTACAGGTGAAAACTTTCCCCCAACTTGGGGAATGTATGAGGTCCCTTCCAGTTTGGAAATATCAATTATCCCTGAGCTTCCTCCCAGTGGTGTAGAGCAGAGTTCCCCTGTAAAAGGCAACTGGCAGTCATCCACTTACAAACGCCCAACGGGCAGCATAAAGGGACAATCTGCAGCAAATGAGAACTTGCCATTTTATGGTACTTACTATAACCCAATCACTCCTGAGGTTGTTGCTGGTGGTGTCAAAGGACAACTCCCAAGTGAGAATTTGAACCAGGGTTGGGGAACATTCTATTCCTTGTATGATAATCCAACTGATGCCCCAGAAGAAGGCCCTGCAAGTAATCCTGGTGCTGACATAAAAGGCTGGACACCATACAAGCCTTCAACTGGTTTTGGCAAGGGACAGTCGGCAGTGAAAGCAAATGGCAACCGCTCTCCAAATTTGGAATATAGTCAAGTATACCACTCTATTCCTTCTGATCCAATCAAAGGAAGACCACATGGTACAGTCAAAGGGCAGCAAATTAAACCTAGTGGTTACATCTCTCCCAACTGGGAATACAATCGAGCCTTTGAGTCCCCCATTCCTTCTGATCCAGTTGAAGCCAGACCTCACCATTCAGTGAAAGGAAAACAAGTCAAGCCAGTAGGTGGTGTCGACCAAATTTGGGCAACATATAGTTCAGTTGGACATCCTCATTATCAAACTCAAATTTCTCCTATGCTGCCTTCTGTTGTAAAGGGGGGTCTTTCAGCCTCCGAGACCAATGGGCCTGCCTGGGAAGAAGTAGATCATCCTGCTAAGGGCCAATGGCGCAAAGAGTACATGCAAGCCCATAAAGTACCCTCGCCTGGTGGAATCGAACATGGCGCTGCTAAAAAACAGTCCCCAGCCAATGCAGGTGGTGACTCGCTCCCCAATTGGGCAACATATGATCTTTTCAATCAATTTTCCAAGTCTCCACAAAATGGTGCCACCCAAGTTGGAACTGGAAGTGGACAATTGGCAGGCTACAAACGGCCTCCGGTGTCCAGTCCATCTAAACTCTCAACCTGGACTGGTGTCCAAGAAAGACAACCTGATGTGAAAGGCAAGCCTGCTAACATGCAAACAAATTGGGCATCATATGGTTCTACTTATGGAAAATCCCCACGCAAAACCCCCTTCCCTTCTAGAACTGAAGTGGAAAACATTCCCGAGTCTGGCAGTCACTGGCCCCAAATGCACATGCAATCTAAGGTCCCTTCACCTGGAGTCAACTTTGGTGCTGGTAAGAAACAAACCCCAACTAGTCCAGGTAACCAGCAGTATGTAAACTGGGCTGGCTATGACCAGTCGCCAAGCTACACTCTCCCAGTTGCTCCTCAAATTAACCAACAAGTAAAGGTGAATCATCCAGCTATGGCAGGAAAGGGGACTTCATCTGGTTCTATTGATCAGGGTCTTGTTTGGCCATCTTACTATTCTTCTAAATCAGGACCCCAAGTTGCTCCTGAAATGACTCAACAAGTGAAAGTCAATCATCCGGCTATGGCAGGAAAAGGGACTTCTTCATCTGGTTCTATTGATCAGGGTCTTGTTTGGCCGTCTTACTATTCTTCTAAATCTGGACACCAAGGGGCTCCTGAAATGACCCAACAAGTGAAAGAAAATCTCCCGGCTATGGCAAGAAAGGGGACTTCATCTGGTCCTAGTGAAATTCCCCAACAAGTGAAGGTGAATCATCCAGCTATGGCAGGAAAGGGGACTTCTTCATCTGGTTCTATTGATCAGGGTCTTGTTTGGCCATCTTACTATTCTTCTAAATCAGGACACCAAGTTGCTCCTGAAATGACCCAACAAGTGAAAGAAAATCTCCCGGCTATGGCAAGAAAGGGGACTTCGTCTGGTTCTAGTGAAATTCCCCAACAAGTGAAGGTTAATCATCCAGCTATGACAGGAAAGGGCACTTCTTCTGGTTCTATTGATCAGGGTCTTGTTTGGCCATCTTACTATTCTTCTAAATCTGGACAGCAAGTTGCTCCTGAAATTACCCAACAAGTCAAAGTGAATCGTCCAGCTATGACAGGAAAGGGCACTTCTTCTGGTTCTATTGATCAGGGTTTTGTTTGGCCATCTTACTATTCTTCTAAATCTGGACAGCAAGTTGCTCCTGAAATTACCCAACAAGTCAAAGTGAATCTTCCAGCTACGGCAAGAAAAGGGACTTCTTCTGGTTCTAATAATCAGGGTCTTGTTTGGCCATCTTATTCTTCAAAGTCTGGACAGCAAGTTGCTCCTGAAATTACCCAACAAGTCAAAGTGAATCGTCCAGCTATGACAGGAAAGGGCACTTCATCTGGTTCTATTGATCAGGGTCTTGTTTGGCCATCTTACTATTCTTCTAAATCTGGACAGCAAGTTGCTCCTGAAATTACCCAACAAGTCAAAGTGAATCGTCCAGCTATGACGGGAAAGGGCACTTCATCTGGTTCTATTGATCAGGGTCTTGTTTGGCCATCTTACTATTCTTCTAAATCTGGACAGCAAGTTGCTCCTGAAATTACCCAACAAGTCAAAGTGAATCATCCAGCTATGACGGGAAAGGGCACTTCTTCTGGTTCTATTGATCAGGGTCTTGTTTGGCCATCTTACTATTCTTCTAAATCTGGGAAGGTTTCTCCTGAAATTGCCCAACAAGTCAAAGTGAATCTTCCAGCTACGGGAAGAAAAGGGACTTCTGGTTCTAATCAGGGTCTTGTTTGGCCATCTTATTCTTCAAAGTCTGGACAGCAAGTTGCTCCTGAAATTTCCCAACAAGTGAAAGTAAATCTCCCAGCTATGGAAAGAAAGGGGACCTCTTCATCTGGTTCTATTGATCAGGGTCTTGTTTGGCCATATTACTACTCTTCTAAATCTGGACCCCAAGTTAATCCTGAAATTACCCAACAAGTGAAGGTGAATCATCCTATGGCAGGAAAGGGGACTTCTTCATCTGGTTCTATTGATCAGGGTCTTGTTTGGCCATCTTACTATTCTTCTAAATCTGGATCCCAAGTTGCTCCTGAAATTACCCAACAAGGGAAAGTGAATCTCCCAGCTATGGCGAGAAAAGGGACTCCATCTGGTTCTAGTGAAAACACCCAACAAGTGAAGGTGAATCATCCTATGGCAGGAAAGGGGACTTCTTCATCTGGTTCTATTGATCAGCTTCTTGTTTGGCCATCTTACTATTCTTCTAAATCTGGATCCCAAGTTGCTCCTGAAATTACCCAACAAGGGAAAGTGAATCTCCCAGCTATGGCAAGAAAAGGGACTCCATCTGGTTCTAGTGAAAACACCCAACAAGTGAAAGTGAATCATCCGGCTATGGCAAAAAAGGGAATTTCTGGTTCTAGTGATATGGGTCTTGTTTGGCCATCTTACTATTCTTCTAAATCTGGATCCCAAGTTGCTCCTGAAATGACCCAACAAGTGCAAGTGAATCAACCTGCTATGGCAAAAAAGGCAACTTCATCTGGTTCTAGTGATCTGGGTCTTGTTTGGCCATCTTACTATTCTTCTAAATCTGGAGATCAAGTTTCTATTAAAGATGCAGACAGTGAGAATGGGGAACTTGTTGCTAAAATGCCTGTCTTGGCAAACGGTGATGTGCCCTCCAAAACTGGTCCTAATTGGAACTCCCAGAAGTCATCATCCCCTCTTAAAGACTTCACTGGCAAAGGCTCAATGTCATCTCAAGAAGCTGAGGCTGAAGGTCAGGATGCCGAAAAGAAGAAAGTTGTTAAAACCTATATTGTGCAAAACAGGCATGGCTACCAGAATGAACGAAGAGCATTCTCCAGGATGCAGTACTTCAAGAACAATCTCCTTCCTTCCATTCTCCCACTTGGAAGTATCCCGAATCCACCAACAAAAGCCTAAGAAGGTAAATATACTAATGTAACTTTCACAATTCAATGTTTAATTGCTTTTATGCTCTTCCCTTTGCAGAATGGGCCCATTGCTGTGATCTGGTACTTTCTCGATAAAATTTAAATAAAAAATCTTAAAAGGACTTCTCTTGTATTGCATTTTATCCAAGTGTACATCTAACATGATCTTTAAAAAGGCTTGCAGTTTTAAAAAAACATAGTTTGGCTTTAAAGCATTAAAAACAAATTTTGCATAGGTTCCCAATTACTAACTTTCAAATTTATTTAAAACAACAACCTAATTTGAAAGAAATCTGGTGTTTACTGGCAAATTGCTGCTGTCAAACCTGGTTTGTAACATGGTGTGATATCATAGAGATGAGCTCTGTATGCTAATAACACAACTGATTGCTGGAGAGGTTGTGTGAAGCAGTCTGAATTGACACTTGTACACTCGCCTATCAGTACTTTTGTAGCACTTCAGCAAGAAACTGCTGTTAATCTTAGGATTTTGATTGGTGTGGTACTTAGCTGCAAGTAGGAGAATGGACCAAATTCCAAACGTGCAGGAAAATTGACTGCTTTATAACTGTATACTAGTTTTCTCAATATTGACATTTTAGTTCAAATGGAATTCATCAGACCTTTACAATGATTTTTGATTGCTTGCCCTGAGTGATTTACAATATTTGAACCATTTTTAGATGTGCAGGAAGAGGTTTTTATCTTGTACTGGTTGCCACAGTGACGGTTTCTTTTTCTAGAATTGGAAAATGCACTTAAAAACTGACATTGTTTAGCAATTTGCCTTTGCAAAGAAACCAGGAGTAGATGATTACTGGCTTTGTCTGTAATGAGCCTCTTCATTCTTTGTGATCTGTTACTATTCGTCACTGTAAAAGTACCTTGACCCATCTTAGCTGATTCACAAGTGGGCTAAATCTACATTTTTATTCCCAAAAGGCACTATAATCTGCAAACTGGAATCATTCCTTTCAAAACTGCTATTTATCTTATTCACATCACAACTTCCTAACTCATGTTGGTTGTGCTGATTTTTGGTTTGATCCAAAACTATTTTGTATAATTGTTCAGGTGTCAAACACCATCTTAACCAGCTAGTTTAAATCATTAATTGAATATCACAACCAAGTTTGATAAAGTATTGTTCATGCAGAAGTAGGTAATTGTTCCAAATTCATGTATTTTAATACTTGATTTTTGTTGTCCAGTGACCTAAATTTTGATTTGTTTTAAATTACTAAAATCAACAACCCTCTCTAACCTAAAGTGGACCTGATGTAGTTGGACAATATCTCCACTTGATGGTGGTGTACTCCATAATATCCAAAAACTTTCTTTTTTTAAAGCTAAAATCTCCATTTGAGAGCTTATGGGAAATTTTCCATTTGCATGATTAAGATGCAAAAAAAATGGACTACTCATCCCTTAATTTCAATGCTTTGCACTAAGAATAAGCTTGTTGTTTGACACTGCATAAACAAAAGTTACATGAAATATGACTAACATCTGACCAAACAATTGGAACTTTAATAGTATAGTATTACTAGTCTTGACTGGCTCTAGCTGCCCTTAGCTCCACTTGGCCCGTGGACTGAGATGTAGACGAGGAGCCCTCGCTATCCTCTACCTGATGACAACGCAATCTTGCTGGTATGGCGGCCACAAGTGCCGCCCTGAACAGAGTGCTGGAAAAGACATAGACGATGGGGTCCAGGGCCGAGTTGAGGAAGTTGAGCCCCAGGGACACGATGTTGAGCTGGGTGAGTGTGTAGAAGGCGTTGCAGTTCCACGGCCAGATGGCACGGTTCAGCCAGATCCCCAACGTGGTAATGGTGGTGGGCAGGAAGCAGACCAGGAAAATAACCACGATAGCAATGCACACCCTCATGGCCTTGCGCACCTTCTCGGGTTTACCCATCTGCCGTTCCTTGAGGAAGCGGGAAATCCTCACGGAGCAGAAGAGAAGCAAAACCAGCGCAATAATGAACTCCAAAACGGTCAGGATGCGATGCATTGTCACTAGGATGATGATGCCTAAGGGCAGGAAATAGAAGATACAAAGAAGGATTTATTCCTGTGCTTATCCAACTTCAAAGTACCACCTTGCAATCCTGAGTTACCCCAAAAAAGATGTAGCAGAAAAGCAATCACTGACTATATTGAGTCGAATGCGGTTGTTAATGTATTACATAGTCAGAATGATCACATTATTAGAAACAAAACATGCAAAATATAGTTTAAAAAACTATGATGGAGGACTACATTTCTTGGACCAGAATTCGGACTTGGATCTTTCCATTTCTACCTCGAGATGCTTCTTTGTATGACGTGAAGAAGAAGCACTGGCTTTTGTTTCCGCTTCCCTTGATGTGATTGTAGGCCAGTAAAGGGATGCGAGGACTGCTCACCAGCAACCACACCACCAATGAAAACAAAGCTGCCTGATGCTTGGTCATGCGATTAAAGCGGTGGTGGGGGTGCACAACCTGAGGACACATAACACGGTGGACTAGTGGTTACACAGTGGATTTTTTTGGCTACCATTCCTTCCAATAACTGGTGACCATTCTATTTGTTCTTCCACTGCCCCTGAAATTGACTGGCACCCAACCTATCCCATCCATATCTACATCAACTTAAATCAACTATCTAGCACCCTTTTTAGTTGAAATAGATTGAAAAGTGTCCTAATTGAAACAAACACAAACGCGTCAAGACCTTGAAGTATCGGTAGAAGGCGATGATGGTCATGAGGGCGATGCTGGCGGTGCGGTTGGAGAACATCAGGAAGAGGTTAAGGCGGCACATGACGTCGCCGAACACCCAGTGGCGCCTCAGGAGGGCGTCGACTCGAAGCGGCAGGCTGACCAAAGCAAGGAAGTCGGCCACAACCAAGTTTAGCAGGAACACAATGTTGGCATTCCAGGACTTGATCCGGAAGCAGAAGATCCACAATGCCACCAAGTTCCCCAACACTCCCAGGATCACAACCACGACCAGCACTGGTGGTAGTATCAGGGCCTCCAACTGGACGCCCACCGGCGGACACACGCCGCCGGGAGCCGGCGTTGGGGTCACGTTCGAACTTGTGCTTGACATCCTGTAGACTGGTTGTTATTTCAAAAGGCAGGAAACTTTGTACTTCTGTTTTTTTCCGCAGTGCCTTTCCCAACACGCTTCATTTCAACATTCACAAATTTCACGCTTTCATGCAAATGTGTACTACATTCGCCACACAATTTGCACATGTGTTTAGGTTCGGTTCGGGTCAAAAAAAGGGCAGGAGTCACAAATTTAAAGGGGTATTCTCATAATGGCTCACCTAAAGCAATGCCCGGACCCCCCTTTCCCACCCCTTCTCTGTACTAAAAATATTTTTTGGTTCCACGTGTGTGGGCTTACTTATTCTGCATATTATTTGAAATTCACGGATGTTCTTTTTTACTAGATTGCTGCGTGCGAGTCCTGTTTATGGGTGATTTGCCTGTGGTTGCTGATGTTATTTGTGTGTTCTTCCTGATGTTGTGTAAGTGTGTGTGTGTGTTTGTGCAGGCCAGGTATCAGCAGGGATTAGTGTGTGAAGGTGTGCGTGTGTGTCTCAGCGTCTAGGCCGATTTAAGCCCCCCCAACATGAGCACACCAGCCTTGTCTCATCTTCGTCTTCCTCAGAGACGAGCAGCGTTTTGTCATGGCAGTGTGTTTCCAGTGTGTGTGTGCCAGGGTGCGCGTGTGATTGGCTGGTCGTCCTCTTGCTGACGCCGTGCGATGCCATTTCTCCCGCAGGAAGCGGAACGATTCAATGGACTGTCGCTGCTCTACTGGTAAGCTTCTTTCTTGGCTTCTATCTCCATTTTTTTTTTTTGCTTCAGATTTCTTTCGTTGGATGAGGTCATGGACTAGTTTGTTTAGTTTTTGTTGTGATTGTTGATTTAGAAAAGATGTCTTTGTTTATTTACGGGCACGTGCGTCAAATGTTGACGTCCACATGATGCTGTTGACACACGGATGTGGGCTGGCCCTTTAAAAACATCATGACAGCTTGAAAAGCGCTTCCTGTGCAGATTTCAGTTGGTCTTTATTAATGTCCGTTATGGATTTGTTTGCTTAGGATGACTGGTGATATTTTGATGACATTTTATTTATTGAATAATTACCTCTTTTTCTTAGTATTTTTTTAATTGACTTCATGAAAGCCATCAACTTTAATAGCTAATATGTGAAGGCATGACTTTTAATTCATTCAAATAGTGCTGCATTGGAGGCAACTTATAAATTAAAATTTTCTCTTAATTCAAATTTTTGCTCATATTTGAAAAATAAGGCACTAATTGGAGAAGGAATTGCACAGAAAATACTAATTTTGACCACTCATCACAGATATTAATAAGAATATAATTGATTTTTATGTTTTTTAAAATATAATATAAATAATTCAACCATTGGGCAACTCATAACTAGGTATACTTTAGTAAACATTACTTTTTAACTCAAAACTAGCCCTCGAAATTTTATGTTTGGCATTCTAGGTTGCATTTAAACAGTTTGACCAAAGGAAACAAAAATCAATTTAATGTATTTGGTTTACATTAAGAAGGTGTCATTTAAATCTTGAATGGACACCACTTGTGACTTGCTAATACAAAGTACAGCTTGCTTATGTGTTGTTGCAACAGTGCTTGACTTTGAATGGTGTATATGTGTGTGCCTTTGTGTGATGTTAATGACTGGCGGCAGGTGATCAAGCAGATTATCGGGAATTAAGCGATCAGTTTAATTGCAGGCGCTCCAGTCTGCTGCTCACTTGAGGACGACGTCCCACTTTTTCAGTACATTCAGTACACCGTATAGTCAAAATGATTCCATTTTTTCCATTTTTTTGTTTCATTACTGCTTCGAGTGTCATGCAAGTGTATGAATGAGTCATAATTTGATTTTTGGGTGCATTCAAGGACCATCATGGGCCCGCACGGCATCAGCCGAGCCGTCCACCGGCTGGAGTTCTGCCACTGCAAACGAGGACTGGGTCAGTCTTTTTTTCCCAGCATGCTTCACTTCTCTGTTTCTTGAAGTGCTGATTCTTTTGAGTATTCAGGTGTAAAGATCATTGGAGGCTACAGAGAGCTGACCGGAGAAGATTTTGGCATCTTCATTAAAAGAGTCGTAGCGGGAGGACTGGCTGCACTTGATGGTTTGCTTTACTTTGATTTTTTTTGCTGAGAATATTTGTAAAAAATGATTCTATAATTTTTAGAATCATCTTTGTATTATCTGTCTCTCTTCTTTGTGTTCCAGGTCGGCTTAAATCAGGTGACCTGATAGTTGATGTGAATAACATCAGCCTGAGAGGCGTCACCAATGAGAGGTGCACAATGTGAAGCTTTCAGTACCATTCACTTTGATCAAAGTCCAAGTTCATTTTGACTGGGAGGGTCGGCAGGGCTTGATCTTACTCAAAATGGATTGGATGTCGCCATTTTGCTTTTCAGATTTCATCTAGTTGTGATGGAATCTTGCTTTTGTGTTGTTTGTACGTGTAGGGCAGTGGAAATCCTGAGAACGGTGTCGCTGTCCAATCACATGTCCCTTCTTGTTGCCAGGGACGACGACTCCAGGTGAGCACAAACGTCTATTGTATTCATGTAATAGTATTTTAGTTGTACTGCTTCAAGGATGTGTATATTATATTTTTTGGGTGCACTTTATGCCATGTCAATCTAATCTGCTCAATAACTAATGGTTTATACCATAAAAAGGGCAACTAGGTGAGTTTTCAGTCCGTTCTCCTCTAAAAATATGTGAGGGGAAAGTTATCATAAAGTGGTTACCCCAACAACAAGATAACTCTCATGCTAGTTGAAAGTCAAACGCCAGTTATTTTATTTCCCGAAGGAAGCGTCATCTAAGGGTACGCCCTCCGGTTACCACTGTCCTCGCCGCCACCTTGTCAGCAGAAACGCGGCCTGACATAAGAGTGATGACGAAAACATCACCCAGCTAGCGGCCTTGTGACTTGCACGTGTTTAAACACCTGTCTCAAAAACCAGAAGAAAAAAACACTGTCATTCTAAACACAACTGCTTGTTTGTTTCCATTTATTCCAGACGGGAGTTTTCGGAGCTGATGGAAAAGTATGGCTCCGGTCCTTTGGCGGCGTCGGGTCGTATCTCTCCGACTCAGCAATCCGCAGGTGAAATATGAGAAGAAATATGGAGCCTCCACAGTTATGTATGACTCAACTCTGGGTATTGTTTCAATGCAGGGAAGCTGACAGACGCCACCACATCTTCTTGTTTTGCATCTGATAACCCCCAACTGCTCAGCCCTAAAGAAGGGGTCTCCATCTATAGTCATACAACCGCCTTCAGGTGCAGTCACAGACCTCCACCCCAGTTTTTGAGGCGATGTGACAGGGAGCGGAAACACTTGTGATGGGATTGCAAGGGAAGTGTTACACAATGTGCGTGCCCATCCGTCCTTTCCGCAGCGACAGCGTGATCCAGTTGATTTGCATCGCCAAGGGCAGAGGCCTGGGCCTGGTTGTCAAGGGTGGAGCCAACCGTGCCGAGGGTCCCATGGTTTTCATCCAAGACATTGTGGCGGGAGGAGACTGCCAAAAGGTCGGTCTATTATCAAACAGCTGGTCTGTATCATGCCAATGAAAATAAGGGGAATAATAGATGCGTGTTGTTGCCAGAAGTTGACATTATGTACTGTCAAATCAGCAAGAAAGTACTGTAAAATTGGCATTTGAATCTGTACCACCATTGCGGCTGTCAAACATGCCGACTGTCGAACTAATGACTAGTTTAGCTTTAGCACACTCTTTTCTAATTCTTTAATTGTAGAATTCTGACGAATTTAAATTCAAATTATTACTAAATCTGGGCCAGTGTTTTATTTACTGTAATTCCTGCTGTTTTGTGGGCTATTATATTATACATATATTTGTTTTGAAGTGCATATAGTTGTAATGTATTAGATTTTCAATTGTATCTTATTCAACAATGTGCTTTGTTATTGTTAAGGATGGCAGGCTGCAAGTTGGAGACCAGCTGGTGTCCATCAACAAAGAATCGCTCATCGGAGTGACGTACGAAGAGGCCAGAACCATCCTGAGCCGTACCAAACTCAGGTCTGTCCTGCTCGCAAACCATCTGTGTGAAATTTGGAGCTTTGGGAGTTTCACTGTTGCCATATCACAGACCAGATCCTACCGTGGAAGTGGCCTTTATCCGTCGTCGGGCGTCGTCCGGCTCGAGTAGTGGTTCTCACAGTCCTGTTCCAGGGGGGAATATAGCCAGGCCTGCGGGTCAGGGTGCCGAGCCACTTCCACCGGCTGTGGTCACCAAGCTGACATCTAGCCGGAATCCAGCCAGTGAGACGCTGCCGGCTGTCAACATAAGCCAAGTGATGCTTTCAGCACGTTTTGTCAGATACTGTTAGAATTTGATCTTAGTTTGACATTGCCTTCATTTATTAGTTTCATTCGATTCAGTTTTGCACGCTAACTGAATGTTAAACTTGTTTGCAGGTTCGAGTGAGTCCAGTCAGAACCAAACATGTATCCTCTTTGCCTGAGCCAGATGCAAACCCAGGTAGGATTATTATTATTATTTAGCTATTTGATGCTTTTTAGGAATACACTTGACACTGGGCTTATTTTTGGTGATGTCATACTTATTTTTGACAGTTTTCCTACATTGTGGCTGAGCAATAATCACAAAATTAATGGTAATGTAGTAAATTTCTATGTGTTTTTGCTTTCAGGTCGTCTTAAATTGGAGCAAGTGGAAAAAGTAAGCTTTTCCTTTTACATGTATACTGTATATCTACAGATATATAGTATTTGAAGTTTTTTGTATTGACCCACACTTGCTGCCATGGCAACAACGGCATTTTTATTAGAGATGTCATGATCAAAATGCACACTAGAGGACGTTCTGTTACAAGGATCACTCCTGTGTCCTATGCTGTTCCACTCATTTATTTCCTATTTATTCTCATTTGGCCATGTGAAAAGTACTTTTCCAGCTATTCAGATCATCTTTAATTGATGGCAAAATATGGTGTTGTTATTATTGATATCATTGATTTATATAACATTGTTAAATAAGATATGATTTTGCATTGTTTTCTAATTGCATAAATTAGAATACAATTGAATGCACATTTATGAATACAACTCATAAGTGGAATATTCTGCTAGTTTGTCATTTGAGAGGAGTGCAAGTGCATTTATTGCATGCGTATTGATCTGCTTTTATGGATGTGTGCGCGTGTTCAGGCTTTGGACATGCTGGGCCTGAAGCCCTCAGATGCTCCACGCCAAGCACTCTGGTCCCGACTGCAAGCGGATCTAGCGGGGACGGTGGCCTATGCTGGTAAGAACCCGCTTCACCCCCATAAATAACAACAAAAAAAACACTTTTAATCTGCACAATTGCGCTAAAGTCTGTTCATTAGTTTTTTGCATCTGTAGTTGTCGTATGTTATAAATGACGTGACTAATGGCAGATTTGGAGATCGCGACCAGGGAAGCGTTCGGGCTCCAGTCGGAGGACTCAACCACCCTGTCGGGGTCAAAGTTCACGTGCGAGGACCTGTTGAGTCTGCTGGAGGCTCCCGCCCACCGCTCGGTAGGACACAAACACTTTGGTTAGAGAGAATTGTAGATCACGATCTGTAAAACTTTAGAATAAAAAAAGTACATGATGGGGAAGTAAAAGAAATGTACCTATGTTAATGTAAGAAAGCAGCTGGTAGTACGTGCTAAAGCCCACGTTTGTGCGGCCGGGTTCCAGGACATCGATGTTGCAGCCATTGACCCGTTGATGATTTGGGGGAGGGGGGGTGTCCGAGCAGTCCTACTTAGTGAATGGAAACATTTTCGAAAACGATCACTCACTTTTCCACCAGTCATCAAATGTAACTTGTGGCTTATTCCCAATTACAACTACCTTATGGATGTATACTAATTTGTATTAATGAATAATTTAGCACTAGTATTTGGGTAATCTATCAATCAGAGTTTACATGTATGTGTATTCATGTACACGTACATGCATATCTATATAAATCCACATTTACATATACATGCATATCTATATACATATACATTTACATGTGCATGTACATGCTATATCTATAAACATTTACTTATACATATGTACATGTATGTACATCTATCTATATGTACAGGTAGATAGATATGTATGTATATACGAATATGTATATACATATAATGTATAAATTGTGGATCACAAATGTATTTTTCACCAAATGGTGAAAATAAATGTTATTTAAAACATTTTCACTTCCTATGACCACATAAGCCTAAATTGTACATCTGATTTTAGCAGTCAACGGGTGATTGGGACGACATTGAAGAAATGGAACGACTAAGGAAAGAGAACCTGGAGACTCTAAGGGAGCTCAAAAGGTTACAGGTGAAAGCAAAATGTTATCTTAGTTATTTTTGCAACTGTTGATGTCACATGATGACTCACCTGGTGTTTGGCGTTGATGTTCAGGAGCAACTGCTGGAGTCTCACAGAGTTCAGCAGCAAATGGAGGAAGAGATGGACATGATGCGACAGGTGAGGATGCATCCTACAGGCGTGTTCTGGAACATTGTGACGTGACGAAACATTTCGGTGCCTTGGTACAGATTCTCTTTTACATTGAGTTATCATCTTTTGGTGCAGTCACTTGACTTGCAGAGCGTGGGAAGAGAACATGTGGGCAAGGGATGTTAAAATAGCTCATCAGGTGAATGTGGGCGCTCCTCCTCTCTTCAGCTACATTTTATGTCTATGTATAACGGTATAACGCAGCCAAAGTGGTCCTGGCAGGCAGGTGTGGGAGGACTGAGCAGCCGCCATTCAAAGCGTAGAGAAAAATCTCCAAAGCAAAAATGCTTCCTGCTTTGTTTGTTTTGTTTTGCTTTGTTTGTTGTGATTCACAAGCCTCCCACGCGTCTTGCTCGTTTTGTATAAAGCCATCCATTCGTACAATAGAAATTTGATTTTAGCTTTAAAATATATAATATTTTAAATCCTGGGCAGTATTTTCACGTCAAAACAGAACATTTAGGGCAGAGTTTAAGAAAATATTTTTTGGCTTTAAATAGGGACATTTAAAGGAAAGTTGCATGTGAAATTTGTATTTTTGAGAATTTAAAACATTTATTTTGTACCTTTTCACTCCGATTTTGTAATATAGCTGTCAGTTTTTAAAGGAATTTCAATTAATTCAAAAAATAATTGAATAAAATAGAATTACCAACAAGTGGGCTGAACAAAAATCCAATGTGAAGTAAATGAAAAGTAGTTTTAAGTTAAAGAATAAATGATTCATGGCTCCCTGAATGAAAAGAAGATACAAATGAAGGAAAGAAATAAAGATTGAGGTCAAGAAATATAATGAAATATGCCTATGAGAGTCACAGACATGACAAGCCATAGTTGTTGTCATAGCTACGACAACCCGAGACGAGTACAACAGTCTGCTGCCGTGTCCGCCCGCACAAAAGCCACGCGCTCTTTTCTCTCACACGGTCAGTTGTCTGGGCCCTCATTACATAGAGTGGCAAGACCCACTGTCCCCTCCTTTTGCCCCTCTCTAAACCACAGCTGGAGAGGAGACTGCTCACGCTGCGATCCATTAGTTACTCAACCAGTTGCTCATACACACACACACATACATACATGCATGCACACTTCTTTTCCAAAATAGGCCCAAGTTTGACCTGGCATCATCCACGCGTTGTGATTTAGAACACGAGGGCTGATCCCATAATGTGCTGTGACTGAATTCTCTTAATTTGCATGTTTGTGTTTTTTTCTGCGGGTGCACCAGTTTCCTCCAAAACGCCTAAAATATGCAAGATAGCCTATCTTGCATAGAGTTGAACACTCTAAATTGTCCATAAGGGTGAGTTTGAGCATGAATGGTTGTTCCCATCCTTGTGATTGGCTGGCGACCAATTCAGGGTGTTCCGACTGCCCAAAGTTGACTGAGATTGGCTCCAGCACTACCAGAATATAAGGACACTGGAAAATGAACATTTACTATGCAAAATCAACTCATATGTCAATATCTGTTTAAGTGTAAAATACTTTCAATGGTTTTCATGCTACATTTGTGTACTTTTGCAACATTTGCGAGAGTTTTATTCTCCATGCAGCTTTTTTTTTCATGCCATGTGATATGATGGCGTGAACCATTGTCGGTTGGCGGGCAGAGATGGCGGTTGCACCCCCACGTGTGTACACGTGTATTGATATGCCTGGTGAGGACGGACGGTTTGCAACGCCCCCCTCGACCAAAACCGGCTTATGTCCACTGTGCAAATTCCACGTGAGGACTATCGATAATCAGACACGCACAATTTTAAGACGCATACACACGTGTGCGGGGGGCTACATGTGACATGACAGAGTAGGGCTGAGTAGCATGTGCGCATAGGTGTATGAGATGAGTGGTTTTGTTTCTCCAGTTACATTGAATTGACAATGTTATGTCAGGTGTGCATCTCTCCTGTAAAATTGTATCATTTGAACTGCAAATTTATGAAAAATTATGAGTATCTGGCAACCCATTCCTGGCAGGATAGGCTCCAGCACCCTCCCGCGGAAAATCAATGCATTTTTTTTTGCCTCATCGGCAAATAGTGTGGTTATTTTGTTTGAAGAAAACCGGATTATCAAAAAAATGTGTTCTTGTGAAACATTAGAAAGTCACAAAAGTTGCTGCCTGTTTTTTCTTTTTGCCCGACAGGACGCAAAGACGACGGCCGAGGAGGCGCAGGCCCTACGGGCACAGGTGCAATTGGCCGGGGAGGCTCAGAAACAGGCCCGCGGGATGGAGATGGATTACGAGGAGGTGGTCCACCTGTTAGAGGCCGAGATTGCAGAGTTGAAGAGTCAAAAAGCCAAAAAGCCGCTTCAAGCACCTACTTTGCTGGAGAATAAGGTATTTATTTGTGAGTTGCATCATTCAGGGACATTGATGGCATTTTTTGCACTAAAGGAGGAACACGAACAACTGAAGAAGAAAGCAGCCGTGCTGGAATGTCAACTTAGAAAGTGTGATGCTGCGAAAAAAACTTTAGAGATGGCAACTACTAAACTGCTTGCTTTTGTTGAGGTGAAAGATACAACTTTATCTAACTAATGAAGTGGCCATTGCACAGAAAAACTTTAAAGATATGATTTTTCTTTTTCTTCAGAATGTCCAAGAGTTTCTACTTGAAGGACTTGGCCCAACCAAAAGCTTCAGGTATGACTAAGTTGATTCTCATTATCAGTCATTTTTACTTAAAATTACTTAAACTTTTCAGCAACAGGTTCCTACAAAAATTGGTTCACTTTACAACAGAAATTCATTAAAAAAAACACAATGATTCCTCCTAAGATCCTTTAAAAAAATCCCCTAAATGACCTTCATAAATTCCTAAATTTCCAAGGATTCTACATTTCAGGTTCCATTAAAACCTCCTTGAAATTTTTTTCCCTCTCTGCTTGACCAAATTCATCCATTTCCCCTTTTTTTCATAATTATTTTTGTCCAGCAGTCTTACAAAGTTATGAAGTTTCCTACAGTTTCCGTCAATGATTTTTCATTGGACTGCACATTTACCACGTTGACCCACATGAGCCCAGGTGGGCTCCTAGTTAGCCACTTAGCGATAATAAGCCCCCGCTGCCATGGTGCCTCATTACCAAACGTCTGCGACCCCCCAGAGGGGCCAACCAGCAGGTAATCACCATTTCTCCGTGTCAAGAGTTCCTCAGAACTCACAGGACAGAACGACTTTGCCACAGTATTGCTTCCTTCCTTCTTTCATCGTTGTCCTTCCTTGAATCCTAATCACATATTTTCCATCTGTATATTCAATTTTTATTTTAAAAAAAATCCCAACGTGCATCTGGTCCGATGCTTTGCGCGAGTACGATTGATTTCACCATGACATGTTTCTTGTGTAAGCCCACTTCAGTCAATCAGGTCAGACTGTGGCAATATTAAGTGAGATTGTGGTGGGGGGGTCAGTATGTCTCAGGTTTCATAACAGGCCCCCACACCGCTTCGTCCTCACCTTTTCTATTGCGTTTGTAGGCCATCGCTCTTTGTGTCTTTTCAAAATCAAAACACGTGTCTGCTGAGTGGGTCACCGAGTACAAAATAAACAGAAAAGAACCATCATGTTTCTGCACTTTTAAAGGTTATAGACGTCCAGGATATGAACTGTACTTAAATTAGTGTAAATATGATTCGAATATACTCTCACTCCAGAAACTTTCACATGCGGCATAACACGATGGATCCCAGCCAGGTCAAAAAATGGATTAGAAGTTAATGAGGAAACTTGCAATCACTGTTCTATATTTTAGCTTGTCTTTGTTGAACTGGATGTTTACCCGAGGTTGTTGTTGTTGTTGTTGTTGTTGTGTAGTTGTGCTGACATGAAAGGGATGAATCAAGTGGGACCCTCCCGACACAAGAAGAGCTCGTGGACGTCGGCGACCCTGGCGAAGGAAGCCAACGAGTTGAGTACTAGCGTCAGGAATATCCTGGAAGTGGAGAGTAAGTCGTTTTTATGGATACAACTTTGTTAAAGATTCCCATTGACTGTCCTTGACAAATCATGCATGTTTCATTTATATTGACTTTGTTGTAAAATGACTGTTTTGCACTAATGTCGATACTGCAGGGTCTTAAATCTAATACAGTTGTAGAAATGTATGATAAATAGAATAATTTTCAAATGTCATGTACTTTGCATAAAATGTGTCACTTCCAATGTCAGCATTTTTCCATAATAAGCATTTAAGAAAGCTCCCAAAGTTTTACATTTAAAAGATGAGCACTGAATCTTCGTAAACAGAAAGCGTTGATGCCGAGAGACAAAAAAAAAATGGTTAAAAAGTCTTACGAACTGCTATACGTATAATGGAGACTTGCTTGAAACTTTCCAGTTCCAATTTGAGACTTCTCCCCTCCTCTCGACCCCCGCATGCGCCCCCTTTGTGGACGCCGACCTTTGTCGCGAGTGACTGTCCTCCATGTTTCAGCACTGACCTTCTAGTGGACCCCCCGCGAGCAGGACGTGGAGCACCTCCGTAGACGCTAAGTGTGGTCTTCAACCTGCATGCACTAGTAAAACTCCTTCTGTGCATTTATCCTACACAACTCATTTTTCCCACTTACAATGAAGTCACTTCTATCTAGCAATAACATTAACATGAATATATTAAGAATCCAACTTTATTACTCATTTTTTCATGCTCTATTTAAACCATAGCACACATCTAAGATAGGTTAATAAGTTTAGCAGTTCATTTTCAAACTGAAATTTTAGATTTGTATTGTTATGTCTGTCTTTGTTGCTGCAGCCTTTGTGTTCCAATAGATTGTCATTATCAAATTACTATTAGTTGTGCGGTATAATTCAGGTAGTTTTAAAAGCAGTGGTACAGTGGTATTTGTGAGATTCACATGAATTTACAATATATTGTCTTTCTATTTTATTCAGACGTGTACATATGTAAAGTATTATTCCTTTGAATCATTACTCAAAAATTAGCATCACATATATTGCATACAACTAAGACTGCCTATAATGTAGCTAAATGTCTTGTGTTTATGATCATTTAGGACATAAGTGCATACATGCAAATTAGTCTATGATTAAACTATAGGGTTTGTGTATATAACAGTTTATTTTACTAAGTTACAAATACATTTATTTTAATAGAAAATAATCCAGTCTATTTTTGAAACATATTTGTAGTTACATAAATCCTAATTTATCACCCACTCATTTCTACCAATGGAAAAAAAACATAAACAATAGTTCCATTTGTTCTTTATCCAATGAGACAAATAATTAGAAAATTTATTTTTTTTATGTGTGATAACTTTACAAAAAAGAGAAAGACTCAGCAAAAGTCTTTTGAGCCACTAGGTCAAGCACTTTTAACCTACTTAAGGCAGGTAGCTCTTACCTAATCACACACACACACACTCACACACAATAGAATGATGATGTTGATGATGATGATTGTGGTGGTCAGATGAAAAGGGACGCCTAAAGAAAGAAAGAAAGTGGGTCATATGGATGTAGGAGAGTTTTTCTTCCAGTCACCTCCATCTGCTTTTCATCACTTGGCTTGTTGCTAGGATACCAATAGCGGCTTGGCATTACACACACACACACACACACACACACACACACACACACACACACACACACACACACACACACACACACACACACGTATGTAAAGATAGTGTTTTGTAAACAAAGCTGCTGGCTATTGTTTTCTAAGAAGGATTTTTGTCAAGATCAAACTAGTCAATAAAGTTTGTGACGCGCAGCAAAGGATGAAAACCTATTTTTTTAAAGGCAATTTTTTTCGATGGTTTTTGCATGTTTTTTTCCCCTTTGTTTAATTATTGTCGATCATTTTTTAATTATTATTTAGTTTTTTGTTTTGGTAAGATGTTTTCTTTTTGCGCTGCCAAAGTTCTAATGACGAAATTTGTCATTTTAATTGTTTGTGAAATGGAAAGTGCTCAATAAAGTTTGTCTTTGACGTCTTCTGACTTGACAATGGCTACATTTTTTTTGTTATTTCTTTGTCCTACTTTAATTAATTTTTTGTGAATTTTTTTAATTCTAATTTTACTTTTTGCCATCTTTTTTTGGAATCATCAACTTCATCATCAACATTTGTTTTGTTAAAGTACCTTTTTTTTTTGTTTTTTGTATGCCGACCTCATGAAAGTCGATTGGGAAAGATGGATCTTGACATTTGGAGCTTTGCATTGTGGGCCTCACAAAAGAGCTTCATCATCTTCAACTTCCTCACTTTGTTAGACTCGAGGACCTGACAAGCAAGCGGGTGGTCTTAGGTTTTCACATTCAAGGGGAGAAAAACACTTTTTCTTTTTGTTGCTGACACCAACAAGAACAATCAAATCCCATGGGTGCACTTTGACACAGAGGGGGCACAGTAACAATGACATGCTGACATTAAACCACTATCACCTCATGACATTTATCATAGCATGACCTGGTTGATTATTTGGCTTTGCTTCCCCATGTTTTTTTCTATTTTTAATTTTTTTTGTAATTCTTTTGATGGTGTTGTGAATACATTGTATTTCCCAAGTTTATAGCACTTCATTTTCTTTATAGTTTTTCTTATTTTGTCAAATTTGAACCCTTGTGCTTTCATCAAAATGTTTATCTCAGTGTATTTTGAAAAAACATTGTATTTTGTTGTATTTATCTTGTTTATCAAATCCTTTTATGTACTTAGGTTTTTGTACTGAAGTATTTTTATTTTGTTTTGTTGTTGCTATTTTGTATGATGTATTGAATTATGAAACACCTGTTAGCTTCTCCTTTTTAGAATTCTTTGTCATTTTCCAATGTGGCCAATTTAAAATTGCCATCTTCTTATTTATATCCTAATTTCTTCAATGCTTGTATCTATTATTGTTTTTTGTATAAATATATATATATATACATATATATAATTATAAAAGCGCTATATGTTTTTTGCAAATTCTTTAATGGTATAATCTTGTGCAGTTCTTCCTTATGGATGGGAGGAGGCATACACAGATGACGGCGTCAAGTACTTCATCAAGTAAGTACGTGACATGATGCTCCTTTTGGGATTTTGCTGGCATCATCAGCCACAGTTACCATGACAATAGGTCATCTCTTTGCTGTTTGCCTTTTGACAGCCATGTGACACAGACCACCTCCTGGAGCGTGCCGCTGGCTGTTGCCGTGCCGACCACAACGACGACGCCCTCTGAGGCTACAAATGATAAGGAGCAAAAACAAATGTAGCTGCTTTTTGTCATAAGGTAAGTCATTGGAAACATTAGAATTGGGTTGAAAATTGGGTTTTGGGGTTGTGGAATTGTAGTTATTTTTTATTTCATATATGTTTTGTACATTTTTTTTAACCTTTTTCAGTATTATTCGTGTTCTTTTTTCAATTGCGACTGAAACGTTTCTTTTTAACAATACTGTAACGTTCGCCTCAATGGAAACGGGAAAAAAATACAAACTTAAAGGGGGAGATGCACTCAGACCAAAAGGTGACCATAAGAAAGAAAAAAAACGCACACAAATACGGGGTTTAGGGACAAATAGATTTTTTTCACATCTTAATTGTTTATTTATCCATTTTGGCAATTTTGTCCATCATATAATTTTTACTTCTTTGTACTTCTTGTCATTGACCTGCCTTTTTTTCCCCCATTTTCTGCTAGGATGAAGATGAAGGCACTTATTGTTGCTATAGAAACAACCATAATAAGTATGATTACAAATAGGGAAGATCAACAAACTGAACTGTGTTGCAGCCAATCAAAATTCTCTAAAAGACAAAAACACAGCAATTGGGCCAACTTTAATCACCAGAAGATCCATTCATTGTAGTAATTTCGATACAAACAGAAAAACACACACACCAACACACACTCATTCTCTCACTGTTATGTCACCAAGACAATCGATGCGCGTGTGTTGGTGACTGTGAAAGCGATTTGTTCTTTCCTCCCAAAGTAACTGAATAAAAGACTCCAGTAATCTGATTACTTCTCTCGACACAAAGGTCAAAGCAGTATGAGACTATAGTGTTATTTATAGTGTACGTCCGTGCGATGGCTGCAGCTGGATGCAAATATTCGCAAACATTTACATAGCGTAAACGTGTAAATATTGACAAACATTACTAGAAACCTCAACATTTTCCATCTATTTGTGTTTTTAAGGGCTTTTTTGTAAGCGGAAATAAACTTTCTTCAGTATTTACACTGGAGTAATCCATAATATTCTGATTGAAAAGGCACAAAGTGGAATTTATGGGTTGCCATTGATATAGGATACACTTATCTTATTATTTTACTAATGGGTAAACTTCAATTTCAAATTGCAAGTCAGTATTTTTATTTCAACTTATTGGAAAACTCAATTTCAGTTGGCCATCTATTGACCTCAATACCACCAGATGAAACCCTCTTATGTTGGCATCTATTCTACGACTTAACATGACCTCGTGACCCCGCCATTGGGCGCCGACCGCTCCTCTGTCCTACTGAGCGATAAACTTTTCTGCCTTTGTCCCGCCAGCGTCGAGGCGTTGTCCTACTTAGACAAGAGGTCAACACAACGAAGCCTTAGCAACCGTTACCAGGGGAAACTATCATCTCATGAGAATGGATGCATGTAAATACTTCCAGTCCATTTCAATATGCATCATTACTAGTGTCAAAAAGTCTCTCTTAAGGACATGTCCTGTTTCCCTGTCTCTTGATTTGACTTCCTCTTTCCTTCCTTTGGTTTGTTATGCTCTCAGGAGCACATGAGGTTCAATGTGACAAGGCTGGAGGGGGGGTGAAGGCGTGTGTGCGTGCATGCGTGTGCGCGTGCAGGTGGGCTTTGGCCTCTGATTGGTTTAAAGTAGGTCAAGACAACCCACTCATGTGACCCAGCATTCCTCTGTGGGCGTGTGCGCGTGGTGACAACAAAAACGTCATGAAAAGTCGGATAGGGATCTTTAAATTAAAGGGAGTGCATGTAGTACAGATAAGGTGAACACCTGGAACGTTTAGTAAATGTGATTATGTTAACAATTTGTTGATTTGGATACTTGATGTATTTGTTTGTTTGTTTTTCAAATTGTAGTACAGGCTCAATAGTATTGGGTTAGTGGTATTGACGACTATAAACGTCCAATCCTTTTGAGGTTAGGAAATAATGATGTCTGACATCTGCCATTGAGTTTGTATTTAAGAAAAATGATCAAATCAGTTAGGGAATGAGATAATGATCGTTTAAAATAACATTTAGTTTGATTGGAATAAGCAACATCAAAATGTAATGATTTTTTTAAAATACTAATGTTTTTTATTCAAATGATAAGATGCTTTCTATTCACTTAAATAACACAAGTAAGAAATGTATATAATTGTTCATTTCCATTGAAATAAACTCATTTGACCTTAATTCCTTTAAAATCAAACATTTTCCTTTAAGGTGAACATCTATTTTTATATCCATCTTTTTTTAGAATGTCCTTGCTGTTATTTCAAAGTACTCCTTTATTCTCTATGTTCAATTCTCTTGTCAAAGACTTTCCTTCGAACTTTAGTCATTTATTTTTATTCCCTTTCTGCGGCCAATGACAGTGGGCGTGGTCGTTGACGTGCGCACCCAGGCGTCTCAAACGACTCTTTTTTCTGACTCCAATCCATTTCAGCACCCAAACGGACTTCATTCTCATCCTACTCGCATTGAAACATGAAGTAGCCTGGAAAACTCCTTCTAAAAATCTATCTGGAATTAGTTTTCCCCTAGCCAAAAACGCCGATCTTTGCTGCTTATTGATTCATTGACTCGATTGGAAGAGTCTCTCTACACTTCGCCTCGTCCACGACGTGTTCTCCGCCCCCTTGACTGAATCATTTTTCACGGGCGATAAGAGACCAGACACCGGACAGGCTTTCTTTCCTCTCGCCGGTGTCGTGTGGACGTTCGTGTCGTGTCTGCTTTCGTGGGTGGGGCATTACCATGGACAAGATGCCCCGATTGCACGCGGGTGGCCTTCACGCAACTTTCGTGCCCTCTGCCACGCATGGAGTCCTCAAGTCGTTGCTGGAGAACCCCGTCAAGCTCCCCGACCGACATGCACATCATGACGGTACAGAGCCGATGACCATTACCGGGTTTATGATGTTTTCCATATCTCATTCATGCTTGAAAGATATACGTTGGTGTGATGCACATAACGACATTGCAAAAAAAAAGGATGACATCTTATGCTTTGGGAAGTTTTTTTTTAAAACTAAAAAGAATAAAGAAAAGGAAAAGTGCAGTTTGCATGCCATTTGGATTTAATGTAGATGACTTGAGTTTGTTGTCATGTGATAGATGCTCAAGATATAAAGCTGCAAATTGCTGCTTTTATCTGCAGTGCATATGATGTACGTCCACAGTGATCTGAACAAGATGTACATAGAAGTGCGTAAAATGATATTTTGTGACATGAAACGGACGCTCTTTTTGCGGTTTTCATCAGAATCTAAATGATTATTCCATATTCCAAACAAGAATATTTGCCATTTTAACCATGTTCAAGTAGAAGTCCTGCAAAAAGTACATAACTATTCCTTCTGGTAATAATACTGAAACCAATTATCGTTCACAATCAGACATTAAACAAGAGTTGTTATTTATAGTCATTTATTTCCCTTAGTATTCCAGAAAGCAATTGAGGTTTATGTTGAAGTAACCATTCCTTTGTGTAACATTCTGGAAACCAGCTATGAACAGAAATTAAACTAGAACTGTTCTTTTTAGTAACTGTTACTTCTAAATTGTATTGACCCCCTGAAGTCCATTTGGACATGCTGAAATAACCTTTGAAAATGGTTATGATAGACAATAAAAGATTATAATTATGCCATATTGTCTAATATTGCATAAAGCACTCTAACTCACCACATGACAGGTCATTAATGGCACTTATATTGTTTACTGACTGTTCCCATGGTAACTGTCCACATCAGACGACCTATTATTTTTCTCCCATCGGTCACATGGTCTACCTATACTTTTGCTAACTACCACAACACATACATTAACATTCTTTCTATGTAATATGAGTCTAAAGAGTACTAAACTTGCTTGACTTGGATATGAATCCCCTCATTTTTTGTTAATATGAGTCAACAATTATTAACCAAGTTTTATGGTTGGTTGCAGGATTTGACAAGGATCAGAACAAGGAGAAGAAATTGGACGATGAGTGCAGCGCCCCCCAGTCGGCCTTCCTGGGACCCACATTGTGGGACAAGACGCTGCCCTATGATGGCGACAACTTCCAGCTGGAGTACATGGATCTTGAGGAGTTTCTATGCGAGAACGGAATCCCGGCCAGCCCGGTCCAGCATCCGGCACCCCCGCCTCAGCCCATCAGGGCACCGCCTCTCCCATTACCAGTATCAGTGCCGTCCTCTGTAATGGACCTCAGCAGCCATGCCTCAACGTCTATTCACAATGTGCCACCCGGTTATCCTCTCAGAAACCCCAACAGGCCAGGTACATTCTATAGATTCTTTAGACCAGTGGTGTCAAATGTAAATTGAATTGGGACTTTGATAAAACGGTTACCTGTCGCCATCTTCTGGTGGTAAATCGTCACTGCAACGCTTTCTGAATTATCTTTTTTAAAGTTTTTTTTCATTATTCCTCAGGCCTACTCAACTTCAGAAACACCCCAAGCCCAATTGACCCCGACTCTATCCAAGTGCCGGTGGGATATGACCCAGATCCGGCGGATCTGGCGCTGTCCAGCATTCCAGGCCAAGAAATGTTTGACCCGCGTAAGCGCAAGTTCTCCGACGAGGAACTGAAACCTCAACCTATGATCAAGAAGGCTCGCAAAGTCTTCATCCCTGAAGATCTGAAGGTAATTTGGGGCTGGTGGCTTTTCAAAAATTGCCCAACTGATGGCAGTTTGGCATCGCCGTGGGAGGTAACTCGCCTTGTCTTGTTGCTTTTGAGCAGGACGACAAATACTGGGCCCGTCGCCGGAAGAACAACATGGCGGCCAAGCGCTCGCGTGACGCCCGGCGCCTGAAGGAGAACCAGATCGCCATCCGGGCTGGCTTCCTGGAGAAAGAGAACTTGGCGCTCAGGCAGGAAGTTGGCGAGCTGCGTAAAGAGCTCGGACGCACCAAGAACATCCTGGCCAAGTATGAAGCCCAACATGGACGTCTGTAAGGGCCCCACTAACACACACACTAACACACACACCCACATACATCTGTACACACAAACACAAGCTCACACAATTCCACTCTGCAGTCCCAATGGCTCCACTCACCTGTTCTTATAACGTCATTAATTTAACAATTCCACACCCTATAAGTATTACCCTTTTGACGGATCAAATTTGAGCTAACGTTTTGTCACCTGTGCAACATTACGTCTAACAGGTCTACAATTACCGTATTATCCGCATTATAATGCTACGTCGGGCCTTTACTCCCACCCATGGTGAGTCGAGCCAATGAGGGTCTCCAGATTGTCTTTGCTGAACCTTTGTTCCCAGCATGCACCTGTGCACTTGACACATGATCATTTCTAGTACGTGCATTTATATGTATATTATGTAATGTGCACTTGGCTGCCTTCTAAAGCCCATTTTCTGTTTGTCTTATATTATCTTCTCAGCAGTATTTTATACCACATACTGGTGTCTGTGTATATAAATTATATATATTTGGGGTTAGAAAATCCTAACCCTAATATATAGCTATATGTATAGACAGAACCCAAAAAATGCCAAAACAAAGTTCCATTCTTAAATGTCTTATTTTTGTAAAAATTCCAGACTTTGTTTCACAAAAAGATTTAAAAAGGAAAAATCACTTCACATAATGAACCCAAAGAGCAACTATTCTATACAAAATTATGAATAACCAAATGAAAACTTGAATAATAGAAGTTTATATACACATTAGATATATTTTATTAATAAATGCATCACTAAAATAAAAGATTTATACATAGTAGAACTTGTTTTATTTAAATGTTTAGTTTTTTTGCCTTTAAATGTTGCTACGATCACATTTAAGTTATTTTCGTCAATGGCAGACAGAGAGTTAAAAAAATAATAATAATAAAGTCACAATTCCATCTACCAACATTCTTAACTATTTCCCCATCCAAATGTTTCATCTGACCAAAGCAAACGCAATTTTTTGCGTCAACTGGAAGCCATTTTGTTGTTTTGTAATGTTTGATATGACGAAACCAAACTCTTCACTATTGAATTATTATTAGTGCAATAATATTTTTATTTTAAAAAGTCATTTGTAATTTTCTGCACAGCTCAGCACTGACATGAATGTATATTGTATGGGTTTGCGCGCTATGATTACTATAGACCAAAACCAGTTGAGATGTTTGAATACTTTTTTTTTTTTTTTTTTGTACAACCATGGGTATCTTGCGTGTATTTTGGGGGGATTTGGTAACACAACTTGAAGCACTACAGTATTGAAATCTTCTTAACACGGGCATTCATTATTGTTTCCTCCATTGTAGTTGGAAATACTGCAAAAGAGTACAAATTGATAGTTGATAAATTTCATTTTCATGCAGAATGAACTTTCTATCAATGTACAGATACTTTTTTCTTGGCTGTACTGAGCCTCTCGTGAATGTAAACACACAACATCGAACATTAGTTTCGGTTTTCTTTACTTATCGTGTAATTTATGTTTCTCTTCGATCTGATGTTTCTATGCTCAATTCCTTTATTTATCCTGTTTGTTTCCATGAACATAAATAAAACATTTCAAAATTTAGATTTTTGCTTGAGTTGGCATGGCCAGAAGGGGGTAGCAAACTCATAAAAAGAACCTTTTTTTGTGTGTTTTACCTGTTATTAATATTCTAGGAGTGTTGACACAAAAACATGATAAAATTAATATATTCTTAAATGTACTATGTGCCCAAATTAAATTAAACATTTTAATATTTTTTATATTATTTTGCAATTGTATTCAAATCTAAACATATTAAAAAATATTTCAAATTTGAACTTTAGATGAATTTTATTGAAAAGTAAACACATCATCTTCACATATTTAAATGACAATAAAAATTAAATATTAATTGATTTTGAGAACATAGATCTACACATACAAGATACAGTACAAATTGCAATTTGTGTACAGCTGTTAGTTGATGTGTTTAGCAGTAAATGTGAGTAATATTACATAAGGTCATTTTGAGGACATGAAAGTAATATTTAGTTAATCCTTTTTTTAGCTTCCAAATCTGCAAGCAGCAGCTGGCCCAAGAATTAAAAGTCCTCTGCTGCTCCCAGATGTTTTATATTAATCAACAACTGTACTTCAGTTCATCTCACGGAAGAGAATTGGGAATAAAGTACAAATAAAAGTGGACAAAGGAACATCAAATTTCTATCAAAACACAAATTCATGTATTATACCAAAAGGTTCTTCAATTCAAAATAAATTTGTCATAAAATCTAATTAGTAAAAAAAAAAAAAAGGCAAATCTTAATACTGTATTCTCTGGACTATAAGTCGCACTTTATAGTTAGTTTAACCTAGCCTTAAGTACACTTATGTTGTGCTTTTTAGGCAATAACTATCCAAAAAATCTAATTAATGTTACATTAAAAGGTGCCCATTTACAATTACTTTAACGTACAATGTTTGTTCTTTATCTGATGAATCAAAAAACTGCCATTGCGCATTCTTTGGGTGGTGCGACTTATAGTCCGAAAAATACGGAATTCCAATTCAACATTGAATACAATCCATAATAAACATAATTCTTAACCAAAATAATTGTTCATCAATTGCCACAAAAGTGCCATTTTTCTGAAAAGGGATGTTATGAGGCGGAATTATATGTGACGTTCTCGCTCGCCATCAGACGGGTTGCATGTTTGTGGGCCAACAAAGTCCGGTCTTATGTAAGCCGCCCCGATGGACGCACAAAAAAGCACAAACCCATTTTTTAATACGGCCTGCTAATACTCTGCGGGTAGAGTTTAATCCACAAACATGGAAGATGGGCACAGACGGATAAGTGTGCAATTCCTCTGATGGATGAGTGACGGGCTGCATTATGTAAGCGGATTTGGCCAAAGCACCAAAACAACTTCCTTTTCATTATCCTTATGTCCTTTTTGACTTTAGTCTTTTAACACTGATGAAGATGCTTTTTGGTTTTCATAAGAGAAAAGAAAATGGCATCCAAACATTGCCATGGAAGAATAAATAATTATTGAAATTGGAACATTCTTTTCATAGTAAAAGCCCTCATTGTCATTTGGAGTCATGTGACCAACAGGTCATGTGACCTAAAGGTGAGCAAAGTCAGGTTTGGGAAGAGTCCAAAGGGATTGTGGGAGTTGTGTTCCTTGTTTTTTTTTTCCCAGCAGGCCGAGCGAGACAAAAGCCTGGAAGAAAACAACATGTGAGTACAGCTTGTGAATAATATAAAAATATTGTGAGTACACAAGGATGGTTATTGAAGAAATTCACTAATAGGCTTCCATAGATGAAGATAGATGTCCAATTTATTTGGAATGGGCAGAGATTTGTTGTCTGGCCTTTAAAGTCCAAAAAGTTGTGTGTTCTTGTATGTAATTAACAGAAAAGATAACGCCAACATCTGGGCTGATCATTAATCAGTTCTAGATGTGATGTTAATCTGGTAATCCCACTTGATATTCCGTGTGATGCGACTGCTAATCAATATGTGTAATCTTCAAACATCGTCTTGCAAATATTCTAAATATTTTTTACTTGTCACAGTCAGACTTTTGAACTGCACTAAAATTCTTTGTTTTGGTAAAAACTACATTCTCATGCACTATTATTTTAAATTAAATTTTTAATCAAATAACATTCCAACCTGTTTGAAGATGTTTTTATTATAATTCGACTGTCTGGACTTTGACAGATATCTTCTTTCATTTGCATTTAAATAGTTAGTGGGTCGGCCTCACAGTGGGGTACCTGGGTTCAAATCCAGGTCGTTCCACATAAGTGGAGTTTGCATGTTGTCTATGTGGGTTTTCTCCAGGTACTCCGGTTTCCTCCCATATTCCAAAGGCATGCATGGTAGTCTGATTGGACACTCTTAATTGCCCCTAGGTATGAATGTGAAAGTGAATGGTTGTTTGTCTCCTTGCGCCCTGGAAGTGTCTGGCCACCAATTCAGGGTATCACCCACCTCTAGTCTGAAGTCAGCTGGGAAAGGCTCCAGCACCCCCTGCAACCCTAATGATGATAAAACGATTCAGGAGATGAGATAAGATGAAATATACAATAGACTCAAAATGGAGCATTGCCCCTTTCCCCCATTTATTGCAATTGTCCACTTTAGTCTTGAATTACTTGAAACTAAAAGTCAATTTTCCAGACTTAAAGCCATTTTGTGCTTAACCCAGATTCCTAGAAATAACCTACTTGCACTTTTCTTACCCCTGATGGAGGCTCGAGTGGACGCGGACCGAGCGGGGCGCTCGCAATTTCACAGGCCGATCCCCCCCCTCGCTCAAACCAGGGTGCTCTTCTTCTCCCTATCTCGGCTCAGGTCGGGTGTTGGCGGCTCGCCAGCGCGGGTGGACGCGGGCGAGTTCTGCATGACCACCAGGCGGATGGGCGATTGTCCCGGGGCGGGCGGGGCGTTATCGGGAGCGTACTCCTTGGTGGGGTCCTTCCCCCGACAGTCGTACAAGATGCAGGAGATGAGAAAAACCAAGAGGAGGATGACATAGCTGGCCACCAGGATGATGAGGTTGAGTGTCACCGGGTCAATCTCCAGGTAGAATTCCATAAAACCCATGCTGACGCTTCATAGCGCGACCGGCGGCCGGCGAGAAGAGAGAGGAGGAGAGGTTGGGTGACGGGAGATGAAATGAGAGAGATAACACGCGCGATGGGAGCAGCGCAGCGAGCGCGCGGCAGCCGGCCGGGGCTGGGTGGGAATTAATCCCACCGTCCGTGTCGGCGACCAATGGCAAAGGCTGCTCACTTTTAATAACATAATCCGCGTTGGGACGCTCGAGGGTGGATCGTGGAAGGTTAATACCTTGAAAAGCACATCTTGGAGCAAAAAAAGTGGTTTAAACTATCAACTTTTGGACACTTTGACCTAATGACCTCTTACCTTTCAGAGTTGGTGCAAGTTTTGTAATCAGCGTTTACAAATTTTATAATCGAAATGCATTGGGTGGGGGCCCTCTCTAGTCAGGGACCCCGTTTAAAATGGGGCGGCAATTCTATTGCTACATACCACTTCCCCAACTTCCTACATTGTCCCCACCCCGCCATTTTCAACAACTGTTTAAATCCGTCAGCAGGCGCACACATGAAAGGAGGCGACTGAAGGAAAGGCCTCTCCCAGGGTGACCAGACATTCAGGGGTGCTGGAGATCATACAGTTATGATATGGGAAAGGACTATGCAATACATTTTGAATGATTTAAGTTGAGGGTAAAAGAAGACCAAATTGACATTTATTATAATCTAAAATTGAGCTGCCTGTTTTTTTTAGCCCTGATTTGATGGGTGTCCTGCCCTCCACCAGGGGTCAAAGTTGAAGAGGCGGGCGTGGACAAGCGGCAAACGTTTTCCTGTTCTCCAGCCGGTCCCTTTCATCCAATCTCTTTGCGTGCCAGGCCTTTTCCGCCCGGGAGTCTTGGGTGTGATTAGCGTTAGTGCTGCCACTGTGCTACATCTCAGGAAGGGAGGGCGCAGATGGGATATCCCTTTTCCACAGAAATCCTACTTGTCAACTTCTTTGACTTGATTCCCCAGAATTTCTCTGTCTATAAATATATATACACACATTATATATTCCTCAGAATTTCTATATCTATAAATATAAATACATATATGTGTATTTATATTTATAGATATAGTAATTATCAAGGAATCAAGTCTAAGAAGTTGACTAGTAGGGTTTCTGGGGAAAAGGGATATGTATATGTGTGTATGTGGGTGGCCCGGTGGCAAGTCTAGGGTTTGATCCCAGGTGGGTCTTCAATTTTTTAGGTTTGATGTTTTTCCCCAGACTTCCACAGGTTTTTCTCGGTATTCCGGTTTTCTCCCACATCCCCAAAAATATACATGTAGGCTAGTTAAAGGCTCTAAATTGCCCCTAGATTTGAGTGTGAGCATGAATGGTTGACCTTTGTCTCCTCGTGCCCTGCAATTGGCTGGCCATCAATTCCAGGTGTCTCCTGCCTGGTGCATTCAGTCATCTGGGATAGGCTCCAGCACCCCCTATGGCCCTTGAGAGTATAAGGGATCCAGGAAATGAATGACTGAATATGTGTGTGTTTCAAAATGACATCTATCACCATCACAATGGCAGCAATTTGTGTGATTATATTGAAGTTTTATGATGTCACTTCCTACCCACTTCCTAGGAAAAAATAATCCTGTTCACACTTCCAGCACGCCACAGTTAGGTCAGGATAAAGTTAGCGAAAGTGACCACACAGCCCTGCAACCCCCTTAAGGGACCCCTTCAACCCCCCCTTCTTGTACCCCACTTGTTGCAAGGCAACATCAACACAACACAAACAAAGTTCTGGTAACTTTATTCATAGAAAAGCATCCAGTTGTGCTTAAAGGGCAAGTGACGCATGAATAAATAAGTCAGTAAAAAAATTGGTTTATTAACTGTTCTATTTTGGTGACATTCTTTGATTATTAACAGTATTAAACATCTGAGAAGAATGTTTGGTATTTTGCTGTTACTTGTGCGTTTACATGAAAACATTTTTAATACCAAGTGCAGGACAAAGATTTTAAATTAATCTCCTAAAACGAGTACACAGTTCTTTTTTTCTGATTTTTTTTGGTGTGAAAATAATGTGTACTCGTTTTACGTGGAGTTGCAAATTTTTGTCCATTTGTCAAGAAAAAACATAGAAAGTACCGTTTTTTTGCACATTTTAGCAGCATTCATATGTCCTTAAGTCATCAAAAAGTTGTAATCCATTAAAATAAAAACATTACCCATCCCCTGGGTCAGACTGACACTTTTATCTGATTGGTCACACTGATTTACGAGTTGAGATATAATGACCAATCCAGAGAAGTCTATATACAATTGGTCCAAATCCTTCAGTTTGCCATCTACTTGCCAAAAATCCATCTAATGTCTCATCAAGCTTTCTACACAATCTAATTGCAAATTTATCAAACTAATTGTCTGCCATTGACAACAATAGACTGCCAGCCGTCTAAACTTAAATGGACCATCAATGGCAGACAATGAGTTAAACATAACTACCACGTGACCTAAAAATGATCAAGTTGCCTGTTTTCCAGAATGATAAGCCGACCTGAATAAAAAAAATACAAATAATTGCATATACAGTCAAACACAAAATAAGTCAAGACAAGAATACATTTGTTGATTTCCCAGAAAATACGCAACTTAAATTCCTAAGGCATTTAGGGAGTAGTTATGATTAATTGGAATCGGATTATCAGGAGCTCCCGGAAAGCTCCTGATTACCAATCATTTTTCCACCCTGAAGCCAAGCCTGGCAGCGTCTTCGTACCCCTGGCCGACCACCAAGTCGGCCTGGCTCTCCCTCCTCCTTTGGTCCCTCTTACCACGCTTTCGGAGCTTCCAGCAGGCCAGGCTAGCCGCCAGTAGGCCCAGTCCGGCTCCCAGGAGCACCAGCCCCAAGACGGAAATAGTGGACCCATGCGAGTTGAAGGTGTACGCCAACCCAGTCACCACCACCCCGGCGATAAGAATCACCAATCCGAAGGGCACGGTACATCGGTAGCAGGACATCTCGGCGCCCCCAGTAGCCGCGCTCAGGAGCTGCGCTTCGTTGATGTGCGGGACCCATGTTGCCGTGACGACGGCGTCGCCGTCCTTACCGCCCGAGCTGAGTTTCTCGTAGGAGAACGACGCCAAGTTGCCGTCTTCCGGCGGCACCGTCTTGCTGGCCAAGAAGAGGTGAGCCATCTTCATCAGCCAATCACAGAGCAGCTAGGTTAGACCACACAGAGGTGTTTTTGATTGACAGCTTGAATTGGGATTTAAGACAGCTATTGATAATGATACGAGCCCATGATTCAGTGTATTTGATGGTGCTTAATGTCTAAAACCATTTCGAAACAAGGTGGTTTAATCCGTCTAAGAAAATCGGTTCGGTTTACAAATATGTGACAGGAATATGTATTAACTCTGACTACCAAAATATGTCTTATCATGACACGTGTGAGCTAAATAGCTGGTATGCAATCCACCTTTATCCAGATAAAACAACCAGAATTGCATTGTATGCGCAAAAGTACTTCATTGTTTGGATTGAAGGCCAATCAGAACGTCTGATTATTATATATATATGTATACTTTCATTAATCTAGCTATGCTGACTCGAATTGAAAAGGCAAAAATCTGTTTGATTATCTACACGTGTACTTTACGCCAATGTTAATCAGGTTTTCGCGGATTCCAAATGAAAGCATAGCGAATCAGAACCGGTCGCAGCATCAGTCTGTAGCTGCCAATGATTATCTTAGCAAGTACTTTTTTTTCTATCCCTTGGCCTAACATTGTTCATGGTGGGCCAACCATAGCAACTGGTCGAAACATTTTTATTGGCAGTTTGGAACCAATTTCAACCAATGCGACCAAATATCCTAACAATCAACATATTCTCTTCCACAAGCCAATAAAAATCCCAATTAACCAGTCAAATCAGTCAAATAATCCCAAATTGAAGTTCCTTAAGACATTCCGGCTCCCAAAATCAATCAACCCAAAGACTAATTTGCTTTTTAATCAACTCACAACTGAAGTGTGCGGTTCTTCATCTCGGTGTCATCTTCCTTTTCTTTCCTCCTGGTTTGCACGCGTGGTCCCGACTAAAGCAAAGTCCGAGTGGAGATGACTATCAATAGAAAAGGGCTCCCTCCTCCTCCCTCCTCCTCTTCCTCCTCCATGAACCTCCTACTCCACCGAGCAGCAAATTTTAACTCTTTCCTGCCTTCGAATTGACACTGCGCGCAACCAGGCTTGACGTCTTTCCATCCACACAGACGTACATGCTATAAATACAACAATGGTGGGCTATCACAATGCCATTGTATACAAGCACAAGTGTTCTCGAGGGGTTAAAAATGACGAACAGAGCAGGATTCTGGTTTCCATGTTTCTCCATCCAACTGAGAACATCTGGCCTGGTTCTTTTTTTCCCCCTTTTTTCATGTTTAAATCCTCAACAGGCTGTGCTTGTGCAGGAGGTGGAGAGGAAAGGGAGGGGAAGGGAGGGGGTACCTTGGGGTCAGAGAGAGAAGGGGGCCCCCTTGATCCGGGGTGAAGCCGAGGGGTCATCTCGGCCAAAGCTGGATGGAGGTAAGCTTGAGGGAAGGGGTTTTAATATGGCGGACTGAAGTGGATAAATAAAAAGTCTACAGAAAATCCCTTTGAAGTGATTAGGGAGCAGGGAATGATGAATGTGTTCGGAAACATTCACTCATTCACTGCTCCTTAATCATCGTGTGGGTTTGTTTATATAGTGGACTGCATACAGAAGATCATCAAAAACCGTCTTAAACTCGAATGGATTTTTCATATGGGAGATTTAATAGGTCACTGTGTTGAAAAAATTACTAATTATGAAGTATTTTCATTCAGCATTTGCTATATTTGAGGAAAACGGGTCCAGCATGCATAAAGATAAACCTACAAAACTGTCTTGGTAGAAGAAGAAAAATAGTTGGGTCCTTCACTTTTAACATCACTAAGCAACTTATGGCCTAATCACTTAATTATTCAAAAAATAGTTTAAAAAATATATATAAATGAGTCCGCTTTGGGGGTTGGCTAGTATTTATTAATTAGTTTGCAAAACATTTTCAAACACTTGCTTTACAACCAATTCAGGTCACTTCAAAACTCTAGTAAACTTTAATCGAGTATACATTTTTAATGTGATTATTCGAGTCTTTTAAAACACGATTAATGAAGTATTTTTGTTTGAGTTTGACCTGAATTTTAACACATTGACGTCTGCATATATTTTTTGCACTACTTTTAAAAGGCCAGTTTAAATAAGGACTCAGTCTTCTCACAATAATTTGGAATAGCAATAGGAAATGGATGAGCGATATACTATCAGGTATAATGGAGTGTCTCGTGAGTGGTAGATGCTTGATGATCCTTCCACCTAAGATTGACGATCCTCTGCAGAGGCTGTGATGTGCATCCGAGTGCTCAATGGCTTCCTTCCCGGATTCAGTTCCGGGTGTCTGTGGAGGCTACATGAACAACAGATGGTTTGGGGAGGGGGTTGTATATCTACTGAATTTTGCACGGCTTTTCTCCTCCTGCTCTTTTTGGTTTGTGATGATTACAAAATGAAAATCAGATTTTTAGGTGATCCCTCAGGAGTGTTACAAAAGAGTTTTACACAATGTTTAGCATCATGGAAAAAAGAGAGTTTGGGTATTTAAAAGCCAAAGTAAACATGAAGCATGCAATTCATTTTTCTGGTGTTTTACAATGTAAACTTTTGCATTCAAGGCCCAAGTTGGAATTTTGAAAGGCAAAATTGGACAGCACATCTGGAGTTTATTTCCAAGATTTAAAAATGTGAGTATTTAGATTGCAGATACTTTGTTTTTTTGTGATATTAACAGTGTTACGTGTCAATCATAAGTTATCTATGCTACACTCTGCTGACATCCAGTGGCGATTGAACAAAGCCAACTTTTTAAATCATTTTTATTCCATCCTTACATGCAATTTGACATCAACACTCACAATGCAACTTGTACATGTCAATGAACATTCCAACTAAAATACTAATTAGAATCAAAGCAACACTTTAGTCAATCAAAGTGTTCTTCAGTTTGATTGTCGACGTGATGACAGCAAAATTATCAATACGGGGTCAAGCTATTGTTGTTGGTAGTATCATGATGTATGATGTAACTCTCTATATATTATATGTATTTATTTCAGGTCCAAGGGACGTTTATGTGGCAAAAGCGACATGATAACACCTGTTGGGCTTCACGTCCTTTTGAAACTGGTCAAAATGGTATCCAGGGAGCGGAACGCACTGAAGAATTCATCCTCTGTTTTTGCCCCTGTCGGTGGAGAACAACAACAGATAAGGCATGAATGGATGAAACTAACATTTAAACTTTCTGTCTAATCAGGGGTTTCTAAGATCTAGATCTAAAAAATACTGCCTACTATTTGAATGCCATGTGTTTTTTTTTTTTAACTTTTCTTTTAATATTAAATTAGTGGGTGACCACTAAGATGTTAAGTTATTCCTAACATGACTTGGTCAGACTACATGTCTATTATATTGGTCTATTCATTATAAAATAAGGACTTTTTAAGAAATTGACTAAATCATCTATTTTAGCACCTAAAAAGTATTGCATTGTATTTTACTTCCACTTTGCAATGCATTCTTTTTAGTTCCAATCCATTTTCACATCTGAAACATTAAGACTTGACTAATATAGGAATAAATGTTATTTTCATAGAGACAGATTAGTTGACTATTTGCAGAAATAATTACCAGTTGAGTGATTGCAAAAACAATCCACGACTATCAAAAATAATGGGACTATTTTGAAGTTTTAAGTGTGGACGTGACCTGCAAATGTACTTTACTCAACAGTCCATCCATGTGCTTACTTACCAACCAGCGAGACAGACCCAGAAGAAAATATGGACGCCGTCATACCAGGGCGGAAGTTATACTGCAGCGCAGGAAACAGCTCAGGTTCATAACTGAAGAAAAGTACATTGATATGAACCAAGAGCTCAACCAAGGCCTTGTGGTCTGGTCTTCAAATAACCTGCAGTGGTCTTGGTGGGCCAAGAAGAGATCCTCCAGGTTGATGGGGAATGTTTTGCAAGTACCGCCGATGTTTAACACCTTGAAGTCCAGGAAGCGTGCCGGGTATCCCAGTTTAAGGATTTTGAAGGCAAACTTCCTGGCAGCCACACGAGACTCGTTCTCGCTGCCGGAGAGGAAAACAGTCGGATTCTACCAATTGCAATGCAGACAAAAGCGGAGACGGACAGACGGACGGACCTCTTGGCTCCTGTGCAGAAAAGGATTCCGGACTGGAAGATCCTGGCTGTAGTCTGAGGCTTGCGGATCTTCATGACCAGCGACTTGAAGACCTAACAGCGGGAAATCGAAGGTCAGTGAGTTAAAAAAAGGAACAAAATGACGAGGTTTACCGTTGACAGGTGCTGCACATTCCATGAATTCCGAGCTATGAACTCCAAATCCAGATCACACCCCAGTTTCACCGAAGATGTCACGTTCCTGCACCAAAAACAATGATTTATTCCATATCCTACTATTGCTCTGAAATGTCTATGCAGTGGATATTTGTGATTTATTTACAAGTAAAAGCAAGCAGAAACATAAAACTAACATTCCTAGGGATTTACAACCCTGTTGTGATTATACCCAGTTTACTCAAAAAAGGCAATCATGACTGACATGAAACAAGCCTTGATATCTTTGCACTATTATACCCAGTTTACACTACAAGGCCATCATAACTGACATTAAACAAGCCTTGATATCAGTTTACTATCTTATAACCTCATCTCATCTCATTTTCTGAACCGCTTTATTCTCATTAGGATCACAGGGGGTGCTGGAGCCCATACACAGCCTCACACCCATACCTCGGGGCAATTCCCCATACCTGAAGCAATTTTGAGTGTCCAATCAGCCTACCATGCATGTTTTTGGAATGTGGGAGGATACCGGAGTACCCGGAAGAAACCCACGTAGGCCCGGGGAGAGCCTGCAAACTCCAGAGATGACATGGCCTGGATTTGAACCCAGCATCCCAGACTATAACCATTTTAATCATGTTCCGGAATATAAAATACCAGATAATCAAAATAAGTGAAGACCTCATTGTTGATAGTCGTACTTATACATGCACAAACAGAATGCTCAAAATGCAAGATGTCAAAGCCAAACTTTTGTATTTTTGTTTTATGTTTTTTTGTTTTCTTAACTGAATCTGCGGACCGGTGCGGGGCTTGGCTGGCCAGCGGCCGGCAGGCCTGCGAGCGCCGGTGGTGGCAGAGGAGGAAGTGGCTGAAGTTGAGCCCCGTGGAAGGGGCATAGAGACCGGCCCCGGAAGAGTGAGCGGCACGGCAAGAGGCTGCAAAGGCTGCGGCGGTGGAGCCAGCAGCAGCGGCGAATCCATCACCACCGGGAGGAAGGCAGCCATCGGGTCGGGGTTCCTGCACAGCGCCTGCATGGCCAAAATCCTGCGCTCGTTCTCGGACAGCTGTCGGCTTTCCACCGCCAGAAACATCCTTCCCCCCACCCTGAAGCAAAGCACCAGTACAGTGGGAAAGGGACACCCTTTTTCGGGGGATACTAGTTAGGTGATCTGCGTGGCTCTCTGCGGGGAAGGAGAAGAAAGCAGTAGAGCCCACGAGCCGGTTTATTTCGAAAAGGACTCTGCAAGCCTCCAGAGGAGCACGAATTAAAGTTGGCCGTTTCAAAGAGTTTGACTCCTCACAAAGAGTTGACGTGCATGACATAGTTAGGGGATGGTTTGTGACATCAAGCAGGAGCGTGGATTTTCAGCGTGGACCCCCTCAAGTCCAGCAGACCCAGCCTACGTTTATAGATATACTTTGGTTCATAAAAGCGTGCAATGTTTTGGCACATTTGCCATGTATACATAACTGATTCGTATGTATTACTATAAGAAAGCATGACAGTGATTAAAAGACTACAAACTCATAGATGCTGATAAAAGTATCATGCAAAAAAATGACTTTTAAACATCTAAACTCAGTTTATGAGTATATAACAAACACTACGCTACCATTAAGAGAGTACTTTTTAAAAAGCAAACGATTTAATCTTTCATATTCCTTTTTAACTAGAAAACAATCTGAAATTATGTTTTGATTGATACAGCTCAGAAATATATAGATGTTTTGTACAGTCTTTTTGCTTCCAGCAGATGGAGCATTTTATTAAAGCTTTTTCATCATAAGAAGCATAAACAATAATGTAACCCAAGATTGAGAATAATCAAAACAATAACAAAAGAGAAAAACTCATGTCCCCAAGAGACAGTTATGCTTACAACAAGCCATAAATGTTTTCTTCTCACTAAATGCAGTATTGAAGATGATTGTGACATTGTTTAATGTAATGTAATCAGAATTATTGTAAAATCTTGGTGCGATGGTGCATCTTGGCCAGAGGAAGAACACATTTGCTTATTTTTTACCTGATTGATAGGACTACATTAAATATTCTGTCGCTGTCACCCTGCAAGTTTACTAGTGATACATTCATTTATAGATGCTAGATCTAAAAAAAATACTTATTGCACAGCAACTGGACGTTATTTCTTAGTACTTTCTCATACCAGGATGTAATTTTACTACTTTTGCTTATGCAAATTGTGGGCATGTATATGTTTATGAATGGGTGGGCGTGCTTCCTGTTATTAATCCCACCGAGCATTTCCCTTGTTTAAATTTCAGCATCAAAGCAACTCGCAGGAGACTCTTGCCTCACTTATTCCCTCTATTCCTCCACATTTCTTATTTTATTCACGTTACCCTCCTGATATTTCATTTTCTTTTCCACTCATGTCCTAGTACCACTTTTCCTACTCTGTCAAGTGTCCTTAAGAGCGTCCTTGTTTCCTTTAAATCTCCATTTTCTCCCTCTTTTCTAGCCTTGGTTTGACATTGCTTTAAATACTTCATGTTTGAAGTCTTTACGTGACGAAAGCACATTTTAAGCGATTTTACTGGCCAATTTTTATTCGACAATTGTTGTTTTTCGTAGTGCTTGCAAGCCTGACAAGGACGCCTACAAGCAGTTTGGATCACGGCCGAGGGCCCCCAGATGTTGTTGGCCGGCATGGGCGTTCGTGCGGCGGAGATACCGCAATGAAATGTGAGCCTGCTCCGTAATTTTGGGGATATTTTACTCCGGGCAGGACAAAAGACACGTTAGCAGCCCGCGGCTCAGCAAGAGCAGATGTTGGATCTCCAGGAAAACCAGGGGAAGCGACGCCGGGGACGCCGAGGAAAGAACACTACAAGACGGTAAGATTTAAAAATGGGACGCGGGGGCGATCCGGTAGGTGTTAATTTAGTCGGTGTTTAAGCCAAAAACGTTCCCTGAAACGTCAAACAACACATAGTGAGACAGCGAGTTAATGAAAACATGAAATTTGACATGTTTGAAGGGGATCGCGTGGTTTAAAGTTTGTTTCGGCCACTCGGCTGGCGTGCATCAGTCAAATTCGGTTAAACGGGAGGACGTCATTTTACGTCGGGATCACGTCGTTACGTAACACGCTCGAAGTGTTCTGAATCCCACCTGACGAGCGCATCGTAGCATCGTTGCGAAAGTTCAAATGTAATGTAAACACTAATAGTACAACGACAAACTTGTTTAATAAGTTTATCACCGGGAACCAGCTGCTGTTCGTCATTCAAAATAGCCAAAACAGTCTGATGATGCGATTGTTCTATCTTTATCTAATCTGTGCTATACGTGTAATGATTTATTTAACTAGAGGTCAAAAATGTCAAGTAACTGTTAAAATCGCAGTCTTGGTCTTTCAGAACAAATACTAGTTGATTGACTTTGGTACATCTTGTATAGATGTTCACAAAAAGTAGAGGCAAGATGGTTTAATTTATTTTGGAAATCAAGTATGCATTGCCAAATTTCGAAATTACATGCACAAAAACCCATATATTGTTCAAATAAGTACACTGCAGCACGAAGCCAATTAAATCAATTAATTTCCCCCTCTCAAATCCTCAAAATAGATTGAATTGATCTTTATTTATGTTGATTTGTGTCTCAAACCCCTCAATTAACACCAAACTACTGTTACACTATTTTTGGCTTCCAATACCGATATCCAGTCGCGTGCTATCAAATGGTTTGAAAAATATAATATAATTACTATCATGAAAATTTGATCTCGAAAAGAACATATTGCACAGATTCAATATCTTATTTCTCAGAACTCCCCGATATTAATGATTTCATCTCAGCACCGTATCAGTGCAACACCACAGCTAACACGATTGCGCAAATTCAACCAATGAGCTCTCATCTAACCACTTGCTCTCTACTCATCTTCACAGATATGGCTCAAGATGTCCATGGATTCTGAATATCCCTGTTGCCTAATATCCTCGCGAGACTCCCGGACCTCCTGCGTTTTCCCAGCGGCGGATGAGAAAGATGACATCCAATCGGTGGGAGAGGAGAGGTAGGCAGTGTGGATGAGGGCAGTTCGCTCGCACTGCCTAAATTATGAATGTCAGTACTTAAGTCACCACTGCTTTTTGCCAAACGATGACTCCCTCGTAGTGTTTTGGAGATGTTGACCTGCTCCAAGTTCGCAGACCTGGAAACGTGGCTGTGCATGCCCTCAGCGCTCCTCCTGCCCAGACTCTTGGACCCCACCCGTAGTTCTTCGTCCTTATCCCTTGCTTCTAACCACCGTCACTCCACCTGCAGCGATGCCGGCAGAGATGAGAGGTGATGTGCATAAAAATATTATCTTTTGTTTGCAAATGACTTTAAAAATCATAGTTAAATAACAGGCAAAAAAATAACTGTGCCATGCCCACTTTTCTTAATGGTTTCTTTTCAAAACAGCACAAAGAACTGATTGGCCGTACTTGATAAGCGCCATATCGCAACATCAACGTTCTAGTTTCCGTTGTGCGCTGGTAAGGCAACACCAGGCTGGCCACCTGGATAAAAAAAATTTCCTTTAGCTCATGCACTTCTTATGAGAAGTTGCATGTATTTTTTTTATATACTAATTTTGCTAAATATACTTCTTATGCGGTATGTTGACTTGGACCGAATTGCTGGACTTTGTCCTAAGGAGGAATAAAATAGGACGTTGTGAGCGACACTCGTGGCGAAGTCGCAGTTATGTCGTCTCAGAGGCCAGGTAGGAAAAAGTGTTGTTTAGAGCCCACTTTATGTTGAGTGATTGTTTCTTCTGTGTAGCAGATTCAATTTTTTGGTATCACATTATTGTTAGTTTCTATAATCATTTGGGAATGGAGAGGCAAAGTCACCCAGCCAGCCACTTGATATAACAGTGGACTTTCCCTCCTTTGGGAAGTCTTTTGGACTGGGTCCGTGGGAATTCATTTTGAAACGCATTTTAAGGTCAGAAGGTTCCCTAATCATCCAAAGCCTGGATGCAGCCTGCTTTGGAAACACATAAAGGAACTGCCCCAAATGTTTCCCACAAAATTGAAAGCTTACTATTGTCCAAAATGTCTCGCTGAGCTGAAGAGTAAAGATTCAGGGACAACTACGGCCATTTTTTTTTTCATTTTACACCATGATTCTCTGATTTTTATTGAATACTACCTGTCCTCTTAAATGGAATATTTTTCTCAGAAGGTCAGCAAACAACTTTTCACTGTCCAGCAGGACGCCTGAGAGGAGTGCCGCCTTCCTGGCCCCCGCTTTGGGCAAGGAGTCGCCCTTCCTGGCAACCCCCCTGCTACCAATTCTATCATCCACACCCCACGCCGCTGCCGCCGCCCTCGTCTCCCCCGGTGCGGTCAGCATCAGGAAGAGACGCCGCCTGGCCGCCAGTCCCGGAGGACTTCACCTGTCTACAGGTAAGACGTGAGCCCATTCAACAATGCCCTTCATCTACATACATTCTAAATTTCAATTCTAAAATGATATCATTTTGTGAGAAGAAGTATCGTTCTAATTTTGGGGCTATGTCTCATTTGGATTTAAGATCTTGGATCTAATAGTGAGGCCTCTTGAGTTTGTATTCCTCATTTCGTCATGTGCTTAAGGGTCAATGGAAAGAAAGCGGATATGTAGAGAAGATAAGAATGTTTAGTCTAAACAAACACCCGCACACACATTTTGTTTATCAAGTCAAGAGACTTCCTGTGTTGATCATACCGTTAGTTTGCGCCACCCGTCGGAGGAACGTTAATGAGTTTCCTGTCGTGCATCTTGGGCAAAACTTCTGTCCAGAGTTTTACATTTTTGGGGTTTTTTTTTGGCTTATTTTTGTGGATAAGTGGTTACATGATTTAGGTCAGCGGGCATCAAATTATGGCCTGTTTTAATTTGGCCAGCACAGTAGTAATTTTATCAAAAGTCGTGTAATATTTGTCCCGTTGAGTATAAACAAAATTAGAATTGTTATAGTACAAGTATTAAAAGTTTGTTGTTTTTTTGGATCGCCATCTCGGATAGGTCAACCACTGGTTTGGGAACTAAATCACCAAAAGTATCTTTGGGGCATTATTTTTTTTTAATCCAGTAATGTCATTTTAGTGTTTGCATGAAGAAATTAAGCAGATATTTGACCCATCAGTTTAATGGCAACTATAGGTGATGATCTGGCCCAATAAAGTATGAATAATATGAAAAATTGTGACTTGTCAACTGAAAATGTGAGACTGTTAATTTCTCAGCTAATTTAAATTGCTCACTTGTCCACCAGAAGGAGACAAATCTGCAGCACAGTAGATGTGACCATTGAGAGAGACATAAAATCCAAATTATACTATCTATTATGGTAAGGTTAAGGTTTTTATTTTGTGGACTTTGTATCGTAGTTCATAAAAAATATTCTAAACTCAGCCTTGTGAGAGATTTTTTTAATTAGGACTGCCTTATGTTAGTAAACTCAACTCACTTCAGAAAAATAGTTTAAATCAAACTTGTTTCTCAAGACACCCCTGAATTAGACCATGGATAGTTCCCAACAGAGCCACATTTAAACGAGATAATGAAGCTATTAGGCAATATCCATATCCCTCTGCTGTCTCATGTACTTTTAATGCAACTTCAGCTATCAGACATTCGATCGCACACTCATTGGCTCAATAAGTGGTAACTTGAACCTACTTGGGGAGTCTAAAGTGACAGATATCCTACGTTAAAACTCTTAATCAGATACTACTTTAATCTAGTCCCTTTTTTGTCTGTAAAACAACATTATACATATTCTATAAGTCTAACTATATATGTATATGTAGTTGAGATGAGGTATATTGAAGTAAAGCATGAATTCAGATGACTAACAGCCATCTCTGGTTTCCTTTCAAATAGGTTCACTGCACCAGCACTTTTGGTCACCTGACCCGGATGAGGAGCAGGAGGACGGCCCGGTGGGCCAACTGACACGGAGCCAGCACCTGACCAAGGGGAGTGGGTCTTCCAGATCATGGACCGGTGAACGGGCCACCCTAAGGAAGACTCTTTCGGTGGATGACCGCTTGCTGCAGCAGTCCAGTGCTGAGCAACGCCACCTGAAGCTTCTCACCAGATTGGAAAGAGGACGCAAGAAGCTGCGCAACATCCATGTGAGTTTTTATTGGCTATCTAGCAACTTATTTGCATTTTAGAGGTAAATACACTACTAACCCATGTGCTATTGTTTATAAATGGATTAGATATATATTGTTGTCCATGACCGACAGTACTTTATTTATGAAATGACAGTATGTCATTCTTTGGTGGACATTTTAGAACTTTTTTCACTTCACAACCAATCAACAGTCATCATCACTGTCCCTTTAAACGCATAATACTACATTAAATACTAAATATTATCTTGCAAACAGGGTTTCCCTCAAAACTTGCAAAAACTGGTATAGAAACCCACTGTCAGTCCACCATATTCCAAAATACAAATAAAGTTTTTACAAACAAACAAAAATCCAATTCAAATAAATTATATAAATAGTTTTCAGTCAACCTCTTATAAATATACTTCAGATGTCACTAAACGTGTTCTTGCACCACCATGTTTGGGGTGCTCATTTTAAGCACGACATGTGTCATCCATTTTTAATGGCGTGACTGTACAATCGAACAAGGAGGAATGTGGCATGTTCAAAAATTGGTTGTGCTGACCCTCTCTACTTACATGTGCACTGTTCCTTTATTCGTATTGTATTGCCTTGAGTCAGAGACACAGTGCATCATCACTAATTACAGGCTTTTAGCTCATTCACAACTTTAACACTCCCTGAGAAATGGTGAGATCTTTTGCTCACTTTATGTGAGCACTTCTTTCTGGTGTTTGGATGCTGATGCTCGATACGCAAATGAACGCCACTTATTTTGCCATTAGGGCGCTAAATACGTGTGACTCCTGTCTCCAGAGTTTCACAATGAAATGTCTCATTTTAATGTTGCTGATTAATAGGAATTTATTGGAATGATATCAATTGTTAACTGAAGTACAGAAACGTGTGCAAAGAGTTAAGTTGGGATTATCCTGAAAAACTGCTGTCAGAATAACGAAGGCAAATTACAAAAAGGGGAGAAAAATACCTTTATTTAATAAAATTGGACATTTTGCGTTTGTTCAAAAGAAATACAAATTTCGCCATATATCATCCTTTCTTTGCCTACATTTTCTTATGAGGCATCGCCAAGTTGGACATTGAATATTTTTCACAATCTGCGAACAAAAAAAAAAACAACAAAAAAAGGTTTTCTTTCAGTTCAATGCAGATGTCATTTGTATACACAATGTGCACACCGGACTGCACTCCTCAAACCGCTACTAAAAGCTGCAATTATAGCAGATTTGAATGGCAGTAATTGTACCATCGTATGACCGAGAAGGAAAAAGTGACATTTGAAGAAAATGATGTGTAATTGCTTCAACGTCGTCATCAATTTGTGGCGTCTTAACGCTAAGAGGGGGATGAAGATCAAGAGGGGGAGGCAAAATATGCTTTTGGTCACGTGTAGGAGTTGCCAAGTAGGCCCAAAATAACATACAGAAGTAGAATCATGAGTAGGATGGCAATGATGATGTTTGTTGATGATTATGAGAGGCCTGTACTCATGTATGTAGTAGTGACGTTTTGTATAGGCGTGGACTCGAGCAAATTTAGATCCTCTCAACTTGTGCCCGTGTTGGAACATTATCCGTTCTTTTTGCCGTCTTCAAGTGGCCGCAAAGAACATGACAACCACAAATTAAATGCACTTCAATAAAGGAGACATTATTTCTACACTGGTGCCTACAGACAAATTGGATTTGTTCTGTGACCGTGCTGATATTTCAAAAACAAACAAATATTTTCTGTTACATTAAACATGATTTCACATAATGTATTGTATAAGCTAAAAAAAATTAACGACAAGAAGAAAGCGAGTGAGACTTTGACCACTCCCTGTGGGCAGTCTAAAAATATATATGTTACCTTGTAACCATTATATAAAGAAAAAATTACAAGGGTTTGGCTATATTTATTATTCCCATACCAGCAAGGTAAAAAGAAAATCCACTGCCTTTTTTTACTGCATTTTTTTTATATAACTTGCCTTATAGGCCCATAAAATACATTACATACTGATTACAGTGAAGGGTATCATTTTCCTTCTCAATCACTTCACCACTGAGGGATTTTGAGTGCATTTTTATTGGAACTATATACAAATCCCTATATGATGATTGGTGAAGAGGTAACAAGTGGATGATTTTCAACACGGCTCATGAGAAGTGTAGTTTAACACAGTTGACTACACAAATGCGTCTTTAGTCATGTGACCATGGCCTGTGTTGGCTGACTAAATAATTGATTTCTAGGCAACGCAGGCAGCGCAGCGACATAAAAATCCTGCAAGTAGTGTGGAAAATCCCTCAAAATGCTCACGACTCGGCTCCCCTTTGTGATATTTGTCATTTAAATTCTAGTTCTTCACTTTGCATAATGTTACCCATGCCACCTCATTAATATCATGATGGATCAGTCCAGTCCAACCAACTAGAGATCTACTTTTTATGTCATAAATGAGGCATACCTCAGCTAAAATCAGATGTCCAATTACAGAAGAGCAAATTTTCAAAGTTTTTTTAATTTATTGTACTCTTTTTGGATAGGTATTTGTTATATTCCACTAGGGGGCAAACTTGTTCTCTCCTTCATAGGCCCTCCAATAGGTCTTTAAGTATAACATTTTTGTTCAAATGTTTTTTTTTATAATTATTTTTTGAGTTGGATCTTTTTTCATGTGCAACAACCTCATCAAAACAGCTGCTGTTGCCTCTAACCTTCATTTTTTCCAACTTAAGAAAGGGGGAAAAAAAAGAAATGACTGATGATAAAAATGTACCTGTTGCCTCTGTAGTGTGCTTTGAAGCGCATCATTGTGCCTTGGCGGGGTTTTCTCTAGGAAAATCTGTGATTCAACCTGACAGAAACTCAGAAAATCAAATTGAAGGATGACGTAACAATAGCCATGTTTTTTTTTTAAGTGGTGACTGTGAAGAAGAATTCAGCAAAAATGACTTAGCAGACACCCAGGGCCACATCTGGATTCCTGGGAGTTTGAAAACCACTGGCGTACCTACATAGCCTTCAGCATAGGAGGGATTTTTCTAACGGAGTTGTTTACTCATATAATATTTCTCAAAACCCCCACCCCCCTTCTATTTTGTATACAAACAGTGCAGTATTCCTACGGGTGTAATCATTTCGGGGCTCAAGTCAAGCAAGTGTTTTTGAGCATCCATTACGCTGCAGTGCTGCTTCCATATATCCTCTTTTGGTCCAGCCTAGCGTGAAATATTAGCGCCATAAATTCTGCCTGCCATCTTATTAAGCTTAATCCCTTCAAAAAAGACGATTTGCACCCTCCCTCCTCTCAAAGGAGCGCCATCCCTGCCATAGGAGAACACCGCATCAACAGATGCGAAGGGCGGCAGTCAGACAGCAGAATAGAAAAGAAAAAATCCTCTGCAGTGCAGCACACAATTGGCAAACAATGATCTGCCGCATGTGTCCACAGATGCTTTCAATTCTTCAACCAGTGTTAATTTGCAGCAACATTTTATGATCACTTTAAATTTTTAATACACTCTAAATGTCCGTTTTGTTTAGTAATGCTCAACAAAGGCGGGCAGTTGGAAATCAGACTATTTCAAATTCAACGGCATGAAAATTATTGTTCTATTTATGCCGTTGAAGTGTAGTGATAAACGATTAATTGCTCAATTAAGATGTGTTTCTACTTGTTGCTATTCGTACAAAAGAATAATAGTTTTGTCTGCAGATAAACTCATTTCACATTGAATAAGTTTATTTAAGAAGTAAATTGAGTTGTTGTTATGCAATCATTATTTCACAATATTTTAGTAAGTGGCCCACGTTTTTGTAAGGAAAAACTATTTTGGAACACTTTATCCTGGACAAATACAACAAAGAGTTTTGATTTAAATTCATTTTAAATGCTAATTGGCATTTAATTCAAAATTAATTCAAAATTGTAGTTATGTAAACTTTACAAATTTAGTTGCCTTAATATTATCCACAATATAATTTTAGACTTGATCGAAAAAGTGACAAAATTAAGACGATCACAACATTGATACGGAATGTTCCAAAAGTCACAACTGTTACATGGAAGTTGCCAGGCTGCCAGCGAACATGTCATCCATCCCCCCCCACCTCCGAACTCCCCCCTTCCCCTCTTTTTGGGCAGCCTACCATGTCAAGCTATGAATGCCAGCATTGCTGTGCTAATTAACCCAAGAAGAGGCCAACAAGCTTGCTACAGTTTAGCCTCGGACAAAAATCAGAATAAAGTCTTGTTCAAATTAGCAAAGTATGTGAGTTGCTCAGTGAGGGTGCTATGACGCTATGTCAGGATTTTGGAGACAGCTATCAGATGTTTACATTTTTCAGTCTTCTTGATTCGACAATCAATGATTTTTTTGTATCAATGGGGATGAATTCCAAGCACACTTAATATTTTAGAGTCCAGTGGTTAGGGCACGTGTCAAAGTGGCGGCCCGGGGGCCAAATCTGGCCCGCCGCATCATTTTGTGTGGCCCGGGAAAGTAACTCATGAGTGGCGACTTTCTGTTTTAGGATCAAATTAAAATGAAGAGTACAGATGTATATTAAATTTACTGATTTCCCCCCTTTTATATCAAAAATTGTAACTTTTTAATCATTTTTCTCTGTTTTTAGGTAAAAAATCATTTTGTAAAATCTTAAAATATATTTTAAAAACTCTAAAATAAACATTGATTTAGATCTATAAAAATAGGAATATTTAGGGATTTTAATCCATTTATTTAAAAAAAAATCTAAATATTATATCTAAAATGGACCAGGGGTGTCAGACTCAACTCGATTTCATGTGGGTAACATGAAATCGAGTTGAGTCTGACACCCCTGGTTTAAGGTTTTAAATAGAAATTTGCCAAATGCTAAATGATACACTGCTTTCACACAGGCAGATAAACACTGGCCTGAAATGCAGCTCAATGAATGGATGAGCTTTTTGTGTAATGTCTCTATGTGTGCCAGCTCTCAACAAACAACTGCGGGTCGAGTGATAAACTCATCTGTGTAACGGCAGGCGGTCGCAGTCGTAACATCCCACTGGTGAGCTCACCATTCAGAAGCCTCACTGCTAAATTGACCTCAGTTAAGTGAACAGAAGAAAGAAGATGGAACAATTGGCTCTTCCTTTGTACTTGCACTACTTTTTTTTTTTTTTAATACCATAGAAGGGGAACCTGCTCGAAAACACATTCAAGGACGAAAAGTTCTTTATCCAAAATTACATAACTTCTGAATAAGATCCTAATAATCTCCTGGGAAAGTGCACCCTGAACTGAACACCCTTTTTCTTCATGTCAGTTTTGTGTGACTGCATAGAAATCTTATGAGTCAACAATTTGGCTTTAGTGTAGCTGAAGTAGTGACTTTTTCCAACCACCCCAGCGCATCAAATAGCAAATAATTGTCAAATAATAAAAGACAATGAGCTAAATACATACTATTTTTTTAAATTTGTGATCTAGACAGTTCTTCTATACATATTTCTTTTTGCTCACAATGCTAGGGAATATGAACACAAACACTAAGTGCCACTACTCGTATTGTTCCATTTAATTGCTTGCCTTGTGATTACCTGAGTGCTGCTGTGAAACACTTTAAGATGTTTAGTCCGTGCAAAGGCCGGCATGTGCGTAATGTTCTTGTCCTGATCTTTTGCACCATGTCGTCTGTGTATACATTTACCGCATAATGTCCTGACCTTGCCATCTGTGTATTTGTTAAGAATCTCTCTTTGGTTGTCAGAAAGCGAATGCAACGCCATCTCTGACCTACTTTTTATTGACTGCATGGTAAATAATCGTGGGCGTCATTGAAGTCTTGCCATGTGAATGAATGTAACATCAGTAGCTAAGCTCGGATCAGGGTTTTTTGGATGCGGATTCCAACGTTGATCATCTTTGATTAAGATTTGTCGATTGTAAAAGGTGTCAGTAGTCAAGTTTAAGTAGAGCAAATGTAAAATTAGATTACTTTTGTCCATAAATGACTTGTGAAATCAATCCACTGATATATTTTCTATTTTCTGTCTCCTCTGCAGAGTCTGGGAACTCCAAGTAGATACGACTCCAGAAAGAAGTAAGTCATGTAAATACTAAATTAGGGTCAGTTTTATTTGAGGTAGAGCCAATCCCCTTGACCTGACTTTGGCAAAACCCTAGATTAGATTGGTCGCTTTTCAATGTGAGGACATATTGTGGAGAGACCTTCCCAAAAAAACATCTAAAATATATTGTTATATTTAAACAATTGAACATTCAACCATTAAACAATGAAAATATGACCTAATCAGCACAATGATTTAAAAAAAAAAAACTAATATCTTTAAGGGTAGAACCGCAAAATGAATCTATTACAATAATGACCAAGGGTGCCTAATAGAGTGTAGAATGGTGTGAAGGCAAATTTGGTGACACGGTAAATAAAAAAGAGTCGCGCTCGGGTCTCAATGATGTTGCCGCCCTCGCACCATTATGTCACAAGGATGCTCGTTCTCACAACAGCGTCGCTTTTCGTTTTGAAACGCTGCTTGACAATTGCACTCATCCGCAGCCGCGCTCCATGATCTACCCAACAAACACAGGGGGGCCCAAGGTAGCCATTAAGTCTAATATGGCCTCTGGCTACTTGTTGCCATGGCAATGGAACGCGAGCTACAGTACCGGCGTGTATATCTTTTCACCCAACGCGACAAACTGCAGCTTTGTACCTTTTTTTTTCTTCATGTCAACACTTATGCGGCTTTGCGCTGCTTTTTTTTGAGTCAGTGGCCGTCGTTTATTGGCGATAGACGTCCAACTGGGAGGGGAAGCACGTCTACAGGTTGCTTTTGAGGGGTCACTGGTAGTCGTTATCAGAATAGGGTGAGCGACTCTGCCTTCTCTCAATGGTTCCATGTGCCAGTCGGATGGCGGCGGTGACATTTGGTCGGTGTCGGAGCCGTGCGACACCCAGGGAGGCGCTAATGTCGCGTTCTTTGATTGATGTGAGTCATTTCCTCGCTGTTGCACGCTCCCAAAAGTGCTGCTTGAAAAAGCTGCCCCCACAAGCACACACATTGTGCTCTCCATTAAAGTTAGCTCTGGTTGCGCTTTACTGGAGAATCGTGACTTGTTGGCTTATGACACGTAATGAGTAACAGGGTGCTTATTAATCTGGAGTGTGTATGTGCCTTGATTAATTGCAATACAATCTGCACGGCTTTATTATTGACTTATGCATACCGTTTAAGTAGTTCATTAATTTCATAGGATTTTAAACAAGCATACATAAAGAAGTCTATTTGGTTTAAACACGCTTGAAGAATTCTTTTAAAAATATAGGTAAGAAAATTATAAATCAGAATGAGGATTATTTAAGTTAGTTACAATAATACACTTTTTAGACTTATATAGTTTTTCCTATTATGGAATTTTAAAAAGTAAAGTAACTTTGAATCTTTTTAAGTATCAGTAAATCTTTTTTTTTTTTAGAGCTATTTATATCTTTTTCTCATCACCCCAGTTCATCAAGTACCCTGTTAGAATTTGACAAAAAGTACTTGGAGGACATGACTCATGAAGCCCGCGAGTGGCTTTGTTCTGCTTGAGGCGACAGAGCCCGTATCGTGTGTTTGCGTGGAACATCCTGTGCTCAGGAGCGCTGCATTTCAACGATCGCCTCGTTTGTCACATGACCACTAGGAAAGTCAAAGTGAAATGTTGCAAGGTAGATAGGAAATAAGTCAAAATAAGAAGCTAAGCTTTTAGCCATGTTAAAGGGGAAAATTGACCTCCAGTTATTAACTGTCACTTTTTCGATATTTGTTTTTATGTATCCTAAAAAAGACATTTTTTTGTCCAATCCTCGCAATGTATATTTGAATAAAAAACACTGCAGGATCCCATCTATACAAAAGAAAAACTTATTCTTTATCCTCTGCGAAGAAAAACTAACACATGCACACCAGGAGTTGCCGCTTTCAAAAAACAATTTCAACCCAAAGAACAATGAATAACACATTTTTGTTTTCATTATTATTTTTATTAACATAGGACAAAGCAGCTTTTGTAGGGTTTTTTGTAATTCATTTTATTTAAGTATTCATATTGAAATGCTTTCAACCCTAGCTTAAAATTCGTCCACCATCATCTCCCTCCCATCCTTTTTTACCTGTTGCTCTCAATGGGAGTCATGGAAACTGCATAGCCAATAAGCTTGAGCCGTCGCCTGCTCTTCAAGTCCTTAGCAGAGGAGGCGGGAAGCTGCCTTTTTCATTGTTTGCATTGTTTGCTTCTTCCGGGAATTTCAAGACGCCACAAAGAATGCATTTGGCGTATCCTGTGTCGCGCTCTCGTTTAAGAACTCAAGACACATTTTTCTTTACCTCAAAGTACACATTCAACAGCGTTGCACTTATTATTAGGTTGCATTGGAATTCAGTTGCAAAGTTGTTCAATGGACAAAGTTAGCCTTTTGCCATTTTTCCCCAGTTTTTTTTCTCCACAGTTTAAACAAAATAACAAATTGTGACAACGGAATTGTTTAATAACTGTACATTTGACCATAGTATATCAAAAACTTTATTTTGTATTATTTAAGAAAAGAGGGATGCTGTTGTTTAAAAAAAATGAATTCCACAAAATGTGGGTTCACTAAAGTACTATTATTTATCAACAGGAATGCTGATTATGTATGCATTTGTGAATGTGTGCGTTTATGCGAGATGAGAATACAAAATAGCCAAGGGCTTTAAATCTTGTCGTGTGGTTTTAATTACAGTAGATGAATAAGAGGATTAAAAAGCGTGGGCATCCACTTGAATGAATCCGTTGATTGCACTTGGAAGACAAACAAAATGTTTATTGCCAATAAAAGCAAAGGGGATGTACCGTACTTTTGCATTTTTAATTTTAATGCTGGCTAGTTGCTTGGGAAGTGAGATAAGATTGTCTTCTCTTGCCTTCCACCTGTAGAGCGTCAATAGGAGGGGACTGGTGGATGTGTCAGTAATGCACTGTCATGATTGTGGGAAGTGTGTTTATCTCTGGTTTTTGGCCTTAGGTAGATGGATTAGGGAGATGGAACTCTTGCTTTAATCAACAGGTTGTTTTTATTGAGGTTAACTAGCAGTGGTGACTCAAACGGGGAAAGATTCTGTTAAAAAGGAGAGCGGTACTTGCAAAATATGCCAATTTATTTTCAAATATAACAGAAGTCTTTTGCTGATTCGATAGCTGACAGCGACTTCAATGAAAAGAAGTGCAATTAATGGTGGTGTCTGTGACAATAGAACAATAGTGGTCAATAGATAACAATGATTTTGTTTCTAATTTCTTTTGGCTGAGTTATTATTATTATTTTTTTTACTGATTTCCATGCATTTTTTTAAATACTGTTTTCTGTGCAGATTAGTTTTCAAGCCATTGGCATTTTTTAAATGCTTAACTTATAGATTCTTATATTCCACCCAATATTGGTTTTAAAAAAATGAGAATCGTCAACATTATCTTTTGAGATATTTTCATATATCGGAGCATTTTGGCAGCAGTTGCACTACTGAAATTGTTGTTCTCATATCTGCAGTTAAAAACATCACACCTCAAGTGAATTGGAAGCAAAAAAAAGTGAGTGATTAAATCATCAGCAGCTATTGCTGCTGCTAAACATCCAATCTTTTTTTTTTATAACGTGGGAGTCCAGTTCAAATGGATTGAAAGTACAAATTGCCGTCAATGATACTGAAACAAATCAATCACTGGCAGCCCTCCCAGCTTCTACGTTAATTTTCTATAGATTATTGGGCCTCATTGACCTCAAATCATGCCCGCCAGATGTTTTTCACTCTTCTGGCATGCTTCATTTTCCTCTTCATCATCTGCTCTTGCACTACCTCTTCATCCTCACTCTATTCTTTAACTCAGCTGCTTTTGCCCCTCCTCCATCCAGGTTTCCACACACACACACACACACACACACACACACACACACACACACACACACACGCACACGCACTTTGCTTGCATGTGTGTCAGATATGAAAGCCACTTATCAAGCCCAGCTTCTCCTCAAACATCTCTATCGCATCACTCTGTTCTTCCCCTCCCTCATTGGTATACTCTCCTTCCTCACTCTCGCTCGGTCGCAGTGGATGCGTCGCCATGCGATTTCCCGGCCCGGTGAACAGGTGTCGGGGAGTCGCGCGCACGCATCGGGCGCCGAGGGTGACGTCTCTGCGGCGTGCCGAGATGCTCCAGCAGTCCGCCCGGGAGTTGTTTTAGATCATCTTCGCTTGTCTTTCGCTTGTGAGTATCGGCGTGGCTATTTCGGCACTTCTGAAAAGGTTTTTTTGAAGAAACGTTGGACTAAATCTGACATCAGAGACAGAAGTTACTAAATTTAGGAATTTGTCACTAATTTTAGGCAAGAAGGAGCAAACATTTGATATACAGGATGTCTTAAAATAAGCTCGAAAAACAAATGACTTTTATCAGTGTAGGTAAATATCAAATGTTGGTTATATTTCAAGGTAAACTTGATAAAACTCACGATTTTTCAAGGAGGAAAGTGATTAAAATAGTTAAATGTCCTTTTGGGAAAACTGAAAATCTGAACTAGCAACAGATTGCCCTGGGATTGACAGGCGACCAGTCTGGTGCAGTGCAAGGTGTTGCACTATCCTCCCTTAACTTAATGGACCACTTTGAATGCCCTTCTATCACTTGAGATTGACTAGCGACCAGTCCAAGGTATAGTCTACCTTTCCGCTTAATTCTGATTGGAAAGGCTCCAGCTCAACTGCATCATGACAAAACGAATCGAAAACAAATTGGGCTGGTGTTCTCACTCTCTCTCTTTCTCCCATCGAGTACCCAGTAAGATAATGATAGTGTTTTTCCTCTGGCGTATAGACTTTATTCTCCTCATCCTTTCCTCTCTCGCTCTGCTTTTGTCTCCAGGTCAGACAGTAAGCTCTCCCGTTTGGCTCAGAGGTGGAACCAACGCGCAGCAGCCGGAGATGCTCTGATTAAGGACCTTAAGCCCCTGTTTTACACAGGAATCCCTCATTCCTCGCTAAGCCTGGACAGGTGAGGATGCGCATATGCAAGATAGTGTGTGAAAATCGTGTTATTTTGAGGATCGGGATCTGTTTTTTATTTTTGGGGGTATTGGTTTACATTTACTGCTATTGAGCTGCCATTGACTGTGAGAGACATTCAATCCATTTTGACTTCAAAATTGAAATATGATCATTTTCTATGGCAGTTAATGAATTAAGATAACAAGTAACAAAATGATCCATCAGCATAGTGCAAAGATTTTAAGTTAAACAGCATGTTTTGTTATATTTATTTATTGATATTGAAACTATTCAAACAGACAAAACATAAATGTCCAATAGATCACAACTAAAATAGTTCAATTTATGGCATTGGGTGACAAAGGGATTTGTGATTTTTTAAAAATGTTTTGCTTAGTTATAGAACTTTTTTTGTCTACTTAATGCATTTAATGGGTTTCCGGCAAATTAGGTCCAATAAGGAGGCGCTCTGAAGCCACCTTAACATCTGAAAGTTTTTCTAAGCCTCTTGAAGAAATGTAAACGATGAACTGTGAGGATTCAGAATGATCACTTAGAGCTCTAGCCCAGCCACTGATTGTGTCTCATTTGTACATCCCTTTACAAAGTCCAACATTGCATTAAAATCAGTCTGTCTGAGCACAGCCGCCAGCTGAAGCGCATCAATGTGAGTGTTTAGTACTTCTGTTGCTAGTTAAACACGAGCCGCCGGCAGCTGTTGCCAAGGTTACAAGCAGCAGCGCTTCAACTCCACGCGAAAAACCGGCATCCGGATTCTCTGCAGACTTTGTTTGATGAGTGAAGGCGCTCGACCGACCTCAACATCTTCCCCTCAAGACATTGTAGGGCTTTGTGCGTGGGAAAACACGAGAAGGACATTTAAGCATGCTGAACAATGGCCAAAAGAGGAGAATCTGCAAAGGGATTGCTGTTTGTTCCTCTTCTGACCATTAAATAGCATTTTTTAGAGCTAGGAAGGGTTTATCTTGAGCATGGATGCTTGCTTGGCAAAGTCTCAAGAAATAAATTCACTAATAAACTAACTCCGATGTAGGTTTTATTAACATGTTCAGTTTTGTCTAAGGCTTCTAATATGGGCATCAATGTAAGGATTGGTCACAAGACTCCATTCACATTTGTTTCTATTGAAACAATTTGAATCAGTCTGACGCTGTGCAGAAGAATATTTAATCATCTTACCCATTTTGCCAATTGAAACGCGAGGCTCAACGCTGGCGTCGAGTCGTTACCACGACCGGCACGGTATTTGAGCCAATCAGTTTCAGTTTATAGTGACGGGGAAATTCCTGCTGGGGCCAAAGCGGAACAATCAGCTAGAGAGCGCTAATTTTCATTTGCCGCTCACTAACGACAAGACCTTAACGGTGTTTTGCCCGCTGCGCTCTCGTCAAGAGCTTTTGTGTCGGAAGCTGTCGGGCTGAAGGAACAAATGTCTTGAGGAGGAAATTAGGCCTGGGGTCCTCACACCGAGCGCCAGGCGAAGAATGAAAGCATGTTGTGATTGACAAGGGGTCATGTGGGCTGAAGGAATAGACCGAAAAAGTCATTTCCTGTAGGTGTAATGTAGTCTCTCCACTATTTTTAGACGCTACCCGGCCGTTATGACCAAGCAGATGCAGAATTTGCAGTTGTCTCAAGCCAAGAAGGTCCCGGGAGGACCGGCCTCGCCCAATGCCGCCAAGCGCCTTTATCGGAACCTGTCCGAGAAACTGCGAGGAAGCACGTCGTCATTTGAGGATGCCTATTTCTTCGGGAAGACCGATCGCCTTCGCAAAGCATCGGTGAGTTGTTATTTTTTTGGCCTTCCATTGATGGGGACAGGTGTCCAATTTGGCAATGTATTGAAAAAAGGGGCAGTTGGGACCAAATGGATGTTATTATCTGCTTTTTCATTTATTCATTCATTTGTTGAACCGCTTTTCCTCACATGGGTCACGGGGGTGCTGGAGCCTATGGGCATCAGGCAGGGGGACACCCTCAATTGGTCGTTAGCCAATCGCAGGGCACAAGAAATGGACAATCACCTTTTTGTGGTGTGTTTTAATTTGTATATTTTGTGTTGTGTTTTGCTGTGATTTATTGCTCTTAAACAACTCACATTTAAAAGTATTACAAAAGTGGTGCAAAAGTGTGGTTTATAAATTTAAACGTTAATTTTTTTCATTTTGTTGGATATTGTTAGTTTTAAATTGATTATTTTATAGTATTCAAATAGTTTAAAAAATGGCTTTGTCAAAATAACACCTGCAACTCATTGGCTCCCTGCCATTGACTGCATGGACACCCAATTAAATAATTTAAACATTTATTTTATTTTGTTGGGCTTGAAAGTGTTTTAGTTTACCTGCTATTGAAGAATTTGTTTAAAAAAATACTACATTCAGATCTTAACTTATTAACTTCCATTGATGGCAGTAGACGTTCAATCCATTTAAAGTGGGAGAGCTGGCAGCAGTTGAGTGTCTACTAGTGATGAAGAAATGATAACATCTTTTAAGGTGTTGGTGGCAGAAGGATGATTGGACACGTCATTGTCAGTGGTGCAAAAAGAGTCGCATTTCCAGACCGTGTCTTTGCGCAATGAGTTGAAAACATAGTAACATTAGCTGTTTTTACTTAGCATAAGGAATGTTATGTCTGTGAGTATTATTCCATTATCCTAGAATGATTGATATGAAACAAAAGCTTTTTGAGAATCCACAGTCAGCCGAGTCAGCGGGTCTGGCAGTGCAATGGCAATTTGCACACATAATGTATCATATTAGATGACAACTGCTCTCATGATATCAGAGCTTTTAGATTTCTGCATTTTATGCACAGAAGGATTTATGTAGATTTAAATGTGGAGGCGACAAATTCTGCCAGAATGCTCCATTTTTGTCACCGTGGGATCAATAAAGATCCGGTTTGTCGCCTGGCTAATTCGATGTCTCTTCTGCCTGAACTCTGTGTTCCCTCATTGGTTGTATCTTTGATTTAATCTCCTATCACATGCCTCCAGCTGTTTTTCATTGTCGGGCTTATGTCAGGAAGTCTTGACTCCATTCAACGACAATATTTCACACATGTTGTGGTGTTTTTTTTTTTTTTTTGCTGGTATTCATAGTATGTTCTTTAGTTCAGTCATTTGCAGGGGAAAATATTACACAATTCCTAAACTTATTGTAAGGGTGGGCAAATATGCTCAAATTTTGATTATTTGAAATCACAATTATTTTAAAAATATAGAAATATAATTTTTAGTGTTTTTTGTTATTTACAAAAATCCATGAAACTGTTCATGTAACAAATGTGTAAACATTTAAAACCCAAAAAATACATCAATATATTTTTAAATTTCTGTAATAGTGATGGTGTTGGAATTAATTAACATTTTTCATATTTGAGCTATAATTTAGTTATAATGAAGTAATCTTTTTGTATGAATGATTATATTAAATGGATTTCATAATTAATAATTCATTCAATTTTTTATGATCATGAAAGAACAAATTCTGTACTGAATTAAACACTGTTTCACTTATTAAATGAGGTGGAAAAGGATGAAAACATTTTTTCATTGTTCTCTACTTAACTAGCAATTTTAGTTGCAAAATAGCCAAATGAATCTAAAAACTAATTCTAAAAAGCCCAAAAACATTGATTTTTTTCCCCTCCCCCTTCATCTTCATTTTTCTCTCTGCCATCATCATCACGTCTGTGGTGTGGCCTTGTGAAACATTTGGTCAGCCTCTCAGACATCTTCTGCGCCAGCTAGATGACACATCCACACCACCAATATATGTCCCCTTTCAATTAGAATTAGGATTTGAACAAGTCCTCTCGCTTTCGACCACTTTTCCACCACCAGAGCAAGAGAACTGTATTCAGGAACCTTTGGTCATAACAGTTTTCTATGTGTCCAGACCATGCAGGGCAGCGACTGCCTATTTGAGGCAGTGGAACAGCAGGACCTGGACACAGTGCAGATCTTGCTTTGCCAACTGTCAGCCGAGGAGCTGGACTTGAACACGGCCAACAGCCAAGGCCTGACGCCGCTCGACATTGCCGTCATGACCAACAACACGCCCATCGCTAAGTTGCTGCTCAAAGCCGGTGGGAGGGAAGGACCACACTGTGAGTAGCGTCGTACTCGCATCACCACAGCAAAATAGTGGTAGTAAATTATATTCCTTGTCGGCCACCATAAATGAACACCATAGATGTTCGGTTGAAATTGTAGTGTAAATCATTAATATGTAAAGAGATAAAAATAACTTTTGTAGAAGCCACAGGTGGCAATGTTGGCATTTGTTTTCATTTATATTAGTTTTCTGGGCCACTTGTTCTCAAGGCTGTCACTTGTATGCCACATGGGAAATTGAAACACTGGTAATTTTTAGATTTTCAAGGAAGAAACATGACAGTAACAAAGATGAATGAATCTTCATTATCCATTCACAGTCGGAAAGTTTTATTTACCCTGAAAAATTATAAATAAGCCACTCACTACATGAGCCAATGTTGTTGTTTTTTACTTTTTTTAAATTAATAGACTTTTACAATATTCTTTTTGAATAGTTTGATTGATATCATTTATGTAAACAGTTGTATATGAGGTTTTCTTGTGTGACATAATTCCATTTGCCACCAATTTGATACATCTGCAATTTAGCAATTACTTTTTGTGTGTCGCCAATTCCCAGCAAATTTTCACCTTATTGACATACGAGTCAATGGAGTTATGATTTTGGTCACAGAAATAGTAAGTCAAGGTGCCACTGTTCTGTGTTTGTTGGAGAGAAGGCGGGTGGGAGGGTTGACAGTGGCCACTTTTTGTAGGTTGGGCCTCCTGCGTGACTCTTACCCAAAAAGCCTTAACCAGGTTTGTCATTTAATGGTTGAAATTTTCCAACGACGCGTGTAACGGCGGGGCCGTCGGGGCTAAATGATTTATTGTGCCGCCGGCCACTCTCCAAACAAGCCGGCGGCACTCTGCTTCGGGCAGGAGGTGCAATCTCGTTCTTGGAAACAAACACACAGTCAACATTGACGCTGTTTTCCCTCCTGGGGCCGGCTGCTCTGTTTATGTCATTCCTCAAGTGCCAAGTAATTCAGTCAGCTGACGCACACGCACACAACCTGTGCATGCGCACGGTAGAGTGGGAGACGTACATTTGAACTGGGAAAGGTCCGCCAACCAGGATGGTGCGTTCTCGCCATTTTGACTGGGAGACAACAACAAAAAAATGGCTAGCGAATGGGGGGTGGCACAAATTATTACGGGATTTTGGTCGTCGATTAATCACCAGGTTATTTGTGGTAGATTGACTAATCATGTTTTTTTCCTGTTCAATTTAACCTTTTTTGCTATAAATGTACACTGGGATGAAGGAAAGTTTGAAATATGAAAACTATAGAATTATGTACTGTAACTGTCATTGTCATTTGATTACCGTAATTCATAAATTAAAATTCTACCTTCATTTAAGACTCCAGATAGCAGAGAATGTATATTCTTTTGAATAAATAGTACAAATCAATATGTTAAATATTTCCCTTTTTTGTATAGTAATTGTCATATAAATCTGTGAATAATTGACTGTTTGTCCCATGCAGTCGGAATGGTGGAGAAACGCGAGGCTCACCTGGAGACACTGGTAGCGGAGGCGGAGCAGCGTGCCGCGGATCTATGCGCGCGGGCGCAGAAAGACGGCCTGTCGCTGGAGGCCTGCCATAAGGACAAGCAGCTTCGGGCCTGGGAGTGGAGGTGCAAGCTATACAAGCGCATGAAAAGCGGATTCCAGCAAGCACGTGAGATAATACCACCGTTTGACGACTTTTTCCACATAAAACTTAACCACAAAATCAGGACATTGTAATGTATTAAGACTAGCCCTAAACAGGTTAACATGAGTGCAACATGATCAATTATAGTCATGAAATCTGTATATTATTTTGTTGTCCAGGTACCCCAGAGGCACCCTCGTTGGTCCGTCTGAGCGTGAGCAGTAGCACCACGTTAACCGTCACCTTTCAAGAACCGCACAATCTCAACTCGACCGTCGTAACCAAGTACAAAGGTACAGAAAAACACTTAAAGAATATTGTGGCAGGCCCTGACTATTTACTCCCCTAGGGTCAAATACAGAAGTTTGTAATCTTGCAATGACAATGCAGAGGTTTTTTTTTTTAAACGTCTGGACAGTTGGTAGCTTTGAGCCATAATTGGTCAATTAGCCTGGAATACAGCAATCACAAGGCTAATGACCACCTCATCATTTCAGGGGGGGGGGGGGGACTATTGATTTAAGGATCACAAGACAAATGAATCATTTGCTGGTGTTTGTGTGTGTGTGTATCTGCAGTGGAGTGGAGCTGCTTGAAAGATTGCTCAATACTCGCCGGAGAGATGCTTCTGGAGAACCTGCAGAGCCTCAAATGCACCATCAGCAACCTCACCACTGTAAAAAAAAAATCCTAAAACTCTTCACTAAATAATCATTATAAACTTTGCACCTTATCTTTTGGTGTTTTTTCCTCAGGGTCGTCTGTACTACGTACGCATTTCGGCCTACAATATGAAGGGTTGGGGTCCACCCGCGTGCTCCTTGCCGCCGTCCGCTGCTCCTTCCAGTAGGTTCATCCTCCCATTTTGCCCACTTTATGCACCAGAAATAAGAACACATACATTTACATGCTCGCTTTTGTGTGTGTGTGTGCGTCGACGTTGTGTGTGTGTGTGTGTGAGTCAGCAGTTTTGTATGTTTCTGAATATTGTATGTATGTATGTTTTTGTCTGCTTTTGCCAGAAGTGCAAAGGGACCTACTGTGTAGGCGTATGTTTTTGCACTCACTCCACTAATGTCCAAGTGGAACAGATGTAAAGAGGACTGTGAGCCAGTGCCAACACACCCACCTCAGGGATATTCACTAAACAAATTGCTACATAAACATACACACACACACTGCGCACACAATCATCCCACTCCACTAAACTGCGTTAATTAAATGATTTTCTTTATTAAGTCGTCGATTTTTTTCCACTTAAAATACAATTTTCTTTGTGTGTTGCCTCATCACTTTGGCATGATAGTGTGTAGTTCACATTGTATGTCTGGTATATTCTCAATAAAATAAAGTGACATAAAGAATCATTTAAAAATGCGAAATTAACAAATAATATAATGAAGAAGGTTTTTGAATGGTAGCCCAATTGTGTTTTAGTCTGAGAATATTTTTTTATTTTGTTTTATGGCCTATTTAGCCTAAACTAATTATATTTTTGGTGGTTTTTTTTAAGTTAGTTAGCTACTTAAATCCTGCCAATATTTCTGACAGCCCTTTAATAAATGAAATTCTAAACCCCTAATTAGTATATAATACAATGGCTTAAGTTATTGGCTGCTGTTAATGCTGATAGACTGTTTTTACATTAACCACACACACATATCAACTCTGCCTTACCACCCACTCAAAATAAATTGGACATCAATTGCTATCACTGGCACATTCAATGGCATCTACCCTAACTCAAATGAATCTAACATGTCTCTCATCACATCTTATTGTAAAAACAGAATTACGTATTTCGCTTTTACTGGACCACATTCCCCTTTCGCATTTTCTTTGATGACCAAGACGTGTCATAAAATCGGCAAATATTTGCTGCCTTTGCCAGAACCTTGATTTACGGACCGTACGAATGTGAAGTCGTCTCCCGTCTGTCTCTACGCCGTATGCCCGAACGCCTTTTGATGTTTTTCCTTCTTTCCTTTTCCCTTTAGATTGGCGAGAATGTAACGGCCGCGAGCCCAGGAGGCGCAGCCACGTCGAGGTTATGGAGCGCTTGCTCCAGCAAGTCAGAGCGACGCATTCGCATTACTGTTGCGGAGGTGAGTACGACCCACCGAGCGAGTTTTTCCCTTTTTTTTTTTTTCAATTACGAGCTGTCATTCTGGAGCGCCTTAGTGTGTATAATATACATATTCTCTACATATAGAGTCATCTGTCATAAACAGCCGCTCGCACTCACATGAAACATTTTCACCAGCCGAGTTGGAGCGGCGCCCGAGGCTCCGGCAGCTTTTCCAACAGGCCATTGAAAAGCACACACACACACACACACACATGCAGACACACGCGAACATAGGCTGCTATGTGAGCCAGAAAGGGAGCCTTTTAAAAGGTCTCTATGATTTCTGAGCTGCGGGAAGGCTAACTGGCTTTGACAAGTGGATAATATGACAAGAGTTCACCGGGGACCTACTGTGCAGTCACTCTGAATAAATAAAGAAATGAGTTTGCGTTGGAGTCAGACGCAAAAAAACACCATTGGGCTGGCTTGATTAACGAGACAGAGGCGCGAAGGCGTTTATTTCGTTGACAACTGCTTCACTTTGTTCTCTTCGGCGACACTTGTTGGGCCTCGGAGCAGGGGGTGTGTTTGCCTATTCGCCTGTTCGTATGTGTGTGTGGACTAGATGCTGTGTTTCATCTCAGTTGAAAGCCAGGGTGTGCAAATGTAAGCATTTTGCATTTGTGTATTTCCCTGGGCTAACTTGTAGTTTGCAGTAATAAATGACCCATAATCCAAAAACCTTAGAAGCTGATCACTTGTCAAGTCTAGGTGCTTCTGTGTATATATTTAAGATGAACATCAAGTTGATTGGCAGATACAAACCTGCAATTTCATGCCCTTTTCACATGGAACTCTGTGAGGGAAAAGCGCAAAGTACTCGCCATGTTCAATTACTTGTATTTTTCAACCTGTATTCCGTAAGAAAAATGCTTTTGAGATGCTGTGCGACCTTTCTAAAGTGAAAAGTTAACGTTGGCTCCATCACGAACTCCTGGACCTAAGAAAATATATCAAATATATTGAAAAACCTTTATTGTTGATGTAGGTATATTGAAATCAGGGTGCCATCCTAAGGTTGTCCTTATGAAATCCGGTAGAAAAGAATAGTTGACATAAACGTCCTTCGTGGATTAACCACAAATCCACTTGTAATTCACATGTATTCTTCATATAATAGATTTATACCACATATCTTTTTACATGTTCTTTGTCTGCAACTGTCAATTATGTTCACGGCAGCTTTCAAAGCAATTTGTTGTCGTTTCTAGGAAGACAAAAAAAAATGCAACATTTCCAAGCATTGTTTTTACTCACTCAATGATAAAGTCACCCACGTTGCATACCAACGTCAGCCATCTCTGCGCGCTTGGCTTGTGAGCATCAGACGTCTGACGTCCGTTTACAGGACGGGAATTTGACCACGCTTAATTACACTGGCTCAAAAGGCCTTCTGTGATTTCAGAGATTGGCATCACTGAGCGACCGCGGGCAGCAATGGCGATAGTGGAAAGGATAAAAAACACCAAAAAAAAGATATAGACAGCTCCACTCGATAAGCTCACGTCCAGTCAGATGTGCCATCATGGGAGAGTGACTCTGCTACGGCGACCTTGTAAAAACACATGCAATGTCTTCCAAACTGTAATGGAGCTTTTTCTTTTTTTGCAGATCCTTCCAAGTTGCAGAACACAAGCAGGAAGCAGTCTGTCTCCAGAAGCCTCAAACATCTTTTCAACTCCTCAAATAAGTTTGTGAAGACACTAAAAAGGTTTGTTTAGGTTCCTCAAGAGATGGGTTTTAACTCTTTACCTGCTATTGACACTCATAGATAGCCAAAGCTTCAATCCATGGTGGTTTCTATCCTAACATTGCAAAATTTGCATGTTTTCCTTCTTTGATTGTATGTTTTGGTATGAACAGTAAACTTTGCTACTCTACATTGTGAACTACATATAAAACTGAGATTTATTACCTTGCCCTTGCTTTAGGGGGATCTACTTGGCAGCTGTGTTCTACCACAAGGACAGTTTACTGGTGACGGCCGAGGACATGATCCCCATCGTGGAAGTGGACGACTCCTATAGCAGCTCCCTCATGCAGGACTTCCTGTGGTTCACTAAGGTTAGATTTTTGGTGGTTTGGCTTCATGTCAAAGCAATAAAATTGTATTACACGGAATGATCTTCTCACTTTTGCGTTCCAAGTTGCTAAATCAAAGTGAGTTGCAGACTTTTATTATGGTAAAAGTCATACTTTGACAAATTCTTGAGGTATTTTGTTTCTTCTGACAACTTTTTAATGGCAAATGTACTAATTACTGATAATTGAAGAAACGTAAAGAATGTTTAAATAATGTTCACATTGTTAAATGAACAAAAGTAACCACTATTCCTATCCTGGAATAAAACTGCAAAAATCCCCCACTCCATTTTTTCATGCTCTCAGCCCCCAAGTACTAAGGAACAAATACACCATGAAACAAAGGCAAAATCATTCTCACGGAATAATGAACAAATTGTCGCTAGATTTCCATTCTCTCACCTGCACTTGGCTGCATTCTTCACGATTACAATAGATTTGACACACATGAAATCTTTCTTACTCTAAGCTTCAAGTTAATTGCTTTTATTCTTTCCATTTTACAGTTGTATGAATGAACACGGCTTTTCTTTTTCATGTTGTCAACAATTTACTACTACTTTTAAGCACCACTTGATCCTCTTTTGTGCAAACATGTCTGCTGCTACAAAACAATAAAGCCATCACATGCATGTGCTATATGGGGAAAAAAATATGGGGGCTCCTTTTGGTGCATTTTGGGTCATTCCTGTTTGCTCTCTCGCAGTTATCCTGCATGTGGGAGGACATCCGATGGCTGCGTTCAAGCACCTCCGTCTCCATGTCGTCGTCGTCCACCCTTCAGGCACGCCACAAGATGCTAAACGCCGCGGGGCAGCTGCAGAACCTCCTGGGCACTCACAACCTGGGCCGCGTCCATTACGAGCCCATCAAGGATCGCCACGGCAATGTGTTGTTGGTTACCGTCCGCGACGCGGAAAGCCAGCACTCGCTCTTTAGCGGGAAGTGGATGCAAGTGGCCAAACTGCAGAGTCAGAGGAAGTCGCTGTCAACGCCCGAGGAGCCCTATGCCCTTGACATTCTCATCATCACCATCCAGGTGCGCCCCGGGAATATTTGATTCGGTTTTTTTCATCTGTTTCCTTAGATCTTTAGATATTCCTACTCTCTGAAAATATGTAAAACATTGAATAAGTTCATGGTGAATTCATTTTTAGACCAAGAAAGTCAACGTTGGATTGGTTTATTGTGTGGAAATATTTTTAGAATGCATTTTGTGCTTTTTTTAATGTATATTTGGGTCTTTCTCCAGGATATTGTGGCATACCAACGGCGCAGCACCCAACGTCTTGCCCCAGGTCTGTACCTGGGATACCTCAAGCTCAGCAGTTCGGTGGACCAGATCCGGGTTCTGGTCTCCCAGCGGACCCCCAACATGCTTTGTCACTCTCGTGTACGAGAAAACTCCAATGTCTCAAAGTATGTGGGATTTTTTTTTTTTTAACTCGGCTATTAGTCAGAGTGGGGTTTTAGTGATTTTAGCATGTTTGCCTCAGAACATTTAAATGGCCTCCCCATTGGTGTCAATGGTGCTCAAAATAGACTCCTTTTCAAGTGTCAATGTAATAGCGCTAACTATAGAAATAGGCTTGATTCAGTTGCTGTTTGTTTTTTTGATGCTTGTAACGTCTTTGTGAGTATGAGTCATCTGAACATTTCTAGTCCCAAACAACCTTAGGGACTCTCCAACGTAACGTCCACCATCTTAATCACATTCACTTTCCCGATGACACATTTGAACGTTCTTCAGCTCGTCTCTCCACTGTCACTCCTTTTGAACAAAATGTTCCGGAACAGTCCATCTGTTCATTTGCTGCCTTTAACACCAAAACGTATGAAGGTTTTGTCAGGGTGTCCTTCACAAATTCGAGCATATGCTGGCGAGGCGTCTTGTGCAGGCGGAGGTTAAGCTGAAGTAAACTCACTTTGGGCAGTTGGGTTAGAAGACCTAAAGAAAAGAGTTTTTCCTTCATATTTTTTGACATAGGACTTGAATGGACCATATTTTTGAACACAAAAATATTTTTTAGTCTTCCTTTCTCAGCTACTCTCCACATAGATGTCACCACACCCAGAATAAGTCTTTGGTGTGTCATTTCATAACTCCTTCAACTCATTCAGTCTGTTTGAACAGGAGATCCTGAATCATCTCACTCTGTACACGTCACATTTCAAATTTGAAATTTATCTCATTAGGGAAGAGTGGGATTGGATTCGCTCGCTGTCAGAAACCGGCGACAAAGACCCCAGTGGCGAAGAGGTTCGACCCAGGTCGGAAAGTCATGCGCCATTACTCTACTACGAGCTCCAGACGGCCATCAAATCTCTGCTTAAGAACCTCAACCTCCCTCTACATCAGGTGATTTTATCTGTCAGCCTTTATACTAATAACCTACCAAAAATGATCTCCTTCCAATCAAAATGTTCTTCAATACAAATTTCATCTTCACAGGCCCGCCACTTCCGCCTGTACAGCCAAGAAGTGGTCGAACTGGGTCACGGGGTCTGCTTCCTGCTGCTACTACCGGCCGCCGATGACGTCTGCTCGGCTCCCGGTCAGTCCAACCCATACACGCCGCTGTCAGGATTTCTACACCTGCCGCTGCAGATGTTTGAGCTTGGTAAGAGAAAAAAAATCAGTCAAAAAGGGCCTTTTTCATCACATTTGTGCTCATTTATCTTCTCCTCAGTACACTTCTCAACCTACAAGGAGAAGTTCATCAACTTGTATTGCCGTTTGTCGTCTGTGCTGGATCTGGACGCCCTCATTACCCAGCAGGCATTGCGGGAGGCCATCACGGACGTCGAAGTGGCGAGCGCCAAGCAGAGACATCAGCTTATATTGGACTACATCCAGGTAACAGATGCCTTCGAGATGTTAATTCAAGGACTCAAATTGACGCAAGTTGGTTTTTTTACGTTCGCCATTTACCAGAACTTTGTCATCTTTCCACTCGGCAAAACTTCCATTATACACTCTTTGTTTTTATAGTACCATTAATCCCCCCCCCTTCCTAAAACAAAGGAAAAAAAATGCCAAGTGATGTCTCCTACTTAGTTTAGAAGTCAAGTTAAGTATTCACATTTTACAAAAAGTTTTTCCTGGAGAACAGGAGCTACTTGGGAGAACAATTGCTCATTTTCACATCACTAAGTTGTCAACGTATCTAAGTTTAAAAAGTGCCGAGTGGGAGAAGAAAAATGTTCCTTAATGTCCCCATCTGAAAAATGTTCTCCGGTGGGTTGTCACGACTTCGAATACGGGCGCAAAAAAAGTCAACCAGCACGCCGCCGCCGCCGCCGTTAATGGACACCGACCACAAAACCACAAGTGTGCGCTCCCCGAGCAGCCGTGTGTGTGTGTGTGTGTGCCCGATTTGTCTCGTTGTGATTTTAAAGTCTGGAAAAAAGTGCCCACCCCCTAAACCACAAATTGGTCAGAGAGGGGAATGTCAAGGAGGGGTTTTGGGGGGGGGGGGGGGGGGGGGGGGGGGGTTTCATACAAAATAACGATGTGTGTGTGCACATCTTTTTCAGCGGCACGTCTGTCCGTCTGGGTAATTCGCGCCATTTGTACGAAGTTTAGTTTGTCAGGTGAAAAAGCGCAAACGTTTTCATCAGGTCAAGTTGTCCTCATAGAAATGTTGTCTGGCCCCATGTAGACTAAAATGCACACAGTTAAGTGTGTGCGCTTATGCGTGCTTGAAAGTGGGTTTAGTGTGAAGATGACGTGATGTGGTCTAATTGGACAGTTTGTTTAGACTCGCCACACGTTGAGGGAGGAAAATATACGGCGCTCAGACAGGCGACCGACGCCGTCTGCACTCGCGCACATGGACGCGCACGCGTCACATTCCAACGCTCGTGTGATGAAAGTCAGTAAATGGTGTTATTATTGTATACGGCCTAAATGGGTTAAATCAAATGTTATTTTGTTGTTGGCTTTCTTTCAGTGGTAATAGACGTCTAATACGTTTTGAACCTGATTATTGCTCCCAGCTACAAATTAATTCTGTGGTTTTAGGATGTTATAGTAATATTTTATAATAATACAAATAAATTAATTTTGAATTCATCTGGGGTCTTGATTGACGATGGCATCTCGCTAAGGGACCCCAACCCTGACTCGCAGCCTCTACATTCTTTCCATTAGAGTCATCTTGGTCTCGCCGCATGTGTGTATGATGGGCAGATAATTGCCAAGAAATGCTTTGTTTCATGTCTTTTTCAACTTTTCCTTTAAATGTTGTTGCCTCCATGACAGTATTGGGTTTTTTTTCCCTTTTGCATGGTCCATATTGGTCTTATTTTTTTGGTATTCATTTGAAATTTTAACATTTTGGTATGAAACATATTTTACACAAATGGAATACTGGAGCTAGTTTATAAAAAAAGAACTATCTCACAAAAAGGTCATAAGTAATTACTTTTTTATACTTTAGCATTTGCGTGTTGGATGCGTTGTACAAATTTCATTTTATGAAAAAATTTAGTAGGTGATTGCTAATGGATCAAAAACCTGATGGTCCCCCTATTTATGTTTTTTAATCATGTAATATTTGTATTTTCTGTGTGTTCCGCAGCAGCTAGACGAAACACGGCGAGATCTTCGTTGGTTGACCGACGCTCTGCAGTATGCCCGCTACAAACACCCCCGTGGCGGCGTTCCCGTCACCTGCCTGGTGGACGCCAGCTCCCCGGAAAATGACAGCAACCAGCCGAAGACGGACTCCACCTCCTCCACCATGGACTATGTGCCCTCGCCATCGCCCTCGCCGGAACTGTTCAGGAGGAAGGCCATAAGCGGTCAGTGTCATTTAAATAGAAAATACAAAATAGATAGATTAAATAGAAAACACATTTGAAGATAATCCTGCCTTGTAATTGTGGAAAATCTAGTATTTAATTTTCCTTCTTCACTCCAGACTCGCTACTGGGTTCGGACGAGGACGGCTCCTCCGAGGTTTTCCTCCCAACGGACAGCGACTACGATTCCAGTGACGCCTTGAGCCCCCGTGAGCTGGACCTGCTCTACTCACCCCCCCAGGACCTTTCCCAGCAGGCCATGCACTCGCTGGGTGGAAGCGCCCCTGATGTGTTTCAAATCCACGAGCTCAGGTCAATATCCAAAACCGATGCCTGAATTAACCTTCAGCCATTCTCAATAAATTTAATCTTTCTTTATTCAGGTACAGCACCCTCCCAACGAAGGACCTCCCACTGTCCATGGCCATGAAGGACCCCCCCTCAAAGGAGGGTGTCATGGCTATGCTCTCCAAAGATACCCCCGCCTTCTCATACACTCTCCCTCGCTCTCCCTCTTTACCCCGAGCCCTCCCTGCGTCGCCATCCACCCCGTTGTCCCCCCGCATCATCTCTGGCGACCTCCCGCTGTCCCTTCCCCTTTGCCCTGCACTGTACAGCACCACCAAGACACTGGAGGGTCTCTCGCTATCGAGGACCCAACAGGAGGGGGGCTCCCCCCTACCGAGGACCATCCCAAACCCCCCTTCTAAGCGCAAGCTGCTCTCCAGGAGCCACCGAGGCCAGTATTTTAGTGGACCACAGCGGTGGCTAAAGGGCCACAGCGGGGAGAGCCACTCCGGGTCTCTATCCGAGGGCGTCTACACAAAACAGCGTGACCCGGACCTGCCACCACCCAAAGATCCACCCCCACTACCCCCGACACGGGGCGCCACTTACGTCAACCGCAACGATTGCGTACTTGAAAGCCGCAAAGGCCGGCTAAGGGAACAGAGGCCTCATGTGAGGAGGATCTTTGTGGAGGCCGGCAAGGACCCGGAGGAGGGGGTGCTGGGGTCACGAAGCGTTGACGAGGACCCGCGAGGGGCGGCCGCACAGGACGTTGACTCGGACGACCAAACCAATACACAAGTGTCAGAGATTCTCAGCAGCACGCTTTAGGCACCCCCGCAACCACTTGTCCACCAGAGCTCCTTAGAACAGGTCACTTTATGTTCATGTGAACACTTAAGCCCCGCCTCCCACCAACGCACACCCCTTCCGACATGTTTGGCTGATCTTTTAAGGTTACCACTTTCCCCTTTTTCACTTCCTCTTGATGAACACGCCCTGTTCGACAATCCCTGAAAAGATGGACAAAACTGCGGTAGCCACTTTTCTCCGAAGAGACTTTTGTTTTTAGCCTTGACGCCATCTGTTGGACCGGGACCAGATCTTGTATTAGTACTTCAGACACTGTGTTGGCCATAAAATGTGGTGTTGTGTGATTCCCAAGTGGAACTCGGGACTGACTCCTGATGCCGTTAGGACATCCCTTTGGAGAAAACGCTGGTTTCCAATGAAACAAGAGACCTTATTGTCGTTCTCCAAACCACTTTGACTGCCGCTGGAAATGCCACTTTTTGTCCTCCCAAAGTCACAAGCTCAGCGTTCGCACGTCTCACCGTCTTTCCTACCTTTTGCGTAGATCGTAGAAAAAAAAAAACTAAAGTTGCTGGTTCAACTTGGCCAAGCCTCGGATTCCTCCCGGCGTCGACTGTTACACAGATGATAATCAATGTAAGCAGGAATGGAACATTTCCACCAAAAAAATGAACAAAACAAAAAAAAAAATCAGCAGAAATGTCATCAGAGTTGTAAATTACGACGATGGGTTTTCGATTACTTGAAGTAACTCTATACATTTCTGATGTGATGGAGTTTTGTTAAAGGAGTTCCAATTGGAAACTTTCTGTGGGAATGAATGATTGAGAGAGACAAACAACTAGTATTTAAAAACGGAAAAAAAAGTTAAAGATGGTTGCTCAGAATATTTAAGCATGGAAATCTTTGAGGTCTGTTAGAAAAAAAATGCATGACCAAATGACACTAATTGCCAGTGTATCCATTTTGTGATGTCATTTGCACCAATATATATTGATAGTGTCATAATGGGTATCAATGACATCACATTTAAGGGCGGGCAATTTGGAATACTCGCATAGGATTGGCTAAATATTACTGCCTTGGATAGCATTTTCCAGCTTTTTACATTTTGCGCCACTTTTACACATCAGGAAAACTGTTTTTCATTCATTAAAAGGGTTGTTTGTCTCTTCAAGCCATTCACAATGATTGACGGCAATAGACGTCCAATCCATTTTGATTGGAAGAGGCCCTCTCAGTCAAAATGGACGTCTTTTACCGTCAATGTTGACAATGAGTGTCCATTATTCCCAAGTGTGGTTTCAGATGTTGAAATTTCTCCGATTTTTTGCAATTCTCGTCACGAATAAGTTGGTCACCACTAAAGCATGGAAGTATTTTTCTACTCCAGTGGCGCTGGTAGTTTTCTTTTTGTGCTCTTTTGTTCGTTGGCATGACGTGTGCTCTGCTTCAACTGGCATGCAACGCTCGGCTCAGGACGTTTGTTTGTGTTTGCGTTGTTGTCTTCTGACTTCTTGCTGACGCTTCACTCGGTTTGTTTTTGGTTGTTTTGACCCACTCGTCGTGTTATTTAATTTTCCGAGGAGCACAGATTGTTCACGTGTCCCCCCCACCCCACACACACACACACACAAACACACTTTTTTAATGTGTGCACATTCTGGAATAAAAGCTGATGGAATTTGGGATGGTGACGGGTCAACAAATCTGCGTGGAAACGCACGGAATGTGCCGGGCGCTCGCTGAATTTGGGATTCAGACGCCGCGTCGTCTTCTCTTCTTGATTTATTCCCAAAACATTCCGGGGGTGCTTTCTCACCTTTTTAAGCGTGGAATCCCTCGACTCTCGAGGGATGCCGGCTACTCAAAGTTGCCCAACAATATTGGTCGATTCCCTTGGCTCCCCCAACACTCCCATTTAACGATTATATTTATAATTAAGATTTGTAGATTGCCTGTGTAGAAATCTTAACATTTTTCAGTCTAATTGGTTTAAGATGTCCTGTGTTACTACCTCAAATTAATCTGCCTGCAAACTAAAATCAATTTTGGACTGCTTTTGACTGCACTACACGTCCAATCCATTTAGACTAGGATACGTATAGCATATGAATAAACTAGTACCTCAGAAACTTTCACATAATCATTCCTAAATTCAAATGGATTGGATGTCTATCATGAAATATCATAAATAGTTTGTACTGGCCATTCTAGTTAGAAATGTCTGTTGCTTTCCATGGCCAACAAAGAGTTAAAATTGTGAATCTATTATTTTAACTAATCTCATTTTAAATACATTCTCACAGGGTCACATTGCAGGGTTTTGACGAACAGCATGTTTCCATCCTGATTGGTCGTTTGGAAGAAAACTTTGAAAAGAGCCGGATTAAGACATTTAATAATCTGCATCTTTGGTGAGTATTGTGTTTTATTTGGATGTATATAACATACTTGTTAATTTATTCCCTATCAAAGATGTATACCAGAGTTCATGATGTTCAACTGCTCCAAACTAAACAAAAAAGAATAGTGACAAACTTTTTTTCTGAGGAAAGATAGATATCCAATCTTTCTTTTTTAATGGAAGATTGGGATGTCCTGTGACTTTGTTTGGTATGCGATGAGTCAAAAGTTAGTTCCAAAGCAAACATTTCAGTTATTTCAGTGAGCTCCAGATCATGTCGGCCATTTGATGTGGAAAAAAAACATGAAATATGATTGTCAAACTTGAAAAATTATTCCAATATCTCACTCACATTGTAAAAACCTCTAAATCTGCCAAAAAAAGTGATAATTTGGCTTTATCTACCAAACCGTGGTGTTATGGAAGACGTGCACGTGGGTGCGAATTGGACGGAATCACAACACTGCCGATGGTGGGTGGGTGGGTTAGGGTTTTTGGGGGGTGAGCTCCAGGCATTCGAGAGCGAGGGTCCAAGCCACAGGATCGCTGACATGGCGAGACTTGGCTCTTGAGACAAGGAGCTGGTCAGAGCGAGAGCGCAAACGACTTAATAGGTGCTTGGTATACAAAATAAATTCTGCCTTAATTCAAATAATCATTCACAAATTTAGTGTTAAAAAAACATCACACCTTACCTTAACCCTAGTGTAAAAAAAATGGATGTAGCATTAGGGTTAATGTCACTTTAAAATCAAAGTATTTCTTATCTTTGTGTGTCTACATGGACATGTGTGACCTTGTAACCGCATGTGTACGTGCCACTTTGAAGCCTTGTCGTCCAAATGTAGCGTCCAAATTTCGTCTGTCGTTTCGCCATCAAGCCACAACAAACATTCTTTTTTTTTCCCCTTGATATCATCACATCACAACCGTCGTTAGTCACGTCCGCCAACAAAGTCGGGGTAATGCATGGGTGGACTATTCAAGCGGCCTGCGACCTGGGACATGAGACTCAAACGTAATACGGCCTTCCATTTTCCTCATGTCTAACTTAGAATATAATTTAGTGATCTTGACACGCCTGAAATACGAAATTTGGACTGCTTCATCCTTGGGTGCAATATCCGACTGGCTAAAACATCTAAATTCAGCAGTTCAAATACCAGAAATTGACCTTATGCAGAATAGAATCTGTCAAAAATGGCAAACACGAGACACAAAAGTCACATTCACGTGTTCTCCCTCAATTTGGAAGTCTGCCCTGGAGTGAAAAAGGAAGTTTTCTTATCAGCGCATCGCCCGGCAGCCTCCGACAGCTTTTCACAATCTAGCGGCGCCGCTCGTAAAATGACCGAAACGATTCCAATTTGAAGCGGAATGTTCCGTTACCTCTGTCGAGGAAGTATAGTATTGTTTGTTGGAGTCCTAAAAGAAGAAAACATCACATTTTTGGGGGGTAAAGCAACAACAGCGAAGGAGGTGAAGTCTGACTCGGACGCTAAAGTGCGCCTCCTTCATCGGCCGTCTGTGAAATTTGCTGCTGGACGACAAGTTTGCGGGAGAAGCGTGGTGGAATATTCTGGACACCCTAAGTCAACAATGTTGCCAGTGAAGGAAGAAAAAAAAAGTGTTCACTCATACAGTGCGTTGACAGCCGCAGTCGTTCAATCCAAGTGAACTTGAAGAGGCTGTCAGCAAATCAATCAGCGCCAACCCTCACATTCCAAATGGATTGGACGTCCATTAACGTCCAAAACAGTTATGTTAAAGATAAGAATACTTTATATTGTAGATAATAATCCATTTTATTACTAATAGTATGTTAATACTATACTAATACTCTCCTCTTGGTTTGTGTTTTTGTCTATAGAATACAATATACAATAGTTCTTCATTACTTACCTATAGGGAATATTTGGTTGCCATGTATACAAATATACTAAAATAAGACATTATAATAATACAGAGTCTTGTTGTTGGTTTGTGGTTGCATACATTAGTTTTATTGTATTTTATTATTTGCATAAGTTGTGTTGAGTGTAATGAGTGTCTGGGATGCATGCCTGATGATATTTGTTTATTACTAAAATAAATCATTATAATAATACAGAGTCTTGTTGTTGGTTTGTGGTTGCGTACATTAGTTTCATTGTATTTTATTATTTGCATAAGTTGTGTTGAGTGTAATGAGTGTCTAGGATACATGCCTGATGATATTTGTTTATTTTTGGTGTTTTGTTTTGGATAAATGTGTGTCATTATCTTTGTCATTGTTAATTTGTGAGCTCATGTGTGATTGGTTTGTGTGTTTTTGAGGCTGTTGTGTGAATCGGTCTGATTTTCTGCTGAGTTTTGTGTCGTTGCATGTTTTTGTATGTTTTTTTTTGCATGTGGTGCATGGTGGGGGGTGTTGTGGGGGTGTGGTGGGGGTGTGTCTGGGGGTGTGTCTGGGTTGGTCCAGCATCCTGATGACATCAGAGCCCGTCCTGCACACAGTGTGCTACTGATGACTGTCGTCTATTTGGGTGCGTGAAAAAGAAGGAGGAGGAGAGGGGAGGAGAAGGAGGGAGTGAATGAGGGAGGGAGGGAGGGAGGGAGGGAGGACAGTCATCCGAAGATAAGTCACAACTCGACCCCGAAGCTCGCCGTTCGACATGCGGTACGAACGGCATCAGGCTGGACGCAGATCGCGGCCCGTGACGTGACTTGGCGTGGCGTTCCCCCCCCAAAAATTGGACTTTTCCCCGCTGCCAAGTTTGGAAGATGGTTCCCCATCCCCATCCTCATCCTCATCCCCGGCTTTCTCGCCTTCTACTCTTGGCGCTCCTCTTGGCCCGGGCCGGGAGCCAGCACTACTTCCTACTGCGACCGGTGCCCAGCGACGACCTCCCGGTCGTGGATCTCAAGGAGGAGCCGGACCCTCTGCTGGACCCTCGCGAGAAGGACCTGAACGAGACGGAGCTGCGGGCCTCCCTGGGAGGACACTTTGACGTCCACTTTATGTCCCCGCTACTCCCGGACTTGGACGAGGACGGTGGCGAGGCGGACTCCGATGGCGCCTGGGACCTGGACTTGGACTCGGGCCCCATGCCCAAGGACATCCGCGCCATGGATTTCGAAGTGCAGCTGGGCAAGAAGCAGAAGCCGAGCAAGAAGCTCCGTCGCCGGCTGCAGATGTGGTTGTGGTCGTACGCCGCCTGCCCGGTCCTCCACACCTGGACCGACCTGAGCGTCCGTTTCTGGCCGCGTTACGTCAAAGCCGGCCGATGCTCCAACAAGCGCTCGTGCTCCCTCCCCGAGGGTATGCGTTGCGCCCCCTCTAAGGTCAAACACTTGACGCTCCTTCGCTGGAGGTGCGTGCAGAGGAAGGTGGCTCTCAAGTGTGCCTGGATCCCTGCTCAATACCCCGTGGTGTCTGAGTGCAAGTGCTCGTGCGCGAACTGATTGACGGGATTGACTTGGTGTGCAAGAGAGAAGAAGCCCATTTTGGCACATATTTGATTGACTAGGAAGGGAAAAAATCCCCCCCCCCCCCCCCCAGTTAGTTGGGATAGACTCCAGCACCCCCAGTGACCCTTGTGTGAATAATCGGTTCAGAAAATGAATGAATGTTGTATAAATGCAAGCCACCTAGGCCAATATAATTTATATATGCATATATTCCATACATGGAGACGGGTTCAGCTCCGCTGGTTAGCCACAATAATATTATTCTGAGATGAGAGTATTGCTATTTTATCTCTTCACGTGTTGCTTCCCCATTTGTGTTCCATCCCAATGCTAATTGTAAGCTCACCTATGGAGCTTTGCATTGGTTTTCAGCATTAAGCTAAGCCGGTATTGTCATTTTTGTTTTGAGTTTGTAAGTATTACGAACTTCTGTGCGTGTCAATAAATTGCTTCAGATCTTTTACGAAAAAATTATTGGTTTTGATGGCATATGTGCAATAGTGCTAGCAATGGTTGTGAAGAATCACTGCACACACAAAATTGCTGTCTTGCAGAGTTTTCATAGTGAAAGCACTGTCCTTTCATCACCCCAACGCGAGGAGACGGCCGCCAATCCAGGCCGCCAAGCAAACACAACACGGTCCAGAGACGTCCCCGTGAAGACGACGTCATCTTACAACTGCCGACGTGAATCAGGAAAGTTGCTTTTGGTATTTTTGGAGTTGTATTCTGTGTGTAAACAATTTGTTTTTCAGTCTCCAGTGGGAAGCGGGAGAAGAAATGTGAAAGTGTTTGTTGTGTGGCGCGGAGTCTCCTGTTGGCACAAAGGCAAGCAGACTTTCATCAATCTGCTGCTGAGTGTCAAAACAGACCTGAAGCCAATACACACACACCCACATAATGTGGTTAGGTAATCCCAGTTTATGTGTTTTTGTTCGCTTTTTTTGTCTTTGTGTCGGATATTTACAAAGGTTTTGCTTATGAAGACAAGATCATCTTCTAAGTCATTTATTTACAATGAATCTACAATGACTTGAAGACCTAATTTAACTAATTCGCTGTTTGAGGATTATGGATTATAATCCATTTTGACGGGTGTTTAGGGTCAAAAGGTTAAAAGTAAACTCTCATCTAAGAAACTTTCACATGGGCCTTGCAGACTGGAGGTTAAAAGTGAGTCTAATGTTATAAAAAATAACATTTATATCTAAATATTCATATTTACTCATCATTTTTTGTGTATAATGCAGTCAAACGGCATCCATAGGCAGCATTTTAGGAATAATTGGGAATATTGATTATAAATAAGAGTAAAACAAACCTAAATCTCAGTGCTCGGCTTTTGGGTCAATTTGTGTCCCGCCCTTGGAACACTCAAACAGCGAATAGGTGAGTTTTTTTTTACCAAATAACGGAGGATAAATTCTCCTTTATTTTGCAAGTTGTGCAATTTGCGAACGATCTGGGCAACATTGTCTAATGTGTCCATGCGTGTCACACACTGAGCCACAGTGTTGCGTGTTTATGCATACCGGCACGCTGTGAGGGTGCCTTGTCGCCCGCCGCCTGTTTGCTCAAACTTATTTTGGGAAAATTCCACCACACCGCCGCTTTACCAGCAGCAGCAGCTCTTTTACTGTACCTTAAGTCACCCACATGGCAGCTGTCCTCAAGCTCTCATTAACATTACGTATTAATTGACTTAACTTGTTAGTGAATGATGATTGACTACCATTGACATTGATGGACGTCCAATCCATTGAGACAAGAAGAATGGGTTGGATGTTTATCCTCCTCAGTGGAAGTTAAAAATTAAATTAAAATTTGGGTTATTGTTCCTTAGACTGATTACATTTTAATATGTGAATGATTAAATAATTGATTTGCATAGTTTTTTCATGTCATTTTATATGGAGGAATGTTTTAATTGAAATTACTATATAGTAAATGTATAGTGTAACATTAAGTGAATTTAATTTAAATGTTATTTCATTTACATTGCATTTGTTGGACCTAGAAATTGATTGAATTTTGAACATGGCTTATTAAATAACTAATTTGCATCTTATTTTAATGTCAAATAATTTGGATTTTAAGGTTAAATTGAATACAAGTATATACATATATTTTTAAAGCATATTTCTATATTTCATGTTAAGTGAATGCAAATGTTATCCTACTTAGACTGCATGTATTTGAACATTCAAAGTGATTGAATGTTAAACATGATTTAATTAAATAACCCCAATTTGCATCGTTATTTCATGTCAAAGCATGTGGAAGTAAAGATTCAAAGGTTAAATTGAAAAAACTGTATTAATATTAAGTCAGTTTAAATGTTATATAAATTAGACTGCATTTGGATATTTAAACTGATTCAATTTTAAACATGATTGATTAAAAAAAACTCATTTGCAGTTATGTCATGTCATTTGGATATAAAGATTAAAAGGTTAAATAGAAATATATTTTAAAGTAACATTAAGTGAATTTAATTTCAATGTTGCACTTAATTGGGAACTGAACGCAAATGACAAATATTTTTCCTGAATTTCCTTTGCTTAGTTGTGCTCGATTTACACTTGTTCGATAGCGCCTCCTACTGTATTAGCAGGAGAACACCATCAATACACCTCATCTCCACTAGGCACAACCATGATTTATTTAAAATACATAAATTGAAAAATGAGGCACACAGTCAAGTCATGTGGAGGTGGCTAGAAAGATATTTACAGTATAAATTAAACGATAAACAATAATGTGTGTGTGTAATACTGTCAATTAAACAATTAAATTACATTCATAGCACCTTTGGTCCAAACACAAAGAACAAAACTCACAAAATAGTCGAATGTACAAAATACAGATCACATTAGTTCAGTTTTTTTCGTAGCAATGTGGACTGGAACCTGAGGCACTGAGATCTTCTTGTTTTATTGGCGCAAATGGAAAACTTGGCGTCATTCACGGCCGCCATTCCTCCGGTTGGCCAATCTGGTCGCCGCTTGCACCTTAGCCGCCGCGATGTCACAAGTTGGGGTCGAGGCTAGTGGTTGCGTGGGTTGAAAAAGCCGACACTAGTGGGCGACTCTTTAACGGTGACGGTGATGAAGTTGGCGGTGACGTCGGTGACAAAAACGTGCTCCAGAAGGTTCCGCGTCGGGCGCCAGTCCGTCTCGGCGTCCGATTCGGTAGCGGCGTCGCCTAAGCTTGGCCGACTGTTGCTAAGATACGATGCGGCGTCCCGCTCCGATTCGCCGCTGCTACTTTCGTCCGAATCGCCCGTGCTGAGCTCGTTGAGGCCACGGTTGGACTTGCATTCTTCTTTCCGGCCACTGGTGGCGAGTGTCGAGTCTTTCCGTTTTTTGTCGCCGTCAGCCTTGGCGGGAGGGAGCGGACGCTGCCTTTCAGGTATCACGCATGTGTCTTTGATGACCACCAGGCTGCCGCTCCGTGAGCTGGCACGCACCGCCACGCCGGAACGTACCACGGCGCCGCTTTGGCTGGTGGGCGGCGTCTTGGTGGCGCTCTGCAGGTTCAACGCCCGTAGGCCAAGAGTCTGATTGGTCGCCCGTTGCGAAGACGACGACGGCGTCTTGGAAATTCCCCGCTTGTGCTGGAGAAGACCCGGATGAGCTTCGTGCCTCCTCGGACTTGGCGTCGACACCTGGCCGCCTCCGAAGACGGCTCTTGAAGGGGACGCCGTCCCTTTGAGGTAGTCGCTCCGTCCCACCGCCGGCCCCGATGTGGAGCGTTTGAGTTCGCCGTGCGATGTCTTCCTTTGAGGCGAGCCACCGGTTTTCCCGAGCGGCGACGAGGACCCCGGCGCGGAGTTGTTCCAAACACAGCCTCCTTTGGATGCAGACACCTGAGAGAAAGGAGACCCTTGGGAAGGAGCACCGTGATGGTCTCTGGTGGTCCTGCCGAGTCCTGTATAGGTGAAGCTGGCTGGCTGCAGGGGCTTTTTTATACCTGCCCGGGGGTCTACCCTTGGAAGACAATAAACAAGACCATGGTTAAAGTCAGATAATGATGAAAAAGTGTGTTGATCTTGTGACATCATCCAAATAATTTGTTTTCATACTTTCCATACTTGTGTAGGAACCCTGGCAGGAGTTGGTGATGGTGGCTTGGGCCCGGCGGTACTGGCGGCGTCCTGTTTTTGACGTGTCTCAGGGCGCCCATGTCTGCGTGGAGCGGTTTCCGGCTGCGCTTTTTACGAGGGGGCTCGGCTTTGGCGGGGAGGATTTGAGGCCTCTTCTGGGGGACGGGATCCAGCCGAGGGCCCGCTGTGACCTTTTTGTGCTCGTGCTCTTCCTCTTCTTCCTCCTCCTCGGACGATGACGCCGCCGATGAAGAGACGCCGGAGAAAGATGAGGATGACGAGCGGCTGTCTTTGGCGATGGGTGCAATGGGAAGCTGAAGGTAAAAATGCATATGATCAGGTAAATTACTGTAATACACTGAATTTATATGATGTGATTAAGTTTTACATACAGTTGATTTAGTATATTTTAATAATGTATGGGCTTTAGTAAGAGTATGGTGGTCACTATTATTAAAGCTTTTTGTTAAAAGTAAAAGGGTCTTAAAAATGAAAAATACAGTTAAAGATGGTTCAATAAAGTGAAAGTAAAAAGAAAGTGAAGTTACAGGATTCTTGCGTGGTCGTCCTCTTGGCCTCTTTCCTTTCTTTTGGAACAGCATTTCTCGCTCTTGTTCCCTAAAAAAAACATGCAATTTAGTGAATGCATACTGCACTGTATTATATGATTCCACCTAAATTATTTAATAACCTTTTGTGAAAAGCTGCCAGTAACCTGGGGTCCAAAATATTCTCTTCTGGCTCCCAACTGTTGTGCCTAGAACAACAAAATCAGTGGATTGTTAGCCATTGATTTCAAAATTAATCTGTCATTTCTAATAAGGATGCAATTTGAAATTAACGCATACTGAGCCAATCTAAGTCACTCGTTTAAATCATTGGATGCCAATATGGTGTTGTGCGACCAATCCATTTTGACTGATTTAATTTGCCTCTCAGTCAAAATCCAAGGAATCTAATGGTGTCAATAGCACATAAATATTAGCATTTATGGCCAGTCCTCCCAGTTTAAATGAATTGGACATCTGTGACTTTAAAAAATGACTTAAGCAGACTATTTTCCCTTTTGTGCATTGATATAATGTTATAACCATAAATAGGATGAATTCATGCTTCAATGTAAAACGATCCTATCAATACAATAAAATTAACAGTACAACAAACCAGTAAACAAATACAGTAAATGAATACAAATGTTATATTTGATGACATTTGTGATCATTCTCACTTTGGAGCAATATAAATAGAAAGCATGTGAATAGTGATGTCAAATGAAACTCTTGGTTTAAAAGGGACAAGGTGTTATTTTTATTTATATATTTAAGTGAAATTAAGCATTATGGGATCATTAATATGAGCTACTTCGATCATACAAGGGGTAAAAATGAAGAAAAATAGCACAAACGGCGGCAGCTTAGTGTTTTTGTTTATGGGGGTGTGCTCGTTGAGACATAAAGAAACATGCACCTCTGCACAAGGTACAACGTTAAGGTAAGGGTAGGGCAAAATCAGCAAAAGGACCATTTTGGGGGTCTTTTATTTTTCTTTTTTAATCATATTGTCTACTAGTCGTTTTCTCGCCTCCTAGCTCGCAGTGTGCGCGTGCACGAGGGCACGTGTTTGTTTGTGTGCGTGCGTGCTCGTTTAGCATCGGCGGCTAGTCGAGACAGGCTAGCGACTTACTTGGACGACCACCCTCTCCACTTGACAAGATACTCGAATTTCCCCTGGAAAAAAGAGCAAAAAGGCTTGCTTGGAAGGCTTAGAGGAGATCCGGGGGTCTCCACCGGGGCCGTCCGTGGTTTGCTCACCTTTCTCGGCCGTTTGCTTAGGATGCATTCGGCATCGAATACCTGGCCCACTGTGACCCCCTCCATTGCTCTGAGCAGCAGGACGGCCGGGAATTGGACGCCTTTTTGTCCAAAAATGGCCTCCGTAGACGCCCTTTCTTATGTTAAGAATTGAAAACTGCATTTTTATCAAATAAAACATTATACATTGACCTTACATATACTCTCTTTTGGTTTAAATGTCATTGCACATAGACAGACGCTGACAGCAAAGACGCACCGAGAGCAACTATTTCAAAGCGAAATAGCTATTGAAAACATTATAAACTTGCATAAATATATTTAAAAAATAATAATAAGTTGTCAAGAGGCATGCATATGGAATTAGTATGAACTGATGTTGATGTGCTTGACCTTTGCACAACATGAGTCATTAGTGACTTGGCTGAGTTTTTGTTGTCTATAACCCTGTAGTAAATTATTTTCATTAACTAAGGTATTTTTAGTCATTATACATTCTCAATTCATTTTTCCTTTCTTACTTTTTGAATGAAAACATTTTGATTCACTACTCTTGCACAAATTGGGCCACATTTTCTGCCCTAGTAGAATTAGTTTAAATCAAAATTACTTTAGAAATAAAGAACATATTTTAAGTAGTTGTATTGTAACAAATTAGCTACATACTACCAGATAAAATCAGCCTCAATGTTTTGAATATAATTTCCAATAACTACAACTACTACATTTTCGCCCTTTTGTTATCATCCCTTCTACGTAAGTGTTTATTTTTATTATGTAGTTTAACTTTCTCAACTTGAATTAGCATTTAATCAATCGCCAAATACGAAATAAAACATTCTTTAACTTTTTTTTACTCATGGGTCATTGTGTTAATATTCATCAAGAGAAACCGGTTAGTTGCACCCATATGTGTATATACTACTGTTAATATGCATTAAGAGAAACACGTTACTTGTACCCTTATGTGTTTGGGTTACTATTGTGTTTAATAGAAAGCGGAACCTTTTTCTAATCACAGTTACGGGGGATCGTTTATGTGTAGCACGTTAACTATACTTGTGTAATGTGTTTCACTAAAATACGTCCGTTGGTGGCGTGAATGACAGCAAGCTTCACCTCCGACAAAATTAAAACGATCAAGTGATGGGTTCATTATATAAATTAAGCGTCTTTATTACATGACTGATTCCACTTCAAGTTGTTCGTTTTTATTTGTCGTGTTCGAAGAGACGAGCTGCACAGTGGACACTTACAGGTCAGACTTGAATTCGTTCTAACACTTGCATTTTAAGATCTATTTGAATATTTTTGTAATCATTCGCATGACTTTTTTGTAACTATATATGTATGTATATTATATCATAAAAAAATAATAAAGGAGGGAAATTCTTTTTTTCTAAATTATTATTATTTATTATTAATAACTATTTCCATGCAGGTATCCTCCATCCAGCCATGCTGCTGCCTGTGTTCATCCACCAGTCCCTGCGAGGTCTCAGCACCTCCATCCTCTCGCCTCCGAGATGCATTAGAGCTCTTCACTTTGACGCAAGGAAGCCGGTGAACTCCACCTGGCGCAGGGTTCAACTGTGGCATCAAGTCCACAGCCGCGGACTCAAGACCAAAAAGCGTCCGAGTCTAGAGGAGCAGAGGAAGTACCGCAATAAAACGGTGCTCACATACATGGCAGCGGCGGGCATTGCCATGGTTGGATTATCCTATGCCTCCGTGCCACTTTACAGACTCTATTGCCAGGTGAGCTTGAGGGTGAAGTGTTGTACAGTGGACCCTCAGGTTATGGCACCCCTACCCTAAGTTTTAGTTTCGTCCCATATTTACTTTCACCGTTACTATAACAATACTTTCCATTGTAACGGATTAATGTCGTAACTTGGGGGTCTACTGTAGTTTCATTAAAGTAATCGGGCTGAATTTCCTTACTAGGCAACAGGACTCGGCGGCACCGCCGTGGCCGGTCACGACGTGGACCTGGTGGAGAAAATGGAACCAGTGAAAGAGCGCGTCATCAAAGTCACCTTCAACGCAGACACACACGCCAGCATGCAGTGGAATTTCCGACCACAGCAGACGGAGATCTTTGTGAGGAGCTCATTTTTTCATCTGCATTCCTTTACAAACCGGTTTTGTCTAACATTGATCATTTACACAGGTGGTCCCAGGTGAGACGGCGTTGGCCTTTTATAGAGCGAAAAACCCCACGGCCAAGCCCATCATTGGCATTTCTACCTACAACGTGGTGCCATTCGAGGCTGGACAGTACTTCAACAAAATTCAGGTAGGCCCACCCAGCAAACTATTGCGCTCAGGGTTTGATTTTTGGATGAAAACGGGCCTGACTTGTGTGTGGGCTTAGTGCTTCTGCTTCGAGGAGCAACGTCTGAACCCTCACGAGGAGGTGGACATGCCCGTCTTCTTTTACATCGACCCAGAGTTTGACGCGGACCCCAGGATGGCTCGGGTGGACACCATTACGCTGTCCTACACCTTTTTTGAAGCCAAGGAGGGCCTGAAACTACCTCTGCCGGGATACAGCTACAACTGAGCCCGCTTTATAGCACAAAAGACTTTTTACCTTCAAGTTTCCATTACAGTAAGATGGAACTTTTAAGAAGGGATCAAAAATTGATGAAAGGAGAATATTTAAAATTAGTCATCATTCATTACCATTATGTGACTGAATATCTATTTAAAATGCTGGGATTTATCATTAAATTGCCAATTTACGAGGTTTAAGGGAGAAAGTTGCCATTTTTTACCACTGGTCTGGCTCAGCAGAATTGCAAGAGGTCATGAAAAATATATGATTTTAAGAAAATATGAATTATATTTACCAAAAATGAATTTCTGTATATGTGTCAATCATTCACATAAACTCATTTAGCCTTGAGTATTTTGGATGGTTGAACAAAACCAATATGGAGCTTTTTGGTCCTCAGAATTTCAAAAATCCTGAAATAGGGCGTCAACCATTTGGCAGTGCAATACTTTAAGTTGGCATTATCCATCTGTAGTTTTTAATTTTAGTACAATGTGGGATGGGCTGATTAGTTAGTGTGCGTACTGTATTACTCTAATTGTTACAATTAGGAGTTTTTCATTAGGGTGTTAACCGCTAACACTCATGAGCATCATGGGCGGGGTGTTCATCACCAAGACAAAGTGTTGTTTGTTTGTAATTATGAAAATATGTCAAACGTAACCAGCCAAACTTGTAAGGCAAAAAAAAAAAAACTTAAGAGAACAAAATCAGGTGTGGAACTAAAAGAGAGACAAACTGCTTAAAGTCAACAGAAAGAAGACCTCTGGATACGGACTATTAAAGGTAAAAATATGTTTTTACCTGTCAAATGTTTGACTTGTATTCTTATTAGCTAGAATTAAAAACTTTTTTATTTGTTAAATGTGAATTATTTTCGATAAATGGTGAAATTTGAGTTATTGTTTGTTCATCTTTCTCACAGATTGTGATTAGGGATTGTAATAACTGCAATAATGACGAGTTTTAAACACCTTTCTGTCTTTGTGTACAAATATTAGACTTCATTTAAACAAAATAAAAAGAAAACAAGGATTTATGATTATTTAACACATGTTTTCCATTTAGATATGGAAGTCTGTTACCTGTTTTTGATTCTCTTCAGTTTCTCCTCGGCCCATGATGAATTCTACTCGTCTATAGGCAAGTCCCTTCCATTTTAAAACATACTTTTGTACCCTATTGTGCAAGCTAATACATATGTATGAATTTAGGTCAAATGACAGAGCTGCTTTACGTAGAAAAAGACTTGTTGGCCTCGTTGGCGAATTACATTGAAGTGGAACAAACCAAGCTGGACCAAATCAAAAGGTTCTCGCCACCTCCAGATCCAAATTTACTTCATATCACACAAACTTATCTTTTCACGTGTGTTTTTTTATATACTCAGGTGGGCTCAGAATCAGGCAAACATTTTGGCATTTTCCATCGAAGACCCCGAAAGCTTCTTGGGCCACCCTTTAAATGCCTTTTCGCTTCTGAAAAGGCTAAATGTTGACTGGGGCAATTTGGATAGGTTTTTACGCACCAACCTGACTTCTGGTAAACTGGATTTGAACGCAATAATGTGAAAAATGTCCAGATATTCAACCCATACTTTCGTTTTGCCTCATTTCAGATTTTTTTGACATCCTCGGAGTCGGCATGGAGAAGTTCCCCGATGAGGTCGACCAACTAGGCGTGGCCGAAGCCCTCCTGAGGTTGCAGGACACGTACGAGCTGGACACAAACACCCTTTCCAAGGGGAACCTTCCTGGTCAGAAGCCTACGATTTGACTAGCGAAGCCCATTGGCCTGAAAGCCTGAGTACGGTTTCCCTTCCCCCTTTGACAGGAACTTCCAAACTCCTGACCGGCCTGAACGTGGATGACTGCTACTACCTAAGCATGGTGGCGTACAAGAAAGATGACTTCTATCACGCCATTTTGTGGCTGTCTCAGGCACTCAGGCAGCTGGAACAGGGGGAGACCCCCACAACTGTGGATGCTGTTACAATCCTGGACTACCTAAGCTACTCTCTCTACATGCAAAGAGATCTGGAGGGCGCTATCCACTATACCAAGCAACTGCTACGGATTGGTTAGTTCACTATTGCTCATTATGTTGATCGCCTATTGTTGATTTAACTTTAATTTGTTTTGAATTTGCATTTTTTTATAGATCCTGTAAACCAGAGAGCTCTTGACAACCTCTTTTTCTTTGATTTCCACCTGGAAAAACAAAAGACTGGTCAGGAAACACCAGAACCACTCGAGACGGGACGAGGTGGTTACGACGCCGTGTACGAGCAGCTGTGTCGCGGCGAGAGCGTCGAGTTGGTGAGTTGGCATCACGAACTGACGCTGATTTTTCGTTATACTCTGGGTTCGTCTTTTTGACAGACAGCACGCAGGCAGAGCCGACTCTTTTGTCGTTACCATGACAACCATGGACATCCTAACCTCTTGATCGGTCCCGTGAAAGAGGAAGACTTGTGGGACCAACCTCGCATTGTCCGCTATTACGACATGGTGACGGATGATGACATTAAAATGATAAAAGAATTGGCTAAACCCAATGTGAGTTCAAAAAAAGTCATTTTAAAATAAAAAGTCTCTTCTATTCTGAAATGCTTAACATAACTTTTTCTCCCATTCTCTCCCATCGGCAATCTGGTGATGGCTTAAAACTAGCTTTTACGCTCCCAAGTCCAAGACAAGGACCAGAATTATGCAATTCCGGCTAGAATCTCGCAAAAGTAAGAATGCACAAATGAACACAAGTATATGCGCATTTTTTTCACCAACACACACACACACACATTATAACTTCAAGTGGGAAAGATTCAACAACATTTCTAGACACAATACACACATTTTTTAATCCAGCATCCCACCATGCTCATAGTGAAGCTAACTGTCATATCTCCTTTTCATAGTTTTCAGGAGAAAAAGAAACAACTGATATAAATGCATAACTGTGAAAACCTTCATATAAGTGGACAATGGGGTCATTTCTTCCCCCCTTCAGCGCGTGGTTGGGCGATATGGAGTACACAGTTGTGGACAAGCTGGCCAAGAGACTGACCGACATCACAGGCTTGGACACATCCACCGCTGAAAAGATGCAGGTTTGCTTTTTTTGACATTTAACCATGAATTTATCAACAAAACTGCCTATTTTTCAACTGTTTTGTCAATGCAAGGTTGTAAACTATGGGGTCGGAGGACAGTATGAACCACATATAGACTTTGTAGAGGTAAATATTCACTGCAGATGCACATATTCGTAGATTTGTGTACATTTGTGAGCAATGTAAGAGTCTTTTTTTTCGTATTTTCTTATTGATAGGATGATGTCGAAGAACCCTACGCAGAATTTGGCACAGGCAACCGCATCGCCACCTGGCTGCTTTACGTCAGTACATTTTGTAAAAAATAAAATGTTTAGGTTTGTTTATTAATATTGTTTTGTCTATATACTGCAGATAAGTGACGTACCGGCAGGGGGAGCTACGGTTTTTCCCAAAGTTGGCGCTATTTCTTCACCGATAAAGGTTTGTTTAACCTCCGGGTGCAGGGAAATGTAAGAATGTATATGTAAATACTTTTTTTATGCCTTTTAATGGCAGGGCTCGGCTGTCTTCTGGTACAATCTTCATCCCAGTGGAAAGGGAGATTTTCGGACACAACATGCCGCTTGTCCTGTTCTAGTGGGGAGCAAATGGGGTGAGGTTTCCTTTTGGATGACTTTAGATTTGATAGAAAAATGAAGGTGTAGTCAGTGCCGGGTGACAATAGTATATTATATAGCAGAAAATGTTAATACATCTGAGTGTCTGGAAATAGCAGCCCAACTTAATACAGTTTCCATTGGTGATGGGTCTCTTTAATGTATTGTTGTTATTTTTTTCAAATTAGTTGGAGTTCACTGCAAATTTATTTACAAGATGTAACAATCCGTGATATATAAATGTCAAACTTTGGTACTTTTCACAGTGGCTAACACGTGGTTGCACGAACGAGGTCAAGAGTTCAGAAGACGATGTGGTCTCCAAAGTACTGACTGAATGTGGAGGGATCAATGTTAAAATGCCATCTAGTTGGAGTTTCCATGATAACTATATTTTTAAATTTACTTGAATTTCTTCTGTGAGGGAATGTGTAAGTTGTATATTCTGTTTTTTGGTTGTTCCTCATTGAAAAAAAATAGTGAAATGTTATCTTGGTAACTTTAAAAATGGTGGTTATTTTTCTTTGACCTATAGTTGAACTAACAGATAAAACATATGTATAAATATATTCATATTTCTATGCAAATGTAGTGGAGATGATCCATGTTGTGAGCATATGTGGGCGTGGTCCTTATTAGGTGTTTATGTTGTTTTTAAATGAACAATTCTGTAGCCATTTGTCCTGTGAAGAGTTAAAATGTTTGGAAAGTTACTCATTAAAAGGTGTTTTGTGGGAAGTTAGTCTTTGGATTTGGTCCTTTTTTTCATTTGTTTTCGTTTATATTTATAGTAGTTAAATGTTTGTTTACATTTAAGCGGAACATGTTAACGGAGATGGAGTTCCCCAGCGGAATTATTTGATCAACGGACGACTTAAATATGGCCTCCTATCATTAGTTTACTTCAATGGTTACAGATGATGGTGACACTAATGTTTTAATTTAAGAGATCGGCTGTTTTAATTTAACATGTGGAAGAAGGAATCTGACCGCTTTGAGTATTTGCAAACGCTCGTCACGGAATTTCAAGACACCGACAGCGATGGTAAGATTTATACATTGTGAGATGCTTCCCAGTCAAAATTGGATGTCTATCCCCCGCACTGGCAGCGAGATGAGAACTATTTGTGTTCATCTTCATAGCTGTCAAAGATTTTCTTTGTTTTCCAGAGGCAAAGGAGCAAGTTCTTGCCAATTTGGCCAACTTTTCATATGATCCGAGGAACATGGAGCACCTAAAGCAGCTTCAGGTAGCTGATCTCTTCCTGGACATGCTTACAGAGGAGAATGACAGCTTTGTGGAGTTTGGAATGGGTGAGCATCTCTTGGGAAAATGCATTGATCTAAAAGTAATTGATTTCAAGATTGTCATTGGTCTGCAAAACAACACTGAAACCATTAATATGCAAGCTCTGAAAGTGACATTTCTATCATATCAGGAGGGCTTTGCAACCTCAGCATGGACCCGGAATGTCGGGATCTCCTCCTCCAGACCGACGCCATCCCCCTGGTCACGAATTGCTTATCCAGTCCTCGGGAGGAGACGGTCCTCTCGGCCATTGGAGCCCTCATGAACCTGGTCGTCCCGACGTCGGGCCGGCGCTTTTCCGACGTGGCTGTCGTGGAGTGCATGCTGCGCTTCTCCATGTGCGAGAGCCCACGTTTGCGGAACCTCGCCGAGCTCTTCCTGGAGGATTGCTGTAGTGAGGAGCAAGTTTTCCTAGCCCGGCAGGACATGATGGGACGGACGCAGACTGCGCTTGGTATCCCACTACCAAAAGACTGAAAGAGTATGAAGTATAACTTGTCTCCCATATTTAAAAAGGTAACATTTGGTGAGTTGGAATGACCAAATATGTTTCATCAAAGAATCTGATTCAACAAAGAGTTTGTTTTCAAAACTTTATTTACATCTGAAAAGGCCCCACAAGTGACAAACGTGAGCCTGAAATGACAGAACAATAAAATAAATTCAGTGCAGTTACAGCTTTGATGGCATCAAGTGTGCAAATTATTCTCCTATTGCACACAAGTCAACGCCACGTTAAAGATTTTTGTGTTACATTCAAGGTCAGTCTTAAGAAGTTCATCATAACAATGAAAAAGCCAAACAAAAAAAAGAGGCTCTGCAATCAGGCATCACTAGGAGAGCCGTGTACTCTGAATCGGTACATGCACGTGTACTCTGAGTGACCCCAGTTGGACAAGACCTGTACTTCGATGATTTGGAAGGCTCGCTCGTTCTCCTTTTGAAGAAAGAAAGAAAAGAAATTCACTTTATTAGTACTCAAACTGTTTTTTTTCCTACAGTGATTATTTTGGATGGAAAAAATAGAATTCTCCCAGATATAATAGGCTGGACAATGGCAACCAATGAGTTAAAAAGCTCCTCACAGTGACATAGAAGGTCTGCAAAGCTTCTCCGTCTTCATCGTAGATGTACGAGCCCAGCAGCGTACCTCGCTCCTGCGTGCTGTCATCCAGACCCTGAAGGAGTTGGCAAATCTCAAAACAGGTACAAACGCTTTTGAAACTTGGCACGCATTTGGTTTTGCGGATCCTTACGTAGACTTGGAAGTCTCTGGGGGCGCTACGTAGAGTCCCGCTTGGTGCTAAGGCTTTGGGGATATGCTCCAGGGAGAAGGCAGTGGGGATGATATTCATGGACAAGCGGATTACCAGGAACCCTTTGTTGCCTTGGAAGGCCCAGCAGTTCCCCGGCTGGACATTAGGCTGTGGAAAAGAAAGCTCGGACTTGGCATCACATTTGAATCTTTCTTACAGCCCAGAACTAAAATCACCTGAATAACAACTCGAGGAGACTGCGAGAAGTACCAGAGAGGGATTCCAAACAAACTGATTAACGCTGCCTTGGTTTTGTAGGTCTCGGAACAGCGAGTGCTAAGAATAGTGCCTCCTATAAGACAAGAGTAATGTTCATTTAAAAAAAAAGGGATAAACATCACAAAAAAACTTGCAGTAAATGTTTTTTTTTTTACCTCCAGACTCCAACGCATAGTCAGCAAGTCCAGTTTGGTCGTGGGAGAACAGGCGCAATGCGTTCTTTATCATCAAATCTGCTTCCTAAAACAACGAGTCATCAGGTGATGCTACACTGCCAATATTTTACACACCTTACCTTCCTGGTCAGCGCCTTCCCATGCACCTCTTTGAACGCTGTCTTACTGTGGCATTGGTCCAGATGGCGGCTGATATTGTACTCCAGTTCAGCCAGAGATGCACGCAGGTCAGCTTCTCTTACGTAGCGTTTTGAAAACTGGGAATCTGCGGTCTGGTCACCCCAGCTGTTCCCGTAAAGTAGAGTACGAACTTCTTTGTGGACCCGAGCGGAAACCTGATCCAAAATCTGACATTGAAGAGGAAAACAGGTAAATAAACTGAAGTGACATCTATTCAAAGTTTCAAAATAGTCTCTTACAGTCTCCTGGTCTAGTTGCTGACATCCCAGCAGTCCATTCACATCTCTCCTGATGTCCTTAAGGGTCGCTTCCAGTCGGGCAAATTCTGCCAACAAGACGTCATGGGACTGACAGTGCACAGCAACACTGGTGGAGAATCATTGCAAGTGAGTCAGTGGACAGAAGGTGACTAAATTGAGCCTTGAATTTTACCTGTAATTTTCACAAACTGTTGACAATGCAACGTTAGCTTCTTGCTTTGACGTGGTCTCCTGGAGAAAAAGTCTGTACTGTGTTGCCAGGTTGTGAAAATTCTCCTCCATTCGAGATGTTTGGCTCTGCTGTTGGAAGAACTCCTGGATTTGAAAACAACATAGATGGGGAAAAGGTAAGTGTAAAAAATATTTATCAAACAATCAAATTGTTCTGTTTAAAAGGTCCAATGAAAGGATGAGCATGCAAAAAAAATATCTGCACTAATATCATCTTACATGTAGAAAAAAAACAGTCTTCAACCATTTCATAAGTGTTGCAATCCCCCCAAAAATGCAATGATTTTTTCTCTAGTCATTTTAACAATGAGATAACTAAGGAATCTAAACATGAGCCCTGTAGAACGCCAAATCCACCTTCTCTCTCCGCTGTCTATCCTGGTCCATTTGCTTTCTTAACTTGTCCACCTGATGCTTCACCAGGCTACTCAGCCATAGTCCGCTGTTCTCGCCCGAGCCTCTCGGTCTTGATTGTCCCTGGATTAGTTCGCCTTGCATTTGCTCGGCCTGCCGACCACTGGCCTCGACACGCTCCCACAATGTCGCCAGGCTGTTCTCCATGCTAGCAAGGCGCGCAGAGTCAGACACTGCTGTCCCTTCCTATCAGGTGACAACAAGGTAGACTTAATTCTCCAATCGAAGCCCCCGATCTCCTCGACATCACCTTCTTTGTTTCCTCAGCAGCAGCTTCATTCTTAATATTAGAAGAGACATCATCTGACACAGGCATGTGGGTGTCCAAGATTGTCCTCAAGTCCAGAATACTCAGACCTGGTGGACCTTCAAGGCCAAACCAACACAAACCTAAACGAGAGAGGCAAAACTTAGGTCTAGTTTTTTGTTGAAAATGACGGGAGGGAGAACATACCACATAGAAACAGAAGAATGAAGATAAGTAGGAGAGGAAATCTGCAAGATTAGGGAAAAAAAATCACAAATTGTTAGTGAATTAACTCGTGAATGCTTAAAAGTATCCTTTTGAACACTATGATCACCTTTTTAGTTTGGGGATTTTGCTCCATTGTTTGCCAATCCATTTGAACACTCCATCTAGCACGGCTGGCTTACCTGAACACACAAAAAGACATTAGATAATAGGCTGTAATCAACTGCGAAAGAAGGCAACTGACGGAAGGGAAAGCCGTTTTCAACCTGCTTGGAAAAGCAAGAAAATACTCAAGAGAGGTTAATGTAAAGATAAGATTTGACAATAACGCCGTCCATTTTGACTGAGAGGGTTGGCAGCGAGAGAGAAATTTGGAACAAACCGGACCAAGACGAACTGATGTCATGCGTCTGCTCTTCGTCTTGTTTCTCCTTGCAGTCGTCGCCTGTTGGTGGCAGCGGCGAGTGAATGCTCATAATGACAATCTGGAGTTGATATTGTGAATAGCATCTACTAACCAAAGCTGGCACAATTCACCAAATTATGGTAATAATACATCTATCATTACGATCATATGAATAATTTGTTGACTCAAATTTCATAATACCCAGTTTTGAAATGAGAAGCCAGTAAAATTTTGGTCGATGTTCATGTTGCTTCTGTGGGCCACACAAAATGATCTGGTGAACCATATTTTGGCCCCCGGGCCTTGAGTTTGACAACTTTGGTTTAAAGCCATCATTCATTGAAAAAGTATCCAAACCTTCCTTTTAAGACTGTTAAGAGAACACATTATTATTTGGGTAAGCCTCAATGAACGAGACGGAGGATCTTTGTAATTCATCAATATAAGCTGTCACTCACATTTATTGTATGTATTTCAACACTTTTCTGTTGTCAGAACGACTTGCACAACTGCTGCTGGGTAATGTAAATATGGATTGTGTGCATGTGTGTTTACTCACACAGGGATCCACTGGATTGAAGCACTCTCTGCTTGTCCTCCATGTCGCCGCCGAGGCCCGTCCAAGCTGCAACAAAATGCAGCCAGTCAGGACAAAAAGATGCTCACTCACACTCTGCCGCACCCGTCGATGAGCGTCGATTTGCATTTCTCCAAAATCAAAAGAGGTGCAGCCCTATTGCGACAAACGCAAATACAGCAGTGAGCTTTTAACATTGGTGGGTTAAGAAAAAAGTGACATTGGATCTGTTCGTTTCTTAAACATTATTCAAATTACACCCAAGTGAATACTAGGAATTATTTCACAGGTTGGACCTCGGAGTTGACTGTCGACCTGCCAGACGTGAGCCAGCGTTGATTGACAACAGGCCGCGGCCCGTTTTGCGCCGATCAGTAAAGAGTCTGACCACTTCTGCAGCGACCCTGCGAGAACTTGGGTAAGCCTCTGATTGACGACGTCAGGTCAGGTCACCAAAAACCTTAAACTCCATCTTTACCTGCTGCAGCACGACGGCTTTGGCTCCCCGTGTAGATGGTGGACCCTTCCGTGGACGAAGACAGGCCTGCTCTTCTGGACTCTCGGTCTTTGCGACCGAATCCGGTGAGCGTCTGAACAGTGTGATTCTGACAGAGGCTGTCACAGCCAATCAGAGTGCTGTTTGCTACCATGCTCTGTTCCTCTGTGATGGTAGTCTCTGGAAAAACAAAAATGTATAAAGTGAAAACATAATCGCTAAATATTGTCACGCATTCATCCTTTTAAATATAGCGCGTCAGCAAGCAATGTACCCAGACAGTCAAACTGTCAGTGTCATAAAGCGACATCTACAAAATCTTTAGTCTTTAATTTAATCTATGTGAGCATATATGTGCTGCATTGCATTTATACATTACTTAATAAGGGTAATTGCAATCATTAATAAAGGGAGCAATTGACCAAGATTGACTGGTATGTTAATTGATAAAAACAAGTTTAGCATTCATCATCAATAGCAAGTCATTCATTCCTCTGTGCTTCTTACCCCAGAAGCTATCAAGCGTCACATTTTCCTGGACGGAGTTCTTACAAATGGAAGAGTCATTAAGTAAGGACGAGATCAACGAGGCATCCGAAGCGTCTGAGTGCGAGCGGATCGACTGGTTGGTAAATTGATGAGATTTGGGGCCGAGTAGTGACTCTGAACAGGATGCTGAGAACTGCTGAGAACGCCGATGTTTCAGCATTCTGCTGGGAAGAAGAGGGCGGGCTTGTAGAGGAACAAAAAAATGATTATTTTATTCAGAACACAAAAAACCTGCCTTGTATCTCTCCAGCCACTTCCTCCCCGGTCGGAGGAGGCGTTGCCATACAGCAAGCTGTCATCCAGACGTAGACTGCGTCTGGACATGGTGGCGAGCTCACGGTCCCAGTCAGGTTCTTCAGACCAGTAGTTGGATCTGAAAGGGCAGTGAAAGACATTTTAACCACATACATTTATATATATTTTTTTTTATTTGACTGGTAGTCTCTCAATTCAAAAGCTCATGTATTTGCTGAACTATTATTATTACTCGATTGTAAATGTAACACACTGACCTACATAGCAAATTCACTATAAACAGCAATATACACACACAGGTGAGTCCACCCCCAACTCTGTAGAACCTCATCTTCATCACTCTCGGTCATTCCAGATCAAGCGGATGACATCCATGAACACGTTTCTACTGACCGACCCGTGAACTGAACCAACTAACTTGCTGTCAGAATCTCAGGTCAAGGAGCTGGAAAGCCACACCCCTTTTCTTTGCATGCAGGTAATCTAAACTGTGAAGTAGTGTTTTGAAACACGCCAGGAAGATTTAGCCCCAGCGATTAGGACTTTTGACTGCTACAGTGTCGTGCTAAATGTCACTCAGTCTTTCTGTAAGCCTCCACAGATTAGATAGAGGTTCACATACTTGGAGTCAAATAATGATAGCAGAGAAAAGGGGTTTATTGTCAGACATGTAAACACCAAGTAAACCTAAAATACTGTACATATATTGGAATGATGCTTTTTTGTGGCATGACATACATATTGGATGTTGCTCTTAAATTAAACTCAAATGTTGAAAACAACTTTCATAATTACATTCATAAGATTGAATTAGTTTTAGATTCAATTAGGTGCATAACTAACTTAAGATACATAAACCTGTTTCAAGAGGTCAAACTAAACGTCAGGTTTTCAGCCAATCAAAGCGGAGTTCACATTGATGACGTCTAAAAAAAAAAGCACCAATCACAGGACGGAACCCTCCAAAATCGAAGAGTTGCGTTTGGGTGCAATTGAAAATTTGTAATTGGATTTGTCTGAATTGTTCCCGTTGAGATGTTTAGCAATTTACTTTCAAATTGACATTTTTTTGTATGTGACCTTGTGTAAAATAGGAGTGAACTTGTTTAAGGATCAAAGATTCATTCATCAGGGCGAGTGTCCAGTATGGCATGTACAGCAGATTCACCACTTAAAAGGAGAAAACTAAACGGATTTCAGCGAGAAAAACACTAAAAATATTAATTGAGGGAAAAAAAAAACATCCCACTTACCACGTTTTACAAAGAAAACCACACACACAACGTCTCCGACCAAGTAAACACACATAAAATGCAGGGGACGCCTACTTAACTTCCACTTCGCTAATTAATATAGTTGATCAGGTATTTAAAGCGCAAAATTTGAAGTAACGCCCCACGTGGTTGGCGTGATAACTGCATGAATAATACAAGGTAAGGGTTAGTGGGGTTGAATGTTTTATTTTCAGATCATTTGTATTATCATTCGTTTTTATCATTTAAAAAAATGAAAACTTGGAGGTTTAGAAAAAAATACGCTTTGTAGACGATCTCTACCCGGATCTGAACCGGAACTACTGTCCGACAGGAGTACGCCTCATCGCACGTGTGTTCCCAGGACGACCAGAAATCAGGTTTAAATCTAAATTATTATGACATCAAAAGAAGTTCAGATATTAAAAAGCCTTCCGACAAATGAACATTTTGTGTGCCGATATGTTACCCTTCAAATTAGCCTCGTGGATGCTAAAATGCCATTGATTTTGCTGAAAACATAAAACTACAACTCTCTGATAACAAATGTATGATCCGACTTTCTGGTGTAAATGCTCTTCCGATCTGTTTTTTTCGGTGATGAATACTAAATCGACATGAGTGCATTTCCTGATTTCTATGTGATGCATCGGAAACTCGTTATTTATAAATGATCGTTTAATAATTGTTGTGTTTTAGATCGCGGTACCACCATGACGTCCTTAGCCCACCAGCTTAAGCGGCTGGCCCTTCCTCAGAATGACCCCAATTTACTATCACGCAAAGAGGTTGTTTCACTTCTCTTTGACCCTAAAGAGGCGGCTACCCTTGATAGAAGCACCTTTTATGCTCTTGGTAAGCTTTTCAGTCCAGATTTTCATCTCCCATTAGTCTCTTTCCTCTGTTATTGTTTAATATTACCGCCCATTCTGCAGGCTGCACGGGTCTGGAAGAGCTACTGGGAATCGAACCGGCCTTCCAGCCGTTCCAAGACTCCCTGTTCAGTAGCGCGTCCCTCACGATGGAACGTAGCGTCCAGTCCAAGGACGTCAACAAGAAACTGGATGCTGACATCTCCTTGTTCCTGGCGCGCCTCTCACCGTATTTCCTCCTCAAGCCTGCACACAAGTGCATCGAGTGGCTGGTGCACCGGTAGGAATTTTTGCTATAGTTCTATCTAAAGGAGATTTATAGAGATCTGATGTTATTTTTGTGTGTGCAGCTTCCACATTCAGCTCTACAACATGGACAGCCTGCTGGCTTGTGTGTTGCCTTACCACAACACCAATACGTTTGTCAGAGTGGTGCAGCTCCTTAAAATCAAGGAGCCCACACATCGCTGGAATTGGTTGGAGTGCCTGCAGGTGAAACGTGACGTCCACTGAAGGAAAAAAAAAATGCTCCCCCTACACAGCAGGTTTTTAAAAAGCTTTTTACATTATTTGTTGACCAGAAACCAGGCGTTCCGCTGGCTAAAAGCACTCTAGTCACACACTGCTACTCGGACATGAGCTTCATGGACTTCATCTGCAACATAGTCACCAATGCCATTGAGGTAGAACATACTGCAAAAATGTCAGTTTGAATCCTCAATGCCTTCATTAAAAATTTCAATTTCTCGCAGGCTTATTCCGGACATTCTCAGAGTTTCTCCCAGCTCCGAGTGATCTTTTCCTTCTACGCCTCCACCATTGTGGCTGCTTTAGATGCCGTTGACAAAGTTTCTGAGAGCATCGTTGCCAAATTGCTGCCATATGTTCAAATGGTAAGGTTTGTTCTTGCTTTGCATTGTATACAAGTCATTTTACACCTATATATATATATATATATATATATATATATATATATATATATATATATATATATATATATATATATATATATATATATATATATATATATATATATATATATATATATATATATATATATATATATATATATATATATATATATATATATATATATATATATATATATATATATATATATATATATATGTAAATATATATATATATATATATATATGTATATATATATATAAATATATATATATATATATATATATATATATATATATATATATGTATATATATATATATATATATATATATATATATATATATATATGTATATGTATATGTATATGTATATATATATGTATATATATGTCATAACTAGGGCATACCTGTGTTAAATAGGTGAGTTGCATCAGAAGGCCATGTAAATTTAAAAACTAATTAGAGCAAAAACAGAAATTGTCAACCTATTTGATTGATATATGTGACTTAGTTCACCTATTTTCCAAGCTGTAACAATAATGACAGTAGCCTTCACATATCCTTTTAATTTTACAATAAGTTGCCTTTTTTGGGAGGGCAACTTGTTTTATGTAATCCGAAAAGAAAGACAAACATATGTTAAAGTATCTAATAGGCATTAGTGTTGAAAAACATAACAGGGTGTCAAAAAAAACAAAATAACCCCAAGACTCACTTGTGTATTAGTCGCAGTCCGGAAAATACAATATTTTAAAGAAGTTTGCAAAGCCACACGCTTGAAAATTATTTAATTTCTTGTCACATTTCAGGGCCTGAAGTCGGAACTTGCTGACTACAAGGCAGCGACATACATGATTGTTTGTCAGATGGCAGTAAAAGTGGTGATGAATGCCAGTCTGGTTGACACACTGGCTGTGCGCCTTAGCAAGTCTGTCATCAAAGAGCCCGTCTTAGCCAAAGAGGGCCTGGGGTGCCTTATTGTCTTACTGCAGCGCCAAAAAGAGGACTCGGGTGGCTCAAGGTAGGTTCTGCATAGGGATTTTGCTACCTAGACAAAAAAAGGGATGCTCAACAAAAAGTATGTGTGCTCAGATTCTGTAGGCATGTTTGTGCCATGCCCGCATTGGCATCAACACTACAGTTAATGGCAGTCACCCATGATGTGAGCCCTCTTTTGCTCTATCTGCTGCCACACCTTGTCCACAAAGTATTTGCAGAATCAGGTGCGGATTTAAAAAAAATGATAATAATAATTTGGGACAGAGTCAAAGGTTTGAGTAGTCTAAAGCTTGTTTTGTGTTTTGGACAGATGATGCACATGTGCTGGAAGCGCTCTTGGAGTTGGTCCCTCTTACTAATGGCTTGGATGGAAACGTGGCTCGGTTAATATGTTTTTATATTTTTTATCAACTGCTACCTTTGTACTACCCAGTATAGGGTCAAATGTTTTTTTTTAAATTTTTATTGTGATGAATTGATCTGTTTTGCTGCTG